>NW_027672700.1:1229333-1844000 GCF_964165515.1 Mesoplodon bidens | reverse complement strand
AGGAGTCATAGGCAAAGGCACTCCGTAGGCATAGTTATCCCAGTGGGGTGGCTTCTAGGCAGAGAGAGCATCTTCTGAATCTTATGTGATAATTCAGAGAAATTAAAAAATGAAATTCATTCTCAATCCCGCATACAAATACACAAGCTGTTACAAATTTTGCTGATTTCCTTCAGGCCAAGTGCAGGGATCCTTTTCGTGAATTGTAGGCAAACTCTTCTGCTATTTCCCTCAGTACAAATTTTCTGTCACTGCCTTAACAGCCTCTGCTAAGGCTGTATCGTGGGAAACTTGTGGCTCTACAGCTCTTAATACTAGGCTCTGATAAAATTTCTCTACTAGAGACTTTTATCTTTTTAAAATTAATTAATTAATTAATTTTTTGTGGTACGCGGGCCGCTCACTGTTGTGGCCTCTCCCATTGCGGAGCACAGGCTCCGGACGCGCAGGCTCGGTGGCCATGGTTCACAGGCCCAGCCGCTCCGCAGCATGTGGGATCTTCCCGGACCGGGGCACGAACCCGTGTCCCTTGCATCGGCAGGCGGACTCTCAACCACTGCGCCACCAGGGAAGCCCTCTCTTTTTTTTAAATTGACTCTTTGAATTCAGTTTCCCAGAAGAGATGCGTTTAGAGGTTGGAGGGTCCCTGTGAGACAGAGCAGGTACTGCACCTCGCATTGCACGCTCTGAGGATGCTCAACCACAAGGTGAACTGCTCTTCCACAGCATCTTCCCTTGAACTTTTCACTGACATGCTCCTAGTCATATGACTTGCATTCAGTTGAGTAGCTTTTCACTACTTTTCTAAGTTCCATTTGGCTCCTAGGGTCAAATGAGATACTTTTGCCACCTAGAAACTTTAGTATATCCAGACGATTCCTGTAGGGTTTTGGAGTCCCCTTCCCTAGGTGATGCCCCTTCTTTTGAGAATCAGGAAATGACTCTTATCTGTCTACTTGCCCTCCTTCACTTACCCTGTCATTTATAACCTTGCAACCAAGTGATGAGTAAAGAAAACGATCATAGAGCTCTCTCAGGTTAATATTGCCACAGCTACATTCCCACTTGGTGCAATTTTAAGATTTGGACATTTGGAAATGTGAGATCCTTTCCCAAATCTTTGGCTCACTCATTCTGTTATTCTCACCCCTTAAAAGGATGCAACCCATTTCCAGGATCATGATTTCCCTTTTTTTTTTTTTCATGTTTTTTTAAAGCTAATATTGTGTGTCCTTACGTTATGGGCCACCTTGGATCCTTTATGGAAACATGTGAACATATATTAAAAATAAAAAAGTAAAATGTGGCCCTACAGCCACACCGGGATTTCATTGCCCTGAGAGAGGAGTTGGGGCGCATCAGTGACTTCCACGAAGCCTATACTTTCAAACAGGCTCCGGGCCAGCCAGTTTCCGGCTTCAGCAAGGAGAATGTTCCAGTGGTAACCAACAAGGAGAACCTGGCGACGCCGGTCTCGACTCCATTCCTGGAGCCGACCCTGGGGAGCGACGGCTCTGCGGTCACTTTCGGGAAAACCCAAGAGGATCCCAAACCGTTTTGCGTGGGCAGTCCCCACCGAGTGTGGACGTCACGCCCACCTACACGAAAGACGGAGCTGACGAGGCAGGATCAACCGATGGCAAAGTTCTGAACCCGAAGCCATCTAAGCTGGCAAAGAGAATCGCCAACTCCGCTGGTTACGTGGGTGACCGGTTCAAGTGTGTCGCTACCGGACTGTACGGAGACTCCAGTCAGCTCGGCCGGGAGCAGCGGGCATTGCAGGTGAGCCCCCCCAACCTGAATTTCAGGAGCCTGACCAGTTGTCAGGTTTTTTTAATGTGTGAAGAGGAGGGGGCCGGGGGTATGATAGGGCAGGACAGGGCTGATTTGGTTAATGAAGCTTAGGGTAATTGAAATGTTTGAAATGTGTCCAGTAAGGGGACGTAAGTGGATACTTGAAGTTATTCTGTAGATTTTAAGCGAACTCCACTCGAATGCTGATAACGGAAGTTTTAATTATTGCGAAGGATGTCTAGAAGACTGCATGACATTTACCTATCAATCGCTTTGATTTCTCTGCCGTTACTGTACGTTAACAAATATACCTAAAAGCGCTGCTTAGAATGCCTTACGTGATACTTGGTGGAGGTGTGTAGCGGCCGCATGTCTGTGAGATTCGTGCAATTTTTTTTTCCACCCAAAAAACAAACAAACAAACAAAACAAAAACACAAACCTTGCTTAAAGGGATAGAGTATGTATTTAACTTGCTAGTGAATGATAGATGTTGTATAGGAATTTCCTTAAGATATTTTACTTTTAATTAAAACACAAAGACAAATTGTTTTGCAATGTTAAGAAAAAAATTGGTTTATGCTTATAAAAATGGCTGAAGTTATCTAAATGATCCATTGAGTGCCCATTTTAATTACATAGATGGAAGGATTACAAGAGGACAGTATTTTATGTCTACCCGCTGCTTACTGTGAGGTCAGTTCTTCAAATTTTTATTACTAGAATCTTCCATAAACCTTTTGAGTTAAATTTCATTTCCAAATATACAAAGGGAAGTTTGTGGGCCATGGTCATCTTTATTCACTGTGCATTTGTTTTCTTTTCTGTTGTGTTTTTGTTTCGCTTTCTTTGCGTTGTGTTTTTGTTTTGTTTTATTTACCTTCGAAAGAGAATGTCTGTCTGTATGCCACAGTGTATGTATGGCTTTACATACACACCACATATATCTCTACATACATATGGCTTTACGAAGAAAGAGTGTGTGACTGGTTACACATAGACACTCTTACGTTTTTATCGTTTAATTTTAAAATATCTCAGTTGTATCATAAATTGTGGTTGGTTTTGGGCAAACTTTTCTTTGAAGATACTTTCCTTTAAGGTAAGGGCAGTGAAATAGCTTTGGTGGTAAGGTGTGTCTTTTTTCCATCTCCGTTCTCTTTGTAGCGTGCAGTGATGCGCTTCTCAAAGTTGGAGATGAAAGAGCGAGAAGGTGGCCACCCCACGACCAAAGACTCCGAGGTGCGCAAATTCAGCCCCGCTGACTG
This sequence comes from Mesoplodon bidens, assembly GCF_964165515.1. Classification (NCBI taxonomy): domain Eukaryota; kingdom Metazoa; phylum Chordata; class Mammalia; order Artiodactyla; family Ziphiidae; genus Mesoplodon; species Mesoplodon bidens. The sequence goes on along the minus strand of NW_027672700.1, from coordinate 1,840,939 downwards.
GGAAAGGCTGAAAGGAAGTCAGCACAAAAAGCCAAAGTCGGTCGCCCCGGAGGAGGCCATTGCCGACCAGAACGACAGTGAGAGATGTAAGTGAACCCAGGCGGCTCGCGTGTGGTACCACGTCGGTGGGAACGGGGCGGTTCCGCTCCCAGTGCCGAGGGAGGTGAGAGGAAGCAGTACGCTTCCGACGGCCCAGCGTCTGGGTGCTGGCTGTTCGGAGAACGGGCTGCTCTGGCCACCCTTCCCAGCTGTGGATTGCAAGGCTGGTTGTCCTTTGGAGCGTTGCGGCATCCAGGAGTGAAGCCCCTATGAAATGCTGTTTCCTGGCACGCGTCTCCTTTTTCCGGAGCAATGCTAGTCCTGTAGTTAGTAATAGTCTGATACAGTAGAGCAGAGGAATGGCAGTGCAGGACCTCCGGCGTAGCAGGTATGTGTTCTGTTTTGTAGCAGGTACGGACACGGGTTTTTGGTAGCAGTTGAATGACACTTGCAGCCAGAGCCAGACCCTCCAGAGTGACAGTCTCCTGTGGGAGGGAGTGGAGAGTACTCGGATTCTCCCTCCAGAGGCAGAGGTTTCGTTCAAGTGCGATGAGGGCTGATGAAGGCCCCAGAGAGTTGAGCATCATTGTGTTCTGTGGAGGCTCGTTTGCAGTCAGGAGGAGCTGACACCACGCTCCCAGGCCGTGGGATCAACGAGGCCGTTCTTCCCACCAGACGGGTGTGTTCTGTTCTGGAGGCCGAACTGGAGAGAAAGCTCGTGTTGGCCTCGAGTCACACTCTGCGGTCCCATCAGCTGCTCCCCCACTGGGGTTGACTTCGGGCTTGGCCCTCGAGACTTCCTGGGCGAATGAGATGCGTTGGCAGCAAGTGGAGGTCTTTCTCCCGCTTTCTTCAGTGTGCGTGCTTGTGGCCTGCAGCCTGCTCCGGACCCCAGAAACCTCACCGGTGATGGTGAGAGAGGGCACCTCGGTGAACGTCGAGGACAGGGTGGGCGTGCAATCCTCCTGAGACGGGACAGTCGGGGGTGGTGGGCACGTTTGGGAGGCCCAGGCCCTTGGACCCGGTCGTAGGGTCGGCGTTCGCCCGCACGCTTAGGTCGTGGGTGCCTGATGCAGTTCGGGAGAATTGTGGTCAGCAGCAGCGTGTGCTTCTCTGTGCTGCTTGGAGCACTGCCCTCCCCCAGCTTATGTTTGGGGTCAGAGAAAGGCCTGTGGCCAGGGTTCTGGGTAAGCCACAGCGGGACCGGTGTGTCCCACGTGGCTCCCGTAGAAGGGGATTTCTGGGGCTAGTCAGTGGCGGCCTTACCCGAGGGATGGGGCTCTTGATGTGCCTGGAGTAGACGATTCCGAGCTCCTCCCCCTCGGGATTGGAATGAAAAACGGAGGGTCCAGGCCACCCTGGAGTGAAGCAGCAAGAAGGCCTGCCTCCTTGCCTGTGCTCACAGCTGACACGCAACCCTTACCCTCTGAGTGGCCTCATAACTCAGCTCCTGGGGAAGTTTCTCAGAGAGATGTGATAAAAGTGGGCACGGCCAAGTTCACGGGGATGCACTTTTCTGAGGAGGGGATCTGCCTGTTGTGGGTGGACGGTGAGGTAGGCTGGAGGAAGGGAGCGGGCAGGTAACCGGCCTCGAGTCTTTTTGCCCTTTTCTCCAGCAACGTGGCCAAACCCAGGGTGGCCGCTGCCCTTCACGTCTCAGTGGCCTCACCCGCCCTTCTTCCCAGAGACGTTTGTGTGCATCCTTCCCAGTCTTTCCTGCTGAGCGTGGAGACGAGAACTCGGTGTGGCTGATGGGGAGCAGGGCCTGAGCCCCAGATGATTCCGAAAGCCCCCTCCCCCCACCGCCTGCCTCCAATCTCAGACCGACCGACGGGTCTCTTCCTGGAGCACCCGGGACGTGGCCCAGTGAGCCATGAATGGCCACCATGGGAGGTCAGGAGAAGGGTTGGGGAAGGTGAGGGGCTCCGTTTGAAAGGTTGGGGCAACGAAGGTGGGTTCCCCACCCACCCTCTGTCTTGTAGAGACGTGGGGTTTGTAAATAGCTGGTCAAGAAAGGTCACCTGAAGGGGCCACTGTTCTTACTGCGGCCTCCACGTCCAAGGCCCAGCAGGTGTTCATTCCATTCAGCTGGATATGAATGGGCCTTCTTGTTCTTGGGCCATCATGTCTTGAGCTGATATGGGCTCAGGTCCTTCTCATGGGTGTCGGTGTGGCCGAGAGCCGAGCTGTGAGCACATGGGAGCTGGGGCGGGGATTTGGGGCGGGCAGGGGTCACAGAGAGGGTCCAGGATGCCTTCAAGATGCCTTCCCCCTTCTGAGGCAGCCCCTACTCATGGAGGGCCCAGGAGCTTCTAAGGTGGTGGGTGCTGTTTGCACGGCCCTGGTTGTCCTGGTGCGGGTGCATCTTGTTGCTAGGGGCTTGTTTAAAAAAGAAATTAACTTGAAAACACAGTGGCTGAGATACTCATTTATTCTTTATGATCACATGGGTGGCTGAGTGAAATTTTTATTTTGGAAGTTCACCAAATGAGTTTGGAGGTTCCTCAGACTTGGAAGTTCATCACTAGGAACGCTCAGTGGCATTTGAAGATGGGGCGGGGCAAGGAGGCATTGGTCCCTTCCTTCTCAAACTTGGAGTAACCATCTCCCTTGCCAGCCACTTGGCTGGGACAGGCCTAGGACCTGCTCAGTGGCAGTGCCTGGCCAGGAGCTGGAGGAAGCCTCAGTTGAGGGGCTTCATGAAACTTCTTTGCTCAGGGAACTTCTCTTCCAGCTGAGCACCTGCATGTTTGTAAACTACTTTGGAACAGAGATCCCCTGCACTCCTTGTGTAGCGGGTTTAACTTTGAACAAGGTTAGCCCTGACTGGAGGTGCTATTATAGTTAAGCTACAGAGAAGGGGATTTTAATCCTGGGGAGCCTTGCAGCGACTCAGAACCCTCTCACCTTGTTTAGGCCTCACTGGGCATGGCTCAACAGTGGTGAGGGTGCTTTGCTGCCACAGTGACTTGTAAATGTTGCTGTGGTGATGCTTCTGTGAGGTGATGCTATGGTACAACCATAATGAATTTGGGATATATGTGCTGTGAGTCATAGGACCATGCTGCAGGGACCACGTTCACATCTTGCTTAGACTGGGTGACCAAGGGCACATGGCTTCCCACTTTTAGAAGGGCCAAAAGTAGCAATGATGGCAAAGCCTGATGGTTAGGATCCCCGTGTATCTATTTATCTCCCCAACTCCTTTGCCCTCAAGGGTCATCCTCCTGTGGGTCGTGGTTAGAACAGTCTTTGAGAAGCTCCAAGTGACACGGAGCCTCTACCCCATAGCTGGTGGCCATGGGCATCTTGGGCAGTCGGGGTGGGTGTCCTTCAGGGTTATTACTGGCCTGGGTAAGGTCACACTAGCGTAAGGTCTTGGTGGGCCTTAGCTGAGGGGAATTGAGGTCTTTGCCCTAAAAGGCTCCGGGGTTGGGGGATGGGTGGATGGACCTAGTTTGGAAAAAGAAACTTTCAAATTGGACATGGGGGTTCTTAAGGTAGCCCTTCCATTCCTCCATGGATCCCCTCCCACGGAGCTTTTAGGGAAGGCTGATTGGACCAGAGAAGTCCAATGGTGTAACCAGCAGGGCTCACCTCTTAAAATTTCCTACGTTTCAGGCCTGAGATTCAGGCTGGTCTGAAAGTCTTGGCATCTTTTGGTTAAAGGGATTTTTCCAGCCTTTCTCTGTGCTGAGCCCGGCCCGTGATTATGAAGCCCACCCTGGAGGGAGGCTAGCAATAACATTCGCACTTTACAAGTGAAGGGGGCCGAGTTGTAAAGTGGCCTCATTCCTGCGCAAGTGTTTAAGAGGGTCACAGAGCAGCCGGAGTGAGAGTTGCAGCACGCCGTCTTCACCGGGCCTGTGGTAGCCTGGGCTGCATCACCTGTAAGCACAGGCCAGGAGTTTGGGGTTTCTCCTGCTGCCATGACAGGAGACCCTCGCGGTTGGGGTGATTCCACCATTCTGGCAAGAGTAGATGGGGATCTCTCCCACCTTGGGATACCCTTGGAGAAAAGCTAAGTGTGTTCCACCATTGAGAACACAGGTCAGGCTAGCCCAGGCCAGGGTTAGGTTCATCCCCACAACTGGCTGCCATTAAATGCTGGGAATGCCCCCCAAGAGAGGCTGATCAGGGGACCAGCCGGCTGGGCAGAAGTGGGAGTGATACTTGAAGTGGTCTAGGGAGAGGAGGAGGAATGCGAGCAGCATGTGAGGGGTGTGTCCATGATTTCATCTAGAAAAACGGGCTGTGGGAGCTTAGCTCAGGTGTTAATGAAATACCAAACTCATACACCCACCCCCACCCCCGGCCGGTGATGGACACAGGGTCATCTACGGGGAACTCTTTAACAGCACAGTGATCATTATGGAATTATTTGTGTGTTAGAAACAATGTGACTAGCAAAGCAGTTGAACTGTTTCTTTGGCTAGAGCAAAAGTGAGGAGTGATGTTAGGCTGGGGTGATTGGAGGAAAAGCCCCAAGTGGATGCTAGATTGAGCAGGGGGGCAGGAGCAACACAGGCGGAGCTGGGGTGTGAGCAGTTCAGCCCTGCCCGCCACCCCCCCACCCCCCACCCCCATGAAGGGGGTTGGAGTCTTGTCTTTGAAATGTCCTTAGATGCTTGTTGCCTGGGAAGGAAGGCGTGGAGACGTGCCAGGTGGGTGACTGGTGTCACTGAGGGCCTTCTTCCTAGACAGGAAATAGGAGCAGCCCCTCGATGGCAGTGAAATGCTTTTCCCCCCACGGGTGTGGAAAGAGGACAGACGGACTTGTAGCAATCTGGTTGAGTTCTTTGAAATTGCCCTTGACCCTTGTGTGTGCACCAGGAAGCCTTTCCTTTCCCTTTGCCAGGCTCCTCTTGCCTTGGTCTCCCCAGCTTCCCAGCCTCCCACCATTCTTTCCCTACCCTTTTTCTTCACCCTCGCCCCTGCTGACCCAAGTGAACATTGGTGCTATGTCTGTGTAAATGGCAGTTGGGGGCTATTTGGTCTGTTGATGACATCAGCCTTTTTTGTTGACTAGCAGCTGTTTCCATAGTCATTTGTAGCTCCGCTCTGATTGGTTGGATCTTACTGTGAGGTCACTCACCCCCCCTTTAAAAGTAAGCCACCTTGGAGAGTTAAGCAGTTAGGGAGTGATCTCACATGCCTATAGACGGATGGTGTAGATGCCTCACCTTGACCCTTGAAGGATGGATTGTGAGTGGGCTACGCGCCTCATTTTCTGCTTTCTTTGCTGGTTGTGTTCAGCTGTCCTTCCTTTGGGACGTCTTTCTGAGGGTTTTGTGCTTGCGGCGTGTGAGGCCCCTGGTCTCCAAAGGGGGGTGGTCTGTTGGTAGCAGATTGCCTTGGGCGTGGGGGTCCTGCCTGCTCCTGGTGACCTTTGTTCCCTCCTTTCCGGGTTGTCTCCCCTCCCCTAGGGGAGCGTTATGATGGAAGCAAACCTGACCCCTTCGAAGCCCCAGAAGACAGTGATCTTCCTGAGGACATGGACACGGAGCCCCCCAGAGAGTCCCCCGCCGACCAGGCGGCCCCGGACGCGTCACGCAGCCCCACCCTCCGGCTGAACAGAAAGCGCAAGGTGTCTGGCAATAGGAACCACACTGAGACCACTGTGCTCCCGGAGGACTCTCTGCTGAAAGCCAAGCGGAGACGGGTCTCCAAAGGTGAGCTCGGTTTGGCTTCGGGCCCGCAGGGCACCCTACGGAAGTCCTGGAGCGGAGCAGTGGAAAGTTCCAGTCCCACCCTGGATCCCTGGGGGGAGCCACTCACACCTCCCCACCCCCCACCCCCATCCCACCCCCCACCCCCCCAAAGCCAGTTGCCGGGGCTGGAGCCCAAAGGTGGCCAAAGGCAAATAGGCCCCCTCCCGAGACTTGGTGACAAGTTCCAGCCAACACAGTGACCACACCCCTCCCCTCCCCCACCCCTGTTAGTGATGTGTAAGACAGTTTGTTCGGCCCACCCCCCCGCCCTGGGGGGCTTCTTCTTTAATTTGTAGTTATTTGTCCATTAGCTGACTGGCCTGAGAGGGAAATGACAAACAGTTCCTCTAACCACTTACAAGAGCCACATTATAGTGAGCTGACCAACCTGAGGTGTGCATTGAATTAACAGGGCTCCATCCCAGAAAGCAGCGCCGCTTGCTGCACCTTAGAGAACGTCGGGAGCAGAGAGCAAACCTGGCCGGCAGGGCAGGAAGGAAGTGACCCAGGCGGTTCAGCCTGCGGTCACCCCCCAGGGCAATAGCATCTCCGAAGAGAAACCTGGCAGGAAAAGGGCAGAGGCCAAAAGCAACAGCAGCTGGTTGGAGGAGTCCCTTAAATGCAGTGACAATGAACAAGGTACGCACGGGGCGGGGGGCGCTCCTGGAGGTTGGATCACCCGCCCTCTGTGGGAAACGGCCCTGGAGGGGACCTGAGCGCCATCCAAGTTGACAAGAGTAGCGTGTGGCGAGCGGGGAGTTTTCTTCCTGAGGTCCTTTCAGCCTGCACACTTCCTTATGGAATGGACAGTGAGGTGGGAGCTTGACTTCCTGGGCTGCTCCTCATCACCCAGCCCGGCTGGGCAGGAAGGGAAGTCTTGGGTGACCCCGGGCGCTTGTCAGTGCCCTCATTCCAGCCTCAGGCTGTCCGCAGTCGCCCTGTCCCGAGCACCCAGGCCCCCCACGGGTGGGGACGGGAGCGCACGAAGGGCTGGCTTTTGCCCTCTCTTGCGGCCCTTTGAAGCGACTTGCCATTTGGCGTTTCGTGGGTTAGCCTATTTGCCGGTTGAATGTGGGATAATTAAAATATTAGTGCTTTGAAAACATAATTGGTATATCTTTAAAAACTGAAGCTGCTCCAACGATCAGTGCTAACAATGGGCTTTTCTCTCCTCACCGGCTACAACTGTGTAACGCCCGCTGCTTCTCCCCCTGACAGATGTGCTGTGCATGGACGAAGAAATGGATCGGCAGCCTTCGCCCCTGCCGCAGAAATACACCGACAACAGCGAGAAACCATCCGCGAAGCAACCGTGCAAAACCAAGCCTTTGATCCCTCAGGAGCCCAGGCGGGGCTTGCCGCTGCCAGGGGACTCCTAGGTGGACAATGCGGATGGCAAGGTACCTCTTGGCCCTGGTTCTCCCCCGCCCCCCGGGCCCATGCAGGCACATCCCGCCTGCCTACTTCTCTGCTTCTGGGGACAAAGCTTTCCTTTTCCTGAACCCCTCCCCCCAAAACGTCCCTGCCCCTTCCTAGGGGACGTGTCTCCTGGGTGGCGGTGAAGTTTCCAGCGAGTAAAAATGCAACCCCTTCCTCGCGCCCCGCCTCCCCCAGACAGAGAGGAGGAAAAGTGCTTTCCTCCACTCAGGTTTGTAACTCAGGGAGGAGGCGAACCAGGCGGGTGGTGGAAGGACAGCCTGAAATGTGTGCGCTGCCTGGTTTCGTGATAGGTGACCGTCCGTAGATTTTGAAAGCGGCCTGAGCCCAGTTCCGACTATGATCTTTCGCCGGCCAAGCAGGACCAGAAGCCCTTGGACTGTTTGCAGCAATTGTTACCAGCTTCCCAGGCCTCGCAGCTGACATGCTCAAGCTCCCCTCCAGAGACCACCCAGTCCCGCCCGATGCCACCGGAAGCGCGGAGACTTATTGTCAATAAGAACGCGGGCGAGACCCTCCTACAGCAGGCCTCCCGGCTTGGCTACGAGGTGAGCATCCTTGTGGGTGCCCTGGATCAGGATCCGCTGGCTTCTGCTCCTTGGGTGGGGGACACACTGGCTGTGGATGGGGGGCGTGTCTCAGAGCCCAGCCCCCTCCACGTGGCGGGCTGGGCTGGGTGTTCCAGCAGGGTGTTTGCGTTGGCTCCCGCTCACACTGCAGGCTCTTTGGTGGCTTGTTCAGTCGTGGTGTGAAAAGAAAGGCAGGCCTCTCTGATGTTCCGTTCCCGTTCAGGCAGGTAGGCTGCTTCGGCCAGTCTGGCTCACTTATCTCTGATATAAAATCTGACCTAACCCAGGGCTTGGCGACCAGGGGAATTTTAATGAGCCCTTTTGGAATCTGAATAGCAAGAAAGAGAGTAGGAGAGTAGTTATTAGCTCTACTAACTTGTGCTGTTTGGGGCAGAGTGATGCCCCTGTGGGGTAGCGGGTGGGTAGTGTCTGTGCAGAGTAGGGATGGGAGTGGGGCAGACCTGAGCAGTCTCTTTCTGAGAGGGCACGGGAGCCGAGGGCTGATGGGCGGGGAGCAGGGGTTGAACCTTGCACAAAACTCCCTGTCCACACTGCTGTATCCCAACCCAGCACGGCTGATGACAGTGATGGCCTCTATTGCTAGAGCAACATAGAAAGATAGCTGATATCTGCCTAAGCCCGTGTGATCTGTAGTAACTCCTTTCACCCTGTTAACATCTTCACTTGGTAGTAACGCGTACTAGCCACTCTCGGATGAGGAAACTGAGCCTCAGAGGGGTTAGCTGATACCCGTACAGGTAGCAATCCAGCAGTGCTCCACAGCCCACCACGCTCCTCAGCAAGACTGGCTCACACTGGAATTGCCCTTTTGACAGTTCAAAACCTCTGTAAGACAGATGACTCTCTCTGCCCTGTGCAGTTCCCCCACCATACTTGTCAGTAGCAATTGTGATGTAATAGCCCACAGGGCAAAGGCATTTTTCTGTGCTGGCATCAGCCCTCTGGGAGTTGAATGGTGACAGTAAAACGCGGTTCAGCAGGCGAGCGTGGAGGTGTGGCTGAGCACTGGGGTGGCAGGACCCAGGCTGGCCCGGAGCCCTGGCGCCCACACCCTCAGCCAGCTCTGTGCCCCTGTCCCCCGTCTCCCGTCGTGTCCCCCCACCCCGGTCCATAGTGCCGTGAGCCCTTGGAAGTGTGCCTGCCTTGGCCCTAAGGCATGACTGTGGGTGGGAAGTTGGAAGCACTAGGGCTATGCTTAGTTTGGGGGTGTTTTTTGTTGTTGTTGTGGGTTGAATGTGCTGTTGTTTATATCTACACGTCTCTTGGAGACCTCTCCATTAGCTAGAGAGCACTTTCTGGTAGTTAGCGCAGTTACTTGCAGGTGAAGTCCAAGGAGCACCCAGTTGGTTTCCCAAGAGCTGAGAGCGGGCGCCTAGGAGGACAGAGCAGATGTTGCACATAGTGTTGAGCTAGAGACCCCCGTGGTTGAGAAAATAGTCTCCTTGCTTCCAGCAAACGCTGGAGTTGGGGGGGAGACTCCCAACCCCAACTTTTGGGTTAGGGTTGAGAAAGTAGACTCCCGCTTCCAGCAAATGCTGGAGATGGGGGGGCGGGGTGCTGCTGCACCCGCCGTGGAGGGCGGGGCTCCGAGCCCCACCTGTGAACTTGGCATCATTTCCAGCAGTCTCCCTTTGGGACCAGAGACGTCAAAAGACCCTCGTTGGTCCTCTAAGACAGTTTCCATTTTGGTTTGGTGGCTCTGAGGCCTGGACCAAGGGGCACTTGATCCATCCTTTTTTAGGCTACCTGGCCTTTGATTGCACAGGAAGCCTTGGGAATGTTTACGGTCGGATTTGTTTTTTTCTTCAAATGTAAATTTCAATATGTAGATTCCACAGATCACCAGTGTTGATGCTGAACATTGTGACAAGTAGACGAACGCTTTCAACTTTGAATCCAACTTTCTGGGATTTCTCTGGGCAGAATTTTAAATGTTGGGATGAAGGCCCAGTTGGGAGATGTGGCAGCTTCAACCTTTTCAAATTGAAGGACAGTTTGCTTAAGCAGATAAGGGTGTGGTTTGGGAGGGTTTTCCTGAAGTTTTGTCTTCAGCATTCTTGGTTATTTTCTTCTGCTTAGCCAAAGATACCATGTGCAGTATAAAGGCTGTCTGAGCTTTATGTCATGATAATCTGGTTCTGGAAGTTTAGAAACACACTCTGGCTTCAGATCCGCGTTAAATAGATCACTTGCGTGGCCAAAGACCTCAAACCTTTCCCTCCTGGGAAAAAGGCTTCTATTTCTTAGGCTAAAACGCCAGTGTGCAACCACATGCTTGTGCCTTTAGCGGTGATAGTTAAATTTTCTATGAATTGAATAAGTCATGTTTTTAAAAAAGTTAATGAGGCATTTAATTAACTCACAACGTCGGGCTTATGGCCTTTATGGTTACATTTTGCGGGTAATGGCATTCGGTTTATAGCCGCTGAACAGAGAGCTGTCCGACAAAAGCAGTTTGACTTTGCTTGGGAATGGCTGGGCTGCCCTTCAGACACTCCCGTTTATTTCTAGCGGAGAAAATAAACCAAGGAATGTGTTGCATCGACAGACTCGCCCCGCCTCTTCACCTTTCAGTTAGAGAAAGTGCTGGTGGCGACGGTTGCCATCCATTTAGAGGCCATCACCCTCCTAGCTAGGAGAGTGTAGTTAGCCCACTTGACCCCCAACAGAGAAGGCCTGTGGGATGCTCGTCACAGCTGGATTGCATCCCTCTAACTGGGGCCCTTTTGGGCCTTTTGAATCTTCCCAGCTAACCAGGTACCAAAGACCTGAGTTTTAGGTCTAGTACTTCATGTTAATTGAACTTGGGGTTTAATATCTCTGGGCCTCAGTTTCCAAGTGTTGAATGAGGATAGTACTACCTTCCTTTCCTGGTAGCTCCTGGGTTCCTGTGGGTGACAGAAGACGTCCTCATCTGGGGAATGAGAAGCACTGTGTAAACAGTGGGATCAACGTGGTTGAGTTAGGACAGCCCGTGGCAAAAAGTCTGACCTGGCCGTGGGGCTACTGCTGCCTTTGCTGCCATCTTCCAGGAGAAGAGAGTTGACTTACCCATCAGCTTGGACGGCCTTTCAGTTCTAGGTACCCTTGAATCTGCCCTAGTAGTGATGAAGGTTTCCAGGTGAAGGCCATGATTGTCACAGCAAATAAACCCTGGGTTGAGTAAATTGATGTGTGCACAGCAGTTGGTGGCGTTCAGACCTGATCCCAGAGCCACGTGACAGGGCCTCTCCGTGGCTGGGGCACACAACTCATTAGCTTGCAGCCGTCCACTCAAGTCTGGCTAGTGAGGGCCTGCTAAAAGAGCAGCAGCTTCATGCGGTATCCTGGATACCAGGGCTCGGGGCAGGTGGCCTGGGAGCCCAGAGGATTGTGGGCTTTCTGGCAGGTTGGGATGTAAACGGAGAAACGCATTCGTGGGCGTGCCTTTTCTCTTCCTCCTCTTGTTTTGGAAGGGAGCTGCTGCAGTGACCTGAAGTAACAGGGCACCGATGGCCAGGTTTACCAGCATGCCCCATTGGGTTCACGTGGTAAGGAAATGGAACATTCTAGTTCGCTCCCAAGTGAGTGGTCACCTTTGATTGGCGTATCCTCCAAAGGGCATAAAAGGTTTTACAGAACCCATCTCGCACTTATGGGCGGCTAGAATGACCCCCGTTTTAGGTTTAACAGATGAGTTACCTGAGAGATGTCACAAGGAGGCCTGTTCTGACCCCATCCCATCCCCCCTTACCCTGCAGACCATGTGTTGGGCCACATGCATGTTCTGCCTACTCCCAGCTCTCAGAACCTGACGGCTCTCTGCTGGGCACGACTTACCCAGTATAAACAGTGTAACGTGTTTTCTGGTGGCATATGCTTTCGATGTGTCTGAAAACTTTCTTAAGGTAATAAAACATTGAATAAGTTCCTGCTCTGCTTACTGGGAGTGGTTCATATTAATATTTTAACAAGACAAAAAATAAGGTTAGTAACAGTGATGCTAATGCACAGTGTTGACACAGAACATCTCCGGGGTGGGGGGTGGGGCGGTGAACGTTTTATTTGATTCTTGAAATGTGGAGGTTGCAGCCTGTGGTGTATCAGGTTCCTGTCATTAACTTGAGTAAATATGAAAATTTTAGACTGATTCTGCCCCGAGAGGGTGGAGTGAGGCAAAATAGAGGGTGGGGTTATTGGAGGCATTTTGTGTCATTCCTCGAGGATGGAGGGAGAGAGCTTCTCTTTAACTCTTCTTAACATACAGACAAGAGCATCTGAGGCCCAGGTTCTGATTGGGGATCTTAACAGGGGGCGCGAGGATGTAGCTGACCTGGGTGTCCCTGCTTCTCTAAGCTGGGGAATGTTCTCTGGCTGATTTAAGCTCTCTTTTTTTTTTTTTGGGTTTTTTTGTTTGTTTGTTTGTTTGTTTTTGTTTTGTTTTGTTTTTTTGCCTTTTTTTTTTTTGCACCCTTTAGGTGCAAGGTTAGGTTGTTTATTCGAGATGTTTCCTGTTTCTTAAGGTGGGATTGTATTGCTATAAACTTCCCTCTTAGAACTGCTTTTGCTGCATCCCATAGGTTTTGGGTCATCGTGTCTCCATTGTCATTTGTTTCTAGGTATTTTTTAATTTCCTCTTTGATTTCTTCGGTTATCACTTCGTTATTAAGTAGTGTATTGTTTAGCCTCCATGTGTTTGTATTTTTTACAGCTCTTTTCCTGTAATTGATATCTAGTCTCATAGCATTGTGGTCAGAAAAGATACTTGATACAATTTCAATTTTCTTAAATTTACCAAGGCTTGATTTGTGACCGAAGATATGATCTATCCTGGAGAATGTTCCATGAGCACTTGAGAAAAATGTGTATTCTGTTGTTTTTGGATGGAATGTCCTATAAATATCAATTAAGTCCATCTTGTTTAATGTATCATTTAAAGCTTGTGTTTCCTTATTTATTTTCATTTTGGATGATCTGTCCATTTGTGAAAGTGGGGTGTTAAAGTCCCCTACTATGATTGTGTTACTGTCAATTTCTCCTTTTATGGCTGTTAGTATTTGCCTTATGTATTGAGGTGCTCCTATGTTGGGTGCATAAATATTTACAATTGTTATATCTTCTTCTTGGATCGATCCCTTGATCATTATGTAGTGTCCTTCTTTGTCTCTTCTAGTAGTCTTTATTTTAAAGTCTATTTTGTCTGATATGAGACTTGCTACTCCAGCTTTCTTTTGGTTTCCATTTGCATGGAATATCTGTTTCCATCCCCTTACTTTCAGTCTGTATGTGTCTCTAGGTCTGAAGTGGGTCTCTTGTAGACAGCATATATATGGGTCTTGTTTTTGTATCCATTCAGCCAATCTATGTCTTTTGGTGGGAGCATTTAGTCCATTTACATTTAAGGTAATTATCGATATGTATGTTCCTATTCCCATTTCCTTAATTGTTTTGGGTTCGTTATTGTAGGTCTTTTCCTTCTGTTGTGTTTCTTGCCTAGAGAAGTTCCTTTAGCATTTGTTGTAAAGCTGGTTTGGTGGTGGTGAACTCTCTCAGCTTTTGCTTGTCTGTAAACGTTTTAATTTCTCCATCAAATCTGAATGAGATCCTTGCTGGGTAGAGTAATCTTGGTTGCAGGTTTGTCTCCTTCATCACTTTAATTATGTCCTGCCACTCCCTTCTGGCTTGTAGGGTTTCTGCTGAGAGATCAGCTGTTATCCTGACGGGGATTCCCTTGTGTGTTATTTGTTGTTTTTGCCTTGCTGCTTTTAATATGATTTCTTTGTGTTTAATTTTTGACAGTTTGATTAATATGTGTCTTGGCGTATTTCTCCTTGGATTTATTCTGTATGGGACTCTCTGTGCCTCCTGGACTTGATTAACTATTTCCTTTCCCATATTAGGGAAGTTTTCAACTATAATCTCTTCAAATATTTTCTCAGTCCCTTTCTTTTTCTCTTCTTCTTCTGGAACCCCTATAATTCGAATGTTGGTGCGTTTAATGTTGTCCCAGAGGTCTCTGAGACTGTCCTCTGTTCTTTTCATTCTTTTTTCTTTATTTTGCTCTGCAGCAGTTATTTCCACTATTTTATCTTCCACCTCACTTATCCGTTCTTCTGCCTCAGTTATTCTGCTATTGATCCCATCTAGAGTATTTTTTATTTCATGTATTGTGTTTTTAATCGATGCTTGATTCATCTTTAGTTCTTCTAGGTCCTTGTTAACTGTTTCTTGCATTTTGTCTATTCTATTTCCAAGATTTTGGATCTGGGAAATAGAATCTTGGATCATCTTTACCATCATTATTCTGAATTCTTTTTCAGGTAGACTGCCTATTACCTTTTCATTTGTTAGGTCTGGTGGGTTTTTATCTTGCTCCTTCTCCTGCTGTGTGTTTTTCTGTCTTCTCATTTTGCTTATGTTACTGTGTTTGGGGTCTCCTTTTTGCAGGCTGCAGGTTCGTAGTTCCCGTTGTTTTTGGTGTCTGTCCCCAGTGGCTAAGGTTGGTTTAGTGGGTTGTGTAGGCTTCCTGGTGGAGGGGACTAGTGCCTGTGTTCTGGTGGATGAGGCTGGATCTTGTCTTTCTGGTGGGCAGGTCCACGTCTGGTGGTGTGTTTTGGGGTGTCTGCGGACTTTTTATGATTTTAGGCCACCTCTCTGCTAATGGGTGGCGTTGTGTTCCTGTCTTGCTAGCTGTTTGGCATAGGGTGTCCAGCACTGTAGCTTGCTGGTCGTTGAGTGAAGCTGGGTGCTGGTGTTGAGATGGAGATCTCTGGAAGATTTTCGCCGTTTGATATTATGTGGAGCTGGGAGGTCTCTTGTGGACCAGTGTCCTGAAGTTGGCTCTCCCACCTCAGAGGCACAGCACTGACTCCTGGCTCCTCAATTTGCGATGATGTGTTGTCTATTCATGTATTCCACAGATGCAGGGTACATCAAGTTGATTGTGGAGCTTTAATCCGCTGCTTCTGAGGCTGCTGGGAGAGGTTTCCCTTTCTCTTCTTTGTTCTCACAGCTCCTGGGTCTCAGCTTTGGATTTGGCCCCGCCTCTGCGTGTAGGTCGCCGGAGGGCGTCTGTTCTTCGCTTAGACAGGACAGGGTTAAAGGAGCAGCCTCTTTGGGGACTCTGGCTCACTCAGGCCGGGCGGGAGAGAGGGGCACAGAGTGCGGGGCGAGCCTGCAGCGGCAGAGTTCGGCGTGACGTTGCACCAGCCCGAGGCGCGCCGTGCGTTCTCCTAGGGAAGCCGTCTCTGGATCCCGGGACCCCGGCAGTGGCGGGCTGCACAGGCTCCCGGAAGGGCGGTGTGGACAGTGTCCTGCGCTCGCACACAGGCTTCTTGGTGGCGGCAGCAGCAGCCCCAGCGTCCCACGCCCGTCACTGGGCTCCGCGCTTTCAGTCGTGACTCGCGCCCGTCTGTGGAGCCCCTTTAAGCAGCGCTCTTAATCCCCTCTCCTCGCGCACCAGGAAACCAAGAGGGAAGAAAAAGTCTCTTGCCTCTTCGGCAGCTCCAGAGTTTTCCCGGACTCCCTGCCGGCTAGCTGTGGCACATTAGCCCCCTTCAGGCTGAGTTCTCGCCGCCAGCCCCAGTCCTCTCTCTGCGCTCTGACCGAAGCCCGAGCCTCAGCTTCCAGCGCCGCCTGCCCTGGCGGGCGAGCAGACAAGCCTCTCGGGCTGGTGAGTGCCGCTCGGCACCGATCCTCTGTGCGGGAATCTCTCCGCTTTGCCCTACCCAGGTATGTGGGGAGTTTCTTGCCTTTTGGGAGGTCTGGGGTCTTCTGCCAGCATTCAGTAGGTGTTCTGTAGGAGTTGTTCCACGTGTAGCTGTATTTCTGGTGTATCCGTGGGGAGGAAGGTGATCTCCGCGTCTTACTCTTCCGCCATCTTCCTCCGGGTCCAAAAGATAGGTTTTTTAAACGTGGTATTGAGATAAGTGGATAGCATTACATCTCCAGCATCTAGTCTAGTAGGTGTTCAATAATTCTGTGATGAATGACTGAAGAAACATATGGTAAGTCCAGAGCCCAGACTTCTGGTTCCACTGGTGCTGCCTTGTGTGACCTTGGACAGAGAATTACATTTCCACTGAGTCTCAGATACCACGTAGGAAGAGGGTCTCCAACAAGATGGTCACTAAGTGTTCATCCACTTTAGACTTCTAATCCCTCAGGCAGGGAGGGCCCGTGCCTTCCTCCTGGGTACTTGGGCGGTGCCGCCAGTTGTTTTGTTTTTAATCTCAGAGGTTTTCAGGTAGTGCCAACAAATGCTAGGGCTAAGAGAGGCTCATGGCAAGCATTAAAAGCCACTTTATTTTTTAAGGAGGCTTACTATGGTTATTTGTAGTCGTTCAGATCAGGTCCCCTATTCAGTCTGGTGGCCTTTCCATGCAGTCAGTTGGGCTTCCAGCAGCCAGCTGGCTGGTTGGGGTCTTAGGGAGATGCAGCTGCAAACACTATCTGCATTGTCTCTGGAAAGGGTCTGAAGTGATGCCCACCCACCAGGTTCCAGAGCTAGGAGAAGGTTGGGCCAAATTTTGTGAGGGTATGGTTTCTGCTGCACAGAAAAGAGATTCCTTTAATAAAAAGGAGGGAGGCTATTTTCCACTTAACCTTCATTCGTTCATTCAACAAACATGCCCACTATGCACCACTCGTTGCCAGGTGCCATGCTAGGCACAAGGAGGGAGATAGTGAGCAAAAGCCGCATGGTGCCCATTTTTCTGGAGCTTGTCTTCGCAACATCAGCGGTACTGATTTTTTGAGCCAGGTAACTCTTTGTTTGGGAGACTGCCCTATGCATCGTGGGGTGTTTAGCAGCATCCTTGTCCTCCACCCACTAGACGCCAGCAGCAATTATGACAACCACAAATGTGTCCAGGCATTGCTAAATGTCCTGGAGGGGGTAGGGTGGCCAGAGTCACCCCCGGTTGAGAACCACTGGCCTAAAGGGAAGACAGACGAGACGGTGGCCAAAGAACGGCACAAGTGATGCATCATTTCAAAGGCAGTCGTGCGCTGAAGGGGTAGGAGCACAGTCATAAAGAAAGCAGTTCACAGAGTCAGACTGGATTTAAAACCAACTCTCTTGGCATGGACATATATACACACACACGCTACCAAAGGTAAAATAGATAGCTAGTGGGAAGCAGCTGCATCGCACAGGGAGAGCAGGTCGTTGCTGTGTGTCTACCTAGAGGGGTGAGATAGGGAGGGTGGGAGGGAGACGCAAGAGGCAGGGGATATGGGGATATATGGATACGTATAGCTGATTCACTTTTTTTTTTTTTTTTTTTGCAGTATGCGGGCCTCTCACTGTTGTGGCCTCTCCCGCTGCAGAGCACAGGCTCTGGACGCGCAGGCTCAGCAGCCATGGCTCACGGGCCCAGCCGCTCCGCAGCATGTGGGATCCTCCCGGACCGGGGCACGAACCCGTGTCCCCTGCATCGGCAGGCGGACTCTCAACCACTGCGCCACCAGGGAAGCCCTGATTCACTTTTTGATACAGCAGAAACTAACACACCATTGTAAAGCAATTATACTCCAATAAAGATGTTAAAAAAATTAACTCTCTCAAATTATTCTTTAGTAACTTTCCAGTTCTTCCATTATTGTTCGGGTTATTCTTCTGGATGTAGAAAATCATAATGGAATGCCAAGAGACTTTTTTCTTTTTTTTTATTTCAGCCTCAAAATGGCCTTTCCAGCCCAGGGTCCATCATGGCCACTGAGAAGTTATGGAAAACAGATGTGGCTGAGGCTTTAGATCTTAATGAAAAGCTGGTAGGTATACCCAGCATCAGTCCCCTCCTGTCCAAACCTGCGTGCCCTGCAGATAGTTTACACATCAACCTCACATACATGTTTAGTTGTTACAGTAGCTTCACGAGACCCATCTCCTATCCCAGCATGGGCTGGAAATTGCAGAGCCCAATTCCTTGGAAGACTGGGTAGTAAGAATGAATGTTTATATCTGTTGTCATTCCCCGCCCCCCACCAGTTCTCAAAATGGCATAGTGTAAATGGATGCGGGGGAAAATGAAAGTCATACTAAAAGCCCCAAATGCACTCATTTGCAAA
Source organism: Mesoplodon bidens (assembly GCF_964165515.1). NCBI lineage: Eukaryota > Metazoa > Chordata > Mammalia > Artiodactyla > Ziphiidae > Mesoplodon > Mesoplodon bidens. The sequence continues at coordinate 1,823,112 of NW_027672700.1, read as the reverse complement.
GCATGTGTTTCTTCTCTGCAACTGCAGAAAATGAATGAAACAGAATTAGATGTTTGCCTCCTCAAAGTGGCCACCAGCGGTCTTGGGCCAGGCCTCTTACCTGTGAAACGCTTTCTCGTAGTACTTGGATATGAGCAAAACCCTCGAGACTATGATGAACATCAAAGGTATGTCAGGTCACGTGTCCATGAAACACCTCTCCCCAAAAGAGAGGGAGAGAGTCCACCAGCTTCGACAAAGAGACCTCTACCTGGTGTTTGATAAGATCACCCTACTCAAGAACCAGCTGCAGAGAAAAGAAGAGCTTTTGAGACGATACGAGAAGGACATTGAACAGCTCAAGTATGGCCCGTGTCCCTGGCAAAAGGCCCAGGCCTCCATTCTCCAGGCTAAACCTCGGGGCAGCTGCAGACCCGTAGGGACCAGGACAAGAGGACAGAGGCCTGGGTGTGGAGGGGGGAGGCGGGATGGTGACTCAGGGCCTGATGGACCCAAGTCTCTGGGCAAGAAAGCAGCAGTTAAAGTACCCTACTGTTAAGGAATAAGGTGCACCTTTTATAAATGTGTCTGGTGTTTCACCATGTGTGTGCTTTTCATAATTCCATCCTATTTTCAGTGGTATCCGTTCCCCCACCCTCTCTGGGAAATTGGGAGGGGCTGGTAGCATAACCGTTGCCCCCTTCATGCTGCACGTCCACAGCCAATGGGCTATTTATTCTGCCCTCTAGTCCCCACATCTTCAGCCTTCCCCCCACTTGTAAGGAAACCGCGAAGCCAGGCATATATGGAAGTGTTCTGAGGATCTCCCAGGTCGGGAGCATTGGTGGTGAGTGAGAAAGCTGAGGAGAAAAGAGACTTTGTCTCTCCCGTGTGCTCAGGCAGAGCAAAGTGTCGGTTCAGATGTACCAGTCACAGGTGGCAAAGCTGAAGGACGACATCTCCAAAGAGGCCGAAGAAAAGGCGCTGCTGAAGGAGGCCCTGGCGCACATGGAAGAGCGGCTGCACCAGGAGAAGAGGGTCACCAGGGCGATCAGGCAGCAGAAGGTGAGAGGTCCCTGCTCGGAGCAGAGCCTCTGAGGCTGCCCCTCAGCTCCCTTTAGAAACAGCCAACTGAGGTCCCAGTGGGATCCAGGCAGCACAGAATGCCTTCGCTCATTGCAAAGGAAGGTGGCAGAATAGCTTTAGCGTTAGGCAGACATAGGTTTAGACTCTTGTTCTGCCACTTACTGTGTGACTTCAGGCAGCTTTTTTTTTTTTTAACATCTTTATTGGAGTATAATTGCTTTACAGTGTGGTGTTCGTTTCTGCTGTATAACAAAGTGAATCAGCTATATGCATACGTATATCCTCACATCCCTCCCTCTTGTGTCTCCCTCCCACCCTCCTTATCCCACCCTTCTAGATGGTCGCAAAGCATTGAGCTGATCTCCCTGTTCCATGCGGCTGCTTCCCACTAGCTATCTGTTTTACATTTGGTAGTGTATATATGTCCATGCCACTCTCTCACTTCGTCCCAGCTTACCCTTCCCCCTCCCCATGTCCTCAAGTCCATTCTCTACATCTGTGTCTTTATTCCTGGCATGCCCCTAGGTTCATCAGAACATTTTTTTTTTTAGATTCCATATATATGTGTCAGCTTAACCTCTCTGAGACTCATAGTCTAGCTTGCCTCTATGTTTTTTTTTTTTTTTTTTTTTTTTTTTTTAATTTATTTATTTATTTATTTTGGGCTGTGTTGGGTCTTCATTTCTGTGCAAGGGCTTTCTCTAGTTGTGGCAAGCGGGGGCCACTCTTCATCGCAGTGTGTGGGCCTCTCACTATCGCGGCCTCTCTTGTTGCAGAGCACAGGCTCCAGATGCGCAGGCTCAGTAGCTGTGGCTCATGGGCTTAGTTGCTCCACGGCATGTGGGATCCTCCCAGACCAGGGCTCGAACCCGTGTCCCCTGCATTAGCAGGCAGATTCTCAACCACTGCGCCACCAGGGAAGCCCCGCCTCTATGTTTTTAAACTTTCTTTTTTTTTTAAGTTAATTTTTATTTTATATTGGAGTATAGTTGATTTACAGTGTTGTGTTAGTTTCAGGTGTACAGCAAAGTGATTCAGTTATACATACACATATATCTATTCTTTTTCAGATTCTTTTCCCATATAAGTTATTACAGAATATTGAGTAGAGTTCCGTGTGCTATATAGTAGGTCCTTGTTGATTACATATTTTATATATAATAGTGTGTATATGTTAATCCCAAACTCCTCTAATTTATCCCTCCCCACCACATTTCCACTTTGGTAACCATAACTTTCTTTTCAAAGCCTGTGAGTCTGTTTCTGTTTTATAAATAAGCACATTTGTATCATGTTTTTTAGATTGCACATATAAGTGATATCATATGATACTTGTCTTTGTCTGACTTACTTCACATAGTATGATAGTCTCTGGGTCCATCCATGTTGCTGCAAATGGCATTACTTCATTCTTTTTTACGGCTGAGTAGTATTCCACTGTATATTTGTACCACATCTTCTTTATCCACTCCTCCATCAACATTTAGGCTGCTTCCATGTCCTGGCTGTTGTGAACAGTGCTTTCTGAGACTCATAGTCTAGCTCGTCTGTATTTTTTTAACTTTTGATAATTCGTGTATTTTATCTTGTTCTTTCTATCCAGATAACTCTTTTTTCTACCAGTTGTATTGAGACATAATTGACACACAGCACTGTACTGAGCTTAAGGGTGTCCAGCATCATGATCTGACTTCCCTGCCTCCTGCAATGATGACCACAATCAGTTGAGTGAACAGCCCGAGTGTTTTTAAAGGCAGCGATTCTGATTTTCATTGCTCTGCCAGGTGCCAGGGATACACCGAGGAAGAAGCTCTCTGAGAATAAAGATTTGGGTTTGCTCTTCTGAGTAGCCAGAATAGTACTCCAGTCTTTCTGACTTGGGGCTGTGTATTTGTACACGCATCCTTGCATGTATGTGTGTACATGTGAGTATGTGCTGTGGGTTGGCATGTGTGTGTATTTGTATGTGTGTGTTTGTTGCCTGCATGAGCTCTAAGGAGGCCAAGGTCATAGAAGGGTGCCCTTCTCCTCAACCAGGAGGTGATGGTCAGATAGTTCCTTGCAGAAGCCTGCCCTCCATCCTGCGAACCTTCCAGGCAATAAGTTTCCAGACAGCAGGCTTTCTGGCTTAGAGCCCCAGAAATGAAAAGTGGCTGTCCTGCTCTGAGGGAGCCTGGGTGCGGTGTTTCCAGTGCTCACTGCTGTGAATTAAACATCACAGGCCTTAGTCTCTGTGTGACATGGGGCTGCCTCAGGCAGAGGACAGTTTCCTTTCACACCAAGCAATGCCAGGGAGACCTGGGCCAGTGACAGAGTTGTGACTTTCCCTTTGATGTGCCCTCTGGAGAGCTTACCCCTCCCCGAAGTGCCCACCCCCGCCCCCAGGGCTTGGCAGACTAGGTCCCAAAGCAGAGACACCAGACCACAGAATGGGACAGAGAAGGGCCCAAAAAAAAGCCATTGTCATGTACTGAAAACCTGAGGATTTACATAATGAGGTTTCACATGCTTTATTCCTGGGCTGCCTCATTCACACACAACGCAAGGGACGTGCCAGCCTGTTTGGCGCTGGACATCCCTCAGCCGAGAAGGGTCTGAAATGGCCAAGTTGAACCTGTGTCAGGGTCCCCAGAAGAGCTACAGCTAGTAGCTTTCAAATTCGTGGAATTCACAACTGGGGGAAAGACTTACCAAGGGGCAGGCACCTGCTCCACACCACACATGCTTCATCTCTCCCATCAACCCGCAAGGGATTCTGGCAAGTGTCGGCCCCTTAGAGAGAGGGGAAAGCTGATTTGACAGAGGGTACCGTTCCCTGGCTACTAAGTGGCAGAAACAGGATTTCCTCCCCACCTGCTGCCCTCCCCCGCCCAGGTTCACTTTTCCACACCCCTTCCTTCTGTGTCTCCCTTACCAGGGTGGCCCCCTTGGATACCTCGCACCATTGCTCCTGGGGGTTTCACTCCAGGACTCAGGTTTGCATTTCAGGCTTGTTGTTAATATGTTGTCAGAAATCCCTGTTTGTCAGGAAGAAAACAATAATACATTTTAAGTTTTGCTGGATCCTAAAGGGCACTTGTGTACATCTGTCTTGGTATCCGTTCCTTCCAGGGAGTATATCTTCGTTGTCTTTAAGCAGAAATTAACAGAAAGTAGAATCCCTCTTTTCTAAGTTTTACACTTAGTATTTTCACAAGGAGCCTTAGTTTTTTAGCCTCCTGTATAAAACTTTGAAACTCTTCACCCGTTCACAGAGGTTGCACGGTTGAAGCACTGAGATGAAATTACACATCTTATGCTTCAGAATTGCCCCCCCCCCAAAAATGGAGTTTGTAGTTTTAATGTTTGACCATCTCTTCACCAAGCAGACCTTTCAAGAATCAAAAGTCCTATTTCCACATTAATATCTCTGGCTGTGAGAATGAGACTTGGTATAAGATGCTGGGCCTTCACAGCGAACTGGGCCTGTGGCTCTGTCCATGTGGCAGAGGGACGGGAACCGCGGCCCAGGCCGTGCTCACTCGAATCCACATCCCACATCACTCGAGAAGCCGGCAGTGTCTCTCAGAGTTCAGAGGCCAGATTTGGAGTCAAACAAATAGGGGTCAAGCCCCACCGCTGCCCCGAATGACCCTGAGTAAGTGGCTTGACCTCTGTATCGCAGGTTCCTCTACAAAAGCAACCAAAACTGTTAGCAAGGGGCCTCCTCCGTGGGGCAGTGTGAGGGTTAAATGGCAAAATGCCTGCAGTTCCTGACACATCGCAAGCCCCGTTTCTAAGGGGGAAGAATAGGCAGCTCATGGATGGGTGGGGATTCCTCTATTTCTTTCAGGGAGCTTCCTGCCAGCTGACGCCTTCCCCGGTCCTCCCAAAGCCGCCAGCTCTTATGGGACACGCTCTTCTCTTTGGTGAATACGACTAGGGCCACGGCCAAGAAAGGACCCAGATACCTTTTGTGAATGGGCTAAGGCTGGGATTTTCAAGAGGAAATTTTTAAATGCACAGAAGTTGCCACTTGGGAAGCACGCAAGCCCTTTCTTAGGGCTTGAAGTGTAAGAAAGGCTGAAGGGCACAGGCTGCTGCTGGCAGGAGAAGCCGCTCAGCTCTCCTGCCAATCAAATCTCCAGCCAATGAAGTCCTGTCTAGGGGGCATGACCACCGCTTTGTCTTGTGGTCTCAGCCAGGAAAACCCCCTAACCTTCCCTCTGCTTAATTAGCTCACATCCCTCTTCTTTAAGATGAGAATAAAAATGGCACCTAGCTCGTAGCCTTCCCAATGGGAGCTTGTATACAAAACCCTTAGTACATAGGACCACAAAGCATACACGCTCTCCTACCATCGTCATTATCCTCACTATTCTATTTAACTCACTGTCTTCCAAGATTTCCTTGGGCCCAGGTATTGTCAAGATTCTGGCTTCCTCCTTGCACTTGTGTGTTTTGTTTGTTTGTTTGTTTGTTTTTGCGGTACGCAGGCCTCTCACTGTTGTGGCCTCTCCCGCTGCGGAGCACAGGCTCCGGACGCGCAGGCTCAGCGGCCATGGCTCACGGGCCCAGCCGCTCTGTGGTATGTGGCATCTTCCTGGACCGGGGCATGAACCCGGGTCCCCTGCATCGGCAGGTGGACTCTCAACCACTGCGCCACCAGGGAAGACCGAACTGTATACTTTCAAATGGTTAAGATGGTAAATGTTATGTTATGTATATTTTACCATAATTAAAAATTAAAAATGTTAATTATTTGGGGAAAAAATGCCGTTGGGGACTTTATAATGGATGGCTCAGTCTGTTAGCACTGGACTTACCATTCAATCTCAATATCGTTAAAAACAGGATGACCAGACATTATGTGCTCACTGTGTGATGCAGGATGGATCACACAGTACCGCCTGTGAAGGCGACTGGACAACAAAAAGACTTTGATCTCCTCAGACCTCTAGATCTAACTATTTGTTTACAGGAAACATGGGGAAAAGAGGAACAAGTTAACTGAAACCAAGAAGAAGTGATCAGCCAAATCCAGTATGTGAATGTTCTACAGGACAAAAGACCCAGTTTCTACAACAAATCAGTGGCTGGGGGATAAAAAAGGTCAGGGGCGGGGTGTTGCTGTTACAGAATTAAAGACATTTCAGAGACATAACAACCAAGTGTAATGTGTGGACATTGTCTGGATCCTGATTCTAACAAACCAACAGTAAAAAAGATATCTCTGAGAGAATCAAGGAAATGTGAGCATGGACTGAATAATAGATGATATTCAGGAATGATAATAAGTATTTTTAGCTGTGATCATGTCAAGGCGGGGATAATGTAAAGGAAAAAAAGTCCTTTCAGTTAGGATGTCTTTATGGGTGAAATGACACAACTTGCTTTAAATTAACCTAGAAAAAAACTCAAAAAGGAAGAAAAAAGAATGAGAGAACACTGGGAAAATGTTGAAGCTGGATGATGAATACATGGAGTTAATCGCAGGCTTCTCTAGTTTTGTGTGTGTTTCCAAAATCCCAGAATAAAAAACAATTTTTATGTAGGCAATCTCAAAGGAACATACAGACACACACACAAACAGAGTGAGCTACAACCAAAGCATAAGCAAATGAGGAAGCCATTTGCCTTTAGTAAGTGCAGGAAAAGGGAGATTAAGCCTTGGGCCTTGAAAAATGAGCTCACCAAGTCTAAGATGCCTGTATTAAGCTGGCACCCTCAAAGATGCTCCACACCCTGGCAAGAGGAGGGCTTAAAAACTTTTTTTTTCTGGACTTTCAGAAAGGGGAGCCTATGAAAACCTGTAGTTTTCAATGTGGCTCTGGAGGGGAAAACTAATAATGGCCACAATACTGATGATGATGATGATCACCCTGAAGGTTTGTAACCACGTGGGTCTGGGGCTCAAGTTTATACTCCATGTATTCAGTGGGAAAACTCCCAAGTTGAGGAAATAAATGTCAGTGTTCAGAGGTTATTAGCATCCCTGGCATCCAGCTGAAACAAACAAAAAAGACTTCCGAGAGCAAAGCAGCCAGGAATCAGACCCCTCAGGATTCCCACAGATTAAGTTCAATGAAGAATGAGATCACAGTCAAATTACTAAACATCCAAGCAATAAGTCAGTATGAGCCAGAGTAAGCAGACACAACAAACAAGACATTGAGACACCACCCCACTGCCACTCCCACCCAAAGATTTCAGATGTTAGAATTATCAGATAACAGATTCTAAAATCACTATGTGTTCAATATTTGTTTAAAGAAGGCTTTTAAAATGAGCAAGGAATGAGACTATCAAAAATGGCCAGGCATTTGTCCTCAGGAGTTTGTGGGAGCACAGGAGAGCTATTTGACCCCTGTACATTTGGCTCTTCCATTCTGGTGGGAAAAACAGATTTCTTTACAGAATCAAATTATGCTGGCAATAAAAATTCAAGTGCTTCCAGGAGCCCGAGAGGAAATATGATCAGTGCATTGGGCAGGCAGAACATAGGCTGTATCTAAAGAGGGAGCCTCTTCTCAGCCCCAGCAGATTGTTGATCTATATACAAGAAGAGAGTCCAGGTATTGCCAGATATTCCCATTTTCCCAAAAAAAGGCATAAATCCAGATGTCAATGATCTGTACATGTTGGCTACTGTGGTAGACATCTGGTTTTTGTCACCTAATAGCAATTGACCTCTCTTCTAAAATATTATGGTGTTATGATCCCCCTTTGGGGACAACACCTTTCTCCTAGTCTCAGTCCAGTTTCTCAGAGATGGTGTTGATTCCACCTCTGGCTGCAGGGCTGGGCATGTGGCTCAAGCTCAGCCAATCAGAGCAGTCTCCTGGGCCACAATAATTGGCTCAGGAATGGGCTTTTGACCCACCCAGAGAAAATGAGAAGCAGTGAGGCCATTGGGGGAAGCTTAAGAAAAAGATTCTTATCCTTCCCTATGGAATTCAAAGCTGAGAAGATGTAAGGGCTGGAGCTTCGGCTGCCTTTTTGTGACCATTATAGAGAGATTCTGTCTAAGGTTGGATCCACATGGTTCAAAGAATCCCTGAGAGCTGGAGAGAGGTCAAGGCCTCTTGATATCATCTGAGCCTGAACCCAGAGGTTCCCTCTAGACTTTTCATTTTTGGTAACCAGTGAATTTGCATTCATGCTGAGGACAATTTGAATAGGTTTCTCTGTCACTCCACAGAAAGAGGCCTCTCCCTTCAGCAATTAATTAAAAGTCTTTTAACACGCTGGGAAAGCCAGACAAACATATCTGAGGGCTGACCATGGACCTTCAGTCTGCGGTCTCAGCACCTGGCCCCCCCTCTCCTTCTGTACTCTTGTCCCTAGCTTCTCTGATGACTCATGTTCTGGCCTCCATTCCCACTGCTCCTGCCTTGGACCATCCTCTTCTCTCCCTGCTCTGCCTCCGGAAATCCTACTCATCCTTCAGAACTCAAGTCAAATGGGTCCTTTTTTCTTAGCGCTTTTCCTGACAACCCCACCCTAAGCCCTACCCGAGGCAGAAGAAGATACCTCTCCCTCCATCCCCAGGCCCCTCTGACCCCCCCACCGATGAACACTCAGCCCTTCTGCTGAGGATCCTAATTACCCATCCACGTTCCTGTCTCCCCTGCTTCTTGACCGTGATCCAAATTCAGACCCAGATTAGAAGGGATGATATTTGAGGCTTAAGTTTCAAAAAACAATCAGTTCTTAGGAGAAGTCAGAAAACATGGTGAAAGATGAGAATTTGGGTCAGGGATTCGAAAGAAAAGAACAGTTGTTCCGGGGAAAAGAGAGGGTCTATGTGGAGTGCAGTGAGGAAGGAGGAAACACTGGACATATTTAGACCAAACGAAATGATTCAGAGGAAACCTGAGAAGAAATGTCTAGAGAGGCATGAGGTTGATCTGACTGGAAAGGAATATAAAAATTGTGTGACGGGAATGACCCAAAACAACAACGACAAAATGCCCAAAATAGGTGCACTGTTCACATGAGAAAAGAATACGGACAGCAGCAAGACGCTGAGAAACCTCCAGAAAACAAGAGAGAAGGTGACAAAGGATGAGGTCATTTCAAACCAGATAAACTGGGAGGCTTTCTATGAATTGAAAGGGGTTTTTCAAAAGCTAGGGCTCATGTTGGCTTGCCCCTGATGGAAACTCAGGGCACCGAGGCCTCCTGGAATTTTCTGTTCAACAGACAGACACAGGGAGGGTCCCAGGAGGCCAGGCAGTGGCTAGATGTACCAAAAGAACTACCATGGGTCAAAGGACAAAACAAGCAAGGTGTCAGTTTATGAGCCACCCCAGGGAAGCACTGTCTCGCTTTTTACTTCTAAGGACCATGGGACCTTGTCCACAGTTCCCATGCCACCTACCCTGGGACCAAGTCTTTCTTCATGTGATAAAATACCTAAGCCGGAGAGTATCCAATCACAGCGGTCTTTAACCTTTGTTGGGGACATACCTGGTTGAGGCTCTGAGCCCTCTTCCCAGAAAAATACACACAGCCTCAGACACAACAAAGTTTCCTTCCCGTTTAAGCAGCTTATACCCGCCCTGGGGCCCATCTCTTGAACAATATTTCCTAAACTCATTCACTTAATCAAAAAAACATTCATTGAGTGCCAGCTACCTGGTACCTGCCAGGAACTGCTGCCAGGTACTGCTCCGGGCACCAAGGATACAGGGATCCTCGCCTCATGGAGTGGACCTTCCAGTTTGTATCTGAGCCCTCAAATGATCAGAATGTCTGGCGAAGCGGCCCGGGAATTCAGTGATTCTGACATGGGGCCAGAATTAGGACCTGTCGTCCCAAAGAGCCCCAGCTCAAACACCCCTTCTGTAAGGAGAGAGGGGAGGAGTGTATTGAAAGCATGTGCTCTAACTGGGAAGCTCATAGCCTGCTGAGGGAGTGTAGAGGGTGCCTGCACTTTGGAAAAATGTTTGGCAGAATCTCATAAAGCCGGATGTATGTGTGACCCAGAAATTCTACTCCTAGATATATACCCAAGAGATATGTGCACATGTGCATACCAAAAGGCATACACAACGGCCCCCAAATATCCCTGGTGTTCACACCTCTGTGTCCCCTCCCCTTGAGAGTAGGCAGGACTGTACCTTATTTCTAATCAGTAGATGCTGCAAAGGTGATGGGCATGTCATTTCTGTGATTATGTTACAGAAGATTGTAACTTCCATCTTGCCTGGAGACTCTCTCTATGGACTCTCACTGGCTTTGATGAAGCAAGCCACCTTATGGAGAGGCCCACATGGCAAGAAACAGTGCAAGATCTCTGGCTAACAGCCAGCAAGGCGGTGAGGCCCTCAGACTAACAACCCTCAGGGAACTGTATCCTGCCAACCACCACATGAACTGGAAAGAGGATCCTTCCCCAGCTGAGCCTCAGATGAGACCCCAGCCCTGGCCACCTCCCTCATTGCAGCCTGGGAGAGACCCTGAGCAGAGAACCCAGCTAAGCAGTGCCCGGATTCGTGACCCACAGAAACTGTGACATAAGTGTGTGTTTTTGGGATCCGTTAAGTTTGCCGTAATTTGTTCTGCAGGAATAGATAACAGAGTGTAATGCAATGCAGCAGTGAGAATGAATGAACCACAGCTACATCAGACAACGTGGTCGAACCTCACATAGTTGAGTGAAAGAAACCAGGCAGCAAATGGAATCTGTAAGATTCCATTTCCATGAAGTTCAAAACCAAGCAGAATTAATCTATGATTGGAAGTCAGACAAGCAGGAGGGGGTAACAAGAATGAGCACAGGGAGTCTTCTCGGAGGGGCGGGGGTGGGTGGTGATGTTCTGCTTCTTGTTCTGGGTTCTGGTTAGGGTGGGTGCATACACTTTGTGAAAATTCTTCAAGTGTACACTTATCAGTTGTGCTCTTTTCGAGATGTATATTATGTTTTGAAAACAAAACTTTACAAAAAAGAAAATATGCTGGAGTCCAACAGCTAGGGTTCGAATCTTGGACCTATCACTTACAAGATTTGTAACTGGGAAAGTTACTTGACTTTTCTGGGCCCGCTTCTGTGAAATGGGTTGGGCCAAGAATTAAATAAAACAGTGCATGGCATAGCGGCTGGTACCTAACAAGCCTCAGTAAATATTAGCTAGTTTGGTTAACCTCATTCATAGTGGTTCATTGTTAATCCCCCCAAAAAAAGTAGTGGAGGTTGATTTGCCTGGATGCCTGGAAGTCGAATATATGGAGTTGTCTTGCACATGCCACGCCACAGAGACCAGCTGGATTCTCAGAATCCCTCTAGCAGCGATCAGGGGAGCTCAGCCTGCCTCTGACACCCACACCCAGAAATGTCCCTGGGCAACAAGCAAGATGATATGCGAGTGTTCTGAGGTCAAGTTTGCTCTGGGTTGGGACTGAGACGATGCAAATCAAAGCTCTCCCCAGGATGGCTGTGATCGGGTTGAGATGGTGCTGTCCTCCCACATCATCAAGAAAGCAACAAAAACAAGCAAACAGACAGACAGCAACGCGGACATTCACAGAAGGAGTCTGTGGTACCGGGCACAGTTTACTACTTCACACATTTAACCCATTTTGTCTTTACAGTCAATGCTGTTATTACCTCCATTTTACAGGTGAGAGAAGTGAGGTACAGACAGAATAAAACAAACAAACAAACGAAACCAGGCCGATCAGAGGTGGGATCAGCACCCTTCATCTGCAGTTTTCAAACAGAACATACAGACTGACCTCCCTGGCAAAGCTTTTTTTCTGGTTTTTTTTTTTTTTTTTTTTTTTTTTAGAGACAGTGGTTTTTTGTTTTTGTTTTAATTTTTTTTAATTAATTAATTTATTTATTTTTGGCTGTGTTGGGTCTTCGTTTCTGTGCGAGGCCTTTCTCCAGTTGTGGCAAGCAGTGGTCACTGTTCATCGCGGTGCACAGGCCTCTCACTATCGCGGACTCTTGTTGCAGAGCACAAGCTCCAGACGCACAGGCTCAGTAGTTGTGGCTCACGGGCGTAGTTGCTCCGCGGCATGTGGGATCCTCCCAGACAAGGGCTCGAACCCACGTTCCCTGCATTGGCAGGCAGACTCCCAACCACTGCGCCACCAGGGAAGCCCCCTGGCAGATCTATGATTTGCAAGAGATGAATGTCCCAACCAGCCTTGTCTGTATCTGAGAAAACACCTGGGTGACTTCTCATTTTCTGACAGGGGAAAGGGGTGAGCACGGCCGCAGAAGGCCTCAGTGACCAGCTGTGATTTTGTGGTTTGAATTTATTTTTGTGAACCTGTGTGTGTGTGTGTGTGTGTGTGTGTATAAAAACCTGCATTTCCTTAGCCCATAGCGTCAGGTTAGTAATGGACTGTGGAGCCTCCAGTGGCCCTTTGCTCTCCCATCTGACACCTACTCAACAGCTTAGCTACTTCCTGATCTTCGAGCGCTCTCTCTCTCTTTTACACTCCCTTTCTCCTGTTCCAGCTCTTTCCCTGGCTCTCTCTTACCCCTTAAAGGCTGGGCAAGCTCCCTACCTGTTCCAGGCAGGAGGCCAGCATTCATTTCTTGTTGGAATGCAGGGGACAACAAGCAGATCTGGGGAGGGGGCACAGTGGATGGGCTCTCCCGGTCAAGGACAGCCCAGGGAAGGTAACTGCGGCCCAATGAGATTTTATGGGGCAGAGGTCCTGCAGGAAAGAAGCCCAGTGGGTGGCAGGAGAGGTCCCTGGCAAGCCCCAGCTACCCCCTCCTGGCCTCAGCTCCCTCCCCCTCTTGCTGCAGGCACTGCCCAAACTTCAGGACAGCCAGAAGCCCAGATTGTTCAGGGCTGAGGGAAAGCAGGTGGTGAGCATGGGTGTCTCGTGGCTGTGACACCTGTCACCTGTGGTCCCCGGGGAAAATACCGTCCCATCACAGTCATCTAGATTCAAATCCTGTTCTGGCTGTGTCACCTTGGTCACACACCTCCATGGCTCTTGAGCCCTATTTTCCTGTTCCAGTGGGAGTGACGTGATAGAAATAACACCCGTCACAACACTTTTGGGCGCTTCTCTGCAGAGCTCCGAGGTCCAGGTGTTTCACACACACCTACTGCCCCAGGTTATGCTGAGGATTAAATGAGATGATCCACAGGAAGGACTGGGACAGAGCCCTGCGGGTGGAAAGCCCGGAGTTAACATCACTCGCTCCAGTATTAGGAGGACAGCTGGGAATGACAAAGCTGGGACCTGGACCCAGGCCTTTCAGACACCAGCATCCTGATGTTGATGGAGATACAGTACAGCCTTGGTAGCCACCCAGAGCTCAAGAAGATTGATTGATTACAGGCATCACCAAGGAGCCCATATAAGCTAGAAATCATTTTTTTTTTGGCCATGCCTTGTGGCTTGCGCGATCTTAATTTCCCCACCAGGGATTGAACCCGGGCCAGGGCAGTGAAAGCACCAAGTCCGAACCAGTGGACCGCCAGGGAATTCCCCAGGTGCAGTATTTTGAACACCCCATCATCGCAAAGTACAACTCTCACTCAGCCCAGGACATGCTATGATAAAGCCATGAGTTATTGGGGTATTTTAGTTTCTGTTTTTGAAATTTAAGTGGATGACATGGAACTGGGTTTTAAGACTTTCACACACCCTTTGAGATGACTGTGGCATCCTGTGGGGAGCGGCAGGGTCCAATCAAGATTTGGCAATTTCTGCTCCAGTGAGCCTGAATGTCAGCTTTGTTCTCCGTTTAGTATTTCCTCATCGAGAGATGGACTAATGGCAACATAGGCTCTCCCAAGCCTATCGGGGGGCCAAGGGCGGCACCGGCTCCAGGCTGGCCTGGATGGGCTCTGTAGGGTCTGGCTGGCAATGAGCAGGGTTGCATTCTGTGCTCATGTTGATGACACTGAAGACAAGCATGGAGATGGGCATGGGGCTGGCGAGGGCCAAGGCTACAGAAGCCTAGGTCCTGGGGTAAGGACAGTTCAGCTCAGCAGCTCAAGAGTAGGAGGCAAGGCTGTGGGCGGGTGGCAAGGGCTGCCCCTGTTCATTCACTCATTCGTTCATTCAGGCACTGTTCTATGTACTGGTGATACAGCAGTGAACAAAAGAGAAAAAAAAAACCCTGCCCTCATGGAGCTTAAGTTGGGGGGCAGGGGGGAGTTGGGAGTGGGGAGACTGACAACAAATAAGAGAAGGAAACTAAATAAATAGCATGTTAGAGGAGTGGTAAGATGAAGGGAAGAGCAATAGAGTGAGGTGTTTGTTTTGTTATTCATGTTTTTTTTGGGGGGTGTCTTTTGTTTTGTTTTGTTTTCTTGGGTGGCATCATGGGGCTTGCAGGATCGACCAGGGATCGAACCGGGCAGTGAAAGCACCGAGTCCTAAACATTGGACCACCAGGGAATTCCAAGACCCTTTTAAATAGGGTGACATTTGAGTAAAAATCTGAAGGAGCTGAAGGAGATCCCTGGGGGAAGTGCCTGGTAGGGAGAAGAAACAGTAACTGCAAAGGCCCTGAGGCAGAAATGTGCCTGGAGAGTTGGAGTTCTCTGTTCCTCTGAAGTTACCACTCAGGGCCCCGGCCTCTGTGGTCACTCCTCATACATTCCTAAGGTCTTTCTGGTCGAATGGAACTAACCCAGGCAGAACCTTCCAGGCTGACTGAGGGCCTGGAAGAGATTTCTAGGGACAAGTGCTGGGAGGGCTCTGCGATTCAACTGCAGGGTTGAAAAAGTCCTGAGGTTTTGCCAAGCTTTTAACAAATGCACAAGGAATTTGAAAGAATGCAACACATTCATTCCTGGACCATGCTCCAGAGCTGCCTAATCAGAATCTCTGAGGTCTGTGCCAGGGAATGTGCATTTCTAAGAGCCTCTAGGCATGTGGGAGCATCTTTACCATATATTCCATCCCATATCGATTTCCATGATTTTTCTCTCTTATATCTTCTTCTAATTGACTAGAGTGGAGTCTGCCATCTTTCATCTTTCTCAGATGAATATTTTGAGTTTGTCTTGGGGCACCTTGTCCGTCATTTCCTGCCAGGGAAATGAGGCATTCTGTAGGTAGTCAGCAGGTCTGTTCTGCTCCCAGACAGAAGGGGCTGATTTGAAAAAGGTGACATGGGGTGAGGGGAGATAGTTGGCATTTGCATGTCTTCTCCACACGCTCCATCCCCCAGCCCCGTGCCCATGGGGAGTGCGGGGGGGTTTCTTAAGGATCTGATCCAGGTCAACACTGGGGCCACCGTCTGACCTTATAGGGACTCAGGTGATGTTTGTAGAAGTAAAGAACACATGAATGAATAAACGCGAGTTTTGACAGGGAAGGACAGGAACAGTAAGGCTGTGGGCTTGTTAATACCCTTTCCCTAGCACGGGGGAGAATCTTCCATTCTTTCAGAAGTGTTCCTTCCACCCCATCCATCTCCCATCTCCACCCCCACCCCCAGAAGTGATGGTCCCCCCAGCTTACTCTGTTTTCTCCTCCACAACAGAGAGAACTAGAGATTCGGGTGGGACGGGGGGTACTAACCTCCAAGCTTCTCGTGGTTCAGCTCCATTACCCTCCCACGCCTGACCACCCCCTCCTCAACGCACCGAGCCTAGAGCTAAGGTCAGTAGGGAGGATTCTCGAGTCTGCTCCTTCCCCGCTGTAAGACTTGGAGCTACTTCTGTGAACACTGAGCCTGTTTCTCCATCCTTGAAACGGGGCTGGGGACCTCTAGGGGGCAGGTCGGAGAGGGCTCGCAGCGCTGCAGCGGGCTGTAATTGGCCGGGTGCTGCCAGCGCACCTCCCCCTCATCCTCGGGCACCGCGCACGCCACGCCCCTCCCCAGCTCGGCCGTCAGAATGGCGTTGCCGTGGCGACGTTTGTAAAAAGGCCGGGCGGGCGCGCGGGCTGCGGGCCTTCGCCTGGAGACTCCGCGGGAGGGCGGCAGAGCGGAGGTCAGGGCTCTCGGCGGAGGACGAGGCGTGGGCTTCTTCCTCTGGCCAGGTGAGAGCGGCGCGCGAGGAGGCGGCGGGCGGAAACCTGGGCCGGAGGAGGCCAGCCCTGCGAGGTCAAGGGCGTTGGGGTAGGCAGGGGACCCGGCGCCAGCCGAGTCCGAACTCTCTGATCCAGGCTCGGGTCGCCAGGAGCACCCCAGAAAAGGTGCCCCAACACCAGCCGTTCCTTCCTAAATGCAGCCCCTACCTCGCCCCCCAAGGGAGGCGGCACGGGAGCTTTAAGCCTCTCCTGGGCACTAGCTCTTGGATGTCCTGTGAGTATAGCTGGGATTAAGAGAGGAACCCGTTTCCCCTGATTTATGGACAACACCCACCCAATGGTCAGAGACACACACACACACACACCCGCCCCTTACCTGAACTCCCCTTCTTTAAGGAACTTTGAGGCCACTGTAAACCTCAAAAGAAAGTTTGCTCCTATAGCCCAATTCTGAGCCATCCAAAGTGGTCGGGGGAACGCAGATGACTGAAGCCCTTTTGCTCTTTCCTGTGGCTGGTGCTCCATGGCGCTGAGTAAGAACGAATTCACAGAGCTCCACACATTCAAATTACTTTGACAGTGTTTTCACGCAAGGAAGTGATGCACAGGGCAAAATGAAGGTGGAGAAATATTGTCCAATCCAAAAGCTAAAGAGATAGAATTTAGGTTTTCCAAGGAGTCATCTAAGCTAGATACTGACAGGAAAAATGAAAGGTAGTTACTATCAAAGCTTCCTAGCCAGCTGGCTGTACTGACTTGCTTTGAGGTGTCCTTTGTATTTTCATTCACTCAGCAAGTGTTTCCCAAGCACCTACTATGTGTCAGGTTCTGCCCCCCCGCCGCCCCCTGCCCTGGAGAAGGGGTAATGCACAGAACTGGCAGGAACTGCAAAGGGTCTGACATTTGACCCTGTTTGAAAGTTAGTAAGTTAGCCTGCCCAGCTTATAGTTCCTAGCAGAAGACAAGAGACTCCTGGGCCAGAAACAAAGAACTTGATTACTCACAGCACAGCCGACATAACAGGCAGCCAGAGCTGCATATGCACATTGGTTCCTGTTGCCCTGAAAGTCCCTCGGGGTGGTGCAGAGCAGCCAGTGTGGATGCTGTGCGCACAGTGGGTCTGTGTCCCAGGTAAGGAACTCCAAACTCAGGAAACTGCAATCTTTGAAAGGGGCTGCTAGCAAACCTGCCCAACTTTTGCCCCAGAAGGAGCCGTTATCTTTATTAGAAACATTACCTCTATCCTCCCAGGCTGTTTGCCATACAAGCAGCCTCGGAAAGTGAGTGCAGGACAAAATCTTTCAATGCCTTTGCTCTGAAGATGGGTACAAACACAAAATACCCATGAAGAATCGCTTCTGAACAAAATGAACACAGTCCTGGTTTTCCAGGAACATATATGTTAGTGAAAGAGAAACCAACAGCAAGCATAACTAAAGAAAGGAACAAGAACATGTCAGAGAATGATAAGTACAAGGAAGGAAACACAGCAGGGGAAAACTAGCAGGGGAATAACATGACTGAGGGTGCCTTTAGCCAGAGTGGTCAGTCAGGTGGTTGCCCCGAGGGGGGACGTCTGAGCAGAGAGAAGACCCCAGCCTTGGGGACGTCTGGGGTGAGAGCTAAAAAACAAATATGCACATGATCCAAGTTTAAGTTTTAGATTAGTGGCGTTTCCTGTGGTTTTCCTGCAGAAGAGACATTTCTTGGAAGTTTCCATTTTAGCTTAATTAGACTTGAATGTGTTGCGTGCTAACATGGTCCTCTGCAATTGAAGATTAATAACTGAAGGCAGCAGAGCATGGTTCTTTGGGAAGAGGAAATGTCTTTTCCCCTGTATACATGACAGCGAACTTAATCAAATGTATTTCTCATTATCTGAAAGCATCAATATTTGTGGGACATCCACAGGCCTCAAAGTTTACAAATATAAACTATCCTGCTTATTTTTATTTCTCTTACCCCCAGGTAGGGTCTCGTCTTCCTTTCAGAGGATAGAATGCTGGTTTCAAGGACTTCCTTTTACTACATGTGCCAAGTGTCAGCAGACAGTGCAATTCCCCCACCCCTACTCTGCCCCACCAGCAGCAATGGAGGTTTATACACTGGTTACATGCAAAGGCTCAGAGTTGTCACACACTTACTATTGTGTGACCTTAACTTCTCTGAGTCTCAGTTTCCTCATTTGTAAAGTGGGACAATACTGACACCTGCCTCGCAGGGTGGTTCTGAGGATGAAAAGAGGCCATGTGTGTAAAAGGATAGCCCAGTGCCTGGCACTTAGTAGGGATTCAGTGATGGAATGATGATGGAGATGTTGATGGAAAGCAGAGCCAGACCGGAGACCCTCTACGGTCAGACCTAGATGATTTTTGTTTTTATCCACAGTCTAACAACTTCACACTTCAGTGACCTTTCAGTTGAAAAGAGACTTTGGGGACTTTCCTGGTGGCTCAGCGGTTAAGAATCCGCCTGCCAATGCAGGGGACACGGGTTCGAGCCCTGGTCCAGGAAGATCCCACATGCCTCGGAGCAACTAAGCCAGTGCACCACAACTACTGAGCCTGCACTCTAGAGCCTGCGAGCCACAACTAGGGCCCGTGTGCCGCAACTACTGAGCCCACGTGCTCCAATTACTGAAGCCTGCACACCTAGAGCCCATGCTCCACAACAGGAGAAGCCACCACAATGAGAAGCCTGCGCACTGTGAGGAAGAGTAGCCTCCGCTCGCCGCAACTAGAGAAAGCCCACATGCAGCAACGGAGACCCAACACAGCCAAAAAAAAAAAAAGGAAAAAAAAGAAAAGAGGCTATCTTTGACATGGCACTGAGATGGATCAGATTTCAAATATCATGTGAATTATCATCAACATCTTGGAACCAGCTGAAGTCACTGAAATTTTTATGTTTTAAAACACATGTATATATGGGCTTCCCTGGTGGCACAGTGGTTGAGAGTCCGCCTGCCAATGCAGGGGACACAGGTTCGTGCCCCGGTCTGGGAGGATCCCACATGCCGCGGAGTGGCTGGGCCCGTGAGCCATGGCCTCTGAGCCTGTGCATCCGGAGCCTGTGCTCCGCAACGGGATAGGCCACAACAGTGAGAGGCCCGCGTACCGCAAAAAAAAATAAAAATAAAAATAATAAATAAATAAAAATAAAAAAAATAAAAAACATGTATAGGGCTTCCCTGGTGACGCAGTGGTTGAGAATCTGCCTTCTAATACAGGGGACATGGGTTCGAGCCCTGGTCTGGGAAGATCCCATGTGCCGCGGAGCAACTAGGCCCGTGAGCCACAACTACTGAGCCTGCGCATCTGGAGCCTGTGCTCCACAACATGAGAGGCCGCGATAGTGAGAGGCCCGTGCACCGTGATGAAGAGTGGCCCCCGCTTGCCACAACTAGAGAAAGCCCTCGCACAGAAACGAAGACCCAACACAGCCAAAAATAAATAAATAAAATTTAAAAACATGTATAGGGTTTACTTTGAAATGCATTAAAATATAAAATGTATAGATGGGTAGATATGTGATAAAGCAAATAGAACAAAATGTTGATTGTAGAATCTGGGTGATTGTTCTATAGAAGTTCACCATCCACTTCTTTCAACTTTTCTGTGTGTTTGACATTTTCATAATAAAATGCCAGCAAAAGATACGTACAGAGTCTTGACCGTACAGCCAAGCTATAATCTTGATATTTTGTCTTTGGAAATCATTTTTTTTTCAACCTAAATATATGAAGGAATGCGGTGACTTAAAAAGAAAGTATCTTCTAATGCCCATTTCCTTGATGACTGACTCTTCCACACTTTAAGAAGCTCTGTAGAAGTTGGAGTTTCTTGAGTCAAAGTTCAGAAGCCCAAGATTAATAACAGTCACAATCACAGTAGGACAAATGGGTGTTTAGTGTAGCATTCACCATTCTAGATGCTTCACATTTAATCCTCACAAAACTCTTTGGGATACAGAGTATCATTAGCCCCATTTTACAGATGAGGAAACAGAGGCATAGAGAGAGAATAAGTAACTCACTCAGAGTCACAGAGCTAGTAAGTGGTGGGTTAGTAACACTGAGTATTTGATTCTGTCAGATAACTAACCCCAAACTAAGCTTAATGGGAGGTGGAGAGCGGTTATCAGTGGAATTCAGATTTGTTTGGGTTTTTTTTTTTTTGCTATTGCTTGTTTGTGCTCTGAGTTACATAAAGGATGTCCTCTTGTGATCAGAAGCAAGCTCATCTATGCCGGCTATCACTGTTAAAAGGACAGTCTTAAAAATGTGCAGAATTATCATTGTGATCATTGTTAAATCCAGCTATCCACTCCTACCTCTGCTGACTTCTCCTGTGGACATTATGGTGTATTCCATTCATTCTAAATATGACATTGAATAATTAGAGGACTGTATTTTTCTAACAAAATTGTTTTCTGAAAACCTTTTATAGGGAAAGCAGAGAATATGAAAGCCTATCTAAAGAGTGCAGAAGGCTATTTTGTCCTGAATAAAAGCACTACGATTGGAAGGCATGAAAATTCAGACCTTGTTTTAGAGGTAAGACCTCTTCCTAGCCAGTCCCCGATCCTCCCTACCCCTCACACCACCAAAAGTCCTTACTGTTCTGTGGACTCCAGTCTCTTGTAAAGCACAGCCTCTGGCTAACAGTCCCAGCCTTCCTAGGTGTGCCACCAAGAACCAATCCCGGCATGTGCTGGGTCTCCCTGGCACATGTGGTAAGAATGAGCACAGTGCAAAGTGCGATGGGCCCTGTGTCCTTTGCTGACTGTGTGTGCAGTGTCCCACCCTGATGGCGCGGTTTGGAAGGTGGGCGTAGAGCTGATGCTTGACCTTCACCTGCTCCGCGTCTGGCAGCCACGGCCACCTGAAGGGCCCAGCTTGAGCAATGGCCTCTCGCCCTTTCCAGAGCTTCTGTAGACTATGGGCCCCTCAGAGCCCTCGCCCGCCCCCGTACCTCCAAGTAGTAAATCAGGGTAAGCCCTGCGCATGGCCTCAGCGCTCTCTCACTTCATTTCATTCCATTCTCTGAATTAGCTGTGGCTTGGTCCACAGTCCCAGCTCATTGACAGCCAAGGAAGTTGGAAGAAATTGTAAGTAAGGAATTATAAAAACAGTGGCTTTGAGCCTTTTAACATTTTGAAAGGGATTAAAATATTGAAGCAGAAAGAGAAATGCAATGGAATCCCTTTAGGACTGTGAAAGGCAGACCACTCTCAGACTTCACTCAACAGATTTTTTTTAACTTTATTTTGAAATAATTATAGATGCACAAATAGTAGAGGGAATGGCACAAAGCATGTGTGGAGTCCTGTGCCATTTTACCACGTGTGGATTTGGGTGTGGCCCTCAGGATATAGGAGTATTCCATTATCAGAGATGTCCCTTGTGATGCTCCTTTTATAGTCACAATTCCTCCTCCCACCATCGTCCCCACGCTCCGAAAACCACTAATCTGTTCTCCGTCTCTATAATTTTCATCATGTATGTATGACCTTTGTGATTGATTTTTTTTTTTTGTCAGTGTAGTGCCCTTGACATCCATTTAGGTTATTAGCTTGTTCTTTTATTGCTGAGTAATAGTCCACGGTATGGACGTATCACCTGTGTTTAACCATTCACTTTTTTTTTTTTTTGCTGTACGCGGGCCTCTCACTGCTGTGGCCTCTCCCGTTGCGGAGCACAGGCTCCGGACACACAGGCTCCGCGGCCATGGCTCGCGGGCCCAGCCGCTGCGCGGCATGTGGGATCTTCCGGGATAGGGGCACGAACCCGTGTCCCCTGCATCGGCAGGCGGACTCTCAACCACTGCGCCACCAGGGAAGCCCCTAACCATTCACTTTTTGAAGGACATTTTGTTTCCATTTGGGGCTATTACAAATAAATGTACTATAAACATTTGTGTACAGGTTTTTGTGTGAGCATAAGTTTTTATTTCTCTGTGATAAATGCTCAGGAGTATGATTGCATGGATTAACATATGTGTTTATATATATTCGGTTTGTAAAGAAACTGCCAGTCTTATCCAGCGTTGCTGTACCATTTTTCATTTCCACCAGCAATGTATGAGACACATCCTCACCAGCAATTAGCATAAACACTGTTTTTCATTTTAGCTGTTTTAGTAAGTGTGTAGTGGTATCTCATCATAGTCTTAACTTGCATTTTCCAAATCGATAGTGATGTTAAATGTCTTTTCATGTATGTGTTTGCCTTCTGCATATCCTCTTCAGTGAAATATCTCTTCATATCTTTTAAGTGTCTCTAATCGAATTGTTTAGTTTTTTACCATTGAGTTTTGAGAATTCTTTATGTATTTTAGATATGAGTCCCTTGTCAGATAGATGGTTTGCAAATATTTTCTCCCATCCGTAGCTTGTCTTCTCATTCTCTTAGCAGAGTATTTCACAGAGCAAAAGCTTTAACTCTTGATGAAGTCCAGGTAGTTATTTTTTCTTTTATAGATCATGCTTTTAGTGTCATGTCTAAGAACAGGCCACAACGTCCCTGACCCTGAGGATTTTCTCTTATGTTTTCTTCTAAGTGTTTTATAGTTTTATTTTTAAATCTTTGAACCATTTTGGGTTCACTGTCGTTTATGATGTGAGATTTAGGTCAAAGTTCATTTTTCTTGCATGTGGATATTTAGTTGTTCCAGAACCATTTGTTGAAAAGACTATCCTTTCTCCATTGAATTGCTTTTGCAAGTTTGTCAAAAATAATCTGGCCATACTTTCTATGGGGGCTACTTCTTAGTTCCCTATTATGTTTCATGGATCTATTTGTCATAATGGATCTACCATTATGAGATAGCCTTGATTACTGTCGCTATGTAAGTCTTAAATCAGGTAGTGTGATTCCTCCCACTTTTCTTTAAAGAAATTTTTTAACCTATTCTAGTTGCTTTGCCTTTCCATTTACATTTTAGTGTAAGCCTGTCTGTATACACAAAATATCATGCTGTAATTTTGATTGGAATTGTGTTTTATCCTATATATCAATGTGAGAATAATTGATATACTCCTACATTGTCTTCCAATTCATGAACATGGTATATTTCTCCATTTATTCAGTGTCTCTCATGAGTGTTTTGTAGTTTTCAGCATACGAGTCCTGAACATGTTTTGTTAGATTTACACTTAAGTATGTCTCTCTTTTTTTTTTGAGTGATTGTAAATGGTATTATATTTTTAATTTTGGTGTCCACATGTTCATTGACAGTATATAGAAATACAGTTGATTTTTGTATGCTTCTTGGGATCTTGCAACCTTAACTGCACTTTCTTATATAAGGGCTTTTGTAGATTTCTTGGGATTTTATACATAAACAATCATGTCATCTGCAAATAAGAACAATTTTATTTCTTCTTTCAGAAAAGGAGATCTGAATGCTTTTAATCTTCTTTTCCTTGCTTTATTTCCCTGGTTAAGACTTCCAGGACTCTGCTGAACAAGAGCAGTGTATAAATCCTTATATTCGCTTGTTCCTGACCTTAGGGGAAAGCAGTTACTCTTTCACCGTTAAGTAGGAGGTTAGCTGTAGGGTTTTTATACATGTTCTTACCAAGTGAGAAATTTCCCCCTTTATTCCTAGTTTTCTGAGAATGTTTATTGTAAACGCAACAGATTTAAAGATAACTCCATGAACCTCCCCGTGAGATTCTCCTCCATGATATGGTCTCCCTTCAAGGACACAGAACATCTGTTCAGTGTGCAAAGTGGGAGGAAAAAGAAGAAGAAGAAGAACTGTAGTTTCTTCTTTATCCTAACAAGGCATAGATTTGGGGTCGTTTTATTTCCTGTCTGGCTAAAGTAGAGACAGAGATCTCTGTTTTGAACCGGACTATGATATTAGAAAACTGTAGTAATTTTTAAAAGCACAGGCTTTGGAGATAGACAGAGCTGGGTTTGAATCTCATTAGGCTACTTTGTGGCTGAGTGACTTCAACCAAATTACTTAATCACTCTGAGCTCCTTTTCCCTGTCTGTAAACCTCTTACCTCACAGGGTTATTCTGAGGATTAAGTGAGAAGTGCATATAAAGAGCCTGGCATGTGGTGCTCAGTGAATGTCACAATGATCATTATTATGGTCTCCTAAAACAGAGACTGAGAAGAATCCTCAGAGGTGCACAGGGTTGAGATGAGGATCCACTGACATTAATAAGCCATTTGGAAAAGGGAACTAATGAGGACAGTTATTAACTAGACAGAAATTGAGTTGCATTCATTGTATATAAATAATTGACTGCTTACTGCTCCTCGGACTTAGCTAAAGAAATACGTCACTAGGCTTCCCTGGTGGCGAAGTGGTTGAGAGTCCGCCTGCCGATACAAGGGACACGGGTTCGTGCCTCGGTCTGGGAATATCCCACATGCCGCGGAGCAGCTGGGCCCATGAGCCATGGCCGCTGAGCCAGCGTGTCCGGAGCCTGAGCTCCGCAGCGGGAGAGGCCACAACAGTGAGAGGCCCATGTACCGCAAAAAAAAAAAAAAAAAAAAAAAAAATTTCAGGGATTTATATTACTAAAAATCATCCTTGCAATTACCAGAGGTTACATCTAGCAAATAAAAAAGATTGTTTTATTTGCCTGGATCAATCCTAAAGAATAGGCAGTCATGCTTCTAAAGATTTCTACTCATCAGCAAGGTTGACATATTGTTTTGACTATTGGTATCGTAGTATTTCAACATCATTTACTCTTTCCGATAATGGAAGGTAGTTACATGCTTCTTGTTTTTAAAAATTGTGAGAAAGGAAAATATAAGGAAGAAAATAAAAGTCACTTGTAATCATTTGGCTCAGGGAAAAATCAATATTGATATTTGCCGGGTTTTACCCTCCAGACTTTTTTCTATATCCTGTAAGGAGTTTGGTTCCCTAAGGCAGTAGGAAGCCTGTTTATAGCCAGGCTAGTGAGAACTGTTTATAGTCAACAGTGATAACTGTTGCTACCACTCATTCATTGCACAGTATTTACCCAGAGCCTCAGCACCAAGCCAAGTCTAGGGGTACAGTGATGGCAGAACTGGACATGGTCCCTGCCATCAGGAAGCTGCCAGGAGAGAGAGAAATAAGTCAAATGATCCCACAAAGGTGTGACTAATTCCATTCCAACATTGGGGCTGTAAAGGAAAGGAATATGGTAGACAAGGAGGACTTAACTAGACAAAAGGAGAAGGGAATGGCATGTGCAAAGGCCCTGGGGTGGAAGAGCATATTGTGAACCCAAGGGACTGAGAGAAAACCAGGGCGTCCAGAAGTCAGAGTGGGAAGGTGGAGGGCTAAGGGACAAGTTGGCCTCCTTCATGTCACCATAAGGGTTTTGATCTTTATCTGAAAAGCAGTAGGAAGAAGGCTTGAAGGATTGTAAACAAGGGGGAGACCTGCCAGTGAACATCCTGGCTGCTGTGTGCAGACGAGCCATCAGGAGCTCTATTCACAATCTCCCCTCTCCCAGTTTACACGGCTCAAAAGCCTCAGCCTTGCTCATTTCACAGCTAAACCTTGCAAGTTATAATTTATATGATTTGATGTGCCTTGTAAACTGTATTTTTTAGAGTTGGATATGGCTGTTATTTAAACTCTGCTGAGAAAGGGACTCAGTTCTTCCAGAATGAAGAAACACCAAAGCCAGTGGTTGTTGGATTTTCTGCATGTTTAAGAGTGGTTGTTCAACATGAACTCCTAGGCATTCTGACCCAGTGGGTTTGGGGTAAGGCCCAGGAATCTTCACATTTGTATGCTCCCCAGGTTCAGGTGGGGGGAATGGAGTCCCTGGAGTTGGTTCCAGGACCACACTTTGAGAACCCCACCATCAGTGCTCCCTCCCTCTCCCTTCTTGATCAGCAGAGCTCCTGCTTGTGTGTGTGTGTGTGTGTGTGTGTGTGTGTGTGTGTGTGTGTGTGTGTATTCTTTCAATAAACTTTGTTTTGAGGAAAAGAGAAGCGAAGGGTAAACAATGAAGGGCTGACTGACCCTACCCCCTCCCCAGGGACTCCCCCAGTCCCACCCTGGGGAAGTCCCAGGATCCCTAGAAGACTGAGCTCTAGGACAGCCCAAGTCAGTGCAGGGCTGCAGCTAGGAAGGTGGAGATGGAAGAGAAAAAGAAAGAACAGACATGACAGGGGGATGAAATGCTGGTGTCCACACCTCACCCTCGGTGGTCAGTGTCCTGCCAGGCATCTCCTTTCTCATGGGTTTAGCCATCTCTCCAGCCTGTGTCAGCCCTTCTCGCGTGGGATCTGAGGGTCATGAAGCCAGACTGATCTCATACACATACCCCAGATCCCATCCAGCCGGATGACTCTCGTCCCTTTTCCTGGCCCCTGTCAGTTCTGGGCTGCCTCTCAGGAAAGAACCAAAGCCTACACCATAATCTTGTTTATTATTATTAAACAAGGCTGCTGGGATTCTCCTATTATTTGCATAATTTCACGGACATGCAGGTATGTCTGCTCTGTCAAAGGACACACACAGCTGTAGCTCTGATGGGCATGGCCAAATTTCCCACCAGAGGTTTCTGGATGTGGTGTCCTGCCAGCAGTGGACGCCCGTCTCCCACTCCCTCCCCAGCCTAGGGTGCTGACCCCCCATTGGATCTTCACTGATCTACGGGGTGAAGTATGGTACCTGTGTCATTTTAATTCACATTTCTGTTATTCTAAGCGAACACCTGCATTTTGAGACATAAGGTGACAGGTGGACTCTCTGTGGGGAAATCCACGGAATGAAACAGGCCTGGGAGGGTGCACTTGCTGGCTCCCCATCTGCATCGCGCTTGTCCTCCTGCCTGGGTCGTGCTCCCATCCTCCCCCCTCACCCCCACCTCACCCCTGGCTTCTCCCCAAGTGCTCCTTGCTCTGGTGGTTCACCTGTTAGCTCTCACCAGTCCTCAGGGAATGTTTTGTCCCCTGTTTGGGAACTGGCAGCTGATTTCATTGGTCAGTACCCAGCACAGCAATTGATGGGACTAGTTTCTCACCAGCAGATGGAGGGCTTCCAAGAGGAAAAAGTTCAGAGGAAAGGGCTAGATCGTGATCTCATTTTTCTTTTTTTTTTTTATTGTGGTAAGATATGCATAACATAAAATTTACCATCTTAACCACTTTTATTAAGTGTGCAGTTCAGTGGCATTAAATATATTCACACTGTTGTGCAGCCATCACCCCCATCCATCTCCAGAACTCTTTGAATCTTGCAGAACTGAAACTGCACCCATGAAACAACAACTCCCCTTGTCCCCCCATCCCAGCCCCCAGCAACCACCGTTCTGCTTTCTGTCTCTATGACCTTGGCTACTCTGGGTATCTCATATAAGTAGAATCATAACAGTATTTGTCTTTTCATGACTGGCTTCTTTCACTGAGTATAATATCCTTTCACTGAGTATAATGTCCATGTTCATCCATGCTGTAGCATGTGTCCGAATTTCCTTCCTTTTTTAAGGCTGAATAATATTCCATTGTGTGGATTCACCACATTTTGTTTATTCATTCATCTACTGATGGACACTTGGGTTGTTTCCACCTTTTGGCTGTTGCAAACAATGCTATGAACATGGGTGTATAAATACCTCTTCAAGGCCCTGCTTTCAGTTCTTTGGGATATATACCCAAAAGTAGACTTGCTGGATCATATGATAATTTTATTTTTAATTGTTTCAGGAACTGCCATGCTGTTTTCCATAGTGGCTGCACCAAGTTACATTCTCACAACAGGGCACAAGGGTTCCACTTTCCCTGCGTCCTCACCAACACTTGTTATTTCCCTTTTTTTTTTATAGTAGCCATTCTGATGGATGTGAGATGAAAGAAAGATCATAATCTTTTGAATAGCATACATAATGCAAACAGCTACAGCATACATTTATGGACTACTTACTGCATCTCACATGGCTTTATACATCATCTATGTATGTTCTGTATATATATTTATAGAATTATATCCACAAAACAAATCCTGTGCGGGTGAGAACTACTATTATCATTATTATCCTCATTTGATGACATGGACATGGGACTCAGAAAGGTTAAGGAACTGGCCCAAATCACACAGCTAGTCGGGGGAGGTGGGGCTGAGTTTCAGACTGAGCTGACTCAAGCTTCTAAAAACAGAAGCTTCACTTTTTGAGTGTAAATTTAGCTTTGGGAACATCTAATATCTAAATTGGAAATTCTCAGTTAACTGAGATAACAAGATAATTGACTAAGCTAGGGAAATTCCACCCTGTGGAATCGAGAATGGGGGTTGTCAGTGAAATGTGAGATCAATCTTCTAGTGATCCTCATTCATGCAACAGACTGAGGTGGTGCCATCTAGGGGGGGATTTGGGTAAAGAGGAAACGTTGACCTGGTGCTTTCCCAGGAAGAGGAGCATTGGGGCTGTTAAGTGGGGGCCCAGCAAGAAACACCACTTATCTCTCCAATCCAGCCAGAGTAAGTTCTCTGCTTATAAGGACTGGTGGAGTTCAATTAGTCCCACCTGGATAACCCAGGATAGCCTCCCACTTTTTAAAAAATTTTTTAAAACTTTTTGGCTGGGTTTGGTCTTTGTTGCTGAGCACAGGCTTTCTCTAGTTGCAGCGAGCGAGGGTTACTCTTTGTTGCGGTGCACGGGCTTCTCATTGCAGTAGCTTCTCTTGTTGTGGAGCACGGGCTCTAGGCACGCGGATTCAGTAGTTGTGGCACGTGGGCTCAGTAGTTGTGGCTCGTGGGCTCTGGAGCGCAGGCTCGGTAGTTGTGGCACACGGGCTTCATTGCTCTATGGCATGTGGGATCTTCCCGGACCAGGGCTCGAACCCGTGTCCCCTGCATTGGCAGGCGGATTCTTAACCACTGCAACACCAGGGAAGTCCTTAGTCTCCCTCTTTTAAGAGCACTGATTAGTAACCTTGACATCGGCACAGTCCCTTTGGCCACGTCATGGAGCATATTCCCAGGTTCTGGGGATCAGGGCATGGGCATCTTTGGGAGACCATTCTGCCCACCACATTAATACTACCACCTGAC
This sequence comes from Mesoplodon bidens, assembly GCF_964165515.1. Taxonomy (NCBI): domain Eukaryota; kingdom Metazoa; phylum Chordata; class Mammalia; order Artiodactyla; family Ziphiidae; genus Mesoplodon; species Mesoplodon bidens. The sequence goes on along the minus strand of NW_027672700.1, from coordinate 1,794,074 downwards.
TGGACCGTTGCTTTGGGACTGGTCTGAGAGCTTTCTGGAAGTATCAGTAGGATCAATGCCACAGGCCATGGAGAAAGATGGCTGGATGAGCTGGCAGGTGATAATCCCGTTACCAAGAGGGCAGGAAGCAGGACTGGTTGAGTGAGCACCTCAACATCCGGAAGCAGCCAGGCCTGGAAATGAACCAGGGGTTGGAAATACACACCTGCGAATCCAGGGGGTGGTACAGTGGCCCCAGCCCATGGACAGAGTGTGGAAGAAACGGACATCTGTGGGGAGAGGAGCCCGGCGTGGAGACCTGGAAGCAGTCAGAGAGGTGAGGGAGCCAGAGAGCTGCTGCCAGGCTGAGGGTATTCATCACAGAGACAGCTTGCTTTGTGCCAGGTACTGTTCTGGGCACTCTCGAGTGTATTAACTCATTTCATCCTTAGGAGGTTAATGTTGTTTGCCCCACTTTACAGATGAGGGCGTTGAGGCACAGATAGGCTGAGTATCCTGCCTGAGGTCACAGAGGGAGGCTGGGGCACTGGGCACCACGCTCGGGCAGTCTGATTTCAGGACCAGCCTCTCCTGAGGCCTTGCCGGTCCACAGGGCTCTCCCGGGGAGACCGGGGAGGAAGGATCCAGCTGACGGGGAAGCAGAGAAGCTTCTTCTTTCCTTCCAATCCCAGACCCGTCGTCTCACCAGCGCCTGGCCGTTTCCTCATATCCTTATTCTTTTGAAAACCCCATTTTTTTTTTACTATTTCTGCACTACATCCCTTTCTGGAGGCAGTGGGGGGATGGGGCTGGGGGATGGGATAGCCTAGAACCAAAAGGTTAAAAGAAATAGATAAAACACACACACACACACACACACACACAAGTTAATTTCAAAAATGTTATCCCACTCCTTAGAACATGTCACCAAGCAGTACCTTTTGTCAATCCTACGAAGCCCAGCTTATCAAACTCATTTTTGCTGCTCAGGGAGCAACCAAAGAGAAACAAAGAACCGTGCCCCAGGCTGCACAGCTGGAAGGTAGCAGAGGTGGGACTTGAACTCAAGGCTTTCTAACTCGAGAGCCCATCCTCTTGCTCATAATAGAGAACATTTCCCATTTGCCCTATGTTCTCTTCTAAGTGCTTTAGTATGTATTATATCATTTATATGTCACCAGTAGCTTATAAGACTGTCCTTTTGTTACCTTACAGATGAGGAAGCTGAGGTATCACTTGCCCAAGGTCACCCTTCTAGGAAGTAGGAGAGCTGGACTCGAGCCCAGTCTAATAACCACCACGTTGCCCTGCTCCCCCAACCCCTGAACCATCAGGCCACGTGCCTCTCTCTGACAACTGTATCTCATGTCACAGGGAGGCCGAGAGCCCGAGGAGGCCCCCGAGGGCAATGGCAGTGGGTTGAGGACCCAGCGGGAGAGGACCCTCTTGAAGCCATTTGACAATAAAGGAAAGGAAGGGGGAAGGGGCGGCGTTTCCAGGCCGAGGGGGTGGTGAGCACGTTCACAGGTTAGACGGAAGTTACACTGTCAAGGTGAGGATGCAGAAGAGGAGATGGTTGAGGAGAGGGACCAGACCAGGGTGGGATGAAGGCAGGACCACCCGGAGGCCCTTGGCAGCTAAGAGAAGCCTTGAAGGTCCCATCTAGGAGCTTCTCCAAGCCTGGGAAGTCCAGGTCCTGGCAGGGAGCTGAAGGCACATTCACAGGGGTGTGGAGTGATGGAGGGGAGTTTCCTGAAGGGACTCCATAGGGAGTGGGCAGGGCTCAGAGAAACCACAAAGGATAGTGCAGGGCCCAGAGCTAGTATGAGTGAGGACTGTTCCCACCCCCAGAGCTGAGGGGTGAGGGGCAGGGGCATTTCCTGGGACCCGGAGACCCTGAGGGCTGGGTAGAGTCCTCTGAGGGAAGCTGTGTGGCCCCAGAGAATGGAAGCCAGGGGAGTAAGTACCCCAAGCTCTCTCCCTGCTCTGATCTCTAACCCCCCCATTGGCCAAACCCAACCAGAAACCAGACACAAGGAGCCCATCAGCCCATGGATGTAGCCGCACAGGTGGGCCTGCTGGGCAGAGGGCGCCGTGTAAAGGGATGGAGGAGGGTTGGGAGAAGCAGACGGAGGATGCAGGCAGGTGCAGGAGGTGAAGACCTTGGAGGCTGTTGTCAAAGTAGAATGAAAAGCCTGAGAGCAGGGACCTGCTGGCTGGGGGGCCCAAAGGGCACTGGGCCAGCCTCAGGACAGAAGTGTGAGGGTGGCAGGAGGGTTTGGGGGCCGGGATGGACTTGAAGGAGCTGGTGAGCTTGAGCAGGGCCCAGGCTGGGTGAGCATAGGGCATTACCCATAGGGAGCAAACAGGGAGCAAAGGCTACGTGACTCAAGGAGAGGACGAGACAGAGGATAAGGAAGGCCGGGAGTGGGAGGTTATGGTCTGAGATGGGGCTTCCCAGTGCCAGGTGATGCAAGGTTGAAACCTAGCTCCAAAGGACGGTTCCAGGTACACGTCGAACCTCAGCGACAATGTCAGTGAACCTCAGGGCAATGTCATAACTAAGTCAGCTTCCTGAGGAGGCTTCCTTAAAGCACAGGGGTCATCAGAGCAGATGGTCATTGTTAATAGAAGTTGAAACGTCTCAATATTTTATGGACTCACTATATACTTTTTTTTTTTTTTTTTTTTTTTTTTGCGGTACGCGGGTTTCTCACTGTTGTGGCCTCTCCCGTTGCGGAGCACAGGCTCCGGACGTGCAGGCTCAGCGGCCATGGCTCACGGGCCCAGCCGCTCCGTGGCATGTGGGATCTTCCCGGACCAGGGCACGAACCCGCGTCCCCTGCATCGGCAGGCGGACTTTCAACCACTGCGCCACCAGGGAAGCCCACTATATACTTTTTAAAGACATTTTCAATGCAGGAGCCTTAAAAAATGCACTTGTTTTGTATATTAGGTCCTGCCTGTCTCCTCTCTCATTATTAAATCACTCTCTACTCTGAAAATCACAGGGTACAAATCAAGGGTACAAGTTTTGGAATTAGACTTGGGTTCAAACCCTGACATTGCCCTGGGCCAGCATCCTGATGTTGAGTGAGTCCCTTCATCTTAGCCATTTTTTTTTTTTTTTTTTTTTTTTTGGCTGTATGTGGGCCTCTCACTGTTGTGGCCTCTCCCGTTGCGGAGCACAGGCTCTGGACACGCAGGCTCAGTGGCCATGGCTCACAGGCCCAGCTGCTCCGAGGCATATGGGATCTTCCCGGACTGGGGCACGAACCCATGTCCCCTGCATCAGCAGACGGACTCTCAACCACTGCGCCACCAGGGAAGCCCCTTAGCCATTTTTTAAATCGTGGTAAAATACCTATAAAGTTTACCGTCTTAACCACTTTTAAGTGTACAGATCAGTAGTTGTAAGTTATTCACATTGTTGTGCAACCAGCCTCAGAATTTTTCATCTTGCAAAACTGAAACTGTACCCATTAAACAACAATTCCCCGTTTCCCCTTCCCCAGCTCCTGGCAACCCCCGTTCTATTTTGTTTCTATGAGCTTGACTACTTTATGTACCTCACATAGTGGAATCATACAAAATTTGCTTTTTTGTGACACTTATTTCACATCATGTCCTCACGGTTCATCCATGTTGTAGCATGTGTCAGAATTTCCTTCCTCCTACACTGAATAATATTCCACTGTATGGATGGACCACATTTTGCTTATCCAATCATCAGTCAGTGGGCACTTGGGTGGCTTCCACCTTTTGGCAATTGTGAATAATGCTACTATAAACACGAGTGTACAAATATCTCTTTAAGTTCCTGCTTTCAATTCTTTGGGGTATATACCCAGAAGTGGACTTGCTGGATCATATGATAATTTTATTCTAAATTGTTTGAGAAGCTGCTCTACTGTTTTCCATATCAGCTGCACCATTTTACATTCTCAGCGGTACATAAGTGTTCCCCTACTCTACATCCTTGCCAACACTTGTTATTTTCTGTTGCTGTTTGTTTGTTTTTGATAGTAGCCATCCTAATGGGTATGAGGTGGTATCTCACTGTGGTTTTGATTTGAATTTCCCTAATGACTAGTAATGTTGAGCATCTTTTTATATGCTTGTTGGACATTTATATATCTTCTTTGGAGAAATGTCTATTCCAGTTCTTTGCCCATATTTGATCAGGTTATTTGGGGGTTCTTTTTTGTTGTTGTTGTTGAGTTATAGTTCTCTATATATTCTTCATATTGACCCTTTTTCAGATTTGTGATTTGCAACTATTTTCTCCCATTCTCTAGATGGCCTTTCACCCTGTTTATTGTGTCCTTTGATTCACAGAAGTTTTAATTTTTGATATAGTTGAATTTATCTATTTTTACTTTTGCTGCCTATGCTTTTGGTATCATATCCCAAAATGCGTTGCCAAATCCAATGTCATAAAGCTTTCCTCCTGTGCTTTCCTCTAAAAGTTTTATAGTTTTAGACTCTGTTTAAGTCTTTGATCCACTTTGAGTTAATTTTTATACATGGTGTAAGGTAAGAGTTCAACTTAATTCTTTTGCAGTCTTTCCCAGCATCATTTGTTGAAAATACTGTTCTCTCCCCATTGAATAGTCTTGGCACCCTTGTCAAAAGTCATTTGACCATATATGCAAACTTTTATTTCTGTGCTCTCTATTCTATTCTATTGACCTATGTGCTGACCTTATGTCAGTATCACACTGTTTTGATTGCTGTACCTTTGTATGCAGTAAGTTTTGAAATCAGGAAGTGTGAGACCTCCAACTTTGCTTTTCTTTCTCAAGAGTATTTTGGCTATTTGGGGTCCACTGAGATTCCATATGAATTTTAGGATGGATTTTTCTATTTCTGCAAAAATTGCTGTTGGGATTTTGAATCTGTAGATCCTGCTGTGTAGTAATGACATCTTAACAATATTAAGTCTTCCAACCCACGAATACAGGGTGTCTTTCCATTTATTTGTGTCTTTAATTTCTTTCAGAAGCACTTTGTAGTTTTCAGTGTACACATCTTTTACCACCTTGGTTAAATTTATCCCAAAATATGTTATTCTTTTTGATGCTATTGTAAATGAAATTATTTTCTTAACTTCCTTTTCAGATTGTTCATTGTGAGCATATAGAAACACAACTGATGTTTGTGTGTTGATTTTGTGTCCTACGATTTTGCTAGTGAATGGTATTTTTTAGTTCTAAGAGGGTTGTGGTTTTTCATGGACTCTTTAGGATTTTGTACATGTAAGATCATGTTGCCTGTGAACAGAGATAATTTGACTCCTTCCTTTCGAATTTGGATGTCTTTATTTCTTTTTCTTGTATAATTGCTCTGGCTAGGACTTCCAGTACTTTGTTGAATAGAAGTGGCAAAAGCAGGTATCCTTATCTTATTCTTGAAATTAGAGGAAAAGCTTTCAGTCTTTCACCTTTGAGTATGCTGCTACCTGTGGGCCTTTCATGTTTGACCTTTATTATGTTGAGGTAATTTCCCTCTATTCCCTGTTTGTTGAGTGCTTTTATCATGAAAGAGCGTTGCATTTTGTCAAATGCTTTTTGTACGTCCATCGAGATGATCATTGTTTTCCTTCTTTCTGTTAATGTGATGTATTACGTGGATTAATTTTCATATGTTGAACCATCAGGTCTGCATTCCAAGAACAAATCCCACTTGGTCATAGTGTATGATCCTTTTACTGTGCTGTTGCATTCGGTTTCCTCCTGTTTGGTTGAGGACTGTGGTGTCGGTGTTCACAAGAGATACTGGTCTGTGGTTGTCCTGTCGTGTCCTTGTCTGGGTTTGGGATCAAGGTAATGCTGTCCTCTCACTTCAGCCTTTGAGTCTCAGCTTCTTCCTCTCTAAGGTGGAGATAACACTAAAGTCCCTGTTTAGGGCCGTCATGCAGATTAAATGGTAAAAATGCACACAAAATGCTTCAGCAGGGCCCAGTTCACAGGAAGCCCTCAAAATATGTTAGAGGAGGATAAGGATAATAATAAAAATAATAATGAATAAATAACAGTTCATCTCATAGTGGGACAGCTCAGTAGGCTGGGGCTTATAGACTCAGTCTGTATTAGCAGCAGGGCGTCTGTCCAGGAGCAGCATTTAGCAATTTTCCAGGTAAAGGGAGCGAGTGATATTATAGGGCCGAACTAGGAAGCTGTCTCCTGGCCTAACATGTGGTAGAGGCTCACCCAACTTTGTGGAGTCATTGAAAACTTCCTGCTTGCTTTGATGTCTTAATAATGGCCTGACAGTTTTTGAGGAACTGAACGCAGTGAAGCCTGGCAAGAGACAAACAAAATGTCACAGACAGAATTTCTCTCATTCATGGGTTATCAAGGGTTCAAAGGACACAAAGATCAATGGCAATGGTGATGAAGATGATGTGGGTGACATTTTCCAAAGAGCTAATGTGTTTTCATTTTTTTTAATACTTTATTTTTTTGAACAGTTTTAGGTTTACAGGAATTTTAGCAGAGAATACAGAGAGTTCCCATATATCCACCCCTCCAATACACACAGTTTCCCCTATTATTAACCTCATGCATTAGTGCAGTACATTCGTTACAACTGATGAACCAATATTGATATGCTATTATTAACTAAGTCCATAGTTTACATTAGGGTTCACTCTTTGCGTTGTACGTCCTTTCGTTTTGACAAATGTATAGTGACAAGTATCCACCATTACAGTATCATAAAAAATATTTTCACTGCCCTGAAATCCCCTGTGCCCCTCGTCTTCATCCTGAGCCCCAGAGCCCCTGTGCCCCTGGCAAGCACTGATCTTTTACTCTCCTTATAGTTTTACTTTTTCCAGAATTTCATACAGTTGGAATCATACGGTATGTAACCTTTTCAGACTAGGTTCTTTCACTAAGCAATATGCATTTAAGATTCCTCCATGTCTTTTTTGTTATTTGATAACTCGTTTATTTTTATCACTAGTATTTCATTGTATGGATGTACCACAATTTGTCTATCCATTTACCTTTTAAAGGACATCTTGGTTGCTTCCAGTTTTGGGCAGTTATGAATAAAGATGCTGTAAGCATGTATCCAAAATAAATGAGTCTTCATGGATATAGAGAACAGACTGTGGTTGCCAAGGGGGAGGGGGTTGAGGGAGAGATGGAGTGGGGGGTTGAGGTTAGCAGATGTGAGCTGTTACCTCCAGGATGGAGAAACAACAAGGTCCTACTGTAGAGCACAGGGAACTATATTCAATATCCTGTGATAAACCATAATGGAAAAGAATATTTTAAAAAGAATGTATATATATGTATAACTGAATCACTTTGCTGTACAGCAGAAATTAATACAACATTGTAAATCGACGACATTTCAATAAAATAAATAAATAAACAATATAAATGAGTCTTAAAAATCAACAATAAGAAACCAAACAACCCAACTTAAAAATGGGCAAAAGAGCTCAACAGACACCTCACCAAAGAAAATCTACAGATGTCAAATAAGCATATGAAAAGATGTTAAACATCATATATCATTAAGGAATTTCAAATAAACATGAAATATCTCTTCATTTATTTAGACTACTTTGATTTCTTTCATCAACATTTTGTAGTTTTCTTCATATACCTCTTCATATACCTAAGTATTTTGTTAGATTTATTCCTAAGTACTTCATTTTTTTTTTGGTGCTAATGTAAATGGTGTTGTGTTTTTAATTTCATATTCCACTTGTTCATTGTTGGTATATAGGAAAGCAATTGACTTTTGTATATTAATCATGTATTCTGCCACCTGGGTACAATTGCTCATTAGTTCCAGGAGGGCTTTTTGTCGGTTCTTTGGGATTTTCTGCATAGACAATCATGCCATCTGCAAAATGGGCAAAAGATCTGAACAAACACCTCACCAAAGAAGATTTCTTTTTCCTTCCCAATCTATCTTTTATTCTCTTTTCTTGCCTTGTTGCATTAGCTAGGACATACAGTACAATGTTGAAAATGAGTGGTGAAAGGGGACATCTTCACCTTATTCCTGATCTTAATTGGAAAGTTTCTAGGTTCTCACCATTAAATATGACGTTAGCTTTAGGGTTTTTATAGATGTACTTTATCAGGTTGAGGAAGTTCCCCTCCATCCCTAATTTGCCAAGAGTTGTTGTGGTGGTTTGGTGGTTTGTTAGTTTATCATGGATGGTGTTTAATTTTGTCAAATGCTCTTTTTGCATCTACTGTTATGATAATGCGATTTCTCTTCTCTGCGCTGTTGATGTGATGGATTACATTAATTGATTTCCAAATGTTGAACCAGCCTTGCATACCTGGAATAAATCCCACTTGACTGTGGTGTAGAAGTCTTTTTATACATCACTGGATTCAATTTGCTAATATTTTGTTGAGGATTTTGCATCTATGTTCATGGGAGGTATTGGTCTGCAATTTTCCTGTTTTGCAATATCTTTATCTGGTTTTGCTATTAGAATAAGCTTGGCCTCACAGAATGAGCTGGGAAGTGTTCTCTCTTCTTCTATTTTCTGGAAGAGATTATTTAGAACTGATATCATTCTTTCCTTAATGTTTGATAGAATTGACCAGTGAACCCATCCAGGCCTGGTGCTTTCCATTTTGGAAGGTTATTCATTATTGATTCAAATTCTTTACTAGATATGAGTCTATTCAGAGTATTTATTTCTCCTTGTGTGAGTTTCAGTAGATTGTGTCTTTCAAGGAAATGGTCCACTTCATTAACTTATAAAATCTGTGGGCATAGAATTATTCATAATATTCCTTTATTATCCCTTCAGTGTCCATGAGATCAGTAGTGATGCCATCGCTTTCATTTCTGATTTGAGTAATTTGTATCTTCTCTCTTTTTTTCTTGGTTATCCTGCTAGAGGTTTGTCAATTTTATTGATCTTTACAAAAAAAAAAAAAAAACCAAACAGCTCTTTATTTTGCTGACTTTTCTCTATTGTTTTCCTGCTTTTTATTTCATTCATTGCTTCTTTTCTTGTGCTTGTGGTAGGCTTATATTGCTCTTCTTTCTCTAGTTTCATAAGGTGGAAGCTTAGATCTTTTCAAATGTATGCCTTCAATGCCATAAACTTCCCTCCAAGCACTGCTTTCACTGCATCTTGCAAATTTTCATAGGTTGTATTTTCATTTTCATTTAGCTCAAGATAAATTTTTATTTCCCATGAGACTCCCTCCTTGACCCATCTGTTATTTAGAGGTGTGTTGTTTAATCTCCAAATATTTGGGGATTTTCCAGCTGTCTTTCTGGTATTGGTTTCTAGCCTAATTCCATTGTGTTCTGAAAACGTACTTTGCATAATTTCTATCCTTTTACATTTGTTGAGGTATATTTTGTGGCCTGGAATGTGGTCTGCTTCATGAATGTTCCATGGGAGCTTGAGAAGGATGTGTGTTTTGTTGCTGTGGGATGAAGCTGTGTGGTTGCCAGTTAGATCCAGATGATGGTAGTGCTGTTCAGTTGAACTTCATTCTTCCTAATTTTCTGCCTGGTGGGTCTGCCCGTCACTGACAGAGGGCTGTTGAGGTCTCCAGCTACCATGATGGATTCATCTGCTTCTCCTTGCAGTTCTATCAGTTTTTGCCTTCCATACTTTGATGCTCTATTGTTGGGTACATACAATGAAGGACTGTTATGTCTGCTTGGAGAATCGACCCCTTTATCACTATGTATCGCCTCTCTTTATCCCTGATAACTTTCCTTCCTCTGAAGTTGGCTCTGCCTGAAATTAATAGAGCTACTCCTGCTTTCTTCTTGTGTTTCAGTATTTTAAGTGCCAAAGTGTTTGGTAGGAATTTGAAAAGTGGGTAAAGGCACAGTCATTTGAATCAGGCAAACCTGGGAACAAGCCAAGCGAGTCAAAGTGGCTGGCTGTGGGCACACTTAATCGTTCTATGCCTCAGTTTCCTCATCTAAGAAATGAGTAACTATCGGACCTACTGTACAGCACAGGGAACTATATTCAATATCTTGCAGTAACCTGTGATGGAAAAGAATCTGAAAAAGAATAGATATTATATATATGTATAACTGAATCACTTTGCTGTACACCTGAAACTAACACAACATTGTAAATCAACTAGACTTCAATAAAAAATAAATTTTTTTGAAATGAGGAAGTATCCCTTTGAATTATTGTGAAGATGAAACGGGATAATGCAGTAAAGCACAAATTTCCTGGCAGTTGTGTAATTACACATAATGTGTCATTAATATATTCTACTAATATATGCAGTTATATTATTATCTATTCATATACTATAAGCTATTATTAATATAAGCTATAGGTTATAATTATATTGTGGGACATTAGTATAGATTTCTAAGTCCAAGTACTCTCTATGAAAGTTGGGTGAGGCACTCTGAGAAGAGTGACTTAGAAAATAGTTGCAAAGTCTCAGGCTGGAGTGGATGGCTCATAGGCAGTGTCCTGAGAAGACAGAGGACTTCGCACGTGCCCTGCAGACCATAGTCCAGGGCGCCGGGGCCAGGGGGGGATGTGATATTTCCTCCTTGGTGCTGAGTTTTGCTCATTCTTCTTATTAAAGTGGTTACACAGGAGGTTTCTGACGCCACTGACAAATCACTGTCTGGGGTCTCTCTCTTTTGAGGGAAATGTGGTCACACCAGGGCCCCTATTGAAAAATAGATCATCTTTGGTTAGATAAATTCTGATTAGCTTTTAAGAAGCAACAGTAATAATTAAGCACATGGGAAAAACCTTCATTGTACACCAAGGCTTTTAAAAGGTAGTTATAAAACTATGTTTTGTGGTGTGAGCTCAATTGTGTTTAAACTTTTTAAAAAGATTGTAAGCATAGAGAAAAGACTGGAAGGATGTGAACCACCGTGTTCTCGGTGCCTGCCTCTGGGGGATGGGAGTCTAAGTGATTTTATGTCTTCTTTGTGTTTTTCTCTAGTTCTCATTTTCTGCATTATTACAAAAAACATGTTATTTTAAAAATGAATAGAACAAACAACAATTATTACAAAACCTCCCCTTAACTTTAACACTTGCAGTAAATGGACAGTTGTCACTTGCCAACTGACCTTTCTGGTTTGTGTTGGGCCATTTCTGCTGTCTTGCCACTCGGGACAACCAAAAGGATACTGGCATGGGATCAGAGAACTATCAAGTGGCCATTCCTGGCCAATTCCCCCCGAGTTCCCTCTTGCCTCTGTGTTGCCTGACGCCCTACCCCAAAACTGGGCATCTATTCTGGGTCTGCTGTCAGGGTCTGGTGACCCTCCACTCACTAGCTGTGTGGCCTTAGGCAAGTCACTTAACCTCTCTGACCCTCAGCATCCTCCTCTTAAAATGAGGATTGCAGTGACTGTCCAGCCAGATGAAGTGGTTAGCACATTGGGGCCCCCAGTGTCAGTGGCACTAGTTATTCCTTGTTATTCCTGTTATTGCTGGCTCTGACTGTCCCCCTTCTGCATTTCAGTCTGCAGACGTCGACAACCATCACGCACTCATTGAATATAATGAGGCCGAAAGCAGCTTTGTTCTCCACGACTTCAATTCCTGCAACGGCACGTTCGTCAATGAGTGCCACATTCAGAACGTGGCTGTGAAGCTCCTACCCGGAGACATCCTGAGGTTTGGGTCCAGAGGGCTGACCTACGAACTGGTCATCGAAAACCCAGCCTCGGTGAGTCCAGGCCCCTGCGGGGGTGGGGTGGGGTGGGGTGCAGAGGTGCCGTGTTGTGCCACCTTCCGTGCAGCCTAGGGCTCGGGTACGGCCACAGGTGGAGTTCGTCTGGAGCGCGTCACTCTTCCTTTCGCGATTCTGCGAAGTTCAGCCCCATCGCGTGGGTGCCCGGGGAGAGCGAGTCCTCGCGCCCTCTTCTGGGCATTTCGTGGAATTACATGCAAGGGTTGCCTAGCGACCAGCCCGGAGCGAGAGCGTTTTCCTGAAAAGTGAAGCTTGGCGAGGGGAGGTGGAAAGCAAGTGTGTGCTTTTGAAGATGCAGAGATGGATGCTTCCTTTTTAGGCAGATCAGTGCTCTGCAACTTCCTAGCTTTGTGACCTCGGCCAGGCTTCTCTGTATGCGTGGGTCTGGGTCTTCTCAGCGGTGCAGGGCGTTGAGAGAGTATCTATGTATAAAAAGTCAAAGTCTCTGGCCAGAGTAGACGCTCAAGGCCTGCCAGCTGTTATCACACCGGATCAGAAATGTTCCCGGGATCAGGACCTAAAGTATGGCCCCAGGTTAAGCGGAACGTAACCCAAAATTCGCCCAGCAAAGCTCAGTGACAAGAAGTATCTAGTTCAGTAGGGAGGCAGGATGGGGGCTGGTTAGCAACACAGTCCTGGGTCAGAACGCCAGCTCTGCCACTGGCCTACTCGGTGCGCTCTTGCACAAACCATTGGACCCCTCGGAACCTCGGTTTCCTCATCTACAAAATGGGGCCAACGACAGCAATGACCTTGCAGGCTTATCTCGAGGGCTAAATGAGATGGTTATCATTGTAAAGCTCCCAGAATAATGCCCATTCGTGGTGAGCACACTATTAATACCTGTCGTGTGTGTCCCAGAGAGACGGCGTGTTAACCTCACTCCCCAGCACCAAGAACCCTGCATGGACTGAGACCTCCGAGGCTTAAAGTCCTTTCTGGGACGAGGCTGGGTATAAATAAATAAAGTTTAGAGAATCTAGACAGAATCCTGGGGTGTGGGTCCACTAGGCAGCCTTAAATACTCACTCAGAGAAGATGAGCACCGTCCCTCAGGCTGCAGGGCCCGTGACACTGCATCCACCACGTTTGGCTTTGAAAACCTGGGACAGTTTTCTCCTGCTGCTTCTCAGCCCCCTTTTCCTCCTTGGACCAACATTAAAGTGTGCTCACTTGTGGGATGCACTGGGATCCACTGGCCGCCCTGAGGAGGGGCTCCTGACATAGAAGGTGTTGACCTGATCAGGGGTTCTCAACATGGGTTCTAAGGATCCCCCTCGTCCGAAGCACGTGGGGAGCAGACCAACAGTGCAGATCTGGGCTTCACCCCAGGCCTGAGGACTCATACTTAGGATTCCCAGATGAAATACAGGACACCCAGTTAAATCTGAATTTCAGATAAGCAACAAATAATTTTTATGTACAGGTGTGGCTCAACTATTGCAAGGAACCATTTATGCTAAAAAATTATTTGGTGTTTATCTGAAATTCAGATTTAACGGACACCCTATAGTTTATTATATATTGATTTATTCACTTCTTTATTTATGCGAAATCTGGCAACCATACACATCCTCCCTGGGAGTAGGGCCTGGGAATATGCATTCTCACAAGCTCCCTGATGATTCTGATGCACCGCCAATAGGAGGGAAACCGAAATTTAGAATCATTTGTATGGAACACTTACAGAATTTTTTAGGGATCAAAGAAAAGGGGATTTCACACTCCCAAGCCTGAAAATCCAAGTTCATGAAGTTTGATTCAATGTGCCCCAACATGTCTGATTCCAAGAATTTTTCAGGAATGTTCAGTCAAATTACAGGTTCCCAGGCCCCCTCCCTGGGAAATTCTGACGTTGTGGCTTGCCCGTGGGGAGAAGAAGAGGGGGAGCAGCAAACAATATCTGCATTTTTTTCTTCTTTTTTCCTACAAAGATATTTATTGAACTATTATTGATAGGGGCATAAAATTTGAAACCTAAATTTCCATCCAAAGGGGGCATTGTTTAATAAATTATATTGTTTAATATATTCTAAGGAGTTTAATATGTTATAAGGAGTTCGTTATATATGGAATACTCTTCTGCCTTTTTAAAACACAGCTTTATTAAGATATAATTGACATGCAATAAACAGCACATGTTTAAAGTCTGTAAGTGGATGGGCTTTGACATATGGGTACACCTGTGAAACCATAGCCACAATCAAGACAGTGAACAGCTCCTTCATCCTCCAAAGTTTCCTCCCCATCACAGCATGTGTTTGTTTGCTTGCTTGCTCTTAACAGCTTCACTGAAGTACAATTTACATAACAGAAACTTCACCCATTTGAAGTGTCCAATTCAATCAATTTGAATATATTGATGGAGTTGTGCAGCCATCACCACAACCTGCTCTCAGAACATTTTCCTCCATTTCTATCACCCCAAACCTCGGAGAAACCTTGGAGGTATTTCATTTTGGGGTTTGTTTTTAACTTTTAATTTTCAAAATTATGGTAAAATACACATAAAATTTACCATCTTAACCATGTTTCAGTGTACAGTTCACAGTGGCATTAAATCTATTCACACTGTTGTGCAGCCATCACCCCCATCCATCTTCAGAACTTTGTTCATCTTCCCAAACTGAAACTCTATGCCCATCACATCAAACCCCCTGCTTCCTTCCTCCCCTCCCACCATGCTTTCTGTGTCTGTGAATTGGACTATTCTAGGTTCCTCATATAAATGGTATCTTACATTGTTTGTCCTTTTGTGACCATCTTATTTCACTTAGTATGATATCCTCATGGTTCATTCCAGTTGAATATTTCATTGTATGGATTCACCACATTTTGTTTACCTGTTCATCCATCCATGGCCACTTGGGTTGCTTCCACCTTTTGGCCATTTTGAGTAAGTTTGTTATGCACACGGGTGTACATCTATGGAATGGGGACTTTATTTTACAAGGTGCTTCTTATATAATTGTGGGAAAAAGTGATGACGACCTCTAACCTTGAGTAGATAAGACGGAAGAAGATGCTTTGTAAGAAGAGAAACCAGGAGAGCAGCAGGAGGAATCACTGACGTGAACAGCACTGTGCTAAGCAATTCACCTGCTCTCCCTTATTTCACGCTCATAGCAACCTATGAGATGGGTTCTTCCATGATCCCCATTTTACAGAAAAGGAATCTGAAACTCAGAGAGGTTAAGTAATTTCCCCAGGGCCACACAGCTAGTCAGTGCAAATTAAACACTATCCCCACTTGCGGAAAAAGGAGGGGAGAAAACCATTTAGTCTGATGCTAGCTGGAGCAGTAGCCTTGACTGGTTTTCACACCGAGGAAAGCATACTCTCACGGTCACTCGAATATACACGGATTTTTTCAATTCTTATTCCTACACGCACTTGCACCTTGCTTCATTCCTCGGTTGACTGCAGGCAGCTGCACAAGTGTTCCCCTGGCCTGTGCCCAGGGCACTTTGCAGGACTCTCCACAGCCCCATCTTCTCAAAAGTGCTCTCTGCCGGGGCGTCGCCAGCTTGAGAAGCTTCCATCCATGACGCTCATATTCATGGAGGGGTCCTTTGCAGCGTCTGTGTGAGGGCGGCCTGTGGACTGACTGACACCTTCCTACAAATTCCACTTCCTGATGACCCCAAGCTGCTGGCTATTTAAAAGAAGAGAAAGGAAGAGGGGAAAAGGGAGAGGTATTGAAGAGCATCTCTCATCAAATATTTTGAAGCCCAGTTTTTCTAAAAAATTCGTGGCCGTCTTGCTTCCGGCCTATTCTTGTTTCCAATTGATTTTGGGGTCCGTGGTGAGGGCGCTGTGTTTCCTCCTTGGATGGAGTTTCCACGGAGGACTGCCCTGATATCATACAGATTCAGTATGATGAGAACTGTTCTTCTCCCGACAAAGAGTTCCCAAATGAAAGCATTTATTTCAGGCTTTGTGGTGACCCTAACCAGTAGAGGAGGGTGTGACGGCATTTTATTGGGGGAGGCGGGGGAGGTGCGGGCGGTTAGGAATCCAGATGTGTTTGCAGATGTCTCAGTGGTTAGAGCACGTGCCCTGAGGTCAGGCTGACTCCAGCGCCGTCCCAGCCCTGCTCTTGACCGGCTTTTATACTGGACGTGCCCAAATCATCTACCTCTCAGGGCCTCGGTCCCCACTCCTGTAACAATAGTTCCTACCACCTTGAGTGACTGTGGAATTAAGTGGGCAAAGTGCGTAAATTGCTTAGTCCAGCGTCTGGCACCTAATAAGCACATGATAACCCTCAGCTTTAGAGTCAAGCAAACCAGCATGGAGCAGCCAAGATGCCTCCTTTGTAAGTGTCCTTATGGACAGGGAAACCTCCCAAGACCTGCCCCCGCTAGCAGATAAATACATTTGCAGATAAATTACCCATAGAATAACATACAAGATGGAAAAATATAAAGAAAAACTCTTGTTTGACAAAGTGCATTGGCAGCCAGGTTGTGCCCAGGACCATCCTTTTTTTTTTTTTTTGTGGTCGCGGGCCTCTCACTGTTGTGGCCTCTCCCGTTGCAGAGCACAGGCTCCGGACGTGCAGGCTCAGCGGCCATGGCTCACAGGCCCAGCCGCTCCGCGGCATGTGGGATCTTCCCGGACCGGGGCCCAAACCCGTGTCCCCTGCATCGGCAGGTGGACTCTCAACCACTGCACTACCAGGGAAGCCCCCAGGACCATACTGTGTAAATTATAGCTCTCTCATCAAAGTATTACCTAGGGCTGCCATGTTGCACAACTCCAGGGTCACCATTCACAACGTAGTCCATGTGGATGGCGCCCACTGAAGTTGTGCAGGACATAACCCGCAGGGCCATCTGCAATGCCCTGAAGCAACCGTTGATTAATCCCATAGAGTCTTGGCACCAGGCGTGGGAAATTGAAGTCCCAGAGTCAGGTGTGCTGCCGTGTTGTGTGTTTTGTTGGTTGTTGCCTTTACTCGTGCTTTCTGAGCTCTGGGAAAGGAGGTGTGGAAACAAGTTGTGCTAGTCACAGTGGCGCCGTTCTTACAAGGCAGCTGAGTAAGGAAACCCACGTCACCCATATGTATCAATCATGTCTCTCTCTGTTCTGAAATACGGCAAAACAGATGGAAATGGCCACAATGAAAAAGGAAGCCAGGGGCCACAAATGACGTGCCAAGTTGTTCCATGAGGGGTTGACAGCTCCTTGTCGGCAGCCCCCATCCCCATGACAGCCTGTGTCTGGCCTTCCCTGTAGCCTGCTCTGCCCTGTTCCCAGTCCAGCCAGGCTCTCCCACTTGGCTCCTGGATACTGTCTTCTGTCCCTGCAATGTCATGACGTTCTGTCTTGTGAGAAGCGCGCCCTCTGTCGGCCAATATTCCTTGCTGCTTTAATGGGGAAGCTCTGCAGAACACAATCCAGAAAGCAAGGGCTTTGGAGTTGGATGGACCCAAGTTGAAATGCCAGCTTCAACTGAATTTACCTTTCTGAGCTTCAATTTCCAATTTCTGCCAAGGAGCTACTCATTAATCCCAGGTCCCCTTTCCCCCTTCAGTTGTTTTTATAGAGGTCCCTGGGACCACCCCTATCATGGCATAAACTGAGGCTCAGAGAGTTTCAGCGACTTCCCCAAGGTTAGGCATCAGTCCTATAGATCCAGAGCCAGGATTAAAAGCCAGCTCTCCTGAGTCTTTTGGAGGCTTTTCCTACTAGCACGAAGCATCGTGGGGCCGTGAGAGCCCAGGCAGGTCCTTCACTGCCCAGCGGTTAAGGAAGGTCTTGCAATTCGCAGTCCAACCTGTAATTTCACACGCTGACAGGGGATGATTCATTATGTGGGTAAAAACGAAAGCCACTGATAATAGAAGAAAATGCATTTTCAGTTACCTGGCTTCCTTGCTTGTTTGGCTCCACTAACTTATTTTTAGGCTGCACTAACGCCGGATCTTACTTCCTCAACCGGGGATCAAACCTGCACCACCTGCATTGGAAGCGTGGAGTCTTAACCACTGGACGGCCAGGGAAGTCCTTGGCTCCACTAACTGTTTTTTCTTTAATTATGTTATTTATTTTGTTTATTTATTTTTGGCTGCGTTGGGTCTTCGTTGATGCACGCGGGCTTTCTCTAGTTGCGGCGAGCGGGGGCTACCCTTCGTTGCAGTGCGCGGGTTTCTCATTGCGGTCGCTTCTCTTGTTGCGGAGCATGGGCTCTAGGTGCGTGGGCTTCAGTAGTTGTGTCACGCGGGCTCAGTAGTTGTGGCTCGCGGGCTCTAGAGCACAGGCTCAGTAGTTGTGGCCCATGGGCTTAGTTGCTCCGCGGCATGTGGGATCTTCCTGGACCAGGGCTCGAATCCCTGTCCCCTGCATTGGCAGGCGGATTCTTAACCACTGCACCCCCAGGGAAGTCCACCCACTAACTCTCTACCAGGGATATTGCTGCCGTTCCTGGACAAATTCAGTTGCGCCCTTTCTTCTCCTTTTTTGACGATGGTGATCACACCTGGTGGCTAATGTTTTATGCTCATTTATTATGGACCAGGACGTGTTCCCAGCATTTCAGGTGCACTATCTCACCCACTTCTCACAGACTAAGAAATGGCTGTTGGTATCCCTGTGTCTTACAGACAAGGCACAGAAATGACACACTCGTCAGGGTCCCAGAGACGGAGCAGAGCCGGGAGCCGGACCAGAGTCTGTGTGACGCCGGATCCCAAGGTCTTAACCTGAGGTCGGCACGTTATGGCCCAGGGCCAAGTGCGGTCCATCGCCTGTTTCTGTAAAGTTTCCTGGGAACACAGCCATCCCATTCATTTCAGTATTGCCTGTGTTGTCGGCTACAATGGCAGAGTAAGCTGGGCAGATCCTATGGCCCACAGGGCTGGAAATGCTTACTGTCTGGCTCTACAGAAAACGTTGACCAGCCTCTGCCTGTAACACTATGCAGTCCTGCCTCTTTCATTTGACTTGGTTTCTAAAAGAAGAACTTAAAATAGAGGGGGGAGCTGGGGAGAAAGAACTCACTCAGATTGAGCCTTACTGTGTGCCAGGAAATGTGCTGGTTAATTGCTTAAGTTTACTGAGGAATAAGAAAAAACAGACAAGCTGGAAAACTAAATTTTGAACAGGCTTTTCAATACCTCTTTAAAAAAGAGCTGGAAATATGTGGTTCTAAATATACATACACATATATATGCATTTGCAAATATAGTAATAATATAATTACATTAACATGGATCTGATAAATGTACTAGACATTAACATATTATATATACAACAGATGCATATTATAAATTTTACCTGTTTCTTCAACTGGAAAGTTTTCTTTTAAAACTGTGGACTGTTGGGAATTCCCTGGTGGTCCAGTGGTTAGGACTCAGTGCTCTCAGTGCTCTCACTGCTGAGGGCCTGGATTCAATTCCCGGTCAGGTAACTAAGATCCCACAAGTGCACGGCGAGGCCAAAAAACGAAATAAATGAAACTATGGAATGTCTTCCCTGAGTCACTTTTGAAGCAGAAATTTGGGGTTTGTAGTCTGAAGCCTGCTGTAGCTAGAGAACTATTTATCTATCAAAGTTTCTCTAAGCAGCGTTTTACTACTTGTCTTATGACTGATTCCTTGATCTTAAATCATTCTTCTCTGGAGATGCTGCTTTACTTTTATAAGTTGAAAGGTAAACTTGGTGCATGATGACAGTCTGGTGGGTTTTATTTGAGCATGTCATAACCTTTAAAACAACTTTCACTCTGAGTACATAGTGATGCTTATGCTAAAGTCTCAGTAAGCATACTGTCCAGGAAATTTGATTGTTTGCAAGTGTCAGAAAACCAACTAAAACTAGCCTAAGCAAAAAAAAAAAAAAAAAAAAAGCTCATGGAACTGAAAAGGCCAAAAGCTGCAGCTTAGGCCCAGCTGGATCCAGGCGCCCAAATCATGGTCAGGAATCTGACTCTTTCTTCCCTGTTAGCTTCCCAATCTCAGACAGACTCTTGCCTCACCTGTAGGAAAGTGGCCACCAGCAGCCCCAGCACCCTACAAAGTAGCAGTTCCAGGGAAAGAGCCAGCATCTTCATTGACAGTGGCTTGGATCACGTGGCTTCCCCTGAACCAATCACTGAGGCCAGGGGCAAGGAATGCTCTGATTGGCCAGGCCTGGGTTATGGTCTCACCCCTGGGGTGGAAGGGTCAGAGTTCTATGGACTCAGGATTGTCAGGGAAAGGGTGTCTTCCCTGCAAAAAAATTAAGGTGCCCATCCAGAAGATGGAAGAAATGGATGCGGGGGAGGCAAAAACAAAGAAGATGTCCATGACATTAGGAAGCATTCCTATTGCCTAAGTGGAGCCTTGCTAATGGGATTTGCCACTAGGGATCTGGGAGGAGGAAAATGACAAATAATCCACTTTTCCATTGGAAAAGTCCCAGGCCAGTCTCCAAGGAAGCAGAGTTGCTCATTTCTCTCCTGTGGTGAACTGGTGTGATGAGAAGCTCAGAGTCTGGGCCTTAGTTGTCCATCCCCAAGAAGGGTGGTGTTTCCACGTTCCTGGGACCTCTGAATAGGGCCCGTTGTTGAGGAGGATGTGGCTTTACTGTACCGGGGGTTGAGAAGCCGGCAACTGAGTGAATGACCAGAGAGTATGGTGCCCTTCAGAACAAAGCCTCTTTCTGGTCAAGCTTTGTCATCTCCTACCTGACCTTGTAGGATTTCCTCTACCCTGTGCTCTTACAGGTCCCGTGGGGACTTACTTATGTGATGAGAACTCCTGAGGCTGGGTGTTTTATATCAAAGGCGATTTCCCGAGACCAGTGAAGTGGAGGGCACAGGGCAGCAGACAGCCTCAGGCTCGGCCTCTGCAGCAGAAACTCACACAAAAGGACCCCTGAGGCTGTGTTGTCACCAGATGTCTACAGGCGATGCAGATGACATCGGGGGAGGTGGAGACGGGAGCACGGGCTGAACCCTTAGCATCCTGCTGAGACAGAACCCAGACTCGGTCAGGAACCAGGCCGCGTCCTGCTTCCTCTGGCAGACCACACCCTTTGTTACCAAATCAGAACCACGTTGCTCCTTCTCTGAACTTAGTTGATGATCATTCATTCATTCATTCATTCCGTCTCTCTATCTGGCAAGACCGAATTGAAGCAGGCCAAGTCTAGGGGTAGCAAAAGCTATTTGCAAAAATCCGGCTGTTTTCTCATTAGATTCTATTTCCCATTTTATGGACTGACCAGGAAGCTGATTAGAACTTGAAAGGAAAGGAAAAACCGTAAGATTGAAGATTTACAAGAAAATGGGAAAATTAGATGGGCCAGATCTCCTTGAACACAGCTGGGAAAAACCCAAATGAATGGCTTTTCTGAACAGCTCAAAGGGACTTAATTCAAGTTCCAAAACCTAAAAATGATGTATAACTTGGCAGTTCTGTGTTCTAAATGTATAACCCTGATTTCTCACACTGAAGCCCCGTACATGATTTACCCTTTTCTTGGGGACATAGAATTATTACCCGTCTCTGAGTTACGGTGACACCCCGGTAGCTGTTGAGATAAAGGCCATTTGTCCTGGCACCAAGTAGCACCCTCTCCTGGCTTCTGAGATCTACTGGCCATGTTTTCTAGTCTCCATTCTGTCTTTCCAGTTCCATGGCTCCTCCATGCTGCGGTCAGTGTCCCTGCTCGCCACCATCACCCCTACCCCCCCAGGCCCTTCCAGACCATGGGAATTAAGCTCCACATCTATGTATGTTAAATTCTTCTGTAAGGAAGCCGGTCTCTTCTCCCTCCTTTATGTATTTACTCACTAATGTATCTATGTCAGTATGGATCCATGTATACTGATTTTACACTTTGAATTATAATCCAATACTCATTAACTTGTTCATCGCTCAAATTCTTCCAGCCTTGGCCACTGGGAGCTCTTTCAGATTGCTTGCTGTGTCCTTGAGCATCTCCCCACCTTTTCGTTTTGGGCACTTGCTTACTCTCTGCTGTTACAAGATGCACCAGGCTTAGCATGTGTTTTCCCCATCCCAGCCCCAGAATCAAAGTGCTTTTTATTTACACTCCATTTGCCAACTGTTCAGCTCAGTCAGCGAACACCTACCATGAGTAGCAGGCACTCTGCTGGGTGCCAGCACAGCCAGCGATTGGCTGGTAAATATTTAATGACCAGCTCTCTGGGAAAAGTAAAGTACATGGATGCATAGCATAAGGTTTACTGATATAAAGAATGTGTAGCACAGCCTTTCCATGTAACAAGATATACAGTACTCTTTCTTGTAAATTCTATATAGCCAGCTGAGTCTCACAGAATGCTTTCATTGACTTTAGGTGAACTCTTGTATCCATAGCCAATTTCTCATTGCAGTTGACGAATGAGAGAGTTCCCAACCTGAGCACTGGTGGGTATTTTTGGATTTTTGGATTTATGAATAATACAAGTGAAAAAAGAAAGACGTTAGAACTTCACATGTTCATCAGTGACATGAGTGACTTTGTTGCTGCATCAGATAATAATTTTTAAATACTCGAAGAACGTTTCCCCAATTTTTTGCTCTATTCATAACATAACGGCTAAGACACAACATGCTTTTGTATAATCTGCATTGTTAACATTTTCTCCATTACCGTCTTAAGTCTAGGCAATCAACAAAACAAACAAACAAACAAAATCAAGCTCTACATGAACCACCATTATTAAACCTATTTATAAAACTTTTTAAAAACCAAGCCCTCATTTATAACATTTCCTGATTTCTATGGTGTAATACGCCCTCCACGGTCAATTTCCAGCTCCCAATGACACATCCCTGAATACAGAGAAGGAAAGAGAGGTGTGGTAACGCATTACTATGTAACATTTCCAACAGAAACATATAGTAGAGTGAAATAACCTCAAGAGCATAGGTAATAATAAAATAGAGTAAAATAATTAGGAAGGGGTGACTTTTAAGTTTGTATACCAATTGTTTCTGATATAATTTAATTGTAAATTTATGTAAGTTAATTCTTATTAATGGCTGTGTTTCTCAACCAGTTGGCAAAATTCCTGGACATTTAACAATCAGTTCTCGTGGGCGGGTACCAGCTGGCCCCAGCACTCCTCTGGTACAGCAGTGAACATACCACAGGTCTTCCCGGATGGAGGCTGGGGTCCTCTGAGCTGCTTCCAGGGCGTGGCATGTACCAGAAAGAATAACACTTCCATAAGACAGTTGTCAGTGTTCCTAGAAAATCCCATTTCTAAGTAGCCCATGCGATGTCTTGTGTTTTTTCACACCATCTAATGTTCATTTTCTTTTTTTAACTTGGAAAATATCCTATCATTCACTAACCAATCGTCTAAGATCCGTTTGTGAGTATGGAAAACAGGTAATAAATCATGACTTCGAGTAACCTAGAAGTCCTAAGAGCACAGGTATTGGAGTCAAATTGTGTCACCGCTTCCTGGCCGTGAGACGTTGGGCAAGTCATTTAACCTCTCTGAGCTTCAGTTTCTTAATCCACACAATGAGGGGTAAAATGCCTCCTGCAAGATTATTCTGGAGATCAGATGAGACCACATGCATTAAGTGCCCAGCACAGTCTGTGGCACATCTGTGGCTTCTCTACACAGTGGCTCATAGTCGTTGTATTGTCCACAATTACTTACAAATGGCAGAGCACATAACAAGCTCTCCAAGGGCAAGGTCTAAGTTTCCACCTTCTCTGCAGGCTCCAGGGCTTCCTGGCAGAATTCATGTGTACTGTAGGCACTCGATGTGCAAACTACTTCGAAGTTTTTTTAGGGTGTCCCATTCAACTTACACTCTTTTCAGGGTTAGAAGCAGATATTGGGGAAATAACACAAAGAACAAATAGATAATCTGAAAAAAAATGGATAGTGATTTCTTGAGTAAATCATTGACCTGTGTTTATTAAAGCTAATATAAATTCAGCCGTGGATGTGGTCATGGTTAATCCAGGTGGTTGACAACCTGCTTTTTTTTTTTTTTTCGGTACACGGGCCTCTCACTGTTGTGGCCTCTCCTGTTGCGGAGCACAGGCTCCAGACACGCAGGTTCAGCGGCCATGTCTCACGGGCCTAGCCGCTCTGTGGCATGTGGGATCTTCCCGGACCAGGGCACGAACCCGTGTTCCCTACATCGGCAGGCGGACTCTCAACCACTGCACCACCAGGGAAGCCCCAACCTGCTATTTTAAAGGTAGTATGGAAAAGAAATCAGGAGTATCACATATGCTACCTCAAAAACAAAACTAAAAACCCAACCATGGCAACATACCATATGGTCAGAGAACAGACACAAAGAAAGAGAAAAGGCATTAGCGTGTATTTTTGAACTAAAGTTTCTAAAAACAGACTTGAAGACTTCCCTGGTGACACAGTGGATAAGAATCCACCTGCCAGTGCACGGGAGACAGGTTCGAGCCCTGGTCTGGGAAGATCCCATATGTCGTGGAGGAACTAAGCCCATGCGCCACAACTACTGAGCCTGCGCTCTAGAGCCCACGTGCCACAACTGCTGAGCCCATGTGCCCCAGCTACTGCAGCCCATGTGCCTAGAGCCCACACTCCGAAACAAGAGAAGCCACCACAAGGAGAAGCCTGCACACCACAACAAGAGTAGCCCCCCGCTCGCGGCAACTAAAGAAAGCCTGCACGTAGCAACGAAAACCCAACACAGACAAAAATAAATAGAATTAAATCTAAAATAAATAAATAATAAAAACAAACTTGTTGATAACTGACCTTGACCCCATGCTTCCTGTACAGCCCAGAGCTAGCTTTTAATGTGAGTCTTCTTCTTATGTTTGCTTTTCTCCCTGCCTGTATCGTTGTAGTTGCCAGCAGCAATTTCTGAGAAAACCTTGACCTTCCCTTTGATAAAGCAAGCCGGGAAACTAGAGAAAACCAACTTTAACCATCCAACTAAAGCTACCCTCAACCAACATGCTTCAGAGAAAAAAAAAAAAAAACTTTATTTTTAAATTTTTAAACCCGAAGAGCTTGGAGTCTCTGCTGCGTTTATACATCTTTGGCTCCTTCCCACTAGGGGCCCTATCGTTCGGGCTCTGTGTGTTGCAAGCAACAGAAACCAGCTCTAGCCAGCCTCAGAGATGGAGCACTTCAGGGTAGCACTCCAGCCAGTGCTCAAAACCAGCTTCCTTATTTTCCCCACCATGTTCACAGCAGCATAGTTATAATAGCCATGAGGTAGAAACCACCCAAGTGCCCATGACGCTTAATGGATAAAAAAAATACACTCTAAACTGTATGGTGGAATATTATTTAGCCTTAAAAATGAAGGAAGGGCTTCCCTGGTGGCGCAGTGGTTGAGAGTCCGCCTGCCGATGCAGGGGACACGGGTTCATGCCCCAGTCCGGGAGGATCCCGCATGCCGCGGAGCGGCCGGGCCCGTGAGCCATGGCCGCTGAGCCTGCGCGTCCGGAGCCTGTGCTCCACAACGAGAGAGGCCACAGCAGTGAGAGGCCTGCCTACCACACACACACAAAAATAATAAAATAAAAGAAGGAAATTCTGACATGTTACAACATGGATGAACCTTGAGGGCACTATGCTAAGTGAAATACGCCAGTCACAAAAAGACAGGTACCATGTGATTTCACTTATTTGAGGTACTTGGTACTTAGAGTAGTCCAATTCATAGAGACAGAATGTTGGTCACCACGGGCTGGGTGGCGGAGGGAATGGGGAGTTGTTGTCTAATGGTTAATAGAGTTTACGTTTTGCAAGACGAAAAAGTTCTGGAGATCCATCTCACAGAAATGTGACTATACATAACACCACTGAACTGTATACTTTAAAATGGCTAAGATGATAAATTTTATGTTGCAGGTTATTTACCACAATTTGAAAAATAAATAAAACGCTTCTCTCTCTCCATGTCTGGGCTCCACTCCCTCATGCTGGCTGCATTCTGAAGTCCCACCAGGTCACTCCAGATCCTGGTGTCCAGCCAAGTCTTCTTGGGTCTCCTTGGCTCTGATTGCATCACTTGCCCCACCACTGAACCAATCAGTATGTCCAGGGAGTGTGATTGGTTGATTGCTTAGCCCCACCCACAGCAATGGGCCGACAGATTGGGAGGGAGATTCTTGGAGTTTCCAGAAGAGCCAGGTGGGTTGCGGCCTGTCCACTACGGCAGTGAACCACTTGAGGCATGAGATATGAGCACTCCCTTTAGCACCCTGGCAGTTAGTGGGCAGTGAGGCACATCTACCTGAGCATCCCAGCACAAAAGGAAATTCCTCCACACTACCCGTGGTCTCTCGATTTGTTTTCTATCAGGCGGGGGTAAAACATATTCAAATTTCCCCCTTCCCACCTTCAGCCCTTTCATTCGATAAATCTTTATTAAATCGATGAGGAAAGGTTGTAGGAATGATTGAGGCAAGACAGCCCCAGAGGAGAGGACGGGAAGGGATAGGATGGATGGAGAATTGAGTGCAAGGCAGGAGCAGGACACCTCAGCTTCTGAAAGGAGAGAAAGGAAGAAAGCTTAGGTGGAGACCGAGGTGCCCACAGTGGAGAGAAATTCGAATCTTCACATAAGGTAACAGAGTTCTGGAACACTGCCAAGTCCGTTCCTGAAACAGGTTTCAACGGGGCCAGTGTCATCATAAATGCTGGGCCAGGTGTCGCCAGGCAATTGGAGTTTGATTTTCCCGAACAGTGTTCTCCCTGACTCCAAAAAAGTCTTCAGGGGAATTCACCAGATTCTTGACTTGGCTGGGAAAGACTGTAGCTAAAAGACTGGTTTGGGAACCTGAGTGAGTGGAGAACCTTCCTCTTGAATACAATCCAGCTGGAGCTATAGGAAGTTCTGTCTGCCAGTGCTCCTATTTCGGAAGCATTCTGTCCTGTTTCTCATTCTGTGTCTGCAGTCTGCAGAAAGAGAAACGTGACCGCCACAGGCGGCAAACCTTTGAACTTAGCTTCTTCCTTGAAAAGTGTGTTTTTTTCTGCCAAGCGACTGGGGGTGGGGTTGGGGCAGAGAAGGGAGAGAGAGACAGAGAGGGAAAGAGCTTTCCAGAACCCCAGTCCCACCACCCTCTCCACCACCACCTGAGCTTGGTGAAGTCCTTAACCTCTCCAAGCCTCATTTGTAAGCTAGGAATAAGGAGAGCTCCTCCCCTTCAGGGCTATCACGAGAAATCGGTGAGTAATTACAATAAATGGTAGCATTCACGATGTCACGGTTTAACCACTAGGCACAGGGAGGGATGGCCACAACAGCATTAACCAAGAAAAAGCCAGGTGTCAGCACCTCTCAGCATTTGCTTCTCCCGGTGTAGATGGATTTTGATGTGCTCTCTAATGAAAGTAGATACAGACATCTTCCGCCGGGTCAGATGAAAAAAGGTTCCCTCGATAGATATTTATGGAGCGTCTGCCAAGAATCAGATGTGGCAGATGTTGAGGGTCACAGGCTAATGAGCCAGCTGGGTTTCGAGCCAGTTGGGGTGCCTGCCACCCCAGAGCTCTCGGCTTCGGGGGAAGAGGTGGAATGGGAGTGCCAGGGAGACACACAGTGTGGATGTGTGTGTCCTGGAGAGCTGGGCTTGAATCTCGGAGATGTGTTCATTCATTCTTTCAACCAATATTTAAGGACCTACTGTGTATGTGCCAAGGGTTTATTCTAGGAGCTGAGGATACGGTGCTGAGCAAGGTAGACAAAAAGCTGTCAGCCTCTCAGAGCTCAGAGGTGGCGTTGTACCAGCTCAGACGCTCACTGCCAAATCTGTGGTCCTGGGAAAGTCACTAGGTCTTGCTCAGCCTCGGGCTCATCACAGAGCATCAGGGGTATTAAATGAGGTAATGCATGTGAATCTCTTGAGTGGGTGCCTGGCACGAAGGCTGCACCCAATAAATGGTGGTGCGATAGTGTGCAAGGTGACCCATGGTGGGGACCGCCATCCCAAATTTGGGGAGAGTGTGGGAGGGATTCTTGGGAGAAGTGACTTATACGCCGAAATCTAGGGCAGCAATTATGTCGCCGGGACAGAAAGGTGAAGACCACCCCAGCTGCTCGTAACCTCCCCTGACCCTCTTGTCTGCCCCTGCAGGTCTCCTTCCCATGGGTGAGGGGCCCAGCACCTTGGCCAAGGCCACAGCCACCTTGGGCCACCCAGGAACTGAACCAGTCACCCTCACCAACACAGACCCCCTTCTACCCGGGCATCTGGACAGCGCCAGTGCAGAGGAGCTGGTCGCAGGGGTCCCCCGAGCCCCCCATGGTCCCACCAGCCTCCCACAGGCAGCCCGTGAGTGCCAGCGAGAAGATGTTCTCCTTCAAGGTGGACAGAGCCGCCCACAGCGTTCCCATCATCAGGCAAGGTACTCATGGGCGCTTCCTTGGCGGCTTAGGGGAGGGGCTTTTGCTAGGAGGATGGGTCTCAGTTTCTGCTTTCCCCTTTTTTTTTTAATTTTTATTGAGGTGCAGTTGATTTACAGTGTTGTGTTAGTTTCAGGTATGCAGCACACTGAATCTGTTCAACATATACATGTATCCACTCTTTTTTAGATTCTTTTCCCATATAGACCATTACAGAGTATTGAGGAGAGTTCCCTGTGCTATCCAGTAGGTCCTTCTTAGTTATCTCCTTTATGTATAGTATTGTGTATGTCAATCCCTCTCTTCCAATTTATCCCTCCCCCCTCTTATTCCCGGTAACCATAAGTTTATTTTCTACATCTGTAACTCTATCTCTGTTTTGTAGATAAGTTCATTTGTACCTTTTTTTTAGATTCCACATATAAGCAATATGGTATGATATTTGTCTTTCTCTGGCTTTTGCTTATGTTCTCTGGTTCTGAAGTAGAACATAATCAAATGTGAAAAAATTGGGATAAGCAGAAAGTTAGAAAACAGTAAAAGATAAGCTGTCACCCTTATCACCAGAATTCTCCCTGTTGACTTTTTGGTACAAACTCCTCCAAGACTGTGCTCTGCCCATCTGCACACGTCAGTACCTCTGTGGTGAGTGTGTGTGTGTGTTTGTACATATATATGAATATATATGAATTTGTATCAGAATCTAAATTTATATACTTCAACTCAGATGTACAGACATATTGGTAACTGAAATCCCTCTTGCCTTAGGAGGTTTTTAAATATTTTATTACCATTTTACAGGTAAGAGGAGACTGAGGCTTATGGAGAAAATTATTTCTCCGGAGGTTATGTATTCAATCTAATCTAAAATAACGCTTTTCGGTCAAATTTAAGGCTGGTTATCTCAGTGACTGTCACTCACAGCCTGGTCACTTTGGGGACACACAGCCATCCGGGTTTCCTTCTCCCCCCTCCCCCCCAGAAGGCCTCATGGCACTTGGGGAGGAGACTTCCTGTCTGTCACCATCCTCTTGGCCTTGCCAGGCTTACTGGCAGAGTAGCTGGGTCGACTTAGTCCCTGGCATGATTCC
The DNA here is from genome assembly GCF_964165515.1 of Mesoplodon bidens. Lineage (NCBI taxonomy): Eukaryota > Metazoa > Chordata > Mammalia > Artiodactyla > Ziphiidae > Mesoplodon > Mesoplodon bidens. The sequence continues at coordinate 1,764,962 of NW_027672700.1, read as the reverse complement.
CAGGTTTCTTCTGTGGCCACTGGTGTGAAGGTTCCATTCTCTGTTTTCTGTGTCCCAGCCCCAGACCCCTCTGAGTCCCCAGGTCTCTCGATGCCTCCACACCCTTCCCTGGTCTCACTCAGGACCACTCACCTAGTCCCTTCCCTCAGCCATTCAAATAATAGTTATTATTCTGAAATAAACAGACTAAGGAGCAAATGAAAGGTATCTCTGCAGTTTACATCATCATCATCATCGTCTAAGGAACGCTCATGTACCAACCGCCCAAGTTAAGAAATTACTCAGCCATTTACCCCCAGCATTTTTTTTTAATTTAATTTTATTTATTTCTTTATTTATGGCTGTGTTGGGTCTTCACTTCTGTGCGAGGGCTTTCTCCAGCTGCGGCGAGCAGGGGCCACTCTTCATCGCGGTGCGCGGGCCTCTAACCATCGCGGCCTCTCTTGTTGCGGAGCACAAGTTCCAGCCGCGCAGGCTCAGTAGTTTTGGCTCACGGGTCCAGCTGCTCCGTGGCATGTGGGATCTTCCCAGACCAGGGTTCGAACCTGTGTCCCCTGCATTGGCAGGCAGACTCTCAAACACTGCGCCACCAGGGAAGCCCCCCCCCAGCATTTTAATGTGAAAACTTTCAAACATACAGCAAAGCAAAAAGAATTTTATAGAGACAGCTCTCCTCCTAATTCTACCGCTAACACTTTGCTGTACTCTTTATTACATTTCTGTCTACCCATCCTTCTTGTCCTGCATTAATCCATCTTATTTTTTGGATGCATTTCAAAATAAATAGCACACATCTGTAGTCCTCCCCCTAAATGTTTTAGCACATATACCATTAACTAGAACTCAACATTTTTTGTCTCCTTCATGTAAAATGAACACAGAATGTGTATTAGTTATCATGATTGCATAACGAATTCTCCCCAAACGTAGCAGCCTAAAGCAAAATCAAACATGTGTTATCATCTATACGGTTTCTGTGGGGTCAGGAATTTGGCAGCAGCTTAGCAGGACGGCTGTGGCTCAGGGTCCCTCGTAAGGCTGCAGTCATCTGAAGGCTTGACCTGGGCCAGAGGATCCACTTCGAACACGGCTGCTCACATGGGTGTCAGCAGGAGGCCCCGGTTCCTCACCACATGGGCCTCCCCAGAGAGTGGCTCAAGCGTTCTCATGACACGGCAGCTGCTCCTCCTGAGCAAGTGATCCTGGAGGACAAGATGGAAATGGCAACATCTCTTGTGACTAAGCCTCAGAAGTCATGCTCTGTCATTGTTGCAATATCCTGATGGTTACCCAGGGCGTCACCCTCCAGTGTGGGAGAAGACTACACACGGGCCTGAAGACCAGGAGGCGGGGATTATCAGCAGTCATCTTGGAGGCCGGCTACCACAGCCTGCCCTCGGGTCCTCAATGAATCACACTCCTCCTCCTCTCTCCCGAGGCCCCCCAAAATCTCACCCCAGTAACAGCATCGGCTCAAATTCCAGAATCTCGTCTAAATCAAGTCCAGGTACAGATGGGGCTCATGGGTGTAGTACGTTACGTTCAGCTCATCAAGTACTACTTCCAGAAATCTGAAGACCTCTGAACAAAGGGTCTGTCCCTCACACACCCAGCACATATTGGTGGGACAGACATAGCATCACTGCTACATACACTCCTCTTGTTCCAAAAGAAGAAAAACAGGAAACACACAGGAGTCCCTGGCCCAAAGCAGTTCTGAAGTCCAGCTGGGAAAATATCGGCAGTTCCTTGACTGGGCTTCAGTCCAACTCTTGCCCAGAAATGACTTTCCAGGGCTCTTGGCTCTGCCCCTGGTCCATGAGTTCTGCCTTCTGAGTCGTCCTCCCTTTCCTATGAAAGGTGTCCCCTGGATGTGGCTGCATAGTTTTATAGCCTGCTTCCTGCCTGTAGAAGCTTGGGGGTCCAGACGCTTCTTTGACTTTTGTGGGTCTCTGTCAGTCTGAGTTGGCAGTGCTTCTTATTGGGGTTCATCCTATCAGGCAAAAACCACGCCCACAGACTTTTTTGTCACAAGCCCTTCCACCATGGGCTTCTGCAAAGACTGACAAAGGACAGAAGCTTCTTAGAAGCCCAGTTCTTTGACCGAAGGGTTCTCTTGGACACTGCCCTGGATCTGTATTCTTAACAAAGGATTTTACAACCACACCCTTAGCTTCTTCTCTGGACTGTGTTTTCTTGAGAGTGCCCTTGATTTGATTTTTGCCCAGAACCTGTTTCTTATATTTCATTTGCCACCTGGAGAGGCAGGGAATTTTCAAGCCCAGAGCATTGCCCTGATTTAACAGCCCTTCCTTTAACTGTCTCTCCCCCTCACATTTCACTATAAGTAGCAAGAAGTAACCAGGCAGCACCTTCCAAGACTCTGTCTGGGACTCTCTTTAGCTTGACCACTCAGCCTCATCACAAACATTTTCTACCTTCCTCATGACCACAGGCAACGTGTTAGGAAACCTTCTGCCACCACCTGACAAGGATCTCTTAACCCCAGTAACATTTTCCTCACTTTTCTGAAACCCTTCCCTCACTGCCTCCTCAAAGGCCATCGGGCTTCTACTAAGACTATTCAGGCTTTCTCAAAGACTCTTGGCCAAAGTCCTCCAGCTTCTGGCCACTGTTCCATCACAAACCACTCCACATTTTAGGGTTTTTGTTAAATTTTCCACCACTCCTGGTGCCCAAACCTGTATTTGCTACTTATTGTTGCATAACAAATTACTGCAGGATGTAATGGCCTAAAACAACAGTAAACATTTATTATCTCCTAGTTTCTCTGAGTCAGGAAGTTGGGAATGGCTTCGCTGGGGGATTCTTGCTCAGGCTTGTCCATGAGGTGGCAGTAATGGTGGTGGCTGGGCTGTGGTCCTCTGGGGGCTTGTCTGGGGCTGGAGGACCCACCTCTAGGATGGTTCACTCACATGGCTTTTGGTAAGAGGCCTCAGTTCTTCACTAAGTGCACCTCTCCATACGTTGCTTGAGCATCCTCAAGCTGCCAGCTCCTCCAGACAAGTGGTCCTAGAGAGTGAGGCAGAAGCTGCAATGTCTTTTAGGATCTAACCTCAGGAATCAAACTGTGTCATTTCTGCAATATCCTTGGTTACATAGAGAAGCTTTGTTACGGACTGAATTGCACTCCCCCAAAATGCATATGCTGAGGCCTCAATCCCAATATTGCAGAATGTGACCATATTTGGAGATAGTGTATTGAAATAGATGAGTAAGTTAAAATGAGATGATTGGGTGGGCCCTAATCCAAGGGCTGGTGTCCTTGTAAGAAGAGAGAGAGAGACGCCAGGGATGCACGTGCACAGAGAAAAGGGCATGTGAGGACACAGCAGGAAGGTGGCCGTCAGCAAGCCAAGGAGAGAGGCCTAACCCTGCCCACACCTTGATCTTGGACTTCCAGCCTCCAGAACTGTGAGAAAATGAATTTCTTTTGTTAAGACCTCCTGTGGTGTTTTGTTATGGCAGCCCCAGCTAACTAATATAAAGTCCATCCAGTATTGGAGAGGATGATGCAAAGGTCTGAATACCAGGAGACAAGAATCAGTGGGGCCATCTTGGAGACTGGCTACCACACCCTGAAAGGTGTTAGACCTTGAATGTGCTCACTGAGTTGTGCCAGTCGTGCACAACTATGTAACCCAAATTCCTATCAAGATATAGAACATTACCATCACCCCAGAAAGTTCCCTCATGTCCCTCCCCAGTCAATTCCCAGCCCCAGGCCCCAGAGGCACCCACTCTTCTGAATTCTTTTCCCGCCATGGATTAGATATTCCTGTTCTAGAATCTCAAGTACACAGAACCATGTAGTACATGTTCCTTTGTGGAAGGCTTTTTTCACTCAGCATAGTATTTCTGAGATTCATTCATTTTGTTGTATGCATCATGTTCTGTCTTATGAACATATATACAGGGTTTTTGGGGTTTTTTTTTTAATGTGTCCTTTGGACACATGGCACATGGGCTGTTTCTTTTCTTTTTTTCACTCTGCCATTTAAATTTTTCCACTGTAATCACCGGTTTCTCCAGTGCCATGCTGAACTTGGGGCTTCTCTGAAGGCCTTGGATTCCCCCTGGAGAAATGAAGGATGAGTCGTATGGCTTAGAGTCCCTCACATCCACCTGGGCTCTATCTCCTCAGCCTCTCAGCCAGGTCTCATGTTTCCAAACGTTTGCCCTCGTTCCCCTGACACTCTTGCCATCCTCAGAAAAGGACTTTCATCTTCCCGTGTCATGGGGAGTTCCTTTCTGTCTGGGCCTCTCTACTCTACGCTTTAGAGCAAACTCTGTGCTCCAGTCCTCCATGCTGTCTCTTGACAGAAAACACCTCTTTTTAAGGGTTCCGAGAAAGCTCTTTCCTCTCTTAGCAAAGCTGGGCTCTTCCAATTAAATTGGTTTACTGTTAGACTGTCACCTTGCTTTAGACTTGAAAAATTCTATTTGAAAACCCAAAGCCAAGGATTTATTTACTGCAGATCAGGTCAGGGTTTCTCAATCTTGGCACAGTGACAGGTGGGTCGCATAACTCCTTGTTGAAGGATCTGTCCTGTCCACTGTCGAATGTTTAGCAGCATCCCTGACTCCTACCCACCAGAGATACCAGTAGCAACACCACCACCACCAACCGCCCTAACTGTGGTACTCAAAAATGTCTCCAGACATTGTCAAAAATCAAAACATCATTTTGCCTGGGGGAAAAATCACCCTGTTCTAGTTAATACTCATCCTTCCTTTACCACAAGGCAATAAAACGTCAGCTCCAAGGCCAAATCTTAATGGCAAGAGCTCATGGGAGGTGGGGAAGAATACTGAGAAAAGAAAATATGTGGAGTGACTTATTAAAATAGCATCTTGATTCATATATATATATATATATTTTTCCCAATAATGGGATCATATGAACCTAACATAGGTTAGGTTTTTTTTTCTTTTTTTGGCCGTGCCGTTCAGCTTGCAGGATCTTTGTTCCCCAGCCAGGGATGGAACCTGTGCCCCCTGCAGTGGAAGCACAGAATCCTAATCACTGGACTGCCAAGGAATTCCCTACCTGATTTTTAAAATTCAATAATATGTCATAAACATCTTCCCACTTCAATACATTGACTACATAGTGGTTAAAAGCATAGGCTCTGAATCCAACAAACTTAGGTTCACCCCTTGACTCTACCACTTACCAGCTGTGTGTCCTTGAGCAGGTGACTTGACGTCTCTGTGCCTCATATCTCTCACGTATAAAATGGAGATGGGAATAATAATGCCTATCTCACTGGGTTGTTATGAAGACGAAATCGTATCCTGCCTGTAAGTGCTGAGCACAGCGCCTGGTGCATAGCGAACATTCAGTAAATATTAAAATATTTAATATTTTAATATTTAAATTTTAAATTTTACAATCTTAATAATTTATATATTTAAAAATTTTAATATTTAAATTTTAAATATTAAAATTTAAAAATTAAGTTATTACCTAACCATGATTGTTATTTAACTTTTATTTACAACTTACAATGTCTTAAAGACACAGTTAAGGTGCACACATACTGCCCCTCCTGCAGACTGGTGATTATTGGAGCGCACCAGGACAGCTGGGGGTTGTTAAAATATTAAAGTAACTCCCCTGGCTTTTGGCCAACAGCTCATGCCCGAAAATTCTTAAAGTGCCTGCGTCCCCATATCCGCCGTCCCACCGCCCCAGCCCTCCCGACTCTCCCTGGGGCTTCTCCCCACTGGGACCTCCGAAGGATCCAGCATCTAGAGTTAAGCCGATTTGGTCATACATGGCCCTTAGGTTCTTTTTGATAAATAACAGTAGCCGGTAAAGAAGTTTGGGGCAGGTGAGGGGTAACTGCTCCCGCACCTCCCTGCCTGGGTGTAAGGAAAGCAAGTCTCAGAGCAAATTCTAGCCCCACAAAGACTTTGAGTAAACACACCTTCCCCAGTAAAGGGACCCCATCGATCAGCCTGTTCTGTAAGTTTGATGAAGTCCCCCCTCCGGCCATCATCTTGCAGGGAAGCGTCCCTCAAGACAGCCACGACAGGGTCGCAGAGGCAGCCGGAGTCACCCCTAGAGATGGCATCAGACGCCAGAACTCTAAGCTGAGACTGGACAGGGGCCCAGTTAGGGTCAGACCCCGAGGCCCTCCCTGGGGACACAGGCCAGGCAGTACCTTCCTCCAGTGAGAGCCGATTTCTTGAGGAATATGAAAACAGATGAAATCTTCCTCCTGAAAACTCAGTTTCCAAATTGAGATGCGCAATCAGTGTAAAATAAACCCCAGATTTCAAAGGCTTCATGCCTCGAAGAAAAAGAATATAAAATATCTCCATATTTTTTGTCGATTACATGTTGAAATGATGCTTTTTAATGTATTGGGTTAAATAAAATTGATCATTAAAAAATTCCTCTCTTCTTTTTACCTTTTTCACGTGACTACTAGAAAATTGAAAATTGCATTCTGTAGCTCCCATTATTTCTCTATCAGGCACTGCTGCTGTAGTCAGTTAGGACTTTGCTGCTCAGGATCCAAGAGAGTCAGATGGGGGCAGTGAGCTTCAAATAAAAGTTTTCTAATCATGGACCTAGTTGGGGAGGTGGAGGGAGAGAAAATGGGCAGCTGCTGAAGTTCCAGGCCCTTCTGTTCCTCGCGCCCCAGGGAACACTGTGGCCAGGGCTGCTCATTCAACACGCAAGGCTGTGCATTCTCTGGGCACCACAGGCCATCAGCTATGTCCACTAGAGGTTCTGGGGTCCACAAAGAGGTTTGAGACCTGGCTGGGGGGCAGGAATCTTTGACTCTAAAATGCATAAATAAAAAATACAGAAGCAAAATGAATAAATGATGAATGTCCACAAACATGACAGTGAGTGCTTCATTCATCATTAATGTTAATACTCATTAAAGTTTCATCACCACTGAAAACAATTTGTTCAGTTTCTCACTTCACAAGAAGATAAGAATGTGCAGTGACTGTCCAGAAACCATAGTCACTTGGAAATTTAAAATACGCTGCTTGGGCCCAAGTGATCTCACACGTAGAATTATAGAAATCTTTACAAACGTTTCTACACCAATAAAAAGAAATGTATTCAGTGTTGATGTGAGTGAATTGCGAGATGTCTGATGTGATACAGAGTGGGACCCCCAAACACAATGCCATAATCCCTGAAAGTCATATAAAAAGGCCTTGTAATACTGGGGTAAATAAGAAAAAATATAGGAAAGCTTAAATGGCCATCAAGTGGATCCTAGTTAAACACGTTTGGCACACTTGTACAATGGACCCCAATGCTACCCTGGAAAAGAACCAAGTACAGCCTCAAATACTGACATGGGAAGATGTTTTTGATATTGTTAGCTGAAAAGTAAGCTGGATAAGAATCTCTATCATGTAAATGCATTTTTGTTTCTTGAAAAGATATGGCTGCAATAAAACAAACAGAGCTAATGTTTAGGGCTAAATGCTCTACTTGAGGGGTCAGCAAACTTCTCCTGTAAAGAGCCAGAGAGTAAATACTGTAGTACTTGTGGGTCACATGGTCTCTGCTGCAACTACTCAGCTCTGCCTTTGTAGCTGGGAAGCAGCCATAAATAATATGTAAATGAATCACTGTAGCTGTGTTGCAATAAAACTTTATTTACAAACATAGGCAGAAGGCCAGATTTGGCCGCAGGGCCATAGTTTGCCAAGCCCTGCTCTATATCATTATTCTATTTAATCTCCAGATAGCCCTTTATAACAGAGACTATCAGGGATCCTGAATTATGTATGTGGAAACGAAGGCTTAGAGAGAGCAAATGACTTGCCCAAGGTCCTCAGCTCTTATGCAGCATAGAAAAAAGTCTGGAAAGAGACACACCACAGTGCATCAGTGCAGTCAATGCTGGGGAAGAGAAATGAGGCAGCTCTTACCCTTTCCAGTCCTCCTGTAATGCTTTCAGTGCATAAGTCTCATGAATGTGAAGGTTAATCTGAAAATATTCTTTAAGACTTTGGGGAAACTCACTGTCTCCTCTGCCTTCTCTGTTGACCTTGTGTGTTAGTGTGGACCAACGCTGCGGAACTGTCGGAACAATCAGTGGCCGAGGAAAGTCCTGGGACAGGGCCCTACAGAGAAATTTTTGTGGACCAGGACCTGTCCCAGCACGATAAGGTGAGGGGTCTTGGGGAAGCACAGAGCTACAGCAGCAAGAGGGACCATGGAGAGATTGCCACTGCCTCTTGTTCTCTGTGTCTCAAGGACTGTCCCTTTTTCCTACTTCCAAGAAACCACCTCTTCCTCCCAAGACATTCAGCCAGGTTTGGCCACTGCTCATTTTATTCCAAATAACATCTACAACTACAAGGTACTGAGCACCTACTGTGTGCTGGGCCATTTCCTGTGCACTTGACATTTATTAGCTCGTTAATCTTCACCATCTTCAAAAAAGATTGCATCACCCTCACTTTGCAGATGAGGAAACTGAATCTCAGAGAGGTTCAGTAATGTGTTCAAGGCTGCCCAGTGCAAGGAGCAGTGTTAGGATTCAAAGCGAGGTCTGGTTAGCTTCTCAGTGGGTACTTCTAACTCCCACACAGTAATCACTTGGTCAACCTTCAGTGATGGAACAGTGATGCAAAAACACGTTCCTTGCAGGAGGACGTGAGCCCTGAAGTCAGGGAGGCGTGGGCCGAGAGACTCATTAAAGAACCAGAGAGGTTTAAAGCAGGGATGCAAGCAGAACAGGTGGATTCAAGCCATCCTGGGAAGGGCCCAGGTCAATTTCTCCCCACTTAGACACAACTCGAAAGTTACTCTAAAAGAAGGAGTCTATAATATCTCGCTTTCCTTCAGGGCCAGGGCCTGCTCCTGCAGCAATTCTCAGAGTTTGTGAGGAGCAGACCTACCTGGGGTTCTTGTCAGACACGGAAATCCAAACCTTCAGGAGGCAGGGGGTTCCAACCCAGGCATCCTGGGACCAGACTCTGAAAAATGTTGCAGAAAGGCGAGAAGCCACACTCAGATTCTGTATTTATCGCTGTGTAACAAGCCATCCCAAAACTTAGCGGCTTCAAACAGCAATTCATTATTCCCCAGAATCTATGGGTTGACCTGGAAGGTTCCTTTGCTCGTGTCCCCTGGCCTCACTCATGCGGCCTCAGTAAGCTGCTGGCTTGGCCAGGCTGGTGGTCGGTCTCCATTGGCCTCCTTCCCACATCTAGGGCCTCAGCCAGGACGCCTGGACTGGTGCGCCCCTTTGTGCATGTGGCTTTTCATCACAGCACGGTGGTCTCGGGGTTCCCAGGGGGCCAGAGCAGAAGCTGCACAGCCTGTAAGAACTTGCCTGGAGATCATGCAGCATCACTTCCACTCCATTCCGTTGGTTAAAGCTAGTCACGGGGCCAGCCCAGACTAGAGGGTGGGGAAATAGACTGGATGGCAAAACTGCAAAGTATTTGTAGCCATTTTTCAACCTGCCTCAATTTTAACTTGGAAATATAGTGCAACCACTATAATTTTTTCTATTTATAGAAAATTTTTATAAGCCATTTATCATTTTTTCTATTTATAATAGAAATAATTCTTTCTCTTGATAAGTCGTTTATACCCTGACTTGCCAGGACTCCTTCAAGTGACAATAAACAAATTAGCTTGAGGGGGAGCATTGATTAGCTCATCTTATTGGAAAATTTAAAGGGCTACTAGCTTCAGGTATGGCTAGATCCAGGAGCTTGAATAATGTCATCAGAACACCTCCCCACTACCAACTTCTCCCCTCTGTTTCCCTCAGTGTCTGGCTTTCTTCATAGGGCTGGCTTTGTGTGTTAGAAAAGACAAACTCAGGCAAACATGCCTACATGATCCAAAAGAAGGCAAGATCCTCTCCCTCTGTAATCGATGTGTGAAATCTCTGATTGACCAGCTTGGGCCACATGCACATGGGGAGGTGGGACAGGAAGGAGCAGGGCACATGACTGACAGTCCTACCCAGACCAAATGGAAGGAGGAACACTCCCTCCAAGAAGGGCAAGGGGACCCTCAGCAGGAAAGCAGAACCCACAGCTGTCCACTGCCCTCTGCAAACTTCTTATATTCCAGCACTGGCACGGGGCCTGGCACTTAGTTGCTGCCCGATGAATGTTTGTTGCATGAAAAATGAATAAGCACCTGGCTGATCATAACAGGGTGAAACAGGGGAAACTGCCCAGGAGTAGGGAATATGTCTGATGCTCTCTCTTGAAGTTTTGCCACCACCTTTCACAAGGACCCAAAGGAAGGCCCCTGGCAGCAGCTGGCTGTGTCAGACAGGCTTTCTCATGAGCGAGACCCTGTCCTTCCCCAGGTCACGGAGCTAGCAGGTCGTGAGGCTGACTGCACGGCTCTCCTGGGAATGAGCTGGCCCAGAAATTGCCCGTTTACCTCCTCCCGTGACTGCTTTGGAAAAGGCCTCTGGGGAATTTCTTCTTCTTCTTCTTCTTCTTCAGTTTTTCTGACATTTTATTGATAACGTCTGGTGAGAAGTTTGGGGGAATCTTTTTTTCCTTTTTTGGAAAACCTAACCAATTCTTTGGCTGCAGAGCTTTATCACTGGAGAGATGGAGGACAGGGTTAATTATACCTGTGGGTACAGTCTACCAGCAATTTTGTTTTTCCAGCCAAAAGTTTACATGAGCCCATGCAAATAAATCAGTATTCCTGTCTCATTTACTTTCCAGATTGAGTTACCTGGAAAAAATTCATACATGAATAGCCAAAAGAGGCAGGAAATATTAGAAGAGAGGAAAGGGAAAACAAATAGTTCAGAATGTTTTAAGTTAAAACAAATAACCCTCATTATAGGCAGAATGTGGTCAAACAGAATGTTGTTTTCCTAACTACCTTTTTAGGTCCCCAGTGTGCTAGGCTGAATATTATAAATGAAAACACTCTAAGTAAACTTTCTAGCAACAAAAGTTCCCAAGTGGGATGGTTGTTCTTAATATGAAAGTCTAATTCTCGGGGAAAGGAAAGTTTCCGTACCTGTGAGGTATAGACATCCATTACAGGGGTCTATATACAATTACCTCATTTTAAGCCAATTCTTGTCTCTATGAGATTTTCCAAGTGACAGAGATAGCCTTGAAAGTCTGCTTTTTCCCTCCCTGCCTGCCCTCACCTTCCCAAAGAATGATACCATATTTTTCCTGTCTTTCTTTAAATGGGCTCAGCCTTACACCCAGACCCACACCTAGTAAATTTCCCATCTGGCCTCCACCCAGGATGAAATAATTCTGCTGCTGGGAAAAGAAGTCAGCCGTCTCTCCGATTTTGAACTTGAATCTAAATACAAAGACACCGTGATAGCAAGCCTGCAGAACCAAGTGGCCAACCTGAGGCAGAAGCTGTTGGAAACAGCCGCCTCCAGGCAGAAGGAGAGGGTGAGCCCACCCAAGTTTCAGGTTCTGCATGAAGAGGACGATGCCCAACAGAGAGAGATCCAGAGCTTGAAAAACCAGGTAGGGCTCAGAGACAAGTGGGTCGGGGCCTTGCGGTCACAACACAGGGTGACAGCTCTCAGGTAGAGCCTGGGGGGAGCCAACCGGGTAGTTAGAAATGGGCAGTGAGCACAGCATGGTGAGGAGTACAGGGAGTGCAGGGTTGGCAAGTTTCTAGCCTTGTAAGAACAATATTAGATTTCATTAAGTGCCTACCATGTTCAGGCCCCGGTGCAGGTGCTTTTGGTGCATTAGCTTATTTATTTATTTATTTATTTATTTTATTTTATTTATTTAATTTATTTATTTATGGCTGCATTGGGTCTTCGTTGCTGTGCACGGGCTTTCTCTAGTTGCAGTGAGCAGGGTCTACTCTTCACTGTGGTGCATGGGCTTCTCATTGCAGTGGCTTCTCTTGCTGCAGACCATGGGCTCTAGGCACGTGGGCTTCAGTAGTTGCAGCATGAGGGCTTCAGTAGCTGTGGCTCGCGGACTCTAGAGTGCAGGCTCAGTAGTTGTGGCCCACGGGCATAGTTTCTCCACAGCATGTGGGATCTTCCTGGACCAGGGCTCGAACTCCTGTCCCCTGCATTGGCAGGGGGATTCTTAACCACTGCGCCATGAGGGAAGTCCCCTCATTAGCTAGTTAAACCTCAGTCTTCTGACACTTGCCATTCTACAGATGAGGAGACTGAGGCACGCTCAGAGATGCCCAGGAGCTTGTTACAGCTTGCACAGCAAGTGAGAGGCAGTGATGTGACTTGGGCTCAGCTCTGCCACCTTGTACACCTCATGCTTTCACACCCGCTTTGCATTTCCACCCAACTCCTGTCGCTTCAGTGACCACTTCTCACACCCACCCGGACCCAGCCAGAAAGAGCTGGAGGTGGGGAGGAGGAACCCCACAGTGTTCCAAACACTGAGGCCTTTATCACACCCTGAAGGCAGCTGCTGGTTCATTTATAGGGAATGTCACCAAAAAATCTCCACCCAGAATGTCTGGATTTACCAGTCAACTTCCTTCCTCCTGAAACTAAATCCAAAAGAAAAAAAAATTTTTTTTTAAGTTTTAAAGAACTACTTTAAAATTGGCCCCTGATCTTGTACATAAATTATATCTCAACAAAGTTGATAAAAAAGCAATAGGTCATTGATGAATTTTGGCCTCAGTGCATAATTCTGCTTAAAACCGTAGTCAGGTTTGGTTCAACATGACGGAGTAGAAGGACATGCTCTCACTCCCTCTTTCGAGAACACTGGAATCACAACTAACTGCTGAACAATCTTCGACAGGAAGACACTGGAACTCACCAAAAAAGATACCCCACATGCAAAGACAAAGGAGAAGGCGCACTGAGACAGTAGGAGGGGCACAATCCCAATAAAATCAAATCCCATCACTGCTGAGTGGGTGACTCACAAACTGGAGAACGCTTATACCACAGAAGTCCACCCACTGGAGTGAAGGTTCTGAGCCCCTCGTCGGGCTTCCCAACCTGGGGGTCCAGCAATGGGAGGAGGAATTCCTAGAGACTCAGACTTTGAAGGCTAGTGGGATTTGATTGCAGGACTTTGGCAGGACTGGGGGAAAGAGCGATTCCACTCTTGGAGGGCACACACAAAGTAGTGTGTGCATTGGGACCCAGGGGAAGGAGCAGTGACCCCCATAGGAGACTGAACCAGATCTACCTGCTAGTGTTGGTGGGTCTCCTGCAGAGGCAGGGGACAGCTGTGGCTCACCAAGGGACAAGGGCACTGGCAGCAGAAGTTCTGGGAAGTATTCCTTGGCATGAGCCCTCCCAGAGTCTGCCATTAGCTCCACCAAAGAGCCTGGGTAGGCTCCAGTGTTGGGTCACTTCAGGCCAAACAACTAACAGGGAGGGAACCCAGACCCACCCATCAGCAGACAAGCAGATTAAAGTTTTACTGAGCTCTGCCTACCAATGCCACAGCCAGCTCTACCCACCACCAGTCCCTCCTATCAGGAAACTTCCACAAGCCTCTTAGATAGCCTCATCCACCAGAGGGCAGAGAGCAGCAGCAAGAAGAACTACAAGCGTGCAGCCTGTGGAACAAAAACCGTATTCACAGAAAGACAGACAAGATGAAAAGGCAGAGGGCTATGTAGCAGATGAAGGAACAAGATAAAACCCCAGAAAAACAACTAAATGTAATGGAGATAGGCAACCTTCCAGAAAAAGAATTCAGAATAATGATAGTGAAGATGATCCTGGACCTCAGAAAAAGAATGGAGGCAAAGATCGAGAAGATGCAAGAAACGTTTAACAGAGATCTAGAAGAATTCAAGAACAAACAAACAGAGATGGACAATACAATAACAACAACAACAAAAAAACAACACACTAGAAGGAATCAATAGAATAACTGAGGCAAAAGAACGGATAAGTGACCTGGAAGACAGAATGGTGGAATTCACTGCTGCGGAACAGAATAAAGAAAAAAGAATGAAAAGAAATGAAGACAGCTTAAGACAACTCTGGGACAACATTAAACACAACAACGTTCACATTATACGGGTCCCAGAAGGAGAAGAGAGAGAGAAAGGACCCGAGAAGATATTGAAGAGATTATAGTCAAAAACTTCCCTAATATCAGAAAGGAAATAGCCACCCAAGTCCAGGAAGCAGAGAGAGTCCCATACAGGAGAAACCCAAGGAGAAACACACCGAGACACATAGTAATCAACTTGGCAAGAATTAAAGAAAAATTATTGACAGCAGCAAGGGAAAAATGACAAATAACATACAAGGGAACTCCCAGAAGGTTAACAGCTGATTTCTCAGCAGAAACTCTACAAGCCAGAAGGGAGTGGCATGATATACTTAAAGTGATGAAAGGGAAGAACCTACAACCAAGATTACTCTACCCAGCAAGGTTCTCATTGAGATTCAATGGAGAAATCAAAAGCTTGACAGACAAGCAAAAGCAAAGAGAATTCAGCACCACCAAAGCAGCTCTACAACAAATGTTAAAGGAACTTCTCTAAGTGGGAAACACAAGAGAAGAAAAGGACCTACAAAAACAAACCCAAAACAATTAAGAAAATGGTCATAGGAACACACATATTGATAATTACCTTAAACGCGAATGGATTAAGTGCTCCAACCAAAAGACACAGGGTTGCTGAATGGATACAAAAACAAGACCCATCTATATGCTGTCTACAGGAGACCCACTTCAGACCTAGGGACACATACAGACTGAAAGTGAGGGGATGGAAAAAGATATTCCATGCAAATGGAAATCAAAGGAAAGCTGGAGTAGCAATACTCATATCAGGTAAAATACACTTTAAAATAAAGAATGTTACAAGAGACAAGGAAGGACACTACGTAATGATCAAGGGATCAATCCAAGAAGAAGATATAACAATTATAAATATATATGCACCCAGCATAGGAGCACCTCAATACATAAGGCAATCGCTAACAGCTCTAAAAGAGGAAATCAACAGTAACACAATAATAGTGGGGGACTTGAACACCTCACTTACACCAATGGAGAGATCATCCAAAGAGAAAATTAATAAGGAAACACAAGCTTTAAATGACACAATAGACCAGATAGATTTAATTGATATTTGTAGGACATTCCATCCAAAAACAGCAGATTGCACTTTCTTCTCAAGTGCGCACGGAACATTTTC
Organism: Mesoplodon bidens; assembly: GCF_964165515.1. Taxonomy (NCBI): domain Eukaryota; kingdom Metazoa; phylum Chordata; class Mammalia; order Artiodactyla; family Ziphiidae; genus Mesoplodon; species Mesoplodon bidens. The sequence continues at coordinate 1,749,817 of NW_027672700.1, read as the reverse complement.
CAGGATAGATCACATCTTGGGTCACAAATCAAGCCTCAGTAAATTTAAGAAAATTAAAATCATATCAAGCATCTTTTCTGACCACAATGCTATGAGATTAGAAATGAATTACAGGGAAAAACCTGTAAAAAACACAAACACATGGAGGCTAAACAGTACGTTACTAAATAACCAAGAGATCACTGAAGAAATCAAAGAGGGAATCAAAAAATACCTAGAGACAAATGACAATGAAAACACGACGATCCAAAACCTATGGGATGCAGCAAAAGCATCCCATAGTTCTAAGAGGGAAGTTTATAGCTATACAAGCCCACCTCAAGAAACAAGAAAAATCTCAAATAAACAATCTAACGTTACACCTAAAGGAACTAGAGAAAGAAGAACAAAGAAAACCCAAAGTGAGCAGAAGGAAAGAAATCATAAAGACCAGAGTAGAAATAAATGAAATAGAAACAAAGAAAACAATAGCAAAGATCAATAAAACTAAAAGCTGGTTCTTTGAGAAGTTAAACAAAATTGATAAACCATTATCCAGACTCATCAAGAAAAAGAGGGAGAGGACTCAAATCAATAAAATTAGAAAGGAAAAAGAAGTTACAACAGACAACGCAGAAATACAAAGCATCCTAAGAGACAACTACAAACAACACTATGCCAATAAAATGGACAACCTGGAAGACATGAACAAATTCTTAGAAAGTTATAACCTTTCAAGACTGAAGCAGAAAGAAATAGAAAATATGAACAGACCAATCACAACTAATGAAGTTGAAACTATGATTAAAAATCTTCCAACAAACAGAAGTCCAGGACCAGAAGGCTTCACAGGTGAATTCTATCAAACATTTAGAGACGAGCTAACACCCATCCTTCTCAAACTCTTCCAAAAAATTGCAGAGGAAGGAACACTCCCAAACTCATTCTCTGAGGCCACCATCACCCTGATACCAAAACCAGACAAAGACACTACAAAAACAGAAAATTACAGACCAATATCACTGATGAATATAGATGCAAAAATCCTCGACAAAATACTAGCAAACAGAATCCAGCAACACATGAAAAGGATCATACACCATGATCAAGTGGGATTTACCCCAGAGAGGCAAGGATTCTTCAATATATGCAAATCAATCAATGTGATACATCATATTAACAAATTGAAAAAGAAAAACCATATGATCATCTCAATGGATGCAGAAAAAGCTTTTGACAAAATTCAACTCTGATTTATGATAAAAACTCTCCAGAAAGTGGGCATAGAGGGAACCTACTTCACCATAGTAAAGGCCATATATGACAAAGCCACAGCAAACATCATTCTCAATGGTGAAAAACTGAAAACATTTCCTCTAAGATCAGGAACAGGACAAGGATGTCCACTCTCACTACTATTCTTCAACATAGTTTTGGAAGTCCTAGCCACAGCAATCAGTGAAGAAAAAGCAATAAAAGGAATCCAAATTGAAAAAGAAGTAGTAAAACTGTCACTGTTTGCAGATGACAGGATACTCTACAGAGAGAATCCTAAAGATGCCACGAGAAAACTGCTAGAGCTAATCAATGAACTTGGTAAAGTTGCAGGACACAAAATGAATGCACAGAAATCTCTTGCATTCCTATACACTAATGATGAAAAATCTGAAAGAGAAATTAAGGAAACACTCCCATGTACCACTGCAACAAAATAATAAAATACCTAGGAATAAACCTACCTAGGGAGACAAAGACCTGTATGCAGAAAACTGTAAGATACTGATGAAAGAAATTAAAGATGATAGCAACAGATGAAGAGATATACCATGTTCTTGGATTGGAAGAATCAATATTGTGAAAATGACTCTACTACCCAAAGCAATCTACAGATTCAATGCAATCCCTATCAAATTACCAATGGCATTTTTTAGAGAACTAGAACCGAAAAGCTTAAAATTTGTGTGGAGACACAAAAGACCCCGAATAGCCAAAGCAGTCTTGAGGGAAAAAAATGGAGCTGGAGGAATCAGACTCCCTAACTTCAGCCTATACTACAAAGCCACAGTAATCAAGACAATATGGTACTGGCACAAAAACAGAAATATAGGTCAATGGAACAGGATAGAAAGCCCAGAGATAAACCCACGCACCTATGCTCAACTTACCTATGACAAAGGAGGCAAAGATATACCATGGAGAAAAGACAGTCTCTTCAATAAGTGGTGCTGGGAAAACTGGACAGCTACATGTAAAAGAATGAAATTAGAACACTCCCTAACGCCATACACAAAAATAATCTCAAAATGGATTAGAGACCTAAATGTAAGACCAGACACTCTAAAATTCTTAGAGGAAAACATAGGAAGAACACTCTTTGACATAAATCACAGCTAGATATTTTTAGATCCACTTCCTAGAGTAATGGAAATAAATACAAAAATAAACAAATGGGACCTAATGAAACTTCAAAGCTTTTGCACAGCAAAGGAAACCATAAACAAGATGAAAAGACAACCCTCAGAATGAGGGAAAATATTTGCAAAGAAACAACTGACAAATGATTAATTTCCAAAATATATAAAGAGCTCATGCAGCTAAATATTAAAAAACAAACAACCCAATCCAAAAATGGGCAGAAAACCTAAATAGACATTTCTCCAAAGAAGATATACCGCTAGCCAAGAAGCACATGAAAAGCTGCTCAACATCATTAATTATTAGAGAAATGCAAATCAAAACTACAATGAGGTATCAGCTCACACCAGTTAGAATGGGCATCATCAGAAAATCTACAAACAACAAATGCTGGAGAAGGTGTGGAGAAAAGGGGACCCTCTTGCACTGTTGGTGGGAATATAAATTGATACAGCCACTATGGAGAACAGTATGGAGGTTCCTTAAAAAACTAAAAATAGAATTACCATAGGACCCAGCAATCCCACTACTGGGCATATACCCAGAGAAAACCATAATTCAAAAAGCCACATGCACCCCAATGTTCATTGCAGTACTATTTACAATAGCCAGATCATGGAAGCAACCTAAATGCCCATCGACGGACGAATGGTTAAAGAGGAAGTGGTACATATATACAATGGAATATTACTCAGCCATGAAAAGGAACAAAATTGGGTCATTTGTAGAGACGTGGATGCATCTAGAGACTGCCATACAGAGTGAAGTAAGTCAGAAAGAGAAGAACAAATATCATATATTAACGCATATATGTGGAACCTAGAAAAATGGTAAAGATGAACCAGTTTGCAGAGCAGAAATGGAGACACACATGTAGAGAACAAACGTATGGACACCAAGGGGGGAAAGTGGCAGGGGGTGGGGGTGGTGGTATGATGAATTGAGAGATTGGGATTTACATGTATACACTGATGTGTATAAAATGGGTGACTAATAAGAAAAATATAAATAAATAAATAAACATTTTAAAAAAAGAGATAGGAAAAAAAAAACCGTAGTCAGTGCTTGGGGGCCTTTGTTCTCTTGTGCTCTGTTTACTGTCTTTCCCTCTGTAACCGATTCTAGGTACACAGTTTCAGTCCTAGAAATGGTGCTCTAGAAAGGGCACAGATTGTGTATGGTGAACCTAGGAGATTCTAGCAGGATACTGTAGGCTCCATGAAGGCAAAGGTTGGGCCCAGTAACCTTCTAGAACTCTGTTAGGACTGTGGCTGTTTGTTTGTTCTTTATTCATCCATCCATCCATCCGTCCATTAATCCAAAGAAATATTTTGGGGGGCCTATCCCGTGCCATGCCCTCTTCCAGGCTCTGAGAATTCAGCAGAGAACAAGACAGACATGATCCTTCCCCCTGTCATGCTCTAGTGAGGGAGACAGAATAAACAAGTCAACAAATACATGCTCCAATATTTAAAGGAACTAATGACTCTCCTTCAAACCTGGTTTTGAAAAAACAATGAAAGTAACAGGTCCTGTAGGGATTATTAGTGCAAACAGCTACCTTGACATGTAGCTGACACATTAATGAGCACCTTTTTCTTGAACTGAACCCAATTTTGCTGAAATATTCCTTTCAGTTATTCTCCCATTTCAGAGCTTTCCTGAGAAAATGACATGTCTTTTTCAGGTACATGGATGAGGCTGAATTATTCCCACATACCTTTTTTTTTTTTTTGGCCGTACCACGCGGCTTGCAGGATCTTAGTTCCCTGACCAGAGATCAAACCCAGGCCTCCAGCAGTGGAAGCACAGAGTCCTAACCACTGGACTGCCAGGGAATTCCCCACATACCTTTTTTTAAATAATTGAAATATATTTGACATAGAATATTATATAATTTCCACGTATCTTTGAATATCAACCGGTCCCAATTTGAGTATTATTTAAAGTGGCTGCCGATATCTGGGGGAAAAATGTTTTTTTACAAAGATATTATCTAGAAATAATTACACTGATGCATCATGCTGTTGCCGCCCCTACCCCTGGAGCTTCACTTATAACTGAAGAAGAATATTTTATAGCAAGGCATATGTGAACCAGAGGCTCGATTCGTTTGAACTCAAATCGAGTTTCATCCACTGACATTTTAGTTTCTTAACTATTCTACTGCCTGCAGGGCATTCCACCAGAAGTGTAAGCCACATGGCAGGTTGATTTATGGTTCTGATTACTTTATGTGTTTTCCCTGGTCCCCGAAGGTGTGTGCATAATGATTTGCTCTCGCAGATCTTCGATCTGCTACAATATCACTAGAAAATTCTTACCTCCATGTGCTCTTATACACCTGTGGTAATTAGAAGCCAAATTATCATCCTGAAACAATCACTCCTCCTAGCACTCTTAACTTTCTTATGATTCAGTGCCCATTTTGTTACACAGCTTAACAGACATTAAACATCTTGGAATTTATGCCATTACAAACAATATGGATATTTACTTTGATAGTAAAAGTATCAAAGAGGTTTGAAGACTCGTTGGAGTTTTCCAGCAATCCGAAATCCTAAAACTCTGACACTCAGATTGAAATATTTTAAATCTGTCAAAACCACTGGAGTCTTAGAGGGGAACGTATGTTTTCCCTTCTGGAAGTTTGTCTCTGTGTGTTCTATCTCTGGTATCATGCAAATAAAAGCATCAAGCTGAGAAGAGCTTACAAACACTTTCAGTGTTCCAAGGACCTTTTATGGAAAAGTTGTATTTCCCCCCAACAGAGAAAAGTAAGATGTGAAAGAATTGTTTCACTCAAAGTTTCCAAAGCACAAACATGCAAAAGTATAGCCTTGGGGAGAGTGGGGGTCAGAGTGGCCTGTGTCCCTGCAACTTTTATCATAGACCCCCCCCCAGTAATGTCTCAGGTGCCCCAGGGAAAAGGTAAGTGTAACTGCCCCAAATGTCCTAGACTCTGAACCATGATGGTGCATGAAACGAGTCAGAAAACTTGTGAGACCTTGACACTTCTGTTAATTCTACCAGAGTAATAATGACAAGATTTCCAAGGACACAAACCAAGACCAAAGGCTGTGCACGCCATCTGGTGGCCATATCAGCACGCCCGAACTCCATTACCTGGGCATGCCCACCACCTCCCCCCAATCTTTTTTTTTTTTTTTTTTTTTTTTTTAGTGTGATGCCTGCAACCTGGTCTGATGGTAAACAGGGAAATTCCTGTATTTCTTCTTTTGGAGGGATTATTTTTATTTAAGATAGTGAGTCTCTATTTACTCTTATAACAGTTATATTTAATTTAATGCACGTTTTTAAGTTTAAAAAGGGAGCTGCTTCTACGAAAAATGCTAAGAAATTATAGTGGGGCTAGCCAAGAGACATGGGAAAAATGGTGAAAGTGGTATATGAATGACTGAAGTTTAGGAACTCTCTTCGGGTGGGGTTGCCAGATAAAGTAAGGACACCCAGTTAAATTTGAATTTTAGAATTTCGTTTTAGTGTGTGTCCCAAATATTGCATGGGACACATTTGCACTGAAATATTATTCATTATCTGAAATCCTAATTTAAGTGAACATCCATTTTTCCTCCCCTAAATCTGGCAAACTTACCTTAGGAGAACAATGAAATTGCACCCATAACTTCCCTGGTGGCACAGTGGTTAGGAATCCGCCTGCCAGTGCAGGGGACACGGGCTCGAGCCCTGGTCTGGGAAGATCCCACATGCCGCGGAACATCTAAGCCCGTGTGCCACAACTATTGAGCCGTCGTGCCACAACTACTGAAGTCCGTGCGCCTAGAGCCCATGCTCTGCAACAAGAGAAGGCGCTGCAATAAACCTGTGCACCGCAACAAAGACCCAACACAGCCAAAAATAAATAAATAAAATAAATAAATTTATTTTAAAGAAAAGAAAAGAAATTGCACCCTTCTCCTTGTCACTTCCATTTTGATCTATCAAAACAAGCTAGTGGGGCTTCCCTGTAGCGCAGTGGTTGAGAGTCCACCTGCCAATGCAGGGGACGCAGGTTCGTGCCCCAGTCCAGGAAGATCCCCCATGCTGTGGAGCGGCTGGGCCCGTGGGCCATGGCCACTGAGCCTGCATGTCCGGAGCCTGTGCTCTGCAACGGGAGAGGCCACAACAGTGAGAGGCCCGCGTACAGCAAAAAAAAAAAAAAAATACTAAAACAAAACAAGCTAGCTCTTGTCCTGTCTACGGATTGTGTGGCATTTATGCCCCAATAAACGTGTCCCTGTGTTAGTACTGAGGCCTCACATCTGAAAAATCACAGGGCAAAGGCCCACAGTGCACCTTGAGGTGGGAAAGTCCTGGCCACTCAGAACAAGCAGTCTGGCCACATCAGACCGAGAGGGAGGGGGTTCCAGGCCCAGCTCTCTTTCCTGGCCTCTCGGGTACCTGCTCTGTGGAGGCCGAGGCCTGGCAGCTACTTTCGGGCCCTTACCAACGTTGCCTTTGATGGAGAGCCTTCCACACCCCACGTGTAGACCTAGACCCCTGGAGGGGGGCCCGCCCTTGAGGGGGCTCTGAGCCATGGACTTAGAGGGTGCTCACAGCAGCCATAGATAGAGCCGACCTGTGGTCCTCCCACCCACGATTCCTGTATTTCCTCTTTTTTTTCTTTTTTTTTTTTGTGGTACACATGCCTCTCACTGTTGTGGCCTCTCCCAGTGCAGAGCACAGGCTCCAGACGCACAGGCTCAGCGGCCATGGCCCACAGACACAGCTGCTCCGCGGCATGTGGGATCTTCCCGGACTGGGGCACGAACCCGCGTCACCTGCATCGGAAGGCGGACTCTCAACCACTGCACCACCAGGGAAGCCCCTGTATTTCCTCTTAATAACAACCACACTGGCGTTTAAGTGAGCCTGGCAAGGCTTACAAATGCACACATAAAGATTACCAACTACCTTCCCCAGAGACGGACGAGGGAAGCTGAAGCTAAAACACCCCGTGAGGGCTTCCCTGGTGGCGCAGTGGTTGAGAGTCCGCATGCCGATGCAGGGGACACAGGTTCGTGCCCCGGTCCGGGAAGATCCCACATGCCGCGGAGCGGCAGGGCCCGTGAGCCATGGCCGCTGAGCCTGCGCGTCCGGAGCCTGTGCTCCGCAATGGGAGAGGCCACAACTGTGAGAGGCCCGCGTACCGCAAAAAAAAAAAACACAAAAATCCCCCGAAACAAAACAAAAAAAACACCCCGTGGGTAGTCAGAGGAGAGGACCGTCACAGCTCATCCCCCTGTGCCGTGTGCCAGGCATGATCTGAGCACTTGTACACATGTTAACTTATTAAAATACTTCTCACAATCCTATCAGGTTGGGACTACCATCACCCCGCGTACAGACTGAACAAAAGGAAACAGAATATGGTGTCCTCCTTGTGTTCACAAAGCCCGTTAACTGGCAGAGACAGGACTTGAAGGCTACAGTCCGGCTCCCGAGTCCATGCCATGCTTTACAGCCTCCAACTTCTCACGCTCATTCCTAGAGCCACCTGGGAAGGAGGAACCAGGCAACTAAAGACTGGGTTTGAATCAGACTCCACGTCTGACCAGCCACGTGATCCCGAGCAGGGGGCCTCGCCTCTCTAAGTCTCAACCTGGCTCCCTTACAAAATGGGCACACTAATGGGAACGTCAGCCTTCAGCAACGCTGTGACGAGTATCAGTGTAGCATGTGTGAACGGGCTCTGTAAACTCTGGAGTGTTCTGTGAGGTATAAACTACCCTCTATTCTCATTAGAGGGAATTCATTTCATAACCTGCTCCCGGCTCTTGAACTTTGCTGTGCATCCAGTCAGTGCTGGATGATCTGGAACCAACAGCTGGTCTATTTATGGCTGAAAACCCACAGGTCATAGGAAGACAGCAGCACCCGAGCCCCTGGGTGGCCACAAAGATAAGGTTCGTGTCTCGAGGACCGATGACATGGTGGTCACTGAAGGAACAGGCCCCCTCCTGCCCCTTCCACTAGTGACAACTGAAAACCTTGGTTTCCCCAACACCCCGATCCAATGTCAACCCGACTCTTTGCCCAACGTTGGAGAAGTACCGGCGTGTCCTGCAGGCCTGGCTGGCCCCCTCTGACTGTGTGTTGCCTCCTTCCACAGATCAGTGCCCTACAGCAAGGCTACAACCAGGTGCTGTGCCAGACCCTGTCTGAGAGAAAATTAGAAATAACCTCCCTGAAGCACGAGGTTGAGAACTTAAGGAGGGACGCCGCCATCACGTCAGGTGAGGCCCTTCTGCATTCAGGCCCCAGAGCTTCTGCCCTCCCCCTGCAGACATCACCAGTCAACCAGCACACCTGTGCCCTTGACCTGGGTGCAGCCTCAGGGATCACCCGTGTCGGTGCATTAGAGTTCTCCCTCAGTGGAGGTTTCTTGCCACCCAGTTCCGAGGGCAGGGCCAGGTAAATATTTGAGAGAATGGTATCTCTTGGCTACAAGGTCTCCTGAGCACTGGCCCCACCAGGGAGAACACAGGTCGCCTTGTGGCTTGGGTGGTTCCACAAAGCAGCCTGAGTGCAAACTAGAGCGTGGACAAAATGGGGTCACTCCTTTAAGGCACCCATTGTCTCACACATTTCAGCCGAGTGCACTTGGGCCCAAGGGAAACCATTTTCTAATTTGATCAGAGGTGGTTCCCTGATAAAGGGCTTGGGTTGGGAGAGGGGCAGCCAACACACAGCTGTGACTGAGCTTTGATTCCCTGGATTCCTTCATTGCTTCAACATGTTTCTTGAGCTCCTACTAGGTGTCAGGCCCCGTTCCAGGCTCCGGGGAGGGAGAGCCAAGCAAGACAGTCAGATTCCTGTACTCACAGATTCGGGAGGGGGTGACAGACAATAAAAGTAAACGGATGAATAAACAAGCCCACTTCAGAGAGCAGTGGTGCTGTGGAGAAAATAAACTGTGTGTCGTGGTGGCCAGCGCTTCAAGGGGGGAGGCCAAGGGGGACCAGCTTAGTGGGTGTGCAACCATGGAACTCAGGTGGGACTTGAACCCGTGGGCTGGGACTCGAACCCAGTCAGAACCCACTATCTTTTAATCGAGATCACGCATGTGGTCTCGGGACTTACTAAAGCTCAGGTTCATTATGTCTCATCGCAGAAAGAATTCAGTGAAAGACAAAGTAAGAAGTGGATTTCTTTAGAGAGAAACACACTCCACAGACAGAGTGTGGGCCATCTCAGAAGGCTAGAGGCCCCCAAATATGGGGCGGTTAGTTTTTATGGGCTGGGTAATTTTATAGGCTAATGAGTGGGAGGATTGGGACAACTCTAATAGTTTGGGGAAGGGGCGGGGATTTCCAGGCATTGGGCCACCACCCACTTTTTTTTTTTTCTTTTTCTGTACGCGGGCCTCTCGCTGTTGTGGCCTCTCCCGTTGCGGAGCACAGGCTCTGGACGCGCAGGCTCAACGGCCATTGCTCACGGGCCCAGCTGTTCCGCAGCATGTGGGATCTTCCCGGACCAGGGCACGAACCCATGTCCCCTGGATCGGCAGGCAGTCTCTCAACCACCGCGCCACCAGGGAAGCCCCACCACCCACTTTTTGACCTTTATGGTCAGCCTCGGAAGAGTCCTGGTGCTGGTGCGTGTGTCATTTTGCTCATGTATTACAATAAGCCTGTAATGAGGCTCCAGTTCCCCTGGAAGTCGAATCATACACCCCCTTGGACCTAGCCGATTCTAACCAGTTTATGCTGCATCCTCCACGGCTATGTCCTTCTTTTAGAGAGGACCTGTTTCAGGTGGGCAAGGACAAGCCAAGGGCAAGCGAGGCTGCGTGGAGTGAACAGGGGATTGTGAGGCTGGGCAGGGTCGGGGGGTCTGCGTTTTTATTCCAAGGGTGTTGGGAATCCAGTGGAGTTTTTTAAGCAGAAACTGACATGTCTAGAGACCTGAAGAGGAGGGACCACTCACAGACGAGGGGAGGGAGAGAAGCAGGTGACAGGGAGGAGGCAGTGAGCCTCGGAGGGGCACATCACTCTGAAAGCAGCCAGCGCATAGCAGGAAACATGCCCACAGCTGTAGAAGGCAGGCATAGCATTGAGTCGCACGTGAATCCCCATCTCTGTATGAATCTGTGCTTTTCTTCTGCCTCACTCTGCAACTTAATCACACCCAGCCCCACCCCCTGCTACCCCCAGGTCTCTGCTTATGCTCCTCCCTCACTTGGGATGTCCTCAGATATTTTCTGAGCACCTCCCCCAGGCTAGGTGCTGTTCTGGGCACCAGGAATGGAAGGATGAACTCGCTGGTCCTCACCTTCCTCCCGTATGTCGCCCAGTGAAACCTCATCCAAGCATCAAGCCTGTCTCACATCCCACCTTCTCCGATCAGGGAGTCGGACAGACCTGGGTTGGGATAACGCTTGAGATGGGCTGGACCCACTCAAAGTGTGGCAAGCCCCAGAGGGATTTCCAAGTAACTGAACTGTGTCCTGGAGGCAGAGCTCATTTTTAAAATGAAATTCTGGAGCATTTTGTGCTTTATTTCATAGACATTCTTGATTGATACCTACCACTAAAACTAGGCCTGATGTTCTTTCAAGAAAACAACTGTAGGAGATAACCCAATACCACTGCATTTATGCACCCTTCTTCCCACTTTTATTCAAAATGATACTACAATGCAAGAGGGAAGAGATATGGGGATATATGTATATGCATAACTGATTCACTTGGTTATAAAGCAGAAACTAACACACCATTGTAAAGCAATTATACTCCAATAAAGATGTTTAAAAAAATGGTGCTACAGTAATGGAGTAGTTATCTATTGCTGCATAACAAGTTACCCCAAAATGTAATGGATAAAACCCCAACCAATATTTATTATCTGCCCCAGTTTCTGTAGTTCAGGAATTTGAGCCGGGGGTGACTTAGTTCTCATGAGTTGCAGTCAACATGTCAGCTGGGGCATCAGTCATGTCATCTAAAGCCTCGGGGGGAGCCGGAGGATCACCCTTCCGAATGGCTGCTCATGTGGCTATTGGCTGCAGGCCTTAGTCCCTCAGCACACATGCTTCTCTCTAGGGCTGCTTGAGTGTCCTCATGACACAGCAGTTGGCTTCCCCTGGAGTGAGTGATTCGAGAGAGAGCAAAGAGGAGGCCACAGTGTATTTTATGACCCAGCCTGGGAGGAAACATTCCATCATTTCCACAGTATCATATTGGTTACCCATGGCAGCCCTATTCAGGGTGGGAGGGGCTACACAGGGCATGAATTCTAGGTGGTAGGGATCATTGGGGCCATTTTGGAAGCTGGCTGCCGAGAAAAATAATAGGCGCCCTGTAACAAACATAATTTAGCCACTTTGAGTTCTTGGGACATACCGCATCATTTGACCCTTACAATAACTCTGTGTGGGACAGACAGTGGGAGGTGAAATAACTTGTCCAAGACCACCAAGCTAATAAGTGGTAGAGAGGGGTCCAAACTCAGAGGAGTGTGAAAACCACCACCCCATCAATAGCGTCCAGCAGTGCCCTCGGCCACACGCCCGTCTCCTGGCCTCTGGAGAAGAATTCCTGGACCTTCCCTGTGCTGGGCCTTTGTTCCCCAGGCCCATGGTGTGGCCTCTCCTCCCAGCTTTGCCTGGCCTGTGTCCACAAGGGGCCCCCAAAGGCTTCTCCTCTCGCTGGTGCTGACTGCCCCTCATTCTCACTGAAGCCTCAAACCCTGTTCCGTGGACTTTGCTCTCATTCCCATTCCTGCTCTGGGACCCTTGGAAAAAGCCTCCCCAGTTCTAGGAGGGCACCGGTGGTGGGCCAGACTTGGAAGGTCTTGTCCAAACGTTGGCTGACAGCCATGGTGTTGCCAATAATCCTTCCTGCCTCTTTGACCTCCATGAGTCTTTTGGTTTGGTTTGGTTTGGTTCTTTTACAGAGATGGTGTCATCTTTGCAAAGAGACGTGTTAGTAAAGGATGGTCAAGTTCAACAACTACAACAGGAGGTGAATCAACTGAAAAGTGAGAACAAAGAAAAGGATCACCAGCTCGAAGCCCTCAGCTCCAGAGTGAGTGTCGGGTCATCAGCAAATTGTAGCTGCGAAAAGCAGACACAGTGGAGTCACATGACACACGGTGGTGAGATGAGGCCAGTGCCCAAGGACACAGGGAGGGTAGCTGCTGGGCAGGTGGCCAACTTCTCTGAAGCCTTTCAAAGGACAGTGTGTATGTGGCTCAGAATAAGCAATATATATTTTCAAATCCAGCAAACATTTTCTAACCCCTATTATAAATGAGTTTGTTTAATCCCAGCAACAAACACACCTATGAGCATATACTGCCAGTACAAAGTTTAACATTAAACAGAATACGATCTCTCTGTGAGCAAGGATGACCACACGGCTGCATCATGGTCCCAGCACCACTGGTTCTCATAATTGTCTTCAAAGCAGAATATCTGAAGATCCAGATGCAAACACGCAGACTCTCATTTCTTCCTTAGACTTTAGTGTGTAGAATGTCTCTATGGAAGATGAACGTGGTAGGCAAGCAAAGAGTTTTTTACATGTAACTGACTATTTGCAACTCTTGCCTTCAATGCTAACTTTAGAATCCTGCCTCTATAGGATACGATTTCTCAGTATTTGTATGATGTGCCTGTTTCTGTGAATCAAGGTAAAACCTCAAAGCTTTCATCTCAGGTGGCAACTCAGAGATTCCCAGAGGCTACCCGATAGCTAGGTCTGCATGGGGGTGGGGTGAGAACAGATCTTGAGGTTCCAAGGAAAAGGCACAATAAGTAATACCTGGTACGTAGTACCATATCCAGTTTGGAGCTGGTGAAAGGCACTGCATGAGCTTTGGGATCAGACAGACCAGGGTCCCATCCCAGAGCTTTCTTTTATTGTAACTTATTTGGCCTCCATTTCCCCATCTGTGAAATGGGGATGACAAAATCGTTTTCCGAGAAGTGGGAGGCTGGTTTTAGTTGTGCTGTTCTGCCTCTGCCCTGGGTTGGCTGCCTGGCCAAGCCCTCTGCATTCGTTTCTCCCAAGCAGAGTGTCTTCCCAGGCATGTGCTATAGCTGTTTTATGTGGGGTGTGTGTGTGTGTGTGTGTGTTGGGGACGGGAAGGGGATGCAGAGGTGGTGCTAAGTAGAAGGAATCTGCAAAGACAGCACCTGCTTGGCTCTTCTACCTCCTGAAATGCATTTGGATGATTTATGTCCCCGTTTCCCCTTCCTCGTTGACCTCGGAATGAGGTCCCTTCTCGTCTAGACTGTGCTGGCCAGTAGAAGAAGGGCTCGTCACCACCAAGGGTTCTGCTCTTGTGAACATTTGATATGCCTTTTTTTTTAATGACATACATCATGTGTGTTAATTTTAGAAAAATAAGTAGATGACATTGAGAAGAAAAAATAAAAAGAGAGGAGAGGAAATGCAACCTTGAGAAATCAGTGTTAATATTTTCATGTATGTTCTTCCAGTCTTATTTCTATATATTGCCTAGAAATCAATCAATCAATCATTTTATAGTGAATTTATACTATGCACATTTTTAAAAATTTTAAATACTTACTATTTTCCCATGCTAATAAATCAACGCTCTTATTATTCGTCTTAAAAGCTACATACTTTCTCCTGGATGTACCCAGTGTTATAAAGTGGTCTGCTGTTCTAAACAAGACTTGGGTTGTTTCCTCTTTTTTTTTTTTCTTCCACTGTTACTGACAATTCTGTGAAGAGCATCCTTGAAACTACAGATTTACTTATTTCTCCAGTCATTGTCCTTAAGGTACATTCCTAAAGTGGGAATTGCTGGGTCAAAAGAAGGCACATCCATTCTTATGCCGTTAATTCCTGTTGCCGAGCCGCCTTCGGGCAAGACAGCTCCGTTTACCCCTCCACACCAGTCGGCGCAGTTGTGTCTTTGAGACTCAACCTGCACAAAAGCCGTAAGATGGACCCGAGCTCACTGGCTCGGGCCCCTCCACCCTCACCGGTCACAGCGTGAAAACATCCCAATTCCTGCACCCTAAGTACCCAGACTCTGCAAAGCTGGATTTCCCCTGCAGTGAAGTTTGCTAACTTTGAAGAGGAATTTGGATGCTCTATTCCTCAGAACTCATGAGAGGGGTGAACTGGGAACGACTGCAGGATCCCGTGCTCCCATCACACAAATGGTCTTACCTCTCAGAATTCAGAGGTGTGATTGGGTTATACAGCAGGAAACACTCCTGGGCGTGAACACAGGTACTTGGGAACCCCAGCCAAGCCCCTGTGGCCTTGTCCTTTTTCTCCACAGTGCTCAGTGCTGAAAGAAGAGTTACAGAAGGAAGATGCCCAGAAGGAGAAGTGGGAAGCCCAAGAGAAAGAGTTAAAACTCTGCAAAACCGTGCGTTGAACCTCCTGACCCCTAGGTGTCCACTGAAAGCCTAGATTGTGACCTTGAGTGTTTTGGAGGGGTTCCTTGGCTCATTAGCTAGCACAAGCTCTGGGGCTTTCTGGGTGTTTGTCTGTTAATGTAGTCTCCTAATTCTTTGATTTGCTAGCCTCAAAGAGATGGGTGAAAAGACCATGGAAAACACACTCTCCCCAGATTTTCTGGGCAGTTGGCTCAAGGCCCCTCATCAGGATTCCCCTGGGGAAAGGGACGGGAGGTGGCCACCGTATGCTGCTAGAAATTCAACGTGGTCCCTACCCCTGGACTTTGATGCCCAGACTTTCATGATCCACTGTCACAAGTTTTATCACGGCCCTGATCACTGTTATTAACACAACTCTTCTTGAATTATTTTTGCTTAAATACATTCAATTTTACAACAATTCATAAAAACAAAATAAAAAGCAAATGTATCACTGGCCTTGTATGGAAGGTGAACATAAAAATCAATACAGTGAAAAGATGACAACTCAATATAAATGTTCACCCCCTATACCGGCCCGAACCCTCGTGCACATCACCAGGCATACGTTTTCCATCCATTGGGAAGGACGGTGCCTGGGACGGGGAAAGGAGACGTGTGTTCTTCTCTCTGTCAGGAGCACACTTCTCTGCCTCAAATGAGATAAAAGAAAAATGTCATTGTTCTTTGCTTCCAAACTGTGCCCATTGTGTCTTCCAAACAGCCCTTATTTAGATTGAACTCAAAAATGTGCCCCAAGGAAAGAGACTCTAATGAGTGGATAGGTATCTTATACTGTTTAATCCAGGATCCATGCTGATCTTCAAAAGAAACTCAAATTTTCCCTCACCCAGCCCTTTCTCTGCATCCGTTGAAAGAAAGTCTACTTTGCCTCAAAGATGTGGAATTGTCCCCCAAGGGAAGGAATGAAGCGAATCCCAGACTAGGTTTCTGCCTTAATGAACCGGATGAAATGAGTTGTGAAGTTGACTTCCCTGTTGTTGGAACTCTTTCAGCAAATCCATGACATGGAAAAAGAAATGAGGAAGCTGAGGGTGGAGCTGAAAAGGAGCAGTACCGAGCAGAGCCTGATCTCTATGACGCTGCAGGAAAAGAGCAAGGTATGGCAGGGACAGGTCGGCCTGGGAACCACTCTGGGGCCAGCACTCCACCTGCATCATCTCTGTTCATCCTCACAATGACCCCATGCGGTCTATACTGGTATTAACCCCACTTTACAGTCGGGAAAACTGACACAGAGGTGAAGGAAGTTATCCAAGTTCACTTGCATAAAGTAGTTGTGGCAGAACTTGAATCCAGGTCTGCCTGACTCCAAAGCTCCTGTGAGTAACCACTACCCTAGACTGCCTTCAAATCTTAATTGTGAAATTATCTAAGAAAGAATTGATCCATTAAATCAAGTTTGCCAATGATGTTTTTCCAACTTAAATTCTCATATTGATTTTTTTTTGTCTTTTTGTTCCATCATTGAGAATGTTTTTAAAAATCTCAACATGTTTGTAATTTGTGTGTTTCTTCTTTTAATATGAACGATGTTTGCTTTATATGTTTTGAGGCTGTGTTACTAGGTGCATATAAATTTAGAATCCTAACACTTCCTGTAGAGCAAAACTTTAGATCATCATGAAATGTCCCTTTTCATCTCTAGTAGTGTTTCTCCCTTAACGTCTCCTTTGTCATTTAGCTTCCTCACTGGCTTTCTGTTGGTTAGAGTTTTCATACCATATCTTTTTCATATGTTCTCTGTCAATTTTTGTCTTAAGGTTTAGACATATGCCTTCAAATAGCGTATCATTTTTACAAAATCCAGTTTGACAATCTTTGACTTTTAGTCCATTTATATTATGTAATTACTCGTGTACTGGGGTTTAAATCTACCTTCTTGCTCAATACCAGTTGTACCATCTGTGCTATGTTCCTTTTTCTCTCCTTTCTTGCCTCCTTCTGAGTGGATGGTTTTCTCTTATTCCACTTTCCCCCTCTATTAGCTTGGAAATATTTCACTTTTTTACTATTCTTTTAGTAATAGTAAGACAATAGCATTCATCCTTGACTCACCAAAATCACACATTAATTAAGTTTTTCACTCTTCTACTATTCTCTTAGTAGTCATCCTGAAGACTACAATATGCATTCTTTTTTTTTTTTTTTTTTTTTTTTTGCGGTACGTGGGCCTCTCACTGTTGTGGCCTCTCCCGTTGTGGAGCACAGGCTCCGGATGCACAGGCTCAGTGGCCATGGCCCACGGGCCCAGCCGTTCCGTGGCATGTGGGATCCTCCCAGACCGGAACACGAACCCATGTCCCCTGCATCGGCAGGCGGACTCTCAACCACTGCGCCACCAGGGAAGCCCTGCATTCTTAACTTACCAAGAGGCAATAGTAGTTGATAATTATGCCCTTCTCCTTGACAGTGCAATGAGTTTCAAACACCTTAACTTCACTTACCCCCTCCAGATTTATAAGCCATTGCTGTCATTTTCTAAACTCCTCTTGATAGTTAATACCCCCAAGACATTAGTAGTGTTTTGCTATAGTCAGTATCATATCCACACATTACCCTTACTGTTGCTTGTCTTTTCTGCATCTCTGATCACCCACCTGGGTTCATTTTTCTTGTGTCTGAAGAATACCCTTTAATGTTTTCCCTCATGGTGGCTCTGCTGATGACAAATTCTCAAATGTGCCTGTTTGTCTGTCTGGAGATGTATATTTAACCTCCATTCTTAAAACACATTTGACTGCGTATTGAATTCTACAATGGCAATTCTTTTCTTTCACCACATTAGATACAGCATTAGATATGTCACTATTGTCTTGTGGCTCCTATTATTTCTATTTAGAAGTCATCTGTAAGCCTAACTGTTGTACCTTTGCATAATCTGTCTTTTTCTCCAGTTGCTTTTAAGATTGTCTTTTCCCTTGATTTCCAGCAGTTTTATTATGGTTTATCTAGGGGTGGATTCAGTTTTATTTACCTCGTTCAGAGTTCGTAGGGTCTTCTTGAATCCCTAGCTTGGTGTTTTGCCTTAGTTCAGGCACTTGGGCTCTGTACCACACAGGCAGTGGGGAGCTCCTAAGGCTTCTGAACAAGTGACTCATGCAATGACATTTGTGGACAGTAATCAGGGTGAAAATGATCGTTACAATTTCTCACGTACTAGGCGTTCCCTTGAACATTTCATCTCTTCATCTTCACAACAGCGCTGTGATCTAGAAATCATCCTCTCCATTTTACAGATGAGAAAGTCAAGGCTACTAGTTACTAGTAAAGTAACTAGCCCAATGGCACAGTCGGTTTTGTCTGACTCCAGGTTCGTCTGACTTCAGTGACGCTGGCGTAGCAAACAGCCACATGCTACTGTTTACACTGAAATTAATGAAAATTAACTAAAATTTTTAGTTCAGTTCCTCCGTCACACCAGCCCCATTTCGAGTGCTCGATCCCCAGATGTGGCTGGTGGCTGCCGTATTAGACAACACAGCCTCGCTCAGAGTACCTGTACCGCTGGAGAAATTTCTGTTGGACAGAGCTGCCTTACAGCTGGGTAACTCTCAGAGTACCGTTAAGATTGCACTGGAAGAATCTAAACTCGAGGCGAGGAGGCCAGTTGTCACAGTCCAGCTTGCATGTTAGAGGGACTGGAGGACAGGCGTGAGACCACCAAGTGTGAGGGAGGGAGCAGGGCGGCCGCTGAAGGTGACTCTGAGGCTTGGGGACGGGAACGGGGGCTGTTCATGCAGAACACAGATAAGGGCAGAGTCCAAGGCTGGACTTGGCTTTTGCAGCACATGAAAAAGGCTGCTGACATAGAAGTCAGAGCATGTTTAGACCTGGGAGAAAACTAAGGCCCAGAGAGCTTAGATGACTTTTCCAAGGTAACGGAGCTGGGTAGAGGCTCTTCCACTGGACCACACTACTCAGAAGAAAGCTCTTAAGGGCTTTTCTGGGTCTTTTATTACATCCCTGTGATCCCCCTCTTCAGATCCCTAAAAAAACAGCCTGTGAATTTGTTTCAGCACAAAAACTTTCCATTTATTTATGAGAGTTTGCCTCATTTCCTGTTAGTGCCAGGGCCCAGGGCTCAGCAGGTGCATCCAAGAATTAAGCAGCTGTGAGGCCTACACTGGCCAGCCAAGGGTAGCGTGGAGCACGCCCAAGCTTACCGTGCGTTGACTGTTACCCAAGCAAGGGGGGAAAAGTAGGCAAGCTTCTCCACTTTAAATACCTTCCTTGGCAGGCTGCAGTTCTTAATAGACATTGCTTTAGCAAGCCTCCAGAGAGCTTACCACCAGTGAGTGTGCTCAAAGTGGTAACGACAAACAGTTATGATAATAAACCCAATCATAACATTTCCAAGTACCCATCACGAGTTATTAGAACGAGACTGTACGGCGGACATTCCTGTCCACCTTTCCTAGGTTACAACAGTACTTAACACACTCACAGAGCCCTTAAGCACTATTCCAAACATTGAATCCCCACAATAACTCTATGCAGTGATACTAGTATCATCATCCCCATTTGACAGATGAGGACACTGAGTCACGGAGCAGTGAAATAACTTTCCGAGTATCGTACGGCTTGTTTGGGACCGAGCTGGGATGGGAGTGTGCGGTAGAACATAGTTGAGTCCCGGGTGCAGAGCTCGGCCCTTTCCCGTAGGGGGCAACTCCCTGTGAGTTTGCCTCCACCCTGTGCATGCCTGTGACCCCTGCTGCTGGGCTGCAGCTGTCCCTACCCCTCAGGGACTCCCCCACTGCCATTAGCAGCCCCCCCAGAAGAGTTTCCCCAGAGGGCATGATGATCACATTAGCAGCAAGCCCACGCTTTCATCATCCTTTCAGGTGGAAGAGAAGCTTCGGCAGGATTCCAGAAGGAAATTGCTTCAACTGCAAGAAATGAGGAACAGAGAAAACCTCATTAAAGCCAATTTGGAAAGGGCAGTAGGTCAGGTAGGCGTGCTGCAGAGCCCCTTCACGGGCCCGTGCTCTCCACGGAATCCCGCACCCAAGCGGCCGGCAGGGATGAATGAGGAGGAAGACGGCCTGGCTTAGTTCACCCGCTTATCTCAGGGGCAGGGCTTTGTGCGGCTTCGGCGTCCCCGTGGATTTCACTAAAGAGGCTTTTCCTTCTGGGAAGCTGCCCACTCCAGTGTTTGCTGCTGCCTGAGACCCTGACCAAGCAGCCAGTCCCAGCTCAAGGCCCACCCCAGGGAACCAGCTGTGCGGTTCCCTCTTGGGAAGGGTTTGAGCTCTTGACCCCGGTGGTGTTTCTAGCACTTTCTCCTTCACATTTTTTGTCCTGACATTTACAGCGATCTTTCTTCCTCTGGGACCCCAAACAGATGCTACAGTCAGTGTCCCCAGGGAAATGCCACATTTCTGTTTGTTGGTTTGTTCGTTTGTTTGTTTTGTTTGGCTGAACCGCGTGGCCTGCAGGATTTTAGTTCCCCAACCAGGGATGGAACCCGTGCCCCCTGCAGTGGCTGCGTGGAATCTTAACCACTGGAGCGCCAGGGAAGTCCTGCCACTTTTCTTAATAAAGTAAAACCCAGAATACCACAGCTTATGCCAGGTGGAGGTGGGCAGGGTGGGGAGAGGGCCATTTCCCAGGACTCTGACCCACGATGGCCCAGTGGCCCTTCCTCTGACACGTGGCACAGACATGAGGGCCAGAACATGCAAACGAGCCTTCACCAAAGGCTAAGGGAGAGCAAAGGAGAACCCAAGACGGGGCACTGGCCCTCCAGAACACAGCCCACCGAGGGCAGCCCATCTTGGACCCCCTCCACGAGGCATCCTCTCCTGGCAGCCACGGCTCCAGGGGGACCAAGAACGTTTTGCATGTATGTGTTTGTGCTTTTCTTTTTCTGGGAGAGTGAGTCCACCTCGTCACTCATTGGATGCTCAGAAGGATCTGTAAACCACCAAAAAAGGTTAAGAACCACAATCCTCAAAGGAGCCCTCCGTCCCACCCAGCCCAGTTCCCAAAGCCCTTGTGTTTGGTAGCATCCAAGCCTGAACCATCAGTGTGACCGGAATTTGTCCCACGCGCTAAACTTCAGAGGCACCCACAAGTTAAAGGACGATGCTGACCCTCAGGTAGGTTTTAAAGCCTCTTCAACCAACTTCCACACCATCACCCCCGGTGTCCTTTCTCCTGCAGGGTGCCGACCCCTTAGCAAGGCAGAGAGCCCGCCAGCCTGGGCTTCCCTCCGTGCACCTGGGCTACCCCTCACCTTGCTGGCACTCTGCACTCACGGCGCACACCCGCCTTGAGGGCATGATCTGCGCCACTTGCCGAGCGCCTGGTCATGGCTCTGGTCAGGGGTCATCCAGGAAGACCCTCAAAGACACTGAGATTCCTCCAGGTCTAGACTCGAGAGAGAAAGGACGAACGAGGCTTCTCTGCGCTGCCTGGGCCTTCCTGCTTCACCCCCTTGTCTCCACAGCCCACTCCCGGCCTAAAGTCCTGCCCTTCCCCAGGCCAGTGACCACAGGACTCAGCCCATCGTCCAGCAGGACCTGTCCCTCCCCACCCCCACCCCCCACCAAGCAGTCCTGTAGGGCGCCTCTGGTGATAACGCGGGCCATTGCCCACAGGGCCCTCTCTACATAACCTCTTCCTCAGGCGAGCTAGGACCCTCCCTTGGCCATGAAACCAGCAGACGACCCAGAGTCCCTCCAATCACCCGGCTGGCTTCTGGCAGGATGACTGCAGAGGTGTCCTTAGGAGAGTCACAATTCCTCTACTTGGCTTCCCAGAGCTCCCTGGTGTGCAGCAGACTCCTGTGTCTTAGGACCTGTTGACGTTCTCATTGATTCCGTGGCCCTTGTGGTCCTTCAGGGCTCTGTTTTAGAGCCTTTCATGACCACATTTTGCCAGTGAGCCAAAAACCCAGGCCAAGGGCCATCACGTTGGGAAATTTCCAGAGAATCTTGGGCTTCTTTGCCGTTCAAGTCTCATGAGCCTGGGGCATCTTGAACTCGTCATTCTAGAAGCCCTGATTTAATTTAACTGCATTGTTTCATCATCCATAATATGAAGACACCAGCATCAGGGAGGCACTCAGTAAAAACTGGCTGAACTGAAGGAGAGGACTTTGAACATCTGACTTGACAGGTGTTTCTGTTCTAAGCATTCGATGAACGTTTATTGAGTGCCTGCTGTGTGCCAGGCACTGCACCAGGCTCCGGGGACCTGGAGAGGAATACAGGAGACGTCGTCTTCAGGACACAAGGTCTAAGGCACAAAACGGCAGCAGGCAGCTCCACCTTCTCTCCCCAGGAGCCCTTGCTGATGACACGAGTTACCCGGGCTGGCAGCCTCAATGTTTATCTCACAGCCTGGTGCCAACGTAGCAATTACGGAAGAGCACTCCTGGCCCTGGACTTCCCACTGGATAATTGGCAGCAAGTGGCTCTTCCGAGAGCCCGAGACGTGTGTGTGCTGACCGTGTGCGTCGGCTAGGTTAAGCGGGCACACCTGAAAAGTCATTAAAACCTGCTGTCCCCCTCTCTTGTGTGGGCACTGCCCCTTCCGGTGAGAGGTGAAGGTGTTAATTACCCATAATGACCACTAAAGGCGTGCAGAGCCTTCTCACCGATTTCTCCCAGACCCAGCGATGGAGGTGCCTCCCCTAGCCTTGCAGCTGCAGCTGCGCCACTCACCTCATCCCCTTCCCTTTCTTTGTGCTGCAGCTGGAGCTTTTCAGAGGTCAGGTCCTCAAGGCCACTTGCGGACGCGTGAAACCATTCCAGGACAAACCTGTCTCCAATCAGACGGCTCGTCTCTCTTCCCCACTTTCTCCTTCAGGGACCCGGGGCTCCAGACACTGGGAGCATATGTTCCTGTTTTTTGTTGGTGGCACATATTTTTCACACTGTTGCTACACCATGAAATTTGTTTTGATTTTCTGGGATTTCCTGGCTTTTAAAGTAAAAGCCAGTTAAACTCCCTTGCAGTGTTTCTGTGAAAATCAAATTAAACCACCCAGGACTGTGTCTGGTCGGCAGACCCGCACGTGAACCTCCGTTAGCCCCGCGAGGAAAGGGGCGGCCTCAGCATGGACGGTGCGTCCTCGCTCGCTCGTTCCTCCTGAAGTGGCAGATGGCAGTGAGGGTGGGCCTCTGGCTGTAACGATGCCTTATTATCCTTCCGTTTATCCTCTCCAATCCTGGGTGTCAGCGCGCGGGTCACAAGATCACACCACGGGCTTCTCTCGGACGACCTCCTTTTTAGGAGCCCACAGCATCAGGCTCAGCGTGATGAATCCCTCCCAGAATGCAGAAGAATCTAGAACACACTTGTGGCCACATGACAGGCCTTTGGCTCTTAAAAAACCATCTCTGATCCTGGGAAACATGCCCCGGTGACAGAGCCAATATCCACCCTCCAGAGCCATCCCCAAAACACGCCAGGACCTCCCTCCTCTGAGCTTAAGCTGAAGCCCTCCAGGTCCCCTCCCCCCAGAGCCACCCTGCATTTTAATTAATTAATTTATTTATTTTTGCTGGGTTGGGTCTTCGTTTCTGTGCGAGGGCTTTCTCCAGTTGCGGCGAGCAGGGGCCACCCTTCATCGCGGTGCGCGGGCCTCACTATCGCGGCCTCTCTTGTTGCGGAGCACAGGCTCCAGACGCGCAGGCTCAGTAGTTGTGGCTCACAGGCCCAGTTGCTCCGCGGCATGTGGGATCTTCCCCGACCAGGGCTTGAACCCGCATCCCCTGCATCGGCAGGCAGACTCCCAACCACCGCGCCACCAGGGAAGCCCCACCCTGCATTTTAAATCTTTTTTTTTTTCTTTTTCTCACCAGTTACTAGAGAAGAGCAGCAGGGTCACAGAGGACAATATCAACGTTTGGCAGAAAAAGCAGACCCTGCAGAAGGAGACCCAGCTCAGCAGCTGCAAAGAGGAGGAAATCACCCAGAACATCAAGAAGCTGAAGACATCCTTAGACCGTTGCCAGGTGCCCCCTTCTCCATTCCTCAAATGTCCCCTGTGTCTCATTTTTGTGCTCCTTGTTCAGGAAATTGTCCAGCTCTGCTTTTAGTCCACCTTTTCTCTTGTTGGAGAAATCTGTTTGAGATCAGAAAACAAAGGACCTCCAGAAATGCCTCCCAGGTGAACTTGGTGTGGCCAAGGAGAAGCTGCCCGACACACTCCAAGTACTGCCTTTGGGAGGCCCCAGACCCCGGGGGAAAAAAAAAACAGCCCCGTGTTATTTCCAGAGAAACCAAAGAAACATTCTGCTCTTTATTTGCAGTTTTCTTTTCTGTCCCAGCAGTGGAAGGCTGCTCTTACCCTTATTGGACCAGAGGGTCTGGCAGAGCCCCCACTTCATGGCTCCCATGCAGGGATACAGCTTATCACATCAGGCAGCTGCTTCTGCTTTCTCTGGAAATATGCAGCTGCTATCTGGGGAGTCTGGGCAAATGTTGGCTTGTCAGCACTCTTTCAAATCAGGAAACCGCACTTTATGACCAGCTTGTGTGTTGATCTCAGCAGGAATTCTGTAACCAAATTTGCTTCCCCTTTCAGCCCAATCGTCCTTGGCAATTTGGCTTTGGAATTGCCTATACCTAAACAAAGGGTCTCTTTGACCATCCAGAGTCCCAATTAGAGTGCACGTGAAATAAAAGCTGCCTCCTTCCTTCCGCCCCCCAAAAAAGGGAAGTAGAACTGGGCCGTCACAGGGCGGCCAACATACGGCCCTGCCTGCTTCACGGGCCCGTCAAGAACACTGCTCTGTGCGGGTCACAGCCATCAGGTGGTATTTCTGGCGATGGTGCCCGGGCTCCTCACGACCTCATCTCTTTCCAGGCATGCATGACAATGTCTTGCTGTAGCAATGACCTGAAGAAGGAGGTCGACCTCCTGCAGCACCTGCAGGTCAGCCCACCTGTCTCAGGGCTCCAGAAGGTGGCGCTGGACATCTTGCGCCTGTCACTGTCCTGGCTGGAGGAAACGGAGCATCTCCTCCACGAGGTGGGGATCCAGTTCTGCAGCTCCGACAAAGGTGATTGAAACTCTTTTCTCACATAGTTACATGACTGAACTATTGCGTTGAATCTGATCACGATGGGACATCTGTTGAGGGAGGCTTCTTAGGTATGTGGCCAAGTGTTCCCTTCTCCAGACTTCACTTTGCTTCACCACTTGAGAAGCAGTGTTCCTGGAAACAAGTACACAAGTGCGACGTGATTACTGGAGAAAAAGGAGACGTGACAGAGTCAACAGGAAAAATCGAAATTATGCTCAATCTTCTCTCTCAGAAGTAACCCTATATATACATAGAGAGAGCAGAGACGTTTTTCAGAGCAGCTTTATGTTCATGGCAAAATTGAGAGGATGATACAGAGATTTCCCAGGTACCCCCTGTCCCCACTCATACACAGCCTCCCCCATGTATCAGCATCAGCACCAGAGAGGTACAGTTGTCAGGACTGATGAACCTACATTGACACATCCTAATCACCCAAAGTCCATGGTTTATATTAGGGTTCACTCTTTTTCATTTTAATTTTATTGGAGTGTAGTTGATTTACAGTGCTGTGTAGGGGTCACTCTTGGTGTTGTACATCCTATGGGTTTGGGCTTGGACAAATGTGTGATGACATGTATCCACCATTATAATATCATACAGAATCGTTTCACTGCCCTGGCCTTTCTCGCCTTCTGAGATGGCCCACGCTCTGTCTGTGGAGTGTGTTTCTCTCTAAATAAGTCCACGTCTTACCTATCACTTTGTCTCTCACTGAATTCTTTCTGCGATGAGACATCAACAACCTGAGCTTCATTAAGTCCTGAGACCAGCAGGTCCACCAATAATGAGGCCCACCCCGGGGAGGACCCAGAGGCCCTGTAAATCACGATGCTCCACCGGGAAGATGGTCCAGTCCTGAAGGTGCCTTTGATCCCAAATCTACTGCCCTAAGCAGAAGCCAGGGAGCATGGTGGGGGATGTGGTTCAGATCAGGCCATCTCTGAGCAGATTGGTGGATTCTGTGCACAAAGCCCTGGTATTAGGTCAACTCGATTTATGAGTTTCACTTCTCAGGTCACTCTGTAACTACACAGTAACAGAAAGGACAGAGAATTCATTAAAAGCCACCTGTGGAGTCCATAGAGGGGAAGTGGGGTGGGTGAAGTTACAGATCAGGGACGTGGTAATAAAGCAAAATGATGATAACCCATAAACCCAAATATCTAGAAACTGATATTCTAGAAATTGAGGAAAGTAAAGCTACCAGTTTAACAAAATAAAAAGAAGCAAAGGAGAAGCCAACTTCAAAGCCAGCCTATGCAATTCCTCGAGGGCAGCGCACATTTGTCTGATTGAAGCCTGGCCCTGCTGTTCTTCAGTGCCCTCCTATTAGTGCCTTAAGTAATCAACATCTCCAGTAATCCCTCTGCAGTGTTCAGGAATTCAACTCGTCATGGGGAAACCTGTGGTTTGAGGACTTATGTTTTTAAGAAACCTTCTTTTCTTTTCAAAACTGGACATTTTTATTTCAAATAAAAGAACCTATCCCCCCCCCAAAAAAAAGAATAGTTTCACTGCCCTGAAAATCCTCTGTGCTCCCTCCCAGCCCCCGCGCAGCCCCTGGCAACCACAGATCTTTTTACCATCGCCCTAGTTTTTGCCTTTTCCAGGATATCATGTAGTTGGAATCATACAACTTTTCAGATTAGTTTCTTTTATTTAGTAATATGCATTTTCGTTTCCTCCAAGTCTTTGCATGGCTTGATAGCTCTTTTTTTCTTTTTAAGTGCCCAATAATATTCCATTATCCATTCACCTACTGAAGGACATCCTGGTGGCTTCCAAGTTTTGGCAGTTATGAATAAAGCTGCCATAAACGTCCACGTGCAGAGTTTTGTGTGGACATGTTTTCAACTCCTTTGAGTAAATACCAAGGGCGCGGTTGCTGAATCGTGTGGTTAGAGTACATTTAGGTGTTTTTTTAAATTTTAATTTATTTTATTTTATTTATTTTTGGCTGCGTTGGGTCTTCATTGCTGCGCACGGGCTTTCTCTAGTTGCCGCAAGCGGGGGCTACTCTTCCTTGTGGTGCACGGGCTTCTCATTGCAGTGGCTTCTCTTGTTGCGTTGCATGGTCTCTAGGTGCGCAGGCTTCAGTAGTTTGGCACGCGGGCTCAGTAGTTGTGGCTCACAGGCTCTAGAGCACAGGCTCAGTAGTTGTGGCACACAGGCTTAGTTGCTCTGCGGCATGCGGGATCTTCCCAGACCAGGGCTTGAACCTGTGTCCCTTGCATTGGCAGGCGGATTCTTAACCACTACGCCACCAGGGAAGTCCGTAGAGTACGTTTAGTTTTTAAGAAAACCACAAAACTCTTTTCCAAAGTGGCTGTTTTGCGTTCCCGCCAACAATGAATGAGAGTTCCTGTTGCTTCACATCCTCGCTAGCGTTTGGTATCGTCACTACTATCATATTTTGTGTGGAACTTCCAGGGCATTTTCCCATGGAAAGAGCTGTGTGATTCTAGGCAAGTTACTTCCCCTCTCTGTGCCTGTTTCTTTACCTGTAAAATGGGGATAATAGGGAATACTCACCCCGTAGGATTTTTGTGAGGATTAAAATGCATTGATATATGTAAAGTATTCAGAGTAGTACCTGGCATAAAATAGGCACTACCTATCCACGTGTATTGATTTTTTAACTTTACAAAAGAATAATGTCATATTATACCCAATTTCCTTTAGTTTCATTCCTAACAGTACATCTGGAGCATCCTTCAATGTCAATACACACAGATCTACATCATCGCTGTCACTGATGGCAAGGAACCCCATTCTGAAGGATATACCGTAATTTATTTAGCCAGTCCTCTATCATGGGCATTTAAGTTGCTTCCAGTTTTTCACACTTAATAGATGAGGCTGACATAAATATTATTCACACATACCTGTTCATCTTATCTTTATCATCCTAGACGTGGAAGGATATGAACCACTTTCATTCAACAAAGATTTATCGCAGGCCTCCTAGATACCAGGCACAGTGCAGGATGGAAATATAATGGGGTCAGAAACAGGTAGAATCCAGGTTATGGGGTATATGGATGTTGGCTGTAAAATTCCTCCCTGTTCGCTGTACATTTGAAATCTTTCATTATAAAATATTGGGGAACTAACAGGCACTCTCCCTGCGCTTGTAGATCTTAGGGTCTCAGGGAGGAATAGGGTGGGGCCTTAACTGAAAAATCACTCACATGTAAAACTTTAATCATGACAGTTGCTTTGAAGAAGTGCAGGGCTCTGACCTGGTCAGGGACGGCAGGGCAACTGCAGGGTGCATAGGAGTTATTTGCCAAAGAGGGGAGGGGAGGGCATTCTGGGTGGAGGGAGCAGCGTGGTGGGATCGAAGGAAGCATGGAGAACTCAAGGGGCTTAAAGAAATGGAGGCGGAGGGCAGGGACTGGTGAAGGAGGTCCACAGGGGCTGTATCATGGTGTGGCCAGGGGCTTGCAGAGCCCTGGTAAGAAGCTCTGCTTTAACCTGAGAGCAGAGAGAAGCCCACGAAAGGTTTTAAGGAAGAAACTGATGGAACAGGCTTGCATTTGGAGACAGTCATCTTGGCCACGAGTGGAAAATGTACAGGAAGGTGGCCAGCACAGAACCCCGGGAGAGCAGTTAGGAGGCTGTCACAAGACACGATGGTGGCCCTCACTGTGGCAATGGAGGGGACGGAGCAAGAGAGAAGATTCCAGGGGCATTTAAGAGATGAATCAACAGGCCTCAGTGATGGAGTTAGATATGGCTAGAAGGGAAGTGATGGAGAGAAAGGGGGCTACAGATCTCCAGGTTTCTGGCTTGTGTTAAAAGTACAGATGTGGTTCCTTCACTAAAATCCAGAGTAAGGAATGCCACAGGAGGACCGGGTTTGAGAGGGAAGATGAGTGTGAGGTGCCTGTAGACATCCAAAGTGAGGTGCCAACGACGCAGCTGTCACCCTGGTTATCCAACCATATCAGTGATGTGGCCCCGGAACCCAGAAGAACATGTGCCACATAGCGGGTGCTTAGTCAGATGGGATGGATGGACGGGTGGATGGATGGATGGTGATTAAAGCCATACGTGTGAATGGTATCACTAGGAAGAAAGTATTGAATGAGAAGGGAGAGCCCAGGGCCACACCTGGGAAACTCCAACATTTATCGTTGATCCTTCTTGCCAAAGTGCTCTCCAGGGAGGCTGCACAAACTTGACATTCTTGCAATAATGAATGAGAATAGAGGAGTGATTTTCAACTCCGGTGATTAAACAACCCCAGCCAGGATATGTCTAAGGTAATCCAGAAGGTGGTGCGAATTTCTTTTAAATGTGTTTAAAAAGAAAGGCAAGGCTTCCCTGGTGGCACAGTGGTTGGGAGTCTGCCTGCTAATGCAGGGGACACGGGTTTGAGCCCTGGTCTGGGAGGATCCCACATGCCGCGGAGCAGCTAGGCCCGTGAGCCACAACTACTGAGCCTGCGCGTCTGGAGCCTGTGCTCCACAACAAGAGACGCTGTGATAGTGAGAGGCCCGCGCACCGCGATGAAGAGTGGCCCCTGCTTGCTGCAACTAGATGAAGCCCTCTCACAGAAACGAAGACCCAACACAGCAAAAATAAATAAATAAATAAACAAATGTGGGGTTTAAGAAAAAAAAGAGAGGCAAAATCAAGATTAACTTTTCTGTAAGTGCCTGCCCCTCACAGATAGCATAGAGAAGAGGGGCGTTGCATTTCTCCCGGCAACCCAGACCCTCCCCACCCACTGTATTACTGTTGTTGTAATCATGGCAGGGTCTGAGTGTGCGTGAAACCAAGAGAGATGTGGCCCACAGTTCTAGCTGTTCTTCAAAATCAGAACTAAAACAAGGAAAGGTCATGATCTCTATCCTAGTAATAGCGGGGCCAAGCAATGTGTGCACTGTCCCCTCCCCAGGCTTTAGGAGTCACTGAAGCCTCTGTCTCTAAATCTAGTCTTACATTACCGTAAAGAAACATGGGTTGCAAAATTAAGCCATCAGGGGCTTCCCTGGTGGCGCAGTGGTTGAGAGTCCGCCTGCTGATGCAGGGGACACGGGTTCGTGCCCCGGTCCGGGAAGATCCCACATGCCGCAGAGCGGCTGGGCCCGTGAGCCATGGCCGCTGAGCCTGCGCGTCCGGAGCCTGTGCTCCACAACAGGAGAGGCCACAACAGTGAGAGGCCCACGTACCGCTAAAAAAAAAAAAAAAAAAGAAGAAGCTGGCTCAAAAACTTTTTGTGTGTTAGACCACCATGATAAGTGATTCAAGGTACTTCCCATTGCTGAGGCCAGCAGGGGATCCCCCAGTCACTCATCACCATACACAAGCAGTCCTAAGAGCCTTGTGTGTTCACAGTTCCTAAGAGGAGGGTAGGAACCATGGTTTGTTTAATTCCTCCTGGGTACTTGTCACTGTGTTAGTTGTTTTACATGTACTGTGTACTTTCATCTTCCAACAGCCCAATGAGCCAGGTACTATTGTCGTCTTTATTTTGCAAGTAAGGAAACTGAGTATCAATAACATTAAGGAACTTGCTCAAAGTCACACAGCGGGTACATGGTAGGGTCAGGACTCAAACTGAGGTCGTTGTGACCCTAGCACTTGTGCTTTTTCTGTGACCCCACATGCCCTCCGAAGATCCAGAGGGGTACCAGGTACATGCCCAGTTCCTAGAGGACAGGTTCTGTCGTTAACTTGAACAGAGACAAACCTGAGAGTTTCATTCCCTGGAGTGAAGGGTGTCTGATGCGCACCGCGGGCCTCGCCCCAGCAAAGCCCCATTTGCATTAGAGCGAATAATTCTGAGTTCAGGCTTTGGAGACCAGCTGCTAAGGTGTGACTCTCAAGTGTGCGCTTACTCATTGTGTGAGCAAGTCTCGACTTCTGTGTGCCTCTGTTTACTTGGTTATAAAATGGGGTTAAGATCTCACCAGGTAGTTGTGAGGATTAAACGACTTGGTACCCAAATCATGGGGTCACACATAAGCCTTAGTAAATGGTAGCTGCCATCCGCATCAGCCTTGAATACTTGTTGATTTAATGTGAACTAAATGTGGATGGCAAGCAGATGGGTATGCGCACAGGCAGGGCAGCTTGATTTACTCACGCCGAGGTGCCTTTAACTGTGACCCCTGCCGCATCTCTATTTGACAGCTAGTCAGATTTTCTTAGCAGTGAGCACTCAGTTCTCTTCCCAGGCCTTCTTCCTCAGCTCTTGACAATGGGCTGCATTTCCTAGCTGCCGAGTGGTAAAGCTGGGACTCCATCCAGGTCCCTGTGACCTCAAAGCCCCTGCTCTGAACCACCATACTACCTGCCTTTAAAATATTGTCCTAAGGGATAAAACACACGTAACGAGCTAGGTCTGTAAAATCCTGGAATAAATCCCTCAGGGAAATCCAGGTTGAGTAACTATTGTTGGATCATGTCATGAGCAGCCCAGGAGATTGGGGTCACTACTAAAGATCTGATTGGTTAAGATATCACCTAACACCTGTCAGAATGGCCGTCACCAAAAAGAACACAAATAACAACTGTTGGCGAGGATATGGAGAAAAGGGAACCCTTGTACACTGTTGGTGGAAATGTAAATTGGTGTGGCCACTACGGAAAACAGTTTGAAGGTTTCTCAAAACACTAAAAATAGAACTATCATATGATCCAGCAATTCCACTCCTGGGTATTTATTCCCCTAAAATGAAAACCACTAATTCAAAAAGATACATGCACCCCAATGTTCATAGCAGCATTATATACGATAGCCAAGACATAAAAGCAACCTAAGTGCCCATCAACAGATGAGTGGATAAAGAAGATGCAGTAGGGAATTCCCTGGCGGTCCAGTGGATAGGAGTTGACGCTTTCACTGCTACGGCCCAGGTTCAGTCCCTGGTTGGAGAACTAAGATCCCACAAGCTGCATGGTGTGGCCACCCCCCAAAAATAGATGTGTTATATCAATATCTATATCTATATCTATATCTATATATGCAGTGGAATACTACACAGCCATAAAAAAGAATGCAATTTTGCCATTTGCAGCAACATGGATGGACTTGGAGGGTACTATGCTTAGTGAAATAAGTCAGACAGAGAAAGACAAATACTGTATGATATGACTTTTATGTGGAATCTAAAAAATAAAACTACTGAATATAAGAAAAAAAGAAATAGACTCACAGATATAGAAAACAAACTAGTGGTTACCAGTGGGGAGCAGGAAAGGGGGAGGGACAAGTTAGAGGTAGGGAAATAAGAGGAACAAACTACCGTGCTCACTTCAGCAGCACATATACTAAAATTGGAAGAATACAGAGAAGATTAACATGGCCCCTGTGCAAGGATGACACGGAAATTCATGAAGCGTTCCATCCTTTTGTGACCAGAATGGGAAGGAAATTCAAAAAAGAGGGGATATATGAATACATAGAGCTGATTCACATTGCTGTACAGTTGAAACTAACACAACATCGTAAAGCAGCTATACTCCAATTTTAAAAAAAGAGGTACAAACTACTATGTATAAAATAAATAAGCTACAATGATATATTTTACAGCACAGGGAATATAGCCAATATATTTTTTTTAATTTCACTTTTTCCTAATTTTTTTTCTTTTTTTTTAAACCCCACATTTGTTTATTTATTTATTTTTTTGGCTGTCTTGGGTCTTCGTTTCTGTGCGAGGGCTTTCTCTATTTGTGGCAAGCGGGGGCCACTCCTCATTGTGGTGCGCTGGCCTCTCACTATCGCGGCCTCTCTCGTTGTGGAGCACAGGCTCCAGACGCGCAGGCTCAGTAGTTGTGGCTCACAGGCCTAGTCGCTCCGCGGCATTTGGGATCCTCCCAGACCAGGGCCCGAACCCATGTCCCCTGCATTAGCAGGCAGACTCTCAACCACTGCGCCACCAGGGAAGCCCATAGCCAATATTTTATAATAACTATAAATGGAATATAACCTCTAAAAATTGTGAATCACTATGTTGTACACCTGAAACATACAATATTTTACATTGACTATATCTCAATTAAAAAATTAAAAAGCTGTGACCTAAAAAAAAAAAAACTGATTGGTGAAGGATTACTGTGTGGTCCCACTGGAAGACAGGAAACATGTAAGGAGGACCTTAAAAGTCAGCTCCCCTCTCCTCCTGCCTGGTTTCTCAGCTTCTTTTGATAAGGGAAAGAAAGGACTTTTTACATTGATCTTTGCAAGCTCAGTTGATTGTGTCTACTTCTGCAAGATTTTGTTGCAAATAAAAGGATTCCCTGCATACATAGAAAATCGCTCTTTCTCAGATATCCAAGATACGCAGTATTTTTATGTGAAAAAAAAGAAAGTTGTAATACAATATGCACAGTGTTCTCCCCTTTTTTTTCTTTTTTTTTTTTCAAATGCCAATATCCGACCACAGGAGAAATCTGGAGGAAAAGACATAAAAGTGTTGAGAGTATTATCCCAGCATGATGAGACTGCATGAGCCATGACTTTCACTCAGTCGTTCAACAACTATTTATTGCAGCCCTACTGTGTGCCGGCCACTGAGGATACAGCGGGGGGACACTTTCCACTTTATGGGTTTCTGCCCTGTTTGGATTTGTGTAACAGGCATGTGTAACTTTTGTATCCAGAACTATAATCAAGAATTGCTTCTTCTCCCAAAGAAGAAAATCCCTCTTTCCAACAGCCCAAGTCCGCATCACCCATCTCTGCCATCTCGGGATCCGCCCAGCGCCCCTCTCCTCACGCACCCTTCACATCAGCCAGCCCAGCCCTTCACTCTCCAGCCTCTAGTCTCTCTGAAAAGAGAATGAGAGACCTAGGTCTGAATTCTGATCCTACTGCTTACCAGCTCCATAGCTTAACCTTGCTGGGCGTCTGTGTCTCACCTATAAATGCAAACACATTTCCTTGCTGGGCTGTTTGTAATGATCAGAAAATATCACGTGGTAAACTTCTGGCATGGTGCCTGGCACACGGCAAGTGGTTAATACTGAATAGCTATTATTATAATATTATTATTCTCACTCTTCCAAGCTGGAAATTCTCAACAAGTGGCAATGTCAGAGGTCAAGGGCCCAGGCACGAGCCTATTCAGCTCCCCTCCTGTCTCTCTCCGCACCCACCTTTCCTCCTTTCCCTCCATCTTCCCTCACTACATTCTCTTTCCAAATGCAGCTCTTCCCTCCCTGAGTCTCCCCTTCTCTCTCCCTCCCAGACCACCTTGTGCACAAGCTCCTGAATCACGACCTCCTTCTTCAGCGTCTACAGCCTCCCACTCCGTCTTTCTCCTTCATCATCAAACATGCACTTCAAGCTGGTGTATCTTCACTGGGACCACTTCTTCTTCAGCTCCTTTTCTACTGCTTGTACTCCTGTCCCACTAAGACCTTGAAGTGCATTACACCCTGTGTGCTCACCACCAACTTCCCACATTGTCTTTGCCTCTTTGGCAACTGACGTGGCCCCCCTGCACTGAAGCCCCAGCTTCCTCCCCCCACCATGTTCTCCCTGGCCTACCCAACCCTCTCGGTTTGCTTTCTTGAAACCCTCTCATCTTTGATAATTACAGCTTGGGTGGGTGATGCTCATGGCAGCCAGTAGGTGGAGGCCAGGGATGCTGCTAAACGTCCTACAGTGCCCAGGACGGCTCCCACAACGAGGACTGTCCAGCCCAACACGTCGAGATGCTGCAGTTGAGAAATGCTGCTGGCTCCTTCGTCTCTAATACATCCCGGTTATTTTTCTGAAAAAAAAAATCACCCTTCATTAAGCCAGCTCACTGCTCCATCAGAAGCTGAAATAGCAGTGACTCAGACCCTGGAGTCACACCACTGTGATCCCAAGCCCTGGCTCAGCCATTTGCCAGCTGTGTGGCGTCCAGCAGCCACAGGTCTCAGAGCCCGACCGCCTCGTGTGTAAAAGGAGGCGATGGCGGGACAGTACAGTGGGGTGATGCGTTGATTGCTTGGCAGAGGGCCGGGCACACAGGTCACACTCGTGACATTTCAGTGATGTTTAAATCAAGTTTATACTCTTTAGGCTACTGTTCTAGGCTGGCCACAAACTGAGCTCAGCTTTCCATCCCGACTCTTCCCTCTACTCCTCCCCTCCCCCATCATCTGCTCTAACCCAATTAAGCTCTTCCAGAACATGCACTGCATTTCCCTACCTCTCATCCTACCTCCTGCCTTCACCCCCCATATTAGTTTCCTATGGCTGTTCTAACAAATTACCACAAACTTAGGGGCTTAACACCACTCATATTTATTCTTTTACAGTTCTGGAGGCCAAAGGTCCAAAATCAGTTTCGCTAAGGTAAAGGCAAGGGGCTGGTTCCTTCTGGAGGCTCTAGGAAAGAATCCGTTTCCTTGCCTTTTCTAGTCTCTAGACTGGAAAAGGCGAGGAAATAAAAATTCCCCGCTTTCCTTGGCTCACGGCAGAGGAGCACCTTCAACTCTCTGCTTCTGTCACAACACCGTCTCTGTCTGTAGTCAGACTCCCTGTGTCTGCTTCTTGTAAGAACCCATGCGCCTATGTTGGGTCCCCCCAGCTAATCCAGGATAAGCCCGCATCTCAAGATCCTTACCCTCATCACATCTGCAAAGGTCCTTCTGCCCTGTCAGGTAATGTTCATAGGCTCTACGGATTAGGACCCAGACATCTTTGGGGGGGAGGCATCATTCACCCAACCACCTCTTCCATTCTGACACGCCATCCCCTCCAACTCTGCATACCCACGCGTGCCCACGCCCAGTGGGGCCTCAGCCAAGCAGTGATCACACCAGGTGAATGATGGCGCCTCCCCTGGGACTCTTTCATAGACGGATGCTGTGCAAGGACCAACCTTGGGGAACTTCCCAGGATAAATACCCTGTTTAGAGAGAATAGGGCTTTCAAGAAACCAAGCTTGCTGCTGGGTGGAGCCCTGGGCTAGGACACAGAAGCCTGGGTTCAAGTCCATCCTCACACCTGTGGCTGAAGGTTCCCCCTCAGTGCCCCCGCCCTGGGAGGCTGCAGCCTCATATGAGCTGTGTGGCCTTGGACAAGTCATTTCACCTCTCTGGGCCTCGATGCCTCACCTGCCAAGGGAGGATGGTGAGCTAATTAGTACTGGCCTGTGGTAAGTGTCCAGTAAATACCAGCTGTGACTTTTACATGCAGTAACTTCTTCCTGAGCCTTTCTTTTGAGTGTAAATTATTTCTTTTATAGATCACAAGGACCACATGGATGGATCATTTCTAGACTTAAAGACCCTCGGGATGGAAAAAAATGTTCGGAAAATATTGGAGGTGAAACCTGACTTGCCAACTTTTTCAAGAGTAGAGATCGGAATGGTAACCAAAGAAACTTTGTCTCTGCATTGACTGACACGTGGGGAGGGTGGGCGTGAGGACAGACACGAGCCGTGTGCCCTGGCACCACTGTATACATCATTGGTTCGAGGCCAGGTCCTCCCTGATGGGCTGGCACCTGTATGGACTGGTCGGTACCTGGCCGTAACAGCGATCCAATGTTTGAATAGAAAGGCGGCTTCCCATCATGTACAGCATGATATAGCATTGCACTGATGCTGGCCAGGTCAATCTCTGGGCCCTCCTTTTCACATCACATGTTGTATTCTGCAGAAAATATCCAACAAGCTAATGTACAACAGTATGTCATGAGCTTGCCTAACATTTGCTTTTTGCTATAAACTGAAAAACATGAACACATAAAGGGCAGCAGAAGGGAGCCATGATGATTAAGAAGACACAAGTTCTAGAATCAGAGACCTGTGTCCTAATCCCAGCTCTGCAAGCTCTGTGACCTTGGGCAGCCTCCTAACCTTTCTGGGACTTCAATTTCCCAGCTGTAAAATGATGATGGAAAAATTAAAGGAGATCATTATGTAAAGTGCTTATCCCAGTGCCTAGCTCATAGCGAGCACTTGAATAGCTGATAGTTATTATTGTCAAACAGTATTTAAAGAGTATTATCCAAGAAAACCTTCCTTTCTTAGGGAGCATAGTTTGTGTTTTCCAGGATTTTCAGAGGTAATTTGATTGCTAGGTTGAAGGTGCCCTGTATCCTAAATGGATGTTTGACCGGGTGTTTGACTGACACATGACAATGGACAGCTCAGGCCAGTGTGGCTTGCTGCGGCAGCTGGTCTAAACCAGCTTTTGGAAAACATAATAAAGCCATC
Source organism: Mesoplodon bidens (assembly GCF_964165515.1). Taxonomy (NCBI): domain Eukaryota; kingdom Metazoa; phylum Chordata; class Mammalia; order Artiodactyla; family Ziphiidae; genus Mesoplodon; species Mesoplodon bidens. The sequence continues at coordinate 1,712,794 of NW_027672700.1, read as the reverse complement.
CTCTCTGTACCAGCATTTTCTCCTACAATTTTTCTAGACATTTGCTCACACGTCTAGAGATGTGAGTCTTCAGAAACTTGTTGGTCTTCTTGATAAAATCGAACCTTCCTTCTCTGAGGTTGGGAGTAGAGGGACCGTCTCCAGGTGGGGAGCTCAGCTGGATCTCACATCCTGATGGTCCTGTTTCCAAGACCTTCTCCTTGGCAACAAGCCCTCATCCCACCACTGACACCACAGAGCAGGAAACCTCCTAACTCTCAATCCTCCAAGGTTGGCAGTAATTAAATGAAAGAGCAGGAGGAAGAATAGCTGACATCTGTGAACTGCTTACTGTGTGCCAGGCGTTGAGCTCAGCCGGCTCCATGCCTTATGTCATTTAACCATCGTAGCAGCCTTGTGTCATAGTTACTATTATTGTCCCCATTTAACAGATAAGAAAAATTAAGGCTTCAGGAGGTCAAGTACCTCACCCAAGGTCACAGAATAATGATTGAAGACACACCAGGGGTGTGTCCCTGGTGGTCTGTCTGCGAGCCTGCAGAGACCGGGTGGGGACTGTGTGCTTGGATCCTGTAGCCCAGGCTCTTCCTTAGTGACCCTCCCCTCAGGAAAAGAGGGGGCGTCTGGAGCGGTACAGAGGATGCAGCTCAGGGTAGCTGAAGACACTGAGCAGCAACTCAGGTTCTTTTTGCAGCAGATCTGCCCGGTTTATTGTCATCTTCAGATACCCTCTTTTATTCTCATCTCCATAGATACATAGACAAATATGTCCACTCTTATCTATCACAGTCACTTTGGGGGCCATTATAGTTTTTTAGTTGTTTTGTTTTTAATCTCAGAGGTTTTCAGGGTAGTGCCAACAAATGCTAGGGCTAAGAGGTGCTCATGGCAAGCATTAAAAGCCAATTTATTTTTTAAGGAGGCTTATTATGGTTATTTGTAGTCATTCAGATCGGGTAACCTATTCAGACTGGTGGCCATTCCATGCAGTCATTTGGCCTTCCAGCAGCCAGCTGGCTGGTTGGGGTCTTAGGGAGATGCAGCTGCAAACACTATCTGCATTGTCTCTGGAAAGGGTCTGAAGGGATGCCCACCCACCAGGTTCCAGAGCTAGGAGAAGGTTGGGCCAAATTTTGTGAGGGTATGGTTTCTGCTGCACAGAAATGAGATTCCTTTAATAAAAAGGAGGGAGGCTATTTTCCACTTAACCTTCATTCGTTCATTCAACAAACATGCCCACTATGCACCACTCGGTGCCAGGTGCCATGCTGGGCACAAGGAGGGAGATAGTGAGCAAAAGCCACATGGTCCCCATTTTTCTGGAGCTTGTCTTCTCAACATCAGCGGTACTGATTTTTTGAGCCAGGTAACTCTTTGTTTGGGAGACTGCCCTATGCATCATGGGGTGTTTAGCAGCATCCTTGTCCTCTACCCACTAGACGCCAACAGCAATTATGACACCCACAAATGTGTCCAGGCATTGCTAAATGTCCTGGAGGGGGTAGGGTGGACAGAGTCACCCCCGGTTGAGAACCACTGGCCTAAAGGGAAGACAGACGAGACGGTGGCCAAAGAATGGCACAAGTGATGCATCATTTCAAAGGCAGTCGTGCTCTGAAGGGGTAGGAACACAGTCATAAAGAAAGCAGTTCACAGAGTCAGACTGGATTTAAAACCAACTCTCTTGGCATGGACATATATACACACACACGCTACCAAAGGTAAAATAGATAGCTAGTGGGAAGCAGCTGCATCGCACAGGGAGAGCAGGTTGGTGCTGTGTGTCTACCTAGAGGGGTGGGATAGGGAGGGTGGGAGGGAGATGCAAGAGGCAGGGGATATGGGGATATATGGATACGTATAGCTGATTCACTTTTTGATACAGCAGACACTAACACACCATTGTAAAGCAATTATACTCCTATAAAGATGTTAAAAAAATTAACTCTCTCAAATTATTCTTTAGTATCTTTCCAGTTCTTCCATTATTCTTTGGGTTATTCTTCTGGATGTAGAAAATCATAACGGAATGCCAAGAGAGTTTTTCTTCTTTTTTTTATTTCAGCCTCAAAATGGCCTTTCCAGCCCAGGGTCCATCATGGTCTCTGAGAAGTTAAGGAAAATGGATGTGGCTGACGCTTTAGATCTTAGTGAAAAGCTGGTAGGTATACCCAGCATCAGTCCCCTCCTGTCCAAACGTGCGTGCCCTGCAGATAGTTTAAACATCAACTCCACATACATGTTTAGTTGTTACAGTAGCTCCACGAGACCCATCTCCTATCCCAGCATGGGCTAGAAATTGCAGAGCCCAATTCCTTGGAAGACTGGGTAGTAAGAATGAATGTTTATGTCTGTTGTCATTCCCCCTCCCCACTTCCCCCCAATTCTCAAAAAGGCATAGTGTAAATGGATGCGGGGGAAAATGAAAGTCGTACTAAAAGCCCCAAATGCACTCATTTGCAAAGCATGTGTTTCTTCTCTGCAACTGCAGAAAATGAATGAAACACAATTAGACGTTTGCCTCCTCAAAGTGGCCACCAGCGGTCTTGGGCCAGGCCTCTTACCTGAGAAATGCTTTCTCGTAGTACATGGACATGAGCAAAACCCTCGGGACTTTGATGAACATCAAAGGTATGTCAGGTCACGTGTCCATGAAACACCTCTCCCGAAAAGAGAGGGAGAGAGTCTACCAGCTTCGACTAACAGACCTGTACCTGGTGTTTGATAAGATCACCCTACTCAAGAACCAGCTGCAGAGAAAAGAAGAGCTTTTGAGACGATACGAGAAGGACATTGAACAGCTCATGTGTGGCCCATGTCTCCGGCAAATGGCCCAGGCCTCCATTCTCCAGGCTAAACCTCGGTGCAGCTGCAGACCCGTAGGGACCAGGACAAGAGGACAGAGGCCTGGGTGTGGAGGGGGGCAGGCGGGATGGTGACTCAGGGCCTGATGGACCCAAGTCTCTGGGCAAGAAAGCAGCAGTTAAAGTACCCTACTGTTAAGGAATAAGGTGCACCTTTTATAAATGTGTCTGATGTTTCACCATGTGTGTGCTTTTCGTAATTCCATCCTATTTTCAGTGGTATCCGTTCCCCCACCCTCTCTGGGAAATTGGGAGGGGCTGGTAGCATAACCGTTGCCCCCTTCATGCTGCACGTCCACAGCCAATGGGCTATTTATTCTGCCCTCTAGTCCCCACATCTTCAGCCTTCCCCCCACTTGTAAGGAAACCGCGAAGCCAGGCATATATGGAAGTGTTCTGAGGATCTCCCAGGTCAGGAGCATTGGTGGTGAGTGAGAAAGCTGAGGAGAAAAGAGACTTTGTCTCTCCTGTGTGCTCAGGCAGAGCAAAGTGTCGGTTCAGATGTACCAGTCACAGGTGGCAAAGCTGAAGGACATCTCCAGAGAGGCCGAAGAAAAGGCGCTGCTGAAGGAGGCCCTGGCGCACATGGAAGAGTGGCTGCACCAGGAGAAGAGGGTACCAGGGCGATCAGGCAGCAGAAGGTGAGAGGTCCCTGCTCGGAGCAGAGCCTCTGAGGCTGCCCCTCAGCTCCCTTTAGAAACAGCCAACTGAGGCCCCAGTGGGATCCAGGCAGCAAAGAATGCATTCACTCATTTCAAAGGAAGGTGGCAGAATAGCTTTAGCATTAGGCAGACTTAGGTTTAGACTCTTGTTCTGCCATTTACTGTGTGACTTCAGGCAGCTTTTATTTTTTTACCATCTTTATTGGAGTATAATTGCTTTACAGTGTTGTGTTCATTTCTGCTGTGTAACAAAGTGAATCAGCTATATGCATACGTATATCCTCACATCCCTCCCTCTTGTGTCTCCCTCCCACCCTCCTTATCCCACCCCCCTAGTTGGTCACAAAGCAATGAGCTGATCTCCCTGTGCTATGCAGCTGCTTCCCACTAGCTATCTGTTTTACATTTGGTAGTGTATATATGTCCATGCCTCTCTCTCACTTCGTCCCAGCTTACCCTTCCCCCTCCCCATGTCCTCAAGTCCATTCTCTACATCTGTGTCTTTATACCTGGCTGCCCCTAGGTTCATCTGAACATTCTTTTTTTTTTTTTTTTTTAGATTCCATATATATGTGTCAGCTTAGCCTCTCTGAGACTCATAGTCTAGCTTGCGTCTATTTTTTTAAACTTTCTTTTTTTTTAAGTTAATTTTTATTTTATATTGGAGTATAGTTGATTTACAGTGTTGTGTTAGTTTCAGGTGTACAGCAAAGTGATTCAGTTATACATACACATATATCTATTCTTTTTCAGATTCTTTTCCCATATAAGTTATTACAGAATATTGAGTAGAGTTCCCTGTGCTATACAGTAGGTCCTTGTTGATTATATATTTTATATATAATAGTGTGTATATGTTAATCCCAAACTCTTAATTTATCCCTCCCCACCACATTTCCACTTTGGTAACCATAAGTTTGTTTTCAAAGTCTTTGAGTCTGTTTCTGTTTTATAAATAAGCACATTTGTATCATTTTTTTTAGATTCCACATATAAGTGATATCATATGATACTTGTCTTTGTCTGACTTACTTCACATAGTATGATAGTCTCTAGGTCCATCCATGTTGCTGCAAATGGCATTACTTCATTCTTTTTTACGGCTGAGTAGTATTCCACTGTATATTTGTACCACATCTTCTTTATCCACTCCTCCATCGACATTTAGGCTGCTTCCATGTCCTGGCTGTTGTGAACAGTGCTTTCTGAGACTCATAGTCTAGCTCGTCTGTATTTTTTTAACTTTTGATAATTCGTGTATTTTATCTTGTTCTTTCTATCCAGATAACTATTTCTTCTACCAGTTTTATTGAGACATAATTGACACACAGCACTGTACTAAGCTTAAGGGTGTCCAGCATCATGATCTGACTTCCCTGCCTCCTGCAATGATGACCACAATCAGTTGAGTGAACAGCCCGAGTGTTTTTAAAGGCGGCGATTCTGATTTTCATTGCTCTGCCAGGTGCCAGGGATACACCAAGGAATAAGCTCTCTGAGAATAAAGATCTGGGTTTGCTCTTCTGAGTAGCCAGAATAGTACGCCAGTCTTTCTGACTTGGGGCTGTGTATTTGTACACGCATGCTTGTGTGTATGTGTGTCCATGTGAGTATGTGTTGTGTGTTGGCATGTGTGTGTATTTGTATGTGTGTGTTTGTTGCCTGCATGAGCTCTGAGGCCAAGGTCATAGAAGGGTGCCCTTCTCCTCAACCAGGAGGTGATGGTCAGATAGTTCCTTGCAGAAGCCTGCCCTCCATCCTGCGAACCTTCCAGGCAATAGGTTTCCAGACAGCAGTCTCTCTGGCTTAGAGCCCCAGAAATGAAAAGTGGCTGTCCTGCTCTGAGGGAGCCTGGATGTGGTGTTTCCAGTGCTCACTGCTCTGAATTAAATATCACAGGCCTTAATCTGTGTGTGACATGGGGTTGCCTCAGGCAGAGGATAGTTTCCTTTCACACCAAGCAATGCCTGGGAGAGCTGGGCCAGTGACAGAGTTGTGACTTTCCCTTTGATGTGCCCTCTGGAGAGCTCACCCCTCCCCAGGGTGCCCACCCCCGCCCCCAGGGCTTGGCAGACTAGGTCCCAAAGCAGAGACACCAGACCACAGAATGGGACAGAGAAGGGCCCCCCAAAAAGCCATTGTCATGTACTGAAAACCTGAGGATTTACATAATGAGGTTTCACATGCATTATTCCTGGGCTGCCTCATTCACACACAACGCAAGGGACATGCCAGCCTGTTTGGCGCTGGACATCCCTCAGCCGAGAAGGGTCTGAAATGGCCAAGCTGAACCTTTGTCAGGGTCCCCAGAAGAGCTACAACTAGTAGCTTTCAAATTCGTGGAATTCACAACTGGGGGAAAGGCTTACCAAGGGACAGGCACCTGCTCCACACCGCACATGCTTCATCTCTCCCATCAACCCGCAAGGGATGCTGGCAAGTGTCAGCCCCTTAGAGAGAGGGGAAAGCTGAGTTGACAGAGGGTACCGTTCCCTGGCTACTAAGTGGCAGAAACAGGATTCCCTCCCCACCTGCTGCCCTCCCCCGCCCAGGTTCACTTTTCCACAACCACTCCTTCTGTGTCTCCCTTACCAGGGTGGCCCCCTTGGATACCTCGCACCATTGCTCCTGGGGGTTTCACTCCAGGACTCAGGTTTGCATTTCAGGCTTGTTGTTAATATGTTGTCAGAAATCCCTGTTTGTCGGGAAGAAAACAATAATCCATTTGAAAGTTTTGCTGGATCCTAAAGGGCACTTGTATACATCTGTCTTGGCATCCGTTCCTTCCAGGGAGTATATCTTCGTTGTCTTTAAGCAGAAAAGAACAGAAAGTAGAATTCCTCTTTCCTAAGTTTTACACTTAGTATTTTCACAAGGAGCCTTAGTTTTTTAGCCTCCTGTATAAAACTTTGAAACTCTTCACCCGTTCACAGAGGTGGCAGTGTTGAAGCACTGAGATGAAATTACACATCTTAAGCTTCAGAATTGCCCCCCCCCCAAAAATGGAGTTTGTAGTTTTAATGTTTGACCATCTCTTCACCAAGCAGACCTTTCAAGAATCAAAAGTCCTATTTCCACACTAATATCTCTGGCTGTGAAAATGAGACTTGGTATAAGATGCTGGGCCTTCACAGCGAACTGGGTCTGTGGCTCTGTCCATGTGGCAGAGGGACGGGAACCGCTGCCCAGGCCGTGCTCACTCGAATCCACTTCCCACATCACTCGAGAAGCCGGCAGTGTCTCTCAGAGTTCAGAGGCCAGATTTGGAGTCAAACAAATAGGGGTCAAGCCCCACCACTGCCCCGAATGACCCTGAGTAAGTGGCTTGACCTCTGTATCCCAGGTTCCTCAACAAAAGCAACCAAAACTCTTAGCAAGAGGCCTACTGCGTGGGGCAGCGGGAGGGTTAAATGGCAAAATGCCTGCAGTGCCTGGCACATCACAAGCCCCGTTTCTAAGGGGGAAGAATAGGCAGCTCATGGATGGGTGGGGATTCCTCTATTTCTTTCAGGGAGCTTCCTGCCAGCTGACGCCTTCCCCGGTCCTCCCAAAGCCGCCAGCTCTTATGGGACGCGCTCTTCTCTTTGGTGAATACGACTAGGCCACGGCCAAGAAAGGACCCAGATACCTTTTGTGAATGGGCTAAGGCTGGGATTTTCAAGAGGAAATTTTTAAATGCACAGAAGTTGCCACTTGGGAAGCACGCAAGCCCTTTCTTAGGGCTTGAAGTGTAAGAAAGGCTGAAGGGCACCGGCTGCTTCTGGCAGGAGAAGCCGCTCAGCTCTCCTGCCAATCAAATTTCCAGCCAATCAAGTCCTGGCTAGCGGCGTGACCACCGCTTTGCCTTGTGGTCTCAGCCAGGAAAACCCCCTAACCTTCCCTCTGCTTAATTAGCTCACATCCCTCTTCTTTAAGATGAGAATAAAAATGGCACCTAGCTCGTAGCCTTCCCAATGGGAGCTTGTATACAAAACCCTTAGCACATAGGACCACAAAGCATACATGCTCTCCTACCATCGTCATTATCCTCACTATTCTCTTTAACTCACTATCTTCCAAGATTTCCTTGGGCCCAGGTATTCTCAAGATTCTGGCTTCTTCCGTGCCACTTGTGTGTTTTGTTTGTTTGTTTGTTTGTTTGTTTTTGCGGTACGCAGGCCTCTCACTGTTGTGGCCTCTCCCGTTGCGGAGCACAGGCTCCGGACACGCAGGCTCAGCGGCCATGGCTCACGGGCCAAGCTGCTCCGCGGCATGTGGCATCTTCCTGGACCGGGGCACGAACCCGCATCCCCTGCATCGGCAGGCGGACTCTCAAACACTGCGCCACCAGGGAAGCCCGAACTGTATGTTTTTAAATGGTTAAGATGGTAAATGTTATGTATATTTTACCATAATTAAAAATTAAAAATGTTAATTATTGGGGGAAAAAAAGCCGTTGGGAACTTTGTAATGGATGGCTCAGTCTGTTAGCACTGGACCTACCATTCAATCTCAATATCGTTAAAAGCAGGATGACCAGACATTATGTGCTCACTGTGTGATGCAGGATGGATCACACAGTACCGCCTATGAAGGCGTCTGGACAACAAAAAGACTTTGATCTCCTCAGACCTCTAGATCTAACTATTTGTTTACAGGAAACATGGGGAAAAGAGGAACAAGTTAACTGAAACCAAGAAGAAGTGATCAGCCAAATCCAGGATGTGAATGTTCTCCAGGACAAAAGACCCAGTTTCTCCAACAAATCAGTGGCTGGGGGATAAAAAAGGTCAGGGGCAGGGTGTTGCTGTTACAGAATTAAAGACATTTCAGAGACATAACAACCAAGTGTAATGTGTGGACATTGTCTGGATCCTGATTCTAACAAAGATAAAAGTAAAAAAGATATCTCTGAGAGAATCAAGGAAATGTGAGCATGGACTGAATATTAGATGATATTCAGGAATGATTATAAGTATTTTTAGCTGTGATCATGTCAAGGCGGGGATAATGTAAAGGAAAAAAAAAGTCCTTTCAGTTAGGATGTCTTTATGGGTGAAATGACACAACTTGCTTTAAATTAACCTAGAAAAAAACTCAAAAAGGAAGAAAAAAGAATGAGAGAACACTGGGAAAATGTTGAAGCTGGATGATGAATACATGGAGTTAATCGCAGGCTTTTCTAGTTTTGTGTGTGTTTCCAAAATCCCAGAATAAAAAACAATTTTTATGTAGGCAATCTCAAAGGAACATACAGACACACACACAAACAGAGTGAGCTACAACCAAAGCATAAGCAAATGAGGAAGCCATTTGCCTTTAGTAAGTGCAGGAAAAGGGAGATTAAGCCTTGGGCCTTGAAAAATGAGCTAACCAAGTCTAAGATGCCTGTATTAAGCTGGCACCCTCAAAGATGCTCCACACCCTGGCAAGAGGAGGGCTTAAAAACTTTTTTTTTCTGGACTTTCAGAAAGGGGAGCCTATGAAAACCTGTAGTTTTCAATGTGGCTCTGGAGGGGAAAACTAATAATGGCCACAATACTGATGATGATGATGATCACCCTGAAGGTTTGTAACCACGTGGGTCTGGGGCTCAAGTTTATACTCCATGTATTCAGTGGGAAAACTCCCAAGTTGAGGAAATAAATGTCAGTGTTCAGAGGTTATTAGCATCCCCGGAATCCAGCTGAAATAAACAAAAAAGACTTCCGAGAGCAAAGCAGCCAGGAATCAGACCCCTCAGGATTCCCAGAGATTAAGTTCAATCAAGAATGAGATCACAGTCAAATTACTAAACATCCAAGCAATAAGTCAGTATGAGCCAGAGTAAGCAGACACAACAAACAAGACATTGAGACACCACCCCTCTGCCACTCCCACCCAAAGATTTCAGATGATGGAACTATCAGATAACAGATTCTAAAATCACTATGTATTCAATATTTTTTTTAAAGAAGGCTTTTAAAATGAGTAATGAATGAGACTACCAAAAATGGCCAGGCATTTGTCCTCAGGAGTTTGTGGGAGCACAGGAGAGCTATTTGACCCCTGTACATTTGGCTCTTCCATTCTGGTGGGAAAAACAGATTTCTTTACATAATCAAATTATGCTGGCAATAAAAATTCAAGTGCTTCCAGGAGCCAGAGAGGAAATATGAGCAGTGCATTGGGCAGGCAGAACATAGGCTGTATCTAAAGAGGGAGCCTCTTCTCAGCCCCAGCAGATTGTTGATCTATATACAAGAAGAGAGTCCAGGTATTGCCAGATATTCCCATTTTCCCAAAAAAAGGCATAAATCCAGATGTCAATGAGCTGTACATGTTGGCTACTGTGGTAGGCATCGGGTTTTTGTCACCTAAAAGCAATTGACCTCTCTTCTAAATTATTATGGGGTTATGATCCCCCTTTGGGGACAACACCTTTCTCCTAGTCTCAGTCCAGTTTCTCAGAGATGGTGTTGATTCCACCTCTGGCTGCAGGGCTGGGCATGTGGCTCAAGCTCAGCCAATCAGAGCAGTCTCCTGGGCCACAATAATTGGCTCAGGAATGGGCTTGTGACCCACCCAGAGAAAATGAGAAGCAGTGAGGCCATTGGGGGAAGCTTAGGAAAAAGACTCTTATCCTTCCCTATGGAATTCAAAGCTGAGAAGATGTAAGGGCTGGAGCTTCGGCCGCCTTTTTGTGACCATTATACAGAGATTCTGTCTAAGGTTGGATCCACATGGTTCAAAGAATCCCTGAGAGCTGGAGAGAGGCCAAGGCCTCATGAAATCATCTGAGCCTGAACCCAGAGGTTCCCTCTAGACTTTTCATTTTTGGTAACCAGTGAATTTGCATTCATGCTGAAGACAATTTGAATAGGTTTCTCTGTCACTCCACAGAAAGAGGCCTCTCCCTTCAGCAACTAATTAAAAGTCTTAACACACTGGGAAAACCAGACAAACATATCTGAGGGCTGACCATGGACCTTCAGTCTGCGGTCTCAGCACCTGGCCACCCCTCTCCTTCTGTACTCTTTTCCCTAACTTCTCTGATGACTCATCTTCTAGCCTCCATTCCCACTGCTCCTTCCTTGGACAATCCTCTTCTCTCCCTGCTCTGCCTCCGGAAATCCTACTCTTCCCTCAAAACTCAAGTCAAATGGTTCCTTTTTTCTTAGCGCTTTCCTGACAACCCCACCCTAAACCCTACCCGAGGCAGAAGAAGATACCTCTTGCTCCATCCCCAGGCCCCTCTGATCCCCCCGATGAACACTCAGCCCTTCTGCTGAGGATCCTAATTACGCAGCCACGTTCCTGTCTCCCCTGCTTCTTGACCGTGATCCAAATTCAGACCCAGATTAGAAGGGATGACATTTGAGGCTTAAGTTTCAAAAAACAATCAGTTCTTAGGAGAAGTCAGAAAACATGGTGAAAGATGAGGATTTGGGTCAGGGATTCGAAAGAAAAGAACAGTTGTTCCGCGGAAAAGAGAGGGTCTATGTGGAGTGCAGTGAGGAAGGACGAACCACTGGACATATTTAGACCAAACGAAATGATTCAGAGGAAACCTGAGAAGAAATGTCTAGAGAGGCATGAGGTTGATCTGACTGGAAAGGAATATAAAAAATGTGTGACGGGAATGACCCAAAACAACAACGACAAAATGCCCAAAATAGGTGCACTGTTCACATGAGAAAAGAATGCAGACAGCAGCAAGACGCTGAGCAACCTCCAGAAAACAAGAGAGAAGTTGACAAAGGATGAGGTCATCTCAAACCAGATAAACTGGGAGGCTTTCTATTGATTGAAAGGGGTTTTTCAAAAGCTAAGGCTCATGTTGGCTTGCCCCTGATGGAAACTCAGGGCACCGAGGCCTTCTGGAATTTTCTGTTCAACAGACAGACACAGGGAGGGTCCCAGGAGGCCAGGCAGTGGCTAGATGTACCGAAAGAGCTACCATGGGTCAAAGGTCAAAACAAGCAAGGTGTCAGTTTATGAGCCACCCCAGGCAAGCACTGTCTCGCTTTTTACTTCTAAGGACCATGGGACCTTGTCCACAATTCCCATGCCTCCAACCCTGGGACCAGTTCTTCTTCATGTGATAAAATACCTAAGCCGGACAGTAGCCAATCACAGCGGCCTTTAACCTTTGTTGGGGACATACCTGGTTGAGGCTCTGAGCCCTCTTCCCAGAAAAATGCACACAGCCTCAGACACAACAAAGTTTCCTTCCCGTTTAAGCAGCTTATACACGCCCTGGGGCCCATCTCTTGAACAATATTTCCTAAACTCATTCACTTAATCAAAAAAACATTTATTGAGTGCCAGCTACCTGGTACCTGCCAGGTACTGCTGCCGGGTACTGCTCCGGACACCAAGGATACAGGGATCCTCGCCTCATGGAGTGGACCTTCCAGTTTGTATCTGAGCCCTCAAATGATCAGAATGTCTGGCGAAGCGGCCCGGGAATTCAGTGATTCTGACATGGGGCCAGAATTAGGACCTGTCGTCCCAAAGAGCCCCAGCTCAAACACCCCTTCTGTAAGGAGAGAGGGGAGGAGTGTATTGAAAGCATGTGCTCTAACTGGGAAGCTCATAGCCTGCTGAGGGAGTGTAGAGGGTACCTGCACTTTGGAAAAATGTTTGGCAGAATCTCATAAAGCCGGACGTATGTGTGACCCAGAAATTCTACTCCTAGATATATACCGAAGAGATATGTGCACATGTGCAGATCAAAAGGCATACACAACGGCCCCCAATTATCCCTGGTGTTCACACCTCTGTGTCCCCTTCCCTTGAGAGTAGGCAGGACTGTACCTTATTTCTAATCAGTAGATGCTGCAAAGGTGATGGGCATGTCATTTCTGTGATTATGTTACAGAAGATTGTAACTTCCATCTTGCCTGGAGACTCTCTCTATGGACTCTCACTGGCTCTGATGAAGCAAGCCACCTTATGGAGAGGCCCACATGGCAAGAAACAGTGCAGGATCTCTGGCTAACAGGCAGCAAGGAGGTGAGGCCCTCAGACTAACTAACAACCCTCAGCAAACTGTATCCTGCCAACCACCACATGAACTGGAAAGAGGATCCTTCCCCAGCTGAGCCTCAGATGAGACCCCAGCCCTGGCCACCTCCCTCATTGCAGCCTGGGAGAGACCCTGAGCAGAGAACCCAGCTAAGCAGTGCCCAGATTCCTGACCCACAGAAACTGTGACATGTGTGTGTTTTTTGGATCCGTTAAGTTTGCCATAATTTGTTCTGCAGGAATAGATAACAGAGTGTAATGCAATGCAGCAGTGAGAATGAATGAACCACAGCTACATCAGACAACGTGGTCGAACCTCACATACTTGAGTGAAAGAAACCAGGCAGCAAATGGAATCTGTAAGATTCCATTTCCATGAAGCTCAAAACCAAGCAGAATTAATCTATGATTGGAAGTCAGACAAGCGGGAGGGGGTAACCAGAATGAGCACAGGGAGTCTTCTCGGAGGGGCGGGGGTGGGTGGTGATGTTCTGCTTCTTGTTCTGGGTTCTGGTTAGGGTGGGTGCATACACTTTGTGATAATTCTTCAAGCGTACACTTATCAGTTGTGCTCTTTTCGAGATGTATATTATGTTTTGAAAACAAAACTTTACAAAAAAGAAAATATGCTGGAGTCCAACAGCCAGGGTTCGAATCTTGGACCTATCACTTACAAGATTTGTAACTGGGAAAGTTACTTGACTTTTCTGGGCCTGCTTCTGTGAAATGGGTTGGGCCAAGAATTAAATAAAACAGTGCATGGAATAGCGGCTGGTACCTAACAAGCCTCAGTAAATATTAGCTAGTTTGGTTAACCTCATTCATAGTGGTTCATTGTTAATCCGCCCAAAAAAAGTAGTGGAGGTTGATTTGCCTGGATGCCTGGAAGTCGAATATATGGAGTTCTCTTGCACGTGCCACGCCACAGAGACCAGCTGGATTCTCAGAATCCCTCTAGCAGCGATCAGGGGAGCTCAGCCTGCCTCTGACACCCACACCCAGAAAGGTCCCTGGGCAACAAGCAAGATGATATGCGAGTGTTCAGAGGTCAAGTTTGCTCTGGGTTGGGACTGAGACGATGCAAATCAAAGCTCTCCCCAGGATGGCCGTGATCGGGTTGAGATGGTGCTGTCCTCCCACATCATCAAGAAAGCAACAAAAACAAGCAAACAGACAGACAGCAACGCGGACATTCACAGAAGGAGTCTGTGGTACCGGGCACAGTTTACTACTTCACACATATTAACCCATTTGGTCTTTACAGTCAATGTTGCTATTACCTCCATTTTACAGGTGAGAGAAGTGAGGTACAGACAGAATAAAACAAACAAACAAACGAAACCAGGCCGATCAGAGGTGGGATCAGCAGCCTTCATCTGCAGCTTTCAAACAGAACATACAGACTGACCTCCCTGGCAAAGCTTTTCTTCTGTTTTTTTGTTTGTTTTTTTTAGAGAGAGTGGTTTTTTGGTTTTGTTTTAAGTTTTTTAATTAATTTATTTATTTATTTTTGGCTGTGTTGGGTCTTCGTTTCTGTGCGAGGGCTTTCTCCAGGTGTGGCAAGCGGGGGTCACTCTTCATCGCGGTGCACAGGCCTCTCACTATCGCGGACTCTCTTGTTGCAGAGCACAAGCTCCAGACGCGCAGGCTCAGTAGCTGTGGCTCACGGGACTAGTTGCTCCGCAGCATGTGGGATCCTCCAAGACAAGGGCTCGAACCCACGTCCCCTGCATTGGCAGGCAGATTCTCTACCACTGTGCCACCAGGGAAGCCCCCTGGCAGAGCTCTGATTTGCAATAGATGAACATCCCAACCAGCCTTGTCTCTATCTGAGAAAACACCTGGGTGACTTCTCATTTTCTGACAGGGGAAGGGGGTGAGCACGGCCGCAGAAGGCCTCAGTGACCAGCTGTGATTTTGTGGTTTGAATTTATTTTTGTGAACCTGTGTGTGTGTGTGTGTGTGTGTGTGTATAAAAACCTGCATTTCCTTAGCCCATAGCGTCAGGTTATGAGTGGACTGTGGAGCCTCCAATGGCCCTTTGCTCTCCCATCTGTCACCTACTCAATAGCTTAGCTACTTCCTGATCCTCGAGCGCTCTCTCTCTCTTTTACTCTCCCTTTCTCCTTTTCCAGCTCTTGCCCTGGCTCTCTCTTACCCCTTAAAGGCTGGGCAAGCTCCCTACCTCTTCCAGGCGGGAGGCCAGCATTCATTTCTTGTTGGAATGCAGGGGACAACAAGCAGATCTGGGGAGGGGGCACAGTGGATGGGCTCTCCCGGTCAAGGACAGCCCAGGGAAGGTAACTGCGGCCCAATGAGATTTTATGGGGCAGAGGTCCTGCAGGAAAGAAGCCCAGTGGGTGGCAGGAGAGGTCCCTGGCAAGCCCCAGCTACCCCCTCCTGGCCTCAGCTCCCTCTCTTGCTGCAGGCACTGCCCAAACTTCAGGACAGCCGGAAGCCCAGATTGTTCAGGGCTGAGGGAAAGCAGGTGGTGAGCATGGGTGTCTCGTGGCTGTGACACCTGTCACCTGTGGTCCCCGGGGAAAATACCGTCCCATCACAGTCATCTAGATTCAAATCCTGTTCTGGCTGTGTCACCTTGGTCACACACCTCCATGTCTCTTGAGCCCTATTTTCCTGTTCCAGTGGGAGTGACGTGATAGAAATAACACCCGTCACGACACTTTTGGGCGCTTCTCTGCAGAGCTCCGAGGTCCAGGTGTTTCACACACACCTACTGCCCCAGGTTATGCTGAGGATTAAATGAGATGATCCACAGGAAGGACTGGGACAGAGCCCTGCGGGTGGAAAGCCCGGAGTTGACATCACACGCTCCAGTATTAGGAGGACAGCTGGGAATGACAAAGCTGGGACCTGGACCCAGGCCTTTCAGACACCAGCATCCTGATGTTGATGGAGATACAGTACAGCCTTGGTAGCCACCCAGAGCTCAAGAAGATTGATTGATTACAGGCATCACCAAGGAGCCCATATAAACTAGAAATCTCTTTTTTTTTTTTTGGCCATGCCGTGTGGCTTGCGGGATCTTAATTTCCCCACCAGGGATTGAACCCGGGCCATGGCAGTGAAAGCACCAAGTCCGAACCAGTGGACTGCCAGGGAATTCCCCAGGTGCAGTATTTTGAACACCCCATCATCGCAAAGTACAACTCTCACTCAGCCCAGGACATGCTATGATAAAGCCATGAGTTATTGGGGTATTTTAGTTTCTGTTTTTGAAATTTAAGTGGATGACATGGAACTGGGTTTTAAGACTTTCACACACCCTTTGAGATGACTGTGGCATCCTGTGGGGAGCGGCAGGATCCAATCAAGATTTGGCAATTTCTGCTCCAGTGAGCCTGAATGTCAGCTTTGTTCTCCGTTTAGTATTTCCTCATCGAGAGATGGACTAATGGCAACATATGCTCTCCCAAGCCTATCAGGGGGCCAAGGGCGGCTCCGGCTCCAGGCTGGCCTGGATGGGCTCCGTAGGGTCTGGCTGGCAATGAGCAGGGTTGCGTTCTGTGCTCATGTTGATGACATTGAAGACAAGCATGGAGATGAGGGTGGGGCTGGGGAGGGCCAAGGCTACAGAAGCCTAGGTCCTGGGGTAAGGACAGTTCAGCTCAGCAGCTCAAGAGTAGGAGGCAAGGCTGTGGGCGGGTGGCAAGGGCTGCCCCTGTTCATTCACTCATTCGTTCATTCAGGCACTGTTCTAGGTACTGGTGATACAGCAGTGAACAAAAGAGAAAAAAATCCCTGCCCTCATGGAGCTTAAGTTGGGGGGCAGGGGGGAGTTGGGAGTGGGGAGACTGACAACAAATAAGAGAAGGAAACTAAATAAATAGCATGTTAGAGGAGTGGTAAGATGAAGGGAAGAGCAATAGAGTGAGGTGTTTGTTTTGTTATTCATGTTTTTGGGGGGGTGTTTTTTGTTTTGTTTTGTTTTTTTGGGTGGCATCATGGGGCCTGCAGGATCGACCAGGGATCGAGCCGGGCAGTGAAAGCACTGATTCCTAAACATTGGACCGCCAGGGAATTCCAAGACCCTTTTAAATCGGGTGATATTTGAGTAAAAATCTGAAGGAGCTGAAGGAGATCCCTGGGGGAAGTGCCAGGTAGGGAGAAGAAACAGTAACTGCAAAGGCCCTGAGGCAGAAATGTGCCTGGAGAGTTGAGCCTGACCCTCTCTGTTCCTCTGAAGTTACCACTCAGGGCCCTGGCCTCTGTGGTCACTCCTCATACATTCCTAAGGTCTTTCTGGTCAAAGGGAACTAACCCAGGCAGAACCTTCCAGGCTGACTGAGGGCCTGGAAGAGATTTCTAGGGACAAGTGCTGGGAGGGCTCTGCGATTCAACTGCAGGGTTGAAAAAGTCCTGAGGTTTTGCCAAGCTTTTAACAAATGCACAAGGAATTTGAAAGAATGCAACAAATTCATTCCTGGACCATGCTCCAGAGTTGCCTAATCAGAATCTCAGAGGTCTGTGCCAGGGAATGTGCATTTCTAAGAGCCTCTAAGCATGTGGGAGCATCTTTACCATATATTCCATCCCATATCTATTTCCATGATTTTTCTCTCTTATATCATCTTCTAATTGACTAGAGTGGAGTCTGCCATCTTTCATCTTTCTCAGATGAATATTTTGAGTTTGTCTTGGGGCACCTTGTCCGTCATTGCCTGCCAGGGAAATGAGGCATTCTGTAGGTAGTCAGCAGGGCTGTTCTGCTCCCAGACAGAAGGGGCTGATTTGAAAAAGGTGACATGGGGTGAGGGGAGATAGTTGGCATTTGCATGTCTTCTCCACACGCTCCATCCCCCCAGCCCCGTGCCCATGGGGAGTGCGGGGGTGGGGTTCTTAAGGATCTGATCCAGGTCAACACTGGGGCCACCGTCTGACCTTGTAGGGACTCAGGTGATGTTTGTAGAAGTAAAGAACACATGAATGAATAAACGCGAGTTTTGACAGGGAAGGACAGGAACAGTAAGGCTGTGGGCTTGTAAATACCCTTTTCCTAGCACGTGGGAGAATCTTCCATTCTTTCAGAAGTGTTCCTTCCACCCCACCCATCTCCCATCTCCACCCCCACCCCCAGAAGTGATGGTCCCCCCCAGCTTACTCTGTTTTCTCCTCCACAACAGAGAGAACTAGAGTTTCGGGTGGGATGGGGGTACTAACCTCCAAGCTTCTCGTGGCTCAGCTCCATTACCCTCCCACGCCTGACCACCCCCTCCTCAACGCACCGAACCTAGAGCTAAGGTCAGTAGGAAGGATTCTTGAGTCTGCTCCTTCCCCGCTGTAAGACTTGGAGCTACTTCTGTGAACACTGAGCCTGTTTCTCCATCCTCTAGCGGGCAGGTCGGGGAGGGCTCGCAGCGCTGCAGCGGGCTGTAATTGGCCGAGTGCTCCCAGCGCACCTCCCCCTCATCCTTGGGCGCCGCGCACGCCATGCCCCTCCCCAGCTCGGCCGTCAGAATGGCGTTGCCGTGGCGACGTTTGTAAAAAGGCCGGGCGGGCGCGCGGGCTGCGGGCTGTCGCCTGGAGACTCCGCGGGAGGGCGGCAGAGCGGAGGTCAGGGCTCTCGGCGGAGGACGAGGCGTGGGCTTCTTCCTCTGGCCAGGTGAGAGCGGCGCGCGAGGAGGCGGCGGGCGGAAACCTGGGCCGGAGGAGGCCAGCCCTGCGAGGTCAAGGGCGTTGGGGTAGGCAGGGGACCCGGCACCAGCCGAGTCCGAACTCTCTGATCCAGGCTCGGGTCGCCAGGAGCACCCCAGAAAAGGTGCCCCAACACCAGCCATTCCTTCCTAAGTGCAGCCCCTACCTCGCCCCCCAAGGGAGGCGGCACGGGAGCTTTAAGCCTCTCCTGGGCACCAGCTCTTGGATGTCATGTGGGTATAGCTGGGATTAAGAGAGGAACCCCTGTTTCCCATGATTTATGGACAACACCCACCCAATGGTCAGAGACACACACACACACACACCCGCCCCTTACCTGAACTCCCCTTCTTTAAGGAACTTTGAGGCCACTGTAAACCTCAAAAGAAAGTTTGTTCCTATAGCCCAATTCTGAGCCATCCAAAGTGGTCGGGGGAACGCAGATGACTGAAGCCCTTTTGCTCTTTCCTGTGGGATGGTGCTCCATGGCGCTGAGTAAGAACGAATTCACAGAGCTCCACACATTCAAATTACTTTGACAGTGTTTTCACGCAAGGAAGTGATGCACAGGGCAAAATGAAGGTGGAGAAATATTGTCCAATCCAAAAGCTAAAGAGATAGAATTTAGGTTTTCCAAGGAGTCATCTAAGCTGGATACTGACAGGAAAAATGAAAGGTAGTTACTATCAAAGCTTCCTAGCCAGCTGGCTGTA
The DNA here is from genome assembly GCF_964165515.1 of Mesoplodon bidens. Lineage (NCBI taxonomy): Eukaryota > Metazoa > Chordata > Mammalia > Artiodactyla > Ziphiidae > Mesoplodon > Mesoplodon bidens. The sequence goes on along the minus strand of NW_027672700.1, from coordinate 1,693,912 downwards.
CTGACTTGCTTTGAGGCGTCCTTTGTATTTTCATTCACTCAGCAAGTGTTTCCCAAGCACCTACTATGTGTCAGGTTCTGCCCCCCCGCCGCCCCCTGCCCTGGAGAAGGGGTAATGCACAGAACTGGCAGGAACTGCAAAGGGTCTGACATTTGACCCTGTTTGAAAGTTAGTAAGTTAGCCTGCCCAGCTTATAGTTCCTGGCAGAAGACAAGAGACTCCTGGGCCAGAAGCAAAGAACTTGATTATTCACAGCACAGCTGACATAAAAAGCAGCAGAGCTGCATATGCACTTTGGTTCCTGTTGCCCTGAAAGTCCCTCGGGGTGGTGCAGAGCAGCCAGTGTGGATGCTGTGCGCACAGTGGGTCTGTGTCCCAGGTAAGGAACTCCAAACTCAGGAAACTGCAATCTTTGAAAGGGGCTGCTAGCAAACCTGCCCAACTTTTGCCCCAGAAGGAGCCGTTATCTTTCTTAGAAACATTACCTCTATCCTCCCAGGCTGTGTGCCATACAAGCAGCCTCGGAAAGTGAGTGCAGGACAAAATCTTTCAATGCCTTTGCTCTGAAGATGGGTACAAACACAAAATACCCATGAAGAATCGCTTCTGAACAAAATGAACACAGTCCTGGTTTTCCAGGAACATATATGTTAGTGAAAGAGAAACCAACAGCAAGCATAACTAAAGAAAGGAACAAGAACATGTCAGAGAATGATAAGTACAAGGAAGGAAACACAGCAGGGGAAAACTAGCAGGGGAATAACATGACTGAGGGTGCCTTTAGCCAGAGTGGTCAGTCAGGTGGTTGCCCCGAGGGGGGACGTCTGAGCAGAGAGAAGACCCCAGCCTTGGGGACGTCTGGGGTGAGAGCTAAAAAACAAATATGCACATGATCCAAGTTTAAGTTTTAGATTAGTGGCGTTTCCTGTGGTTTTCCTGCAGAAGAGACATTTCTTGGAAGTTTCCATTTTAGCTTAATTAGACTTGAATGTGTTGCGTGCTAACATGGTCCTCTGCAATTGAAGATTAATAACTGAAGGCAGCAGAGCATGGTTCTTTGGGAAGAGGAAATGTCTTTTCCCCTGTATACATGACAGCGAACTTAATCAAATGTATTTCTCATTATCTGAAAGCATCAATATTTGTGGGACAACCACAGGCCTCAAAGTTTACAAATATAAACTATCCTGCTTATTTTTATTTCTCTTACTCCCAGGTAGGGTCTCGTCTTCCTTTCAGAGGATAGAATGCTGGTTTCAAGGACTTTCTTTTACTACATGTCCCAAGTGTCAGCAGACAGTGCAATTCCCCCACCCCTACTCTGCCCCACCAGCAGCAATGGAGGTTTGTACACTGGTTACATGCAAAGGCCCAGAGTTGTCACACACTTACTATTGTGTGACCTTAACTTCTCTGAGTCTCAGTTTCCTCATTTGTAAAGCGGGACAATATTGACACCTGCCTCGCAGGGTGGTTCTGAGGATGAAAAGAGGCCATGTGTGTAAAAGGATAGCCCAGTGCCTGGCACTTAGTAGGGATTCAGTGATGGAATGATGATGGAGATGTTGATGGAAAGCAGAGCCAGACCGGAGACCCTCTACGGTCAGACCTAGATGATTTTTGTTTTTATCCACAGTCTAACAACTTCACACTTCAGTGACCTTTCAGTTGAAAAGAGACTTTGGGGACTTTCTTGGTGGCTCAGCGGTTAAGAATCTGCCTGCCAATGCAGGGGACACGGGTTCGAGCCCTGGTCCAGGAAGATCCCACATGCCTCGGAGCAACTAAGCCAGTGCACCACAACTACTGAGCCTGCACTCTAGAGCCTGCGAGCCACAACTAGGGCTCGTGTGCCGCAACTACTGAGCCCACGTGCTCCAACTACTGAAGCCTGCACACCTAGAGCCCATGCTCCACAACAGGAGAAGCCACCGCAGTGAGAAGCCTGCGCACTGTGAGGAAGAGTAGCCTCCGCTCGCCGCAACTAGAGAAAGCCCACATGCAGCAACGAAGACCCAACACAGCCAAAAAAAAAAACAGGAAAAAAAAGAAAAGAGACTATCTTTGACATGGCACTGAGATGGATCAGAATTCAAATATCATGTGAATTATCATCAACATCTTGGAACCAGCTGAAGTCACTGACATTTTTATGTTTTAAAACACATGTATATATGGGCTTCCCTGGTGGCACAGTGGTTGAGAGTCCACCTGCCGATGCAGGGGACACAGGTTCGTGCCCCGGTCTGGGAGGATCCCACATGCCGCGGAGCGGCTGGGCCCGTAAGCCATGGCCTCTGAGCCTGTGCATCCGGAGCCTGTGCTCCGCAATGGGAGAGGCCACAACAGTGAGAGGCCCGCGTACCGCTAAAAAAAATAATAATAATAATAAATAAATAAAAATAAAAAAATAAAAAACATGTATAGGGCTTCCCTGGTGGCGCAGTGGTTGAGGATCTGCCTTCTAATACAGGGGACATGGGTTCGAGCCCTGGTCTGGGAAGATCCCATGTGCCGTGGAGCAACTAGGCCCGTGAGCCACAACTACTGAGCCTGTGCATCTGGCGCCTGTGCTCCACAACATGAGACGCCATGATAGTGAGAGGCCCGTGCACCGTGATGAAGAGTGGCCCCCACTTGCCACAACTGGAGAAAGCCCTCGCACAGAAACGAAGACCCAACACAGCCAAAAATAAATAAATAAAATTTAAAAACATGTATAGGATTTACTTTGAAATGCATTAAAATATAAAATGTATAGATGGGTAGATATGTGATAAAGCAAATAGAACAAAATGTTGATTGTAGAATCTGGGTGGTGGTTCTATAGAAGTTCACCATCCACTTCTTTCAACTTTTCTGTGTGTTTGACATTTTCCTAATAAAATGCCAGGAAAAGATACGTACAGAGTCTTGACCGTACAGCCAAGCTATAATCTTGATATTTTGTCTTTGGAAATCATTTTTTTTTCAACCTAAATATATGAAGGAATGTGGTGACTTAAAAAGAAAGTATCTTCTCATGCCCATTTCCTCGATGACTGACTCTTCCACACTTTAAGAAGCTCTGTAGAAGTTGGGGTTTTTTGAGTCAAAGTTCAGAAGCCCAAGATTAATAACAGTCACAATCACAGTAGGACAAATGGGTGTTTAGTGTAGCAATCACCATTCTAGATGCTTCACATTTAATCCTCACAAAACTCTTTGGGATACAGAGTATTATTAGCCCCATTTTACAGATGAGGAAACAGAGGCATAGAGAGAGAATAAGTAACTCACTCAGAGTCACAGAGCTAGTAAGTGGTGGGTTAGTAACACTGAGTATTTGATTCTGTCAGATAACTAACCCCAAACTAAGCTTAATGGGAGGTGGAGAGCGGTTATCAGTGGAATTCAGATTTGTTTGGGTTGTTTTTTTTTTTTTGCTATTGCTTGTTTGTGCTCTGAGTTACATAAAGGATGTCCTCTTGTGATCAGAAGCAAGCTCATCTATGCCGGCTATCACTGTTAAAAGGACAGTCTTAAAAATGTGCGGAATTATCATTGTGATCATTGTTAAATCCAGCTATCCACTCCTACCTCTGCTGACTTCTCCTGTGGACATTATGGTGTATTCCATTCATTCTAAATATGACACTGAATAATTAGAGGACTGTATTTTTCTAACAAAATTGTTTTCTGAAAACCTTTTATAGGGAAAGCAGAGAATATGAAAGCCTATCTAAAGAGTGCAGAAGGCTATTTTGTCCTGAATAAAAGCACTACGATTGGAAGGCATGAAAATTCAGACCTTGTTTTAGAGGTAAGACCTCTTCCTAGCCAGTCCCCGACCCTCCCTACCCCTCACACCACCAAAAGTCCTTACTGTTCTGTGGACTCCAGTCTCTTGTAAAGCACAGCCTCTGGCTAACAGTCCCAGCCTTCCTCGGTGTGCCACCAATAACCAATCCCGGCATGTGCTGGGTCTCCCTGGCACATGTGGTAAGAATGAGCACAGTGCAAAGTGCGATGGGCCCTGTGTCCTTTGCTGACTGTGTGTGCAGTGTCCCACCCTGATGGCGTGGTTTGGAAGGTGGGCTTAGAGCTGATGCTTGACCTTCACCTGCTCCGCGTCTGGCAGCCACGGCCACCTGAAGTGCCCAGCTTGAGCAATGGCCTCTCGCCCTTTCCAGAGCTTCTGGAGACTATGGGCCCCTCAGAGCCCTCCCGTGCCCCCGTACCTCCAAGTAGTAAATCAGGGTAAGCCCTGGGCATGGCCTCAGTGCTCTCTCACTTCATTTCATTCCATTCTCTGAATTAGCTGTGGCTTGGTCCACAGTCCCAGCTCATTGACAGCCAAGGAAGTTGGAAGAAATTGTAAGTAAGGAATTATACAAACAGTGGCTTTGAGCCTTTTACCATTTTGAAAGGGATTAAAATATTGAAGCAGAAAGAGAAATGCAATGGAATCCCTTTAGGACTGTGAAAGGCAGACCACTCTCAGACTTCACTCAACAGATTTTTTTAAACTTTATTTTGAAATAATTATAGATGCACAAGTAGTAGAGGGAATGGCACGAAGCATGTGTGGAGACCTGTGCCATTTTACCACGTGTGGATTTGGGTGTGGCCCTCAGGATAAAGGAGTATTCCATCATCAGACATGTCCCTTGTGATGCTCCTTTTATAGTCACAATTCCTCCTCCCACCATCGTCCCCACGCTCCGAAAACCACTAATCTGTTCTCCGTCTCTATAATTTTCATCATGTATGTATGACTTTTGTGATTGATTTTTTTTTTTTAGTCAGTGTAGTGCCCTTGACATCCATTTAGGTTATTAGCTTGTTCTTTTATTACGGTATGGACGTATCACCTATGTTTAACCATTCACTTTTTGAAGGACATTTTGTTTCCATTTGGGGCTATTACAAATAAATGTACTATAAACATTTGTGTACAGGTTTTTGTGTGAACATAAGTTTTTATTTCTCTGTGATAAATGCTCAGGAGTATGATTGCATGGATTAACATATGTGTTTATATATATTCGGTTTGTAAAGAAACTGCCAGACTTATCCAGCATGGCTGTACCATTTTTCATTTCCACCAGCAATGTATGAGACACATCCTCACCAGCAATTAGCATAAACACTGTTTTTCATTTTAGCTGTTTTAGTAAGTGTGTAGTGGTATCTCATCATAGTCTTAACTTGCATTTTCCAAATCGATAGTGATGTTAAATGTCTTTTCATGTACGTGCTTGCCTTCTGCATATCCTCTTCAGTGAAATATCTCTTCATATCTTTTAAGTGTCTCTAATCGAATTGTTTAGTTTTTTTACCATTGAGTTTTGAGAATTCTTTATGTATTTTAGATATGAGTCCCTTGTCAGATAGATGGTTTGCAAATATTTTCTCCCATCCGTAGCTTGTCTTCTCATTCTCTTAGCAGAGTATTTCACAGAGCAAAAGCTTTAACTCTTGATGAAGTCCAGGTAGTTATTTTTTCTTTTATAGACCATGCTTTTAGTGTCATGTCTAAGAACATGCCCCAAGGTCCCTGACCCTGAGGATTTTCTCTTACGTTTTCTTCTAAGTGTTTTATAGTTTTATTTTTAAATCTATGAACCATTTTGGGTTCACTGTCGTTTATGATGTGAGATTTAGGTCAAAGTTCATTTTTCTTGCATGTGGATATTTAGTTGTTCCAGAACCATTTGTTGAAAAGACTATCCTTTCTCCATTGAATTGCTTTTGCAAGTTTGTCAAAAATAATCTGGCCATACTTTCTATGGGGGCTACTTCTTAGTTCCCTATTATGTTTCATGGATCTATTTGTCATAATGGATCTACCATTATGAGATAGCCTTGATTACTGTCGCTATGTAAGTCTTAAATCAGGTAGAGTGATTCCTCCCACTTTTCTTTAAAGAAATTTTTTAACCTCTTCTAGTTGCTTTGCCTTTCCATTTACATTTTAGTGTAAGCCTGTCTGTATACACAAAATATCATGCTGTAATTTTGATTGGAATTGTGTTTTATCCTATATATCAATGTGAGAATAATTGATATACTACTATATTGTCCTCCAATTCATGAACATGGTATATTTCTCCATTTATTCAGTGTCTCTCATGAGTGTTTTGTAGTTTTCAGCATACGAGTCCTGTACGTGTTTTGTTAGATTTACACTTAAGTATGTCTCTCTCTTTTTTTTTGAGTGATTGTAAATGGTATTATATTTTTAATTTTGGTGTCCACATGTTCATTGACAGTATATAGAAATACAGTTGATTTTTGTATGCTTCTTGGGATCTTGCAACCTTAACTGCACTTTCTTATATAAGGGCTTTTGTAGATTTCTTGGGATTTTATACATAAACAATCATGTCATCTGCAAATAAGAACAATTTTATTTCTTCTTTCAGAAAAGGAGATCTGAATGCTTTTAATCTTCTTTTCCTTGCTTTATTTCCCTGGTTAAGACTTCCAGGACTCTGCTGAACAAGAGCAGTGTATAAATCCTTATATTCGCTTGTTCCTGACCTTAGGGGAAAGCAGTTACTCTTTCACCGTTAAGTAGGAGGTTAGCTGTAGGGTTTTTATACATGTTCTTACCAAGTGAGAAATTTCCCCCTTTATTCCTAGTTTTCTGAGAATGTTTATTGTAAACGCAACAGATTTAAAGATAACTCCATGAACCTCCCCGTGAGATTCTCCTCCATGATATGGTCTCCCTTCAAGGACACAGAACATCTGTTCAGTGTGCAAAGTGGGAGGAAAAAGAAGAAGAAGAAGAACTGTAGTTTCTTCTTTATCCTAACAAGGCATAGATTTGGGGTCGTTTTATTTCCTGTCTGGCTAAAGTAGAGACAGAGATCTCTGTTTTGAACCGGACTATGATATTAGAAAACTGTAGTAATTTTTAAAAGCACAGGCTTTGGAGATAGACAGACCTGGGTTTGAATCTCATTAGGCTACTTTGTGGCTGAGTGACTTCAACCAAATGACTTAATCACTCTGAGCTCCTTTTCCCTGTCTGTAAACCTCTTACCTCACAGGGTTATTCTGAGGATTAAGTGAGAAATGCATATAAAGAGCCTGGCATGTGGTGCTCACTGAATGACACAATGATCATTATTATGGTCTCCTAAAACAGAGACTGAGAAGAATCCTCAGTGGTGCACAGGGTTGAGATGAGGACCCACTGATATTAATAAGCCATTTGGAAAAGGGAACTAATGAGGACAGTTATTAACAAGACAGAAATTGAGTTGCATTCATTGTATATAAATAATTGACTGCTTACTGCTCCTCAGACTTAGCTTAAGAAATACGTCACTAGGCTTCCCTGGTTGCGAAGTGGTTGAGAGTCTGCCTGCCAATGCAAGGGACACGGGTTCATGCCCCGGTCCGGGAATATCCCACATGCCGCGGAGCGGCTGGGCCCGTGAGCCATGGCCACTGAGCCAGCGTGTCCGGAGCCTGAGCTCCACAATAGGAGAGGCCACAACAGTGAGAGGCCCGTGTACCGCAAAAAAAAAAAAAAAAAAAAAAAAAAAAATGTCAGGGATTTATATTACTAAAAATCATCCTTGCAATTACCCAGAGGTTACATCTAGCAAATAAAAAAGATTGTTTTATTTGCCTGGATCAATCCTAAAGAATAGGCAGTCATGCTTCTAAAGATTTCTACTCATCAGCAAGGCTGACATGTTGTTTTGACTATTGGTATCGTAGTATTTCGACATCATTTACTCTTTCCGATAATGGAAGGTAGTTACATGCTTCTTGTTTTTAAAAATTGGGAGAAAGGAAAATATAAGGAAGAAAATAAAAGTCACTTGTAATCATTTGGCTCAGGGAAAAATCAATATTGATATTTGCAGGGTTTTACCCTCCAGACTTTTTTCTATATCCTGTAAGGCGTTTGGTTCCCTAAGGCAATAGGAAGCCTGTTTATAGCCAGGCTAGTGAGAACTGTTTATAGTCAACAGTGATAACTGTTGCTATCACTCATTCATTGCACAGTATTTACCCAGAGCCTCAGCACCGAGCCAAGTCTAGGGGTACAGTGATGGCAGAACTGGACATGGTCCCTGCCATCAGGAAGCTGCCAGGAGAGAGAGAAATAAGTCAAATGATCCCACAAAGGTGTGACTAATTCCATTCCAACATTGGGGCTGTAAAGGAAAGGAATATGGAAGACAAGGAGGACTTAACTAGACAAAAGGAGAAGGGAATGGCATGTGCAAGGGCCCTGGGGTGGAAGAGCATATTGTGAACCCAAGGGACTGAGAGAAAACCAGGGCGTCCAGAAGTCAGAGTGGGAAGGAGGAGGGCTAAGGGACAAGTCGGCCTCCTTCATGTCACCATAAGGGTTTGGATCTTTATCTGAAAGTAGTGGGAAGAAGGCTTGAAGGATTGTAAACAAGGGGGAGACCTGCCAGTGAACATCCCAGCTGCTGTGTGCAGACGAGCCATCAGGAGCTCTATTCACAATCTCCCCTCTCCCATTTTACACGGCTCAAAAGCCTCAGCCTTGCTCATTTCACAGCTAAACCTTGCAAGTTATAATTTATATGATTTGATGTGCCTTGTAAACTGTATTTTTTAGAGTTGGATATGGCTGTTATTTAAACTCTGCTGAGAAAGGGACTCAGTTCTTCCAGAATGAAGAAACACCAAAGCCAGTGGTTGTTGGATTTTCCGTATGTTTAAGAGTGGTTGTTCAACATGAACTCCTAGGCATTCTGACCCAGTGGGTTTGGGGTAAGGCCCAGGAATCTTCACATTTGTATGCTCCCCAGGTTCAGGTGGGGGGAATGGAGTCCCTGGAGTTGGCTCCAGGACCACACTTTGAGAACCCCACCATCAGTGCTCCCTCCCTCTCCCTTCTTGATCAGCAGAGCTCCTGCTTGTGTGTGTGTGTGTGTGTGTGTGTGTGTGTATTCTTTCAATAAACTTTGTTTTGAGGAAAAGAGAAGCGAAGGGTAAACAATGAAGGGCTGACTGACCCTACCCCCTCCCCAGGGACTCCCCCAGTCCCACCCTGGGGAAGTCCCAGGATCCCTAGAAGACTGAGCTCTAGGACAGCCCAAGTCAGTGCAGGGCTGCAGCTAGGAAGGTGGAGATGGAAGAGAAAAAGAAAGAACAGACATGACAGGGGGTTGAAATGCTGGTGTCCACACCTCACCCTCGGTGGTCAGTGTCCTGCCAGGCATCTCCTTTCTCATGGGTTCAGCCATGTCTCCAGCCTGTGTCAGCCCTTCTCGCGTGCGATCTGAGGGTCGTGAAGCCAGACTGATCTCATACACATACCCCAGATCCCATCCAGCCGGATGACTCTCGTCCCTTTTCCTGGCCCCTGTCAGTTCTGGGCTGCCTCTCAGGAAAGAACCAGAGCCTACACCATAATCTTGTTTATTATTATAAACAAGGCTGCTGGGATTCTCCTATTATTTGCGTAATTTCACGGACATGCAGGTATGTCTGCTCTGTCAAAGGACACACACAGCTGTAGCTCTGATGGGCATGGCCAAATTTCCCACCAGAGGTTTCCGGATGTGGTGTCCTGCCAGCAGTGGACGCCCGTCTCCCACTCCCTCCCCAGCCTAGGGTGCTGACCCCCCATTGGATCTTCACTGATCTACGGGGTGAAGTATGGTACCTGTGTCATTTTAATTCACATTTCTCTTATTCTAAGCGAACACCTGCATTTTGAGACGGAAGGTGACAGGTGGACTCTCTGTGGGGAAATCCACGGAATGAAACAGGCCTGGGAGGGTGCACTTGCTGGCTCCCCATCTGCATCGCGCTTGTCCTCCTGCCTGGGTCGTGCTCCCATCCTCCCCCCTCACCCCCACCTCACCCCTGGCTTCTCCCCAAGTGCTCCTTGCTCTGGTGGTTCACCTGTTAGGTCTCACCAGTCCTCAGGGAATGTTTTGTCCCCTGTTTGGGAACTGGCGGCTGATTTCATTGGTCAGTACCCAGCACAGCAATTGATGGGACTAGTTTCTCACCAGCAGATGGAGGGCTTCCAAGAGGAAAAAGTTCAGAGGAAAGGGCTAGATCGTGATCTCATTTTTCTCATTTTTTTTTATTGTGGTAAGATATGCATAACATAAAATTTAGCATCTTAACCACTTTTATTAAGTGTGCAGTTCAGTGGCATTAAATATATTCACACTGTTGTGCAGCCATCACCCCCATCCATCTCCAGAACTCTTTGAATCTTGCAGAACTGAAACTGCACCCATGAAACAACAACTCCCCTTGTCCCCCCATCCCAGCCCCCAGCAACCACCGTTCTGCTTTCTGTCTCTATGACCTTGGCTACTCTGGGTATCTCATATAAGTAGAATCATAACAGTATTTGTCTTTTCATGACTGGCTTCTTTCACTGAGTATAATATCCTTTCACTGAGTATAATGTCCATGTTCATCCATGCTGTAGCATGTGTCCGAATTTCCTTCCTTTTTTAAGGCTGAATAATATTCCATTGTGTGGATTCACCACATTTTGTTTATTCATTCATCTACTGATGGACACTTGGGTTGTTTCCACCTTTTGGCTGTTGCAAACAATGCTATGAACATGGGTGTATAAATATCTCTTCAAGGCCCTGCTTTCAGTTCTTTGGGATATATACCCAAAAGTAGACTTGCTGGATCATATGATAATTTTATTTTTAATTGTTTCAGGAACTGCCATGCTGTTTTCCATAGTGGCTGCACCAAGTTACATTCTCACAACAGGGCACAAGGGTTCCACTTTCCCTGCGTCCTCACCAACACTTGTGATTTCCCTTTTTTTTTATAGTAGCCATTCTGATGGATGTGAGATGAAAGACAGATCATAATCTTTTGAATAGCATACATAATACAAACAGCTACAGCATACATTTATGGACTACTTACTGCATCTCACATGGCTTTATACATCACCTATGTATGTTCTGTATATATATTTATAGAATTATATCCACAAAACAAATCCTGTGCGGGTGAGAACTACTATTATCATTATTATCCTCATTTGATGACATGGACATGGGACTCAGAAAGGTTAAGGAACTGGCCCAAATCACACAGCTAGTCGGGGGAGGTGGGGCTGAGTTTCAGACTGAGCTGACTCAAGCTTCTAAAAACAGAAGCTTCACTTTTTGAGTGTAAATTTAGCTTTGGGAACATCTAATATCTAAATTGGAAATTCTCAGTTAACTGAGATAACAAGATAATTGACTAAGCTAGGGAAATTCCACCCTGTGGAATGGAGAATGGGGGTTGTCAGTGAAATGTGAGATCAATGTTCTCCTGATCCTCATTCATGTAACAGACTGAGGTGGTGCCATCTAGGGGGGGATTTGGGTAAAGAGGAAATGTTGACCTGGTGCTTTCCCTGGAAGAGGAGCATTGGGGCTGTTAAGTGGGGGCCCAGCAAGAAACACCACTTATCTCTCCAATCCAGCCAGAGTAAGTTCTCTGCTTATAAGGACTGGTGGAGTTCAATTAGTCCCACCTGGATAACCCAGGATAGTCTCCCACTTTTTAAAAAATTTTAAAAAAGTTTTTGGCTGGGTTTGGTCTTCGTTGCTGAGCACAGGCTTTCTCTAGTTGCAGCGAGCGAGGGTTACTCTTTGTTGCAGTGCACGGGTTTCTCATTGCAGTGGCTTCTCTTGTTGTGGAGCACGGGCTCTAGGCACGCAGATTCAGTAGTTGTGGCACGTGGGCTCAGTAGTTGTGGCTCGTGGGGTCTGGAGCGCAGGCTCGGTAGTTGTGGCACACGGGCTTCGTTGCTCCATGGCATGTGGGATCTACCCGGACCAGGGCTCGAACCCATGTCCCCTGCATTGGCAGGCAGATTCTTAACCACTGCAACACCAGGGAAGTCCTTAGTCTCCCTCTTTTAAGAGCACTGATTAGTAACCTTGACATCGGCACAGTCCCTTTGGCCACGTCATGGAGCATATTCCCAGGTTCTGGGGATCAGGGCATGGGCATCTTTGGGAGACCATTCTGCCCACCACATTAATACTACCACCTGACTGGACCGTTGCTTTGGGACTGGTCTGAGAGCTTTCTGGAAGAATCAGTAGGATCAATGCCACAGGCCATGGAGAAAGATGGCTGGATGAGCTGGCAGGTGATAATCCCGTTACCAAGAGGGCAGGAAGCAGGACTGGTTGAGTGAGCACCTCAACATCCCGGAAGCAGCCAGGCAGTTTGGGGCCTGGAGATGAACCAGGGGTTGGAAATACACACCTGCGAATCGAGGGGGTGGCACAGTGGCCCCAGCCCATGGACAGAGTGCGGAGGACACGGACATCTGAGGGGAGAGGAGCCCGGCGTGGAGACCTGGAAGCAGTCAGAGAGGTGAGGGAGCCAGAGAGCTGCTGCCAGGCTGAGGGTATTCATCACAGAGACAGCTTGCTTTGTGCCAGGTACTGTTCTGGGCACTTTCGAGTGTATTAACTCATTTCATCCTTAGGAGGTTAATGTTGTTTGCCCCACTTTACAGATGAGGGCGTTGAGGCACAGATAGGCTGAGTATCCTGCCTGAGGTCACAGAGGGAGGCTGGGGCACTGGGCACCACGCTCAGGCAGTCTGATTTCAGGACCAGCCTCTCCTGAGGCCTTGCCGGTCCACAGGGCTCTCCCGGGGAGACTGGGGAGGAAGGATCCAGCTGACGGGGAAGCAGAGAAGCTTCTTCTTTCCTTCCAATCCCAGACCCGTCATCTCACCAGCGCCTGGCCGTTTCCTCATATCCTTATTCTTTTGAAAACCCCATTTTTTTTTTTTACTATTTCTGCACTACATCCCTTTCCGGAGGCAGTGGGGGGATGGGGCTGGGGGATGGGATAGCCTAGAACCAAAAGGTTAAAAGAAATAGATAAAACACACACACACACACACACACACACACACAAGTTAATTTCAAAAATGTTTTCCCACTCCTTTGAACATGTCACCAAGCAGTACCTTTTGTCAATCCTACGAAGCCCAGCTTATCAAACTCATTTTTGCTGCTCAGGGAGCAACCAAAGAGAAGCAAAGAACCATGCCCCAGGCTGCACAGCTGGAAGGTAGCAGAGGTGGGACTTGAACTCAAGGCTTTCTAACTCCAGAGCCCATCCTCTTGCTCATAATAGAGAACATTTCCCATTTGCCCTATGTTCTCTTTTAAGTGCTTTAGTATGTATGATATCATTTATACGTCACCAGTAACTTATAAGACTGTCCTTTTGTTACCTTATAGATGAGGAAGCTGAGGTATCACTTGCCCAAGGTCACCCTGCTAGGAAGTAGGAGAGCTGGGCTCGAGCCCAGTCTAATAACCACCACGTTGCCCTGCTCCCCCAACCCCTGAACCACCAGGCCACGTGCCTCTCTCTGACAACTGTGTCACATGTCACAGGGAGGCCGAGAGCCCGAGGAGGCCCCCGAGGGCAATGGCAGTGGGTTGAGGACCCAGCGGGAGAGGAACCTCTTGAAGCCATTTGACAATAAAGGAAAGGAAGGGGGAAGGGGCGGTGTTTCCAGGCCGAGGGGGTGGTGAGCACGTTCACAGGTTAGACGGAAGTTACACTGTCAAGGTGAGGATGCAGAAGAGGAGATGGTTGAGGAGAGGGACCAGACCAGGGTGGGATGAAGGCAGGACCACCCGGAGGCCCTTGGCAGCTAAGAGAAGCCTTGAAGGTCCCATCTAGGAGCTTCTCCAAGCCTGGGAAGTCCAGGTCCTGGCAGGGAGCTGAAGGCACATTCACAGGGGTGTGGAGTGACGGAGGGGAGTTTCCTGACGGGACTCCACAGGGAGTGGGCAGGGCTCAGAGAAACCACAAAGGATAGTGCAGGGCCCAGAGCTAGTATGAGTGAGGACTGTTCCCACCCCCAGAGCTGAGGGGTGAGGGGCAGGGGCATTTCCTGGGACCCGGAGACCCCGAGGGCTGGGTAGAGTCCTCTGAGGGAAGCTGTGTGGCCCCAGAGAAAGGAAGCCAGGGGAGTAAGTACCCCAAGCTCTCTCCTCCCTGCTCTGACCTCTAACCCCCCATTGGCCAAACCCAACCAGAAACCACAGGCAAGGAGCCCATCAGCCCATGGATGTAGCTGCACAGGTGGGCCTACTGGGCAGAGGGCGCTGTGGAAAGGGATGGAGGAGGGTCTGGAGAAGCAGACGGAGGATGCAGGCAGGTGCAGGAGATGAAGACCTAGGAGGCTGTTGTCAAAGTAGAATTAAAAGCCTAAGACCAGGAACCTGCTGGCTGGGGGGCCCAGAGGGCACTGGGACAGCCTCAGGACAGAAGTGTGAGGGTGGCAGGAGGGTTTGGGGGCCAGGATGGACTTGAAGGAGCTGGTGAGCTCGAGCAGGGCCCAGGCTGGGTGAGCGTAGGGCATTACGCATAGGGAGGGGACGGGGAGCAAAGGCTACGTGACTCAAGGAGAGGACGAGACAGAGGATAAGGAAGGCTGGGAGCGGGAAGTTATGGTCTGAGATGGGGCTTTCCAGTTCCAGGTGATGCAAGGTTGAAACCTAGCTCAAAGGACGGTTCCAGGTACACGTCGAACCTCAGCGACAACGTCAGTGAACCTCAGGGCAACATCATAACTAAGTCAGCTTCCCGAGGAGGCTTCCTCAAAGCACAGGAGTCATCAGAGCAGATGGTCATTGTTAAGAGATGTTTAAACGTCTCAATATTTTATGGACTCACTATATAATTTTTAAACATTTAAAATGCAGGAGCCTTTAAGAAATGCACTTGTTTTCTCTATTAGGTCCTGCCTGTCTCCTCTCTCATTATTAAATCACTCTCTACTCTGAAGATCACAGGGTACAAATCAAAGGTACAGGTTTTGGAATTAGACTTGGGTTCAAACCCTGACATTGCCCTGTGCCAGCATCCTGATGTTGAGTGAGTCCCTTCATCTTAGCCATTTTTTGAATCGTGGTAAAATACATATAAAGTTTACCGTCTTAACCACTTTTAAGTGTACAGATCAGTAGTTGTAAGTTATTCACATTGTTGTGCAACCAGCCTCAGAATTTTTCATCTTGCAAAACTGAAACTGTACCCATTAAACAACAACTCCCCGTTTCCCCCTTCCCCAGCCCCTGGCAACCCCCATTCTATTTTGTTTCTATGAGCTTGACTACTCTATGTACCTCACACAAGTGGAATCATACAAAATTTGCCTTTTTGTGACACTTATTTCACATCATGTCCTCACGGTTCATCCATGTTGTAGCATGTGTCAGAATTTCCTTCCTCCTACACTGAATAATATTCCACTGTATGGATGGACCACATTTTGCTTATCCAATCATCGGTCAGTGGGCACTTGGGTGGCTTCCACCTTTTGGCAATTGTGAATAATGCTACTATAAACATGAGTGTACAAATATCTCTTTAAGTTCCTGCTTTCAATTCTTTGGGGTCTATACCCGGAAGTGGACTTGCTGGATCATATGATAATTTTATTCTAAATTGTTTGAGAAGCCGCTCTACTGTTTTTCCTATCAGCTGCACCATTTTACGTTCTCAACAGTGCATTAGTGTTCCCCTACTCTACATCCTTGCTAACACTTGTTATTTTCTGTTGCTGTTTGTTTGTTTTTGATAGTAGCCATCCTAATGGGTATGAGGTGGTATCTCACTGTGGTTTTGATTTGAATTTCCCTAATGACTAGTAATGTTGAGCATCTTTTTATATGCTTGTTGGACATTTGTATATCTTCTTTGGAGAAATGTCTATTCCAGTTCTTTGCCCATATTTGATCAGGTTATTTGGGGGGTTTTTTGTTGTTGTTGTTGCTGAGTTATAGTTCTCTATATATTCTTCATATTAACCCTTTTTCAGATTTGTGATTTGCAACTATTTTCTCCCATTCTCTAGATGGCCTTTCACCCTGTTTATTGTGTCCTTTGATTCACAGAAGTTTTAATTTTTGATATAGTTGAATTTATCTATTTTTACTTTTGCTGCCTATGCTTTTGGTATCATATCCAAAAATGCATTGCCAAATCCAATGTCATAAAGCTTTCCTCCTGTGCTTTCCTCTAAAAGTTTTATAGTTTTAGACTCTGTTTAAGTCTTTGATCCACTTTGAGTTAATTTTTATACATGGTGTAAGGTAAGAGTTCAACTTAATTCTTTTGCAGTCTTTCCCAGCATCATTTGTTGAAAATGCTGCTCTTTCCCCATTGAATAATCTTGGCACCCTTGTCAAAAATCATTGGACCATAT
Organism: Mesoplodon bidens; assembly: GCF_964165515.1. Lineage (NCBI taxonomy): Eukaryota > Metazoa > Chordata > Mammalia > Artiodactyla > Ziphiidae > Mesoplodon > Mesoplodon bidens. The sequence continues at coordinate 1,677,690 of NW_027672700.1, read as the reverse complement.
ATGCAAACTTTTATTTCTGTGCTCTCTATTCTATTCTATTGGCCTATGTGCCTGACCTTATGTCAGTATCACACTGTTTTGATTACTGTACCTTTGTATGCAGTAAGTTTTGAAATCAGGAAGTGTGAGACCTCCAACTTTGCTTTTCTTTCTCAAGAGTATTTTGGCTATTTGGGGTCCACTGAGATTCCATATGAATTTTAGGATGGATTTTTCTATTTCTGCAAAAATTGCTGTTGGGATTTTGAATCTGTAGATCCTGCTGTGTAGTAATGACATCTTAACAATATTAAGTCTTCCAACCCACGAATACAGGGTGTCTTTCCATTTATTTGTGTCTTTAATTTCTTTCAGAAGCACTTTGTAGTTTTCAGTGTACACATCTCTTACCACCTTGGTTAAATTTATCCCAAAGTATGTTATTCTTTTTGATGCTATTGTAAATGAAATTATTTTCTTAACTTCCTTTTCAGATTGTTCATTGTGAGCATATAGAAACACAACTGATGTTTGTGTGTTGATTTTGTGTCCTACGATTTTGCTAGTGAATGGTATTTTTTAGTTCTAAGAGGGTTGTGGTTTTTCATGGACTCTTTAGGATTTTGTACATGTAAGATCATGTTGCCTGTGACCAGAGATAATTTGACTTCTTCCTTTCGAATTTGGATGTCTTTATTTCTTTTTCTTGCCTAATTGCTCTGGCTAGGACTTCCAGTACTTTGTTGAATAGAAGTGGCAAAAGCAGGTATCCTTATCTTATTCTTGAAAGTAGAGGAAAAGCTTTCAGTCTTTCACCTTTGAGTATGATGCTACCTGTGGGCCTTTCATATTTGACCTTTATTATGTTGAGGTAATTTCCCTCTATTCCCTGTTTGTTGAGTGCTTTTATCATGAAAGAGTGTTGCATTTTGTCAAATGCTTTTTGTACGTCCATCGAGATGATCATTTTTTTCCTTCTTTCTGTTAATGTGATGTATTACATGGATTAATTTTCATATGTTGAACCATCAGGTCTGCATTCCAAGAACAAATCCCACTTGGTCATAGTGTATGATCCTTTTAACGTGCTGTTGCATTCGGTTTCCTCCTGTTTGGTTGAGGACTGTGGCGTCAGTGTTCACAAGAGATACTGGTCTGTGGTTGTCCTGTCGTGTCCTTGTCTGGGTTTGGGATCAAGGTGATGCTGTCCTCTCCCTTCAGCCTTTGAGTCTCAGCTTCTTCCTCTCTAAGGTGGAGATAACACTAGAGTCCCTGTTTAGGGCCGTCATGCAGATTAAATGATAAAAATGCACACAAAATGCTTCAGCAGGGCCCAGTTCACAGGAAGCCCTCAAAATATGTGAGAGGAGGATAAGGATAATAATAAAAATAATAATGAATAAATAACAGTTCATCTCATAGTGGGACAGCTCAGTAGGCTGGGGCTTATAGACTCAGTCTGTATTAGCAGCAGGGCGTCTGTCCAGGAGCAGCACTTAGCAATTTTCCAAGTAAAGGGAGCGAGTGATATTATAGGGCCGAACTAGGAAGCTGTCTCCTGGCCTAACATGTGGTAGAGGCTCACCCAACTTTGTGGAGTCATTGAAAACTTCCTGCTTGCTTTGATGTCTTAATAATGGCCTGACAGTTTTTGAGGAACTGAACGCAGTGAAGCCTGGCAAGAGACAAGCAAAATGTCACAGACAGAATTTCTCTCATTCCTGGGTTATCAAAGGTTCAAAGGACACAAAGATCAATGGCAATGGTGATGAAGATGATGTGGGGGACATTTTCCAAAGAACTAATGTGTTTTCATTTTTTTTAATACTTTATTTTTTTGAACAGTTTTAGGTTTACTGGAATTTGAGCAGAGAATACAGAGAGTTCCCATATAGCCACCCCTCCAGTACACACAGTTTCCCCTATTATTAACCTCATGCATTAGTGCGGTACATTCGTTACAACTGATGAACCAATATTGATATGCTATTATTAACTAAGTCCATAGTTTACATGAGGGTTCACTCTTTGCGTTGTATGTTCTTTCGTTTTGACAAATGTGTAGTGACAAGTATCCACCATTACAGTATCATAAAAAATATTTTCACTGCCCTGAAATCCCCTGTGCCCCTCATCTTCATCCTGAGCCCCAGAGCCCCTGTGCCCCTGGCAAGCACTGATCTTTTACTCTCCTTATAGTTTTACTTTTTCCAGAATTTCATACAGTTGGAATCATACGGTATGTAACCTTTTCAGACTAGGTTCTTTCACTAAGCAATATGCATTTAAGATTCCTCCATGTCTTTTTTGTTATTTGATAACTCATTTATTTTTATCACTAGTATTTCATTGTATGGATGTACCACAATTTGTCTATCCATTTACCTTTTAAAGGACATCTTGGTTGCTTCCAGTTTTGGGCAGTTATGAATAAAGATGCTGTAAGCATGTATCCAAAATAAATGAGTCTTCATGGATATAGAGAACAGACTGTGGTTGCCAAGGGGGAGGGGGTTGAGGGAGAGATGGAGTGGGGGGTTGAGGTTAGCAGATGTGAGCTGTTACATCCAGGATGCAGAAACAACAAGGTCCTACTGTAGAGCACAGGGAACTATATTCAATATCCTGTGATAAAGCATAATGGAAAAGAATATTTTAAAAAGAATGTATATATATGTATAACTGAATCACTTTGCTGTACAGCAGAAATTAATACAACATTGTAAATCGACTACATTTCAATAAAATAAATTAATAAACAATATAAATGAGTCTTAAAAGTCAACAATAAGAAACCAAACAACCCAACTTAAAAATGGGCAAAAGAGCTCAGCAGACACCTCACCAAAGAAAATCTACAGATGTCAAATAAGCATATGAAAAGATGTTAAACATCATACATCATTAAGGAATTTCAAATACACATGAAATATCTCTTCTTTTATTTAGACTACTTTGATTTCTTTCATCAACATTTTGTAGTTTTCTTCATATACCTCTTCATATAGCTAAGTATTTTGTTAGATTTCTTCCTAGGTACTTCATTTTTTTTTTTTTGGTGCTAATGTAAATGGTGTTGTGTTTTTAATTTCATATTCCACTAGTTCATTGTTGGTATATAGGAAAGCAATTGACTTTAGTATATTAATCATGTATCCTGCAACCTGCTTATAATTGCTCATTAGTTCCAGGAGGGCTTTTTGTCGGTTCTTTGGGATTTTCTGCATAGACAATCATGCCATCTGCAAAATGGGCAAAAGATCTGAACAAACACCTCACCAAAGAAGATTTCTTTTTCCTTCCCAATCTATCTTTTATTCTCTTTTCTTGCCTTGTTGCATTAGCTAGGACATACAGTACAATGTTGAAAATGAGTGGTGAAAGGGGACATCTTCACCTTATTCCTGATCTTAATTGGAAAGCTTCTAGTTTCTCACCATTAAATATGACGTTAGCTTTAGGGTTTTTATAGATGTACTTTATCAGGTTGAGGAAGTTCCCCTCCATCCCTAATTTGCCAAGAGTTGTTGTGGTGCTTTGGTGGTTTGTTAGTTTATCATGGATGGTGTTTAATTTTGTCAAATGCTCTTTTTGCATCTACTGTTATGATAATGCGATTTCTCTTCTCTGCGCTGTTGATGTGATGGATTACATTAATTGATTTCCAAATGTTGAACCAGCCTTGCATACCTGGAATAAATCCCACTTGTCTGTGGTGTAGAACTCTTTTTATACATCACTGGATTCAATTTGCTAATATTTTGTTGAGGATTTTGCATCTATGTTCATGGGAGGTATTGGTCTGCAATTTTCCTGTTTTGTAATATCTTTATCTGGTTTTGCTATTAGAATAAGTTTGGCCTCACAGAATGAGCTGGGAAGTGTTCTCTCTTCTTCTATTTTCTGGAAGAGATTATTGAGAACTGGTATCATTCTTTCCTTAATGTTTGATAGAATTTACCAGTGAACCCATCCAGGCCTGGTGCTTTCCATTTTGGAAGGTTATTCATTATTGATTCATATTCTTTACTAGATATGAGTCTTTTCAGAGTATTTATTTCTCCTTGTGTGAGTTTCAGTAGATTGTGTCTTTCAAGGAAATGGTCCACTTCATTAAGTTATAAAATCTGTGGGCATAGAATTATTCATAATATTCCTTTATTATCCCTTCAGTGTCCATGAGATCAGTAGTGATGCCATCGCTTTCATTTCTGATTTGAGTAATTTGTATCTTCTCTGTTTTTTTCTTGGTTATCCTGCTAGAGGTTTGTCAATTTTATTGATCTTTACAAAAAAAAGGCCAAACAGCTCTTTGTTTTGCTGACTTTTCTCTATTGTTTTCCTGCTTTTTATTTCATTCATTGCTTCTTTTCTTCTGCTTGTGGTAAGCTTATATTGCTCTTCTTTCTCTAGTTTCATAAGGTGGAAGCTTAGATCTTTTCAAATGTATGCCTTCAATGCCATAAACTTCCCTCCAAGCACTGCTTTCACTGCATCTTGCAACTTTTCATAGGTTGTATTTTCATTTTCATTTAGCTCAAGATATATTTTTATTTCCCATGAGACTTCCTCCTTGACCCATCTGTTATTTAGAGGTGTGTTGTTTAATCTCCAAATATTTGGGTATTTTCCAGCTGTCTTTCTGGTATTGGTTTCTAGCCTAATTCCATTGTGTTCTGAAAACGTACTTTGCATAATTTCTATCCTTTTACATTTGTTGAGGTATATTTCGTGGCCTGAAATGTGGTCTTCTTGGTGAGTGTTCCATGGGAGCTTGAGAAGGATGTGTGTTTTGTTGCTGTGGGATGAAGCTGTGTGGTTGCCAGTTAGATCCAGATGATGGTAGTGCTGTTCAGTTCAACTTCATTCTTCCTAATTTTCTGCCTGGTGGGTCTGCCCGTCACTGACAGAGGGCTGTTGAGGTCTCCAGCTACCATGATGGATTCATCTGCTTCTCCTTGCAGTTCTATCAGTTTTTGCCTTCCATACTTTGATGCTCTATTGTTGGGTACATACAATGAAGGACTGTTATGTCTGCTTGGAGAATCAACCCCTTTATCACTATGTATCGCCTCTCTTTATCCCTGATAACTTTCCTTCCTCTGAAGTTGGCTCTGCCTGAAATTAATAGAGCTACTCCTGCTTTCTTCTTGTGTTCCAGTATTTTAAGTGCCAAAGTGTGTCGTAGGAATTTGAAAAATGGGTAAAGGCACAGTCATTTGAATCAGGCAAACCTGGGAACAAGCCAAGCGAGTCAAAGTGGCTGACTGTGGGCATACTTAATCGTTCTATGCCTCAGTTTCCTCATCTAAAAAATGAGTAACTATCGGACCTACTGTACAGCACAGGGAACTATATTCAATATCTTGCAGTAACCTGTGATAGAAAAGAATCTGAAAAAGAATAGATATTATATATATGTATAACTGAATTACTTTGCTGTACACCTGAAACTAACACAACATTGTAAATCAACTAGACTTCAATAAAAAAATTAAATTTTTTGAAATGAGGAAGTATCCCTTTGAATTATTGTGAAGATGAAACGGGATAATGCCGTAAAGCACTTAGCAAATTTCCTGGCATTTGTGTAATTACACATAATGTGTCATTAATATATTCTACTAATATATGCACTTATATTATTATCTATTCATATACTATAAGCTATTATTAATATAAGCTATTGGTTATAATTATATTGTGGGACGTTAGTATAGATTTCTAATTCCAAGTACTCTCTATGAAAGTTGGATGAGGCACTCTGAGAAGAGTGACTTAGAAAATAATTGCAAAGTCTCAGGCTGGAGTGGATGGCTCATAGGCAGTGTCCTGAGAAGACAGAAGACTTCACACGTGCCCTGCAGCCCATAGTCCAGGGCGCCAGGGCCAGGGGGGATGTGATATTTCCTCCTTGGTGCCCAGTTTTGCTCATTCTTCTTATTAAAGTGGTTACACAGGAGGTTTCTGACCCCACTGACAATTCACTGTCTGGGGTCTCTCTCTTTTTGGGGAAATGTGGTCACACCAGGGCCCCTATTGAAAAATAGATCATCTTTGGTTAGATAAATTCTGAGTAGCTTTTAAGAAGCAACAGTAATAATTAATCACATGGGATAAACCTTCATTATACACCAAGGCTTTTAAAAGGTAGTTATAAAACTATGTTTTGTGGTGTGAGCTCAATTGTGTTTAAACTTTTTAAAAAGATTGTAAGCATAGAGAAAAGACTGGAAGGATGTGAACCACCGTGTTCTCGGTGCCTGCCTCTGGGGGACGGGAGTCTAAGTGATTTTAATGTCTTCTTTGTGTTTTTCTCTAGTTCTCATTTTCTGCATTATTAGAAAAAACATGTTATTTTAAAAATGAATAGAACAAACAAATGAAAACAAGAATTATTACAAAACCTCCCCTGAACTTTAACACTTGCAGTAAATGGACAGTTGTCACTTGCCAACTGACCTTTCTGGTTTGTGTTGGACCATTTCTGCTGTCTTGCCACTCGGGACAACCAAAAGGATACTTGCATTGGGATCAGAGAACTATCAAGTGGCCAATTCCTGGCCAATTCCCCCCGAGTTCCCTCTTGCCTCTGTGTTGCCTGACGCCCTACCCTAAAACTGGGCATCTATTCTGGGTCTGCTGTCAGGGTCTGGTGACCCTCCACTCACTAGCTGTGTGGCCTTAGGCAAGTCACTTAACCTCTCTGACCCTCAGCATCCTCCTCTTAAAATGAGGATTGCAGTGACTGTCCAGCCAGATGAAGTGGTTAGCACATTGGGGCCCCCAGTGTCAGTGGCACTAGTTATTCCTTGTTATTCCTGTTATTGCTGGCTCTGACTGTCCCCCTTCTGCATTTCAGTCTGCAGACGTCGACAACCATCACGCACTCATTGAATATAATGAGGCCGAAAGCAGCTTTGTTCTCCATGACTTCAATTCCTGCAACGGCACGTTCGTCAATGAGTGCCACATTCAGAACGTGGCTGTGAAGCTCCTACCCGGAGACATCCTGAGGTTTGGGTCCAGAGGGCTGACCTATGAACTGGTCATCGAAAACCCAGCCTCGGTGAGTCCAGGCCCCTGCGGGAGGTGGGGGGGAGGGCGGGGTGCAGAGGTGCCGTGTTGTGTCACCTTCCGTGCAGCCTAGGGCTCGGGTACGGCCACAGGTGGAGTTCCTCTGGAGCGTGTCACTCTTGCTTTCGAGATTCTGCGAAGTTCAGCCCCATCGCGTGGGTGCCCGGGGAGAGCGAGTCCTCGCGCCCTCTTCTGGGCATTTCGTGGAATTACATGCAAGAGTTGTCTAGGGACCAGCCCGGAGCGAGAGCATTTTCCTGAAAAGTGAAGCTTGGCGAGGGGAGGTGGAAAGCAGGTGTGTGCTTTTGAAGATGCAGAGATGGATGCTTCCTTTTTAGGCAGATCAGTGCTCTGCAACTTCCTAGCTTTGCGACCTCTGCCAGGCTTCTCTGCGTGCCTGGGTCTGGGTCTTCTCAGCGGTGCAGGGCGTTGAGAGAGTATCTATGTATAAAAAGTCAAAGTGGCCGGAGTAGACGCTCAAGGCCTGCCAGCTGTTATCACACCGGATCAGAAATGTTCCCGGGATCAGGACCTAAAGTATGGCCCCAGGTTAAGTGGAACGTAACCCAAAATTCGCCCAGCAAAGCTCAGTGACAAGAAGTATCTGGTTCAGTAGGGAGGCAGGATGGGGGCTGGTTAGCAACACAGTCCTGGGTCAGAACCCCAGCTCTGCCACTGGCCTACTCGGTGCGGTCTTGCACAAGCCATTGGACCCCTCGGAACCTCGGTTTCCTCATCTACAAAATGGGGCCAACGACAGCAATGACCTTGCAGGCTTATCTCGAGGGCTAAATGAGATGGTTATCATTGTAAAACTCCCAGAATAACGCCCATTCGTGGTGAGCACACAATTAATACCTGTCGTGTGTGTCCCACAGAGATAGTGTGTTAACCTCACTCGCCAGCACCAAGAACACTGCATGGACTGAGACCTCCGAGGCTTAAAGTCCTTTCTGGGACGAGGCTGGGTATAAATAAATAAAGTTTAGAGAATCTAGGCAGAATCCTGGGTGTGGGTACCCTAGGCAGCCCTAAATACTCACTCAGAGAAGATGAGCACCGTCCCTCAGGCTGCAGGGCTCGTGACACCGCATCCACCACATTTGACTTTGAAAACCTGGGGCAGTTTACTCCTGCTGCTTCTCAGCCCCCTTTTCCTCCTTGGACCAACATTAAAGTGTGCTCACTTGTGGGATGCACTGGGATCCACTGGCCGCCCTGAGGAGGGGCTCCTGACCCAGAAGGTGTTGACCTGATCAGGGGTTCTCAACATGGGTTCTAAGGATCCCCCTCGTCAGAAGCACGTGGGGAGCAGACCCACAGTGCAGATCTGGGCTTCACCCCAGGCCTGAGGACTCATACTTAGGATTCCCAGATGAAATACAGGACACCCAGTTAAATCTGAATTTCAGATAAGCAACAAATAATTGTTATGTACAGGTGTGGCCCAACTATTGCAAGGAACCACATATGCTAAAAAAATTATTTGGTGTTTATCTGAAATTCAGATTTAACGGACACCCTATAGTTTATTATATATTGATTTATTCACTTCTTTATTTATGCGAAATCTGGCAACCATACACATCCTCCCTGGGAGTAGGGCCTGGGAATATGCATTCTCACAAGCTCCCTGATGATTCTGATGCACCGCCAATAGGAGGGAAACCGAAATTTAGAATCATTTGTATGGAACACTTACAGAATTTTTTAGGGATCAAAGAAAAGGGGATTTCACACTCCCAAGCCTGAAAATCCAAGTTCATGAAGTTTGATTCAATGTGCCCCAACATGTCTGATTCCAAGAATTTTTCAGGAATGTTCAGTCAAATTACAGGTTCCCAGGCCCCCTCCCTGGGAAATTCTGACTCTGTGGCTTGCCTGTGGGGAGAAGAATAGGGGAGCAGCAAATAATATCTGCATTTTTTTCTTTTTTTTTCCTACAAAGATATTTATTGAAATATTATTGATAGGGGCATAAAATTTGATACCTAAATTTCCATCCAAAGGAGGCATTGTTTAATTAATTATATAGTTTAATATATTATAAGGAGTTTAATATATTATAAGGAGTTTGTTTATATATGGAATACTGTTCTGCCTTTTTAAAATACAGCTTTCTTGAGATATAATTGACATGCCATAAACGGCACATGTTTAAAGTCTGTAAGTGGATGGGCTTTGACATATGTGTACACCTGTGAAACCATAGCCACAATCAAGACAGTGAACAGCTCCTTCATCCTCCAAAGTTTCCTCCGGATCACAGCATGTGTTTGTTTGCTTGCTTGCTCTTAACAGCTTCACTGAAGTACAATTTACATAACAGAAACTTCACCCATTTGAAGTGTCCAATTCAATCAATTTGAATATATTGATGGAGTTGTGCAGCCATCACCACAACCTGCTTTCAGAACACTTTCATCCATTTCTATCACCCCAAACCTCGGAGAAACCTTGGAGGTATTTCATTTTGGGGTTTGTTTTTAACTTTTAATTTTCAAAATTATGGTAAAATACACATAAAATTTACCATCTTAACCATGTTTCAGTGAACAGTTCACAGTGGCATTAAATCTATTCACACTGTTGTGCAGCCATCACCCCCATCCATCTTCAGAACTTTGTTCATCTTCCCAAACTGAAACTCTAAGCCCATCAAATCAAACCCCCTGCTTTCTTCCTCCCCTCCCACCATGCTGTGTCTGTGAATTGGACTATTCTAGGTTCCTCATATAAATGGAATCTTACATTGTTTGTCCTTTTGCGATCATCTTATTTCACTTAGTATGATATCCTCATGGTTCATTCCAGTTGAATATTTCATTGTATTGATTCACCACATTTTGTTTATCTGCTCATCCATCCATGGCCACTTGGGTTGCTTCCACCTTTTGGCCATTTTGAGTAAGTTTGTTATGAACACGGGTGTACAACTATGGAGTGGGGACTTTATTTTACAAGGTGCTTCTTATATAATTGTGGGAAACAGTGATGACGACCTCTAAACTTGAGTAGATAAGACGGAAGAAGATGTTTTGTAAGAAGAGAAACCAGGAGAGCAGCAGGAGGAATCACTGACGTGAACAGCACTGTGCTAAGCAATTCACCTGTTCTCCCTTATTTCACGCTCACAGCAACCTATGAGATGGGTTCTCCCGTGATCCCCATTTTACAGACAAGGAATCCGAAACTCAGAGAGGTTAAGTAATTTCCCCAGGGCCACACAGCTTGTCAGTGCAAATTAAACACTATCCCCACTTGTGGAAAAAGGAGGGGAGAAAACCATTTAGTCTGATGCTAGCTGGAGCAGTAGCCTTGACTGGTTTTCACACCGAGGAAAGCATACTCTCACGGTCACTCGAATATACACGGATTTTTTCAATTCTTATTCCTACACGCACTTGCACCTTGCTTCATTCCTCGGTTGACTGCAGGCAGCTGCACAAGTGTTGCCCAGGGCACTTTGCAGGACTCTCCCCAACCCCATCTTCTCAAAAGCGCTCTCTGCCGGGGCGTCCCCAGCTTGAGAAGCTTCCATCCATGACGCTCATATTCATGGAGGGGTCCTTTGCAGCGTCCGTGTGAGGGCGGCCTGTGGACTGACTGACACCTTCCTACAAATTCCACTTCCTGATGACTCCAACCTGCTGGCTGTTTAAAAGAAGAGAAAGGAAGAGGGGAAAAGGGAGAGGTATTGAAGAGCATCTCTCATCAAATATTTTGAAGCCCAGTTTTTCTAAAAAATTCGTGGCCCTCTTGCTTCCGGCCTATTCTTGTTTCCAATTGATTTTGGGGTCCCTGGTGAGGGCGCTGTGTTTCCTCCTTGGATGGAGTTTCCACGGAGGACTGCCCTGATATCATACAGATTCAGTATGATGAGAACTGTTCTTCTCCCGACAAAGAGTTCCCAAATGAAAGCATTTATTTCAGGTTTTGTGGTGACCCTAACCAATAGAGGAGGGTGTGACGGCATTTTATTGGGGGAGGCGGGGGAGGTGCGGGCGGTTAGGAATCCAGATGTGTTTGCAGATGTCTCAGTGGTTAGAGCACGTGTCCTGAGGTCAGGCTGACTCCAGCGCCGTCCCAGCCCTGCTCTTGACCGGCTTTTATACTGGACGTGCCCAAATCATCTACCTCTCAGGGCCTCGGTCCCCACTCCTGTAACAATAGTTCCTACCACCTTGAGTGACTGTGGAATTAAGTGGGCAAAGTGCGTAAATTGCTTAGTCCAGCGTCTGGCACCTAATAAGCACGTGATAACCCTCAGCTTTAGAGTCAAGCAAACCAGCATGGAGCAGCCAAGATGCCTCCTTTGTAAGTGTCCTTATGGACAGGGAAACCTCCAAAGACCTGCCCCCGCTAGCAGATAAATACATTTGCAGATAAATTACCCATAGAATAACATACAAGATGGAAAAATATAAAGAAAAACTCTTGTTTGACAAAGTGCATTGGCAGCCAGGTTGTGCCCAGGACCATCCTTTTTTTTTTTTTTGTGGTCGCGGGCCTCTCACTGTTGTGGCCTCTCCCGTTGCAGAGCACAGGCTCCGGACGTGCAGGCTCAGCGGCCATGGCTCACAGGCCCAGCCGCTCCGCGGCATGTGGGATCTTCCCGGACCGGGGCCCAAACCCGTGTCCCCTGCATCGGCAGGTGGACTCTCAACCACTGCGCCACCAGGGAAGCCCCCAGGACCATACTGTGTAAATTATAGCTCTCTCATCAAAGTATAACCTAGGGCTGCCATATTGCACAACTCCAGGGTCACCATTCACAACGTAGTCCATGTGGATGGCGCCCACTGAAACTGTGCAGGACATAACCCGCAGGGCCATCTGCAATGCCCTGAAGCAACCGTTGATTAATCCCATAGAGTCTTGGCACCAGGCGTGGGAAATTGAAGTCCCAGAGTCAGGTGTGCCGCCGTGTTGTGGGTTTTGTTGGTTGTTGCCTTTACTCGTGCTTTCTGAGCTCTGGGAGAGGAGGTGTGGAAACAAGCTGTGCTAGTCACAGTGGCGCCGTTCTTACAAGGCAGCTGAGTCAGGAAACCCACGTCACCCGTATGTATCAATCATGTCTTTCTCTGTTCTGAAATACGGCAAAACGGATGGAAATGGCCAGAATGAAAAAGGAAGCCAGGCGCCACAAATGACGTGCCGAGTTGTTCCATGAGGGGGTTGACAGCTCCTTGTCGGCAGCGCCCATCCCCATGACTGCCTGTGTCTGGCCTTCCCTGTAGCCTGCTCTGCCCTGTTCCCAGTCCAGCCAGACTCTCCCACGTGGCTCCTGGATACTGTCTTCTGTCCCTGCAATGTCATGACGTCCTGTCTTGCGAGAAGAGCGCCCTCTGTCGGCCAATATTCCTTGCTGCTTTAATGGGGAAGCTCTGCAGAACACAATTGAGAAAGCAAGGGCTTTGGAGTTGGATGGACCCAAGTTGAAATGCCAGCTGCAACTGGCTTTACCTTTCTGAGCTTTAATTTCCAATTTCTGCCAAGGAGCTACTCATTAATCCCAGGTCCCCTTTCCCCCTTCAGTTGTTTTTATAGAGGTCCCTGGGACCACCCCTATCATGGCATAAACTGAGGCTCAGAGAGTTTCAGTGACTTCCCCAAGGTTAGGCATCAAGCATATAGATCCAGAGGCAGGATTAAAAGCCGGCTCTCCTGAGTCCCTTGGAGCCTTTTCCTAATAGCACGAAGCATCGTGGGGCCGTGAGAGCCGAGGCAGGTCCTTCACTGCCCAGCGGTTAAGGAAGGTCTTGCAATTCCCAGCCCAACCTGCAGTTTCACACGCTGACAGGGGATGATTCATTATGTGGGTAAAAACGAAAGCCACTGATAATAGAAGAAAATGCATTTTCAGTTATCTGGCTTCCTTGCTTGTTTGGCTCCACTAACTTTTTTTTTGGCTACACCAATGCAGGATCTTAGTTCCTCAACCGGGGATCAAACCTGCACCCCCTGCATTGGAAGCGTGGAGTCTTAACCACTGGACGGCCAGGGAAGCCCCTGGCTCCACTAACTTTTTTTCTTTAATTATTTTATTTATTTATTTTTGGCTGCGTTGGGTCTTCGTTGATGCGCACGGGCTTTCTCTAGTTGCGGCGAGCGGTGGCTACCCTTCTTTGCAGTGCGCGAGTTTCTCTTTGCGGTGGCTTCTCTTGTTGCGGAGCATGGGCTCTAGGTGCGTGGGCTTCAGTAGTTGTGGCACGCGGGCTCAGTAGTTGTGGCACGCGGGCTCAGTAGTTGTGGCTCGCGGGCTCTAGAGCACAGGCTCAGCAGTTGTGGCCCATGGGCTTAGTTGCTCCGCGGCATGTGGGATCTTCCTGGACCAGGGCTCGAATCCCTGTCCCCTGCATTGGCAGGCGGATTCTTAACCACTGCGCCCCCAGGGAAGTCCACCCACTAACTCTTTACCAGGGATATTGCTGCCGTTCCTGGACAAATTCAGTTGCGCCCTTTCTTCTCCTTTTTTGACGATGGTGATCACACCTGGTGGCTAATGTTTTATGCTCATTTATTATGGACCAGGACGTGTTCCCAGCATTTCACGTGCACTATCTCACCCACTTCTCACAGACTAAGAAATGGCTGTTGGTATCCCTGTGTCTTACAGACAAGGCACAGAAATGACACACTCGTCAGGGTCCCAGAGACGGAGCAGAGCCGGGAGCTGGACCAGAGTCTGTGTGACGCCGGATCCCAAGGTCTTAACCCGAGGTCGGCACGTTATGGCCCAGGGCCAAGTGCGGGCCATCGCCTGTTTCTGTAAAGTTTCCTGGGAACACAGCCATCCCATTCATTTCAGTATTGCCTGTGTTGTCGGCTACAATGGCAGAGTAAGCTGGGCAGATCCTATGGCCCACAGGGCTGGAAATGCTTACTGTCTGGCTCTACAGAAAACATTGACCAGCCTCTGCCTGTAACACTATGCAGTCCTGCCTCTTTCATTTGACTTGGTTTCTAAAAGAAGAACTTAAAATAGAGGGGGGAGCTGGGGAGAAAGAACTCACTCAGATTGAGCCTTACTGTGTGCCAGGAAATGTGCTGGTTAATTGCTTAAGTTTACTGAGGAATAAGAAAAAACAGACAAGCTGGAAAACTAAATTTTGAACAGGCTTTTCAATACCTCTTTAAAAAAGAGCTGGAAATATGTGGTTCTAAATATACATACACATATATATGCATTTGCAAATATAGTAATAATATAATTACATTGACATGGATCTGATAAATGTACTAGACATTAACATATTATATATACAACAGATGCATATTATAAATTTTACCTGTTTCTTTTTTTTTTTTTTTTTTTTTTTTTTTTTTTTTTTTTTTTCTTTTTGCGGTATGCGGGCCTCTCACTGCTGTGGCCTCTCCCGTTGCGGAGCACAGGCTCCGGACGCGCAGGCCCAGCGGCCATGGCTCACGGGCCCAGCCGCTCCGCGGCATATGGGATCCTCCCAGACCGGGGCACGAACCCGTATCCCCTGCATCGGCAGGCGGACTCTCAACCACTGCGCCACCAGGGAGGCCCTACCTGTTTCTTCAACTGGAAAGTTTTCTTTTAAAACTGTGGGGCTTCCCTGGTGGCGCAGTGGTTGAGAGTCCGCCTGCCGATGCAGGGGACACGGGTTCGTGCCCTGGTCTGGGAAGATCCCACATGCCGCGGAGCGGCTGGGCCCGTGAGCCATGGCCGTTGAGCCTGCGCGTCCAGAGCCTGTGCTCCGCAACGGGAGAGGCCACGACAGTGAGAGGCCCACATACCGAAAAAAAAAAAAAAATAAAAATAAAACTGTGGACTGTTGGGAATTCCCTGGTGGTCCAGTGGTTAGGACTCAGTGCTCTCAGTGCTCTCACTGCTGAGGGCCTGGGTTCAATTCCCGGTCAGGTAACTAAGATCCCACAAGTGCACGGCGAGGCCAAAAAACGAAATAAATGAAACTATGGAATGTCTTCCCTGAGTCACTTTTGAAGCAGAAATTTGGGGTTTGTAGTCTGAAGCCTGCTGTAGCTAGAGGACTATTTATCTATCTAAGTTTCTCTAAGCAGCGTTTTACTACTTGTCTTATGATTGGTTCCTTGGTCTTAAATCATTCTTCTCTGGAGATGCTACTTTACTTTTATAAGTTGAAAGGTAAATTTGGTGCATGATGACAGTCTGGTGGGTTTTATTTGAGCATGTCATAACCTTTAAAACAACTTTCACTCTGAGTACATAGTGATGCTTATGCTAAAGTCTCAGTAAGCATACTGTCCAGGAAATTTGATTGTTTGCAAGTGTCAGAAAACCAACTAAAACTAGCCTAGGCCAAAAAAAAAAAGCTCATGGAACTGAAAAGGCCAAAAGCTGAGGCTTAGGCCCAGCTGGATCCAGGCGCCCAAATCATGGTCAGGAATCTGACTCTTTCTTCCCTGTTAGCTTCCCAATCTCAGACAGACTCTTGCCTCACCTGTAGGAAAGTGGCCACCAGCAGCCCCAGCACCCTACAAAGTAGCAGTTCCAGGGATAGAGCCAGCATCTTCATTGACAGTGGCTTGGATCACGTGGCTTCCCCTGAACCAATCACTGAGGCCAGGGGCCAGGAATGCTCTGATTGGCCAGGCCTGGGTTATGGTCTCACCCCTGGGGTGGAAGGGTCAGAGTTCTATGGACTCAGGATTGTCAGGGAAAGGGTGTCTTCCCTGAAAAAAAATTAAGGTGCCCATCCAGAAGATGGAAGAAATGGATGCGGGGGAGGCACAAACAAAGGAGATGTCCATGACATTAGGAAGCATTCCTATTGCCTAAGTGGAGCCTTCCTAACGGGATTTGCCACTAGGGATCTGGGGGGAGGAAAATGATGAATAATCCACTTTTCCATTGGAAAAGTCCCAGGCCAGTCTCCAAGGAAGCAGAGTTGCTCATTTCTCTCCTGTGGTGAACTGATGTGATGAGAAGCTCAGAGTCTGGGCCTTAGTTGTCCATCCCCAAGAAGGGTGGTGTTTCCACGTTCCTGGGACCTCTGAATAGGGCTCGTTCTTGAGGAGGATGTGGCTTTACTGTACCGGGGGTTGAGAAGCCGGCAACTGAGTGAATGACCAGAGAGTATGGTGCCCTTCAGAACAAAGCCTCTTTCTGGTCAAGCTTTGTCATCTCCTACCTGACCTTGTAGGATTTCCTCTACCCTGTGCTCTTACAGGTCCCGTGGGGACTTAACTTATGTGATGAGAACTCCTGAGGCTGGGTGTTTTATATCAAAGGCGATTTCCCGAGACCAGTGAAGTGGAGGGCACGGGGCAGCAGACAGCCTCAGGCTCGGCCTCTGCAGCAGAAACTCACACAAAAGGACCCCTGAGGCTGTGTTGTCACCAGATGTCTACAGGCGATGCAGATGACATCGGGGGAGGTGGAGACGGGAGCGCGGGCTGAACCCTTAGAATCCTGCTGAGACAGAACCCAGACTCGGTCAGGAACCGGGCCGCGTCCTGCTTCCTCTGGCAGACCACACCCTTTGTTACCAAATCAGAACCACGTTGCTCCTTCTCTGAACTTAGTTGATGATCATTCATTCATTCATTCATTCCGTCTCTCTATCTGGCAAGACCGAATTGAAGCAGGCCAAGTCTAGGGGTAGCAAAAGCTATTTGCAAAAATCCGGCTGTTTTCTCATTAGATTCTATTTCCCATTTTATGGACTGACCAGGAAGCTGATTAGAACTTGAAAGGAAAGGAAAAACCGTAAGATTGAAGATTTACAAGAAAATGGGAAAATTAGATGGGCCAGATCTCCTTTAACACAGCTGGGAAAAACCCAAACGAATGGCTTTTCTGAACAGCTCAAAGGGACTTAATTCTTTTAAGTTCCAAAACCTAAAAATGATGTATAACTTGGCGGTTCTGTGTTCTAAATGTATAACCCTGATTTCTCACACTGAAGCCCCGTACATGATTTACCCTTTTCTTGGGGACATAGAATTATTACCCGTCTCTGAGTTACGGTGACACCCCGGTAGCTGTTGAGATAAAGGCCATTTGTCCTGGCAGCAAGTAGCACCCTCTCCTGGCTTCTGAGATCTACTGGCCATGTTTTCTAGTCTCCATTCTGTCTTTCCAGGTCCATGGCTCCTCCATGCTGCGGTCAGTGTCCCTGCTCGCCACCATCACCCCTACCCCCGAGGCCCTTCCAGACCATGGGAATTAAGCTCCACATCTATGTATGTTAAATTCTTCTGTAAGGAAGCCGGTCTCTTCTCCCTCCTTTATGTATTTACTCACTAATGTATCTATGTCAGTATGGATCCATGTATACTGATTTTACACTTTGAATTATAACCCAATACTCATTAAATATTTCTTCGCTCAAATTCTTCCAGCCTTGGCCACTGGGAGCTCTTTCAGATTGCTTGCTGTGTCCTTGAGCATCTCCCCACCTTTTCGTTTGGGGCACTTGCTTACTCTCTGCTGTTACAAGATGCACCAGGCTTAGCATGTGTTTTCCCCATCCCAACCCCAGAATCAAAGTGCTTTTTATTTACACTCCATTTGCCAACTGTTCAGCTCAGTCAGCGAACACCTACCATGAGTAGCAGGCACTCTGCTGGGTGCCAGCACAGCCAGCAATTGGCTGGTAAATATTTAATGACCAGCTCTCTGGGAAAAGTAAAGTACATGGATGCATAGCATAAGGTTTACTGATATAAAGAATGTGTAGCACAGTCTATCCATGTAACAAAATATACAGTACTCTTTCTTGTAAATTCTATATAGCCAGCTGAGTCTCACAGAATGCTTTCATTGACTTTAGGTGAACTCTTGTATCCATAGCCAATTTCTCATTGCAGTTGACGAATGAGAGAGTTTCCAACCTGAGCACTGGTGGGTATTTTTGGATATTTTGGATTTATGAATAATACAAGTGAAAAAAGAAAGACGTTAGAACTTCACATGTTCATCAGTGACATGAGTGACTTTGTTGCTGCATCAGATAATAATTTTTAAATACTGGAAGAACGTTTCCCCAATTTTTTGCTCTATTCATAACATAACGGCTAAGACACAACATGCTTTTGTATAATCTGCATTGTTAACATTTTCTCCATTACCGTCTTAAGTCTAGGCAATCAACAAAACAAACAAAGAAACAAAATCAAGCTCTACATGAACCACCATTATTAAACCTATTTATAAAACTTTTTAAAAACCAAGCCCTCATTTATAACATTTCCTGATTTCTATGGTGTAGTTCGCACTCCACGGTCAATTTCAAGCTCCCAATGACACATCCCTGAATACAGAGAAGGAAAGAGAGGTGTGGTAACACATTACTATGTAACATTTCCAACAGAAACATATAGTAGAGTGAAATAACCTCAAGAGCATAGGTAATAATAAAATAGAGTAAAATAGGAAGGGGTGACTTTTAAGTTTGTATACCAATTGTTTCTGATATAATTTAATTGTAACTTTATGTAAGTTAATTCTTATTAATGGCTGTGTTTCTCAACCAGTTGGCAAAATTCCTGGACATTTAACAATCAGTTCTCGTGGGCGGGTACCAGCTGGCCCCAGCACTCCTCTGGTACAGCAGTGAACATACCACAGGTCTTCCCGGATGGAGGCTGGGGTCCTCTGAGCTGCTTCCAGGGCGTGGCATGTACCAGAAAGAATAACACTTCCATAAGACAGTTGTCAGTGTTCCTAGAAAATCCCATTTCTAAGTAGCCCATGCGATGTCTTGTGTTTTTTCACACCATCTAATGTTCATTTCCTTTTTTTAACTTGGAAAATATCCTATCATTCACTAACCAATCGTCTAAGATCCATTTGTGAGTATGGAAAGCAGGTAATAAATCATGACTTCGAGTAACCTAGAAGTCCTAAGAGCACAGGTATTGGAGTCAAATTGTGTCACCACTTCCTGGCCGTGAGAGGTTGGGCGAGTCATTTAACCTCTCTGAGCTCAGTTTCTTAATCCACACAATGAGGGGTAAAATGCCTCCTGCAAGATTATTCTGGAGATCAGATGAGACCACATGCATTAAGTGCCCAGCACAGTCTGTGGCACATCTGTGGCTTCTCTACACAGTGGCTCATAGTCGTTGTATTGTCCACAATTACTTACAAATGGCAGAGCACATAACAAGCTCTCCAAGGGCAAGGTCTAAGTTTCCACCTTCTCTGCAGGCTCCAGGGCTTCCTGGCAGAATTCATGTGTACTGTAGGCACTCGATGTGCAAACTACTTCGAATTTTTTTTAGGGTGTCCCATTCAGCTTACACTCTTTTCAGGGTTAGAAGCAGATATTGGGGAAATAACACAAAGAACAAATAGATAATTTGAAAAAAAATGGATAGTGATTTCTTGAGTAAATCATTGACCTGTGTTTATTAAAGCTAATATAAATTCAGCCGTGGATGTGGTCATGGTTAATCCAGGTGGTTGACAACCTGCTTTTTTTTTTTTTTTTTTCTGTACACGGGCCTCTCACTGTTGTGGCCTCTCCCGTTGTGGAGCACAGGCTCCAGACGCGCAGGTTCAGCGGCCATGTCTCACGGGCCTAGCCGCTCTGTGGCATGTGGGATCTTCCCGGACCGGGGCACGAACCCGTGTTCCCTACATCGGCAGGCGGACTCTCAACCACTGCACCACCAGGGAAGCCCCAACCTGCTATTTTAAAGGTAGTATGGAAAAGAAATCAGGAGTATCACATATGCTACCTCAAAAACAAAACAAAAAAACCCAACCATGGCAACATACCATATGGTCAGAGAACAGACACAAAGAAAGAGAAAAGGCATTAGCGTGTATTTTTAAACTAAAGTTTCTAAAAACAGACTTGAAGACTTCCCTGGTGACACAGTGGATAAGAATCCACCTGCCAGTGCAGGGGACACAGGTTCGAGCCCTGGTCTGGGAAGATCCCATATGTCGTGGAGGAACTAAGCCCATGCGCCACAACTACTGAGCCTGGGCTCTAGAGCCCACGTGCCACAACTGCTGAGCCCATGTGCCCCAGCTACTGCAGCCCATGCGCCTAGAGCCCACACTCCGAAACAAGAGAAGCCACCACAAGGAGAAGCCTGCGCACCACAACAAGAGTAGACCCCGCTCGCCGCAACTAAAGAAAGCCTGCACGTAGCAACGAAAACCCAACACAGACAAAAATAAATAGAATTAAATCTAAAATAAATAAATAATAAAAACAAACTTGTTGATAACTGACCTTGACCCCATGCTTCCTGTACAGCCCAGAGCTAGCTTTTAATGTGAGTCTTCTTCTTATGTTTGCTTTTCTCCCTGCCTGTATCGTTGTAGTTGCCAGCAGCAATTTCTGAGAAAACCTTGACCTTCCCTTTGATAAAACAAGCCGGGAAACTAGAGAAAACCAACTTTAACCATCCAACTAAAGCTACCCACAACCAACATGCTTCAGAGAAAAAAAAAAAAAAAACCTTTATTTTAAAATTTTTAAACCCGAAGAGCTTGGAGTCTCTGCTGCGTTTATACATCTTTGGCTCCTTCCCACTAGGGGCCCTATCGTTCGGGCTCTATGTGCTGCAAGCAACAGAAACCAGCTCTAGCCAGCCTCAGGGATGGAGCACTTCAGGGTAGCACCCCAGCCAGTGCTCAGAACCAGCTTCCTTATTTTCCCCACCATGTTCACAGCAGCATAGTTATAATAGCCATGAGGTAGAAACCACCCAAGTGCCCATGACGCTTAATGGATTAAAAAAATACACTCTAAACTGTATGGTGGAATATTATTTAGCCTTAAAAATGAAGGAAGGGCTTCCCTGGTGGCGCAGTGGTTGAGAGTCCGCCTGCCGATGCAGGGGACACGGGTTCATGCCCCAGTCCGGGAGGATCCCGCATGCCGCGGAGCAGCCGGGCCCGTGAGCCATGGCCGCTGAGCCTGCGCGTCCGGAGCCTGTGCTCCACAACGAGAGAGGCCACAGCAGTGAGAGGCCCGCCTACCACACACACACAAAAATAATAAAATAAAAGAAGGAAATTCTGACATGTTACAACATGGATGAACCTTGAGGGCATTATGCTAAGTGAAATACGCCAGTCACAAAAAGACAGGTACCATGTGATTTCACTTATTTGAGGTACTTGGTACTTAGAGTAGTCCAATTCATAGAGACACAATGTTGGTCACCACGGGCTGGGTGGCGGAGGGAATGGGGAGTTGTTGTCTAATGGTTAATAGAGTTTACGTCTTGCAAGACGAAAAAGTTCTGGAGATCCATCTCACAGAAATGTGACTATACTTAACACCACTGAACTGTATACTTTAGAATGGCTAAGATGATAAATTTTATGTTGCAGGTTATTTACCACAATTTGAAAAATAAATAAAACGCTTCCTTCTCTCCATGTCTGGGCTCCACTCCCTCATGCTGGCTGCATTCTGAAGTCCCACCAGGTCACTCCAGATCCTGGTGTCCAGCCAAGTCTTCTTGGGTCTCCTTGGCTCTGATTGCATCACTTGCCCCACCACTGAACCAATCAGTATGTCCAGGGAGTGTGATTGGTTGAGTGCTTAGCCCCACCCACAGCAATGGGCCGACAGATTGGGAGGGAGATTCCTGGAATTTCCAGAAGAGCCAGGTGGGTTGCGGCCTGTCCACTACGGCAGTGAACCACTTGAGGCATGAGATGTGAGCACTCCCTTTAGCACCCTGGCAGTTAGTGGGCAGTGAGGCACATCTACCTGAGCATCCCAGCACAAAAGGGAATTCCTCCACACTACCCGTGGTCTCTCGATTTGTTTTCTATCAGGCGGGGGTAAAACATATTCAAATTTCCCCCTTCCCACCTTCAGCCCTTTCATTCGATAAATCTTTATTAAATCGATGAGGAAAGGTTGTAGGAATGATTGAGGCAAGACAGCCCCAGAGGAGAGGACGGGAGGGATAGGATGGATGGAGAAGTGAGTGCAAGGCAGGAGCAGGACACCTCAGCTTCTGAAAGGAGAGAAAGGAAGAAAGCTTAGGTGGAGACCGAGGTGGCCACAGTGGAGAGAAATTCGGATCTTCACATAAGGTAACAGAGTTCTGGAACACTACCAAGTCCGTTCCTGAAACAGGTTTCAACGGGGCCAGTGTCATCATAAATGCTGGGCCAGGTGTCGCCAGGCAATTGGAGTTTGATTTTCCCAAACAGTGTTCTCCCTGACTCCAAAAAAGTCTTCAGGGGAATTCACCAGATTCTTGACTTGGCTGGGAAAGACTGTAGCTAAAAGACTGGTTTGGGAACCTGAGTGAGTGGAGAACCTTCCTCTTGAATACAATCCAGCTGGAGCTATAGGAAGTTCTGTCTGCCAGTGCTCCTATTTCGGAAGCATTCTGTCCTGTTTCTCATTCTGTGTCTGCAGTCTGCAGAAAGAGAAACGTGACCGTCACAGGCGGCAAACCTTTGAACTTAGCTTCTTCCTTGAAAAGTGTGTTTTTTTCTGCCAAGCGACTGGGGGTGGGGTTGGGGCAGAGAAGGGAGAGAGAGACAGAGAGGGAAAGAGCTTTCCAGAACCCCAGTCCCACCACCCTCTCCACCACCACCTGAGCTTGGTGAAGTCCTTAACCTCTCCAAGCCTCATTTGTAAGCTAGGAATAAGGAGAGCTCCTCCCCTTCAGGGCTATCACGAGAAATCGGTGAGTAATTACAGTAAATGGTAGCATTCACGATGTCACGGTTTAACCACTAGGCACAGGGAGGGATGGCCACAACAGCATTAACCAAGACAAAGCCAGGTGTCAGCACCTCTCAGCATTTGCTTCTCCCGGTGTAGATGGATTTTGATGTGCTCTCTAATGAAAGTAGATACAGACATCTTCCGCCGGGTCAGATGAAAAAAGGTTCCCTCGATAGATATTTATGGAGCGTCTGCCAAGAATCAGATGTGGCAGATGTTGAGGATCACAGGCTAATGAGCCAGCTTGGTTTCGAGCCAGTTGGGGTGCCTGCCACCCCAGAGCTCTCGGCTTCGGGGAAGAGGTGGAATGGGAGTGCCAGGGAGACACACAGTGTGGATGTGTGTGTCCTGGAGAGCTGGGCTTGAATCTCGGAGATGTGTTCATTCATTCTTTCAACCAATATTTAAGGACCTACTGTGTATGTGCCAAGGGTTTATTCTAGGAGCTGAGGATACGGTGCTGAGCAAGGTAGACAAAAAGCTGTCAGCCTCTCAGAGCTCAGAGGTGGCGTTGTACCAGCTCAGACGCTCACTGCCAAATCTGTGATCCTGGGAAAGTCACTAGGTCTTGCTCAGCCTCGGGCTCATCACAAAGCATCAGGGGTATTAAATGAGGTAATGCATGTGAATCTCTTGACTGGGTGCCTGGCACGAAGGCTGCACCCAATAAATGGTGGTGCGATAGTGTGCAAGGTGACCCATGGTGGGGACCGCCATCCCAAATTTGGGGAGAGTGTGGGAGGGATTCTTGGGAGAAGTGACTTATACGCCGAAATCTAGGGCAGCAATTATGTCGCCGGGACAGAAAGGTGAAGACCACCCCAGCTGCTCGTAACCTCCCCTGACCCTCTTGTCTGCCCCTGCAGGTCTCCTTCCCATGGGTGAGGGGCCCAGCACCTTGGCCAAGGCCACAGCCACCTTGGGCCACCCAGGAACTGAACCAGTCACCCTCACCAACACAGACCCCCTTCTACCCGGGCATCTGGACAGCGCCAGTGCAGAGGAGCTGGTCGCAGGGGTCCCCCGAGCCCCCCATGGTCCCACCAGCCTCCCACAGGCGGCCCGTGAGTGCCAGCGAGAAGATGTTCTCCTTCAAGGTGGACAGAGCCGCCCACAGCGTTCCCATCATCAGGCAAGGTACTCATGGGTGCTTCCTTGGCGGCTTAGGGGAGGGGCGTTTGCTAGGAGGATGGGTCTCAGTTTCTGCTTTCCCCTTTTTTTAAAAATTTTTATTGAGGTGCAGTTGATTTACAGTGTTGTGTTAGTTTCAGGTATGCAGCACACTGAATCTGTTCAACATATACATGTATCCACTCTTTTTGAGATTCTTTTCCCATATAGACCATTACAGAGTATTGAGGAGAGTTCCCTGTGCTATCCAGTAGGTCCTTCTTAGTTATCTCTTTTATGTATAGTATTGTGTATGTCAATCCCTCTCTTCCAATTTATCCCTCCCCCCTCTTATTCCCGGCAACCATAAGTTTATTTTCTACATCTGTAACTCTATCTCTGTTTTGTAGATAAGTTCATTTGTACCTTTTTTTAGATTCCACATATAAGCAATATGGTATGATATTTGTCTTCCTCTGGCTTTTGCTTATGTTCTCTGGTTTTGAAGTAGAACATAATCAAATGTGAAAAAATTGGGATAAGCAGAAAGTTAGAAAACAGTAAAAGATAAGCTGTCACCCTTATCACCAGAATTCTCCCTGTTGACTTTTTGGTACAAACTCCTCCAAGACTGTGCTCTGCCCATCTGCACACGTCAGTACCTGTGTGGTGAGTGTGTGTGTGTGTGTGTGTGTGTACATATATATGAATATATATGAATTTGTATCAGAATCTAAATTTATATACTTCAACTCAGATGTACAGACATATTGGTAACTGAAATCCCTCTTGCCTTAGGAGGTTTTTAAATATTTTATTACCATTTTACAGGTAAGAGGAGACTGAGGCTTATGGAGAAAATTACTTCTCCAGAGGTTATGTATTCAATCTAATCTAAAATAACGCTTTTCAGTCAAATTTAAGGCTGGTTATCTCAGTGACTGTCACTTACAGCCTGGTCACTTTGGGGACACACAGCCATCAGGGTTTCCTTCTCCCCCCTCCCCCCCAGAAGGCCTCATGGCACTTGGGGAGGAGACTTCCTGTCTGTCACCATCCTCTTGGCCTTGCCAGGCTTACTGGCAGAGTAGCTGGGTCGACTTAGTCCCTGGCATGATTCCCAGGTTTCTTCTGTGGCCACTGGTGTGGAGGTCCCATTCTCTGTTTTCTGTGTCCCAGCCCCAGACCCCTCTGAGTCCCCAGGTCTCTCGATGCCTCCACACCCTTCCCTGGTCTCACTCAGGACCACTCACCTAGTCACTCCCCTCAGCCATTCAAATAATAGTTATTATTCTGAAATAAACAGACTAAGGAGCAAATGAAAGGTATCTCTGCAGTTTACATCATCATCATCATCATCTAAGGAATGCTCATGTACCAACCACCCAAGTTAAGAAATTACTCAGCCATTTCCCCTCAGCATTTTTTTAATTTAATTTTATTTATTTCTTTATTTATGGCTGTGTTGGGTCTTCACTTCTGTGCGAGGGCTTTCTCCAGCTGCGGCGAGCAGGGGCCACTCTTCATCGCGGTGCGCGGGCCTCTAACCATCGCGGCCTCTCTTGTTGCGGAGCACAAGTTCCAGCCGCACAGGCTCAGTAGTTGTGGCTCACGGGTCCAGCTGCTCCGTGGCATGTGGGATCTTCCCAGACCAGGGTTCAAACCTGTGTCCCCTGCATTGGCAGGCAGACTCTCAAACACTGCGCCACCAGGGAAGCCCCCCCCCAGCATTTTAATGTGAAAACTTTCAAACATACAGCAAAGCAAAAAGAATTTTACAGAGACAGCTCTCCTCCTAATTCTACCGCTAACACTTTGCTGTACTCTTTATTACATTTCTGTCTACCCATCCTTCTTGTCCTGCATTAATCCATCTTATTTTTTGGATGCATTTCAAAATAAATAGCACACATCTGTAGTCCTCCCCCTAAATGTTTTAGCACATATACCATTAACTAGAACTCAACATTTTTTGTCTCCTTCATGTAAAATGAACACAGAATGTGTATTAGTTATCATGAATGCATAACGAATTCTCCCCAAACGTAGTAGCCTAAAGCAAAATCAAACATGTGTTATCATCTATACGGTTTCTGTGGGGTCAGGAGTTTGGCAGCAGCTTAGCAGGACGGCTGTGGCTCAGGGTCCCTCGTAAGGCTGCAGTCATCTGAAGGCTTGACCTGGGCCAGAGGATCCACTTCGAACACGGCTGCTCACATGGGTGTCAGCAGGAGGCCCCGGTTCCTCACCACATGGGCCTCCCCAGAGAGTGGCTCGAGCGTTCTCATGACACGGCAGCTGCTCCTCCTGAGCAAGTGATCCTGGAGGACAAGATGGAAATGGCAACATCTCTTGTGACTAAGCCTCAGAAGTCATGCTCTGTCATTGTTGCAATATCCTGATGGTTACCCAGGGCGTCACCCTCCAGTGTGGGAGAAGACTACACACGGGCCTGAAGACCAGGAGGCGGGGATTATCAGCAGTCATCTTGGAGGCCGGCTACCACAGCCTGCCCTCGGGTCCTCAATGATTCACACTCCTCCTCCTCTCTCCCGAGGCCCCCCAAAATCTCACCCCAGTAACAGCATCGGCTCAAATTCCAGAATCTCGTCTAAATCAAGTCCAGGTACAGATGGGGCTCATGGGTGTAGTACGTTACGTTCAGCTCATCAAGTTCAAGTACTACTTCCAGAAATCTGAAGACCTCTGAACAAAGGGTCTGTCCCTTACACACCCAGCACATATTGGTGGGACAGACATAGCATCACTGCTACATACACTCCTCTTGTTCCAAAAGAAGAAAAACAGGAAACACACAGGAGTCCCTGGCCCAAAGCAGTTCTGAAGTCCAGCTGGGAAAATATCGGCAGTTCCTTGACTGGGCTTCAGTCCAACTCTTGCCCAGAAATGACTTTCCAGGGCTCTTGGCTCTGCCCCTGGTCCGTGAGTTCCGCCTTCTGAGTCGTCCTCCCTTTCCTATGAAAGGTGTCCCATGGATGTGGCTGCATAGTTTTATAGCCTGCTTCCTGCCTGTAGAAGCTTGGGGGTCCAGACACTTCTTTGACTTTTGTGGGTCTCTGTCAGTGTGAGTTGGCAGTGCTTCTTATTGGGGTTCATCCTATCAGGCAAAACCCACGCCCACAGACTTTTTTGTCACATGCCCTTCCACCATGGGCTTCTGCAAAGACTGACAAAGGACAGAAGCTTCTTAGAAGCCCAGTTCTTTGACCGAAGGGTTCTCTTGGACACTGCCCTGGATCTGTATTCTTAACAAAGGATTTTACAACCACACCCTCAGCTTCTTCTCTGGACTGTGTTTTCTTGAGAGTGCCCTTGATTTGATCTTTGCCCAGAACCTGTTTCTTACATTTCATTTGCCACCTGGAGAGGCAGGGAATTTTCAAGCCCAGAACATTGCCCTGATTTAACAGCCCTTCCTTTAACTGTCTCTCCCCCTCACATTTCACTATAAGTAGCAAGAAGTAACCAGGCAGCACCTTCCAAGACTCTGTCTGGGACTCTCTTTAGCTTGACCACTAAGCCTCACCACAAACATTTTCTACCTTCCTCATGACCACAGGCAATGTGTTAGGAAACCTTCTGCCACCACCTAACAAGGATCCCTTAACCCCAGTAACATTTTCCTCACTTTCCTGGAACCCTTCCCTCACTGCCTCCTCAAAGGCCATCGGGCTTCTACTAAGACTATTCAGGCTTTCTCAAGGACTCTTGGCCAAAGTCCTCCAGCTTCTGGCCACTGTTCCATCCCAAACCACTCCACATTGTAGGGTTTTTGTTAAATTTTCCACCACTCCTGGTGCCCAAACCTGTATTTGCTACTTATTGTTGCATAACAAATTACTGCAGGATGTAATGGCCTAAAACAACAGTAAACATTTGTTATCTCCTAGTTTCTCTGAGTCAGGAAGTTGGGAATGGCTTCGCTGGGGGATTCTTGCTCAGGCTTGTCCATGAGGTGGCAGTAATGGTGGTGGCTGGGCTGTGGTCCTCTGGGGGCTTGTCTGGGGCTGGAGGACCCACCTCTAGGATGGTTCACTCACATGGCTTTTGGTAAGAGGCCTCAGTTCTTCACTAAGTGCACCTCTCCATACGTTGCTTGAGCATCCTCAAGCTGCCAGCTCCTCCAGACAAGTAGTCCTAGAGAGTGAGGCAGAAGCTGCAATGTCTTTTAGGATCTAACCTCAGGAATCAAACTGTGTCATTTCTGCAATATCCTTGGTTACATAGAGAAGCTTTGTTACGGACTGAATTGCATTCCCCCAAAATGCATATGCTGAGGCCTCAATCCCAATATCGCAGAATGTGACCATATTTGGAGATAGTGTATTGAAATAGATGAGTAAGTTAAAATGAGATGATTGGGTGGGCCCTAATCCAAGGGCTGGTGTCCTTGTAAGAAGAGAGAGAGAGACGCCAGGGATGCACGTGCACAGAGAAAAGGGCATGTGAGGACACAGCAGGAAGGTGGCTGTCTGCAAGCCAAGGAGAGAGGCCTAACCCTGGCCACACCTTGATCTTGGACTTCCAGCCTCCAGAACTGTGAGAAAATGAATTTCTTTTGTTAAGACCTCCTGTGGTGTTTTGTTATGGCAGCCCCAGCTAACTAATATAAAGTCCATCCAGTATTGGAGAGGATGATGCAAGGGTCTGAATACCAGGAGACAAGAATCAGTGGGGCCATCTTGGAGACTGGCTACCACACCCTGAAAGGTGTTAGACCTTGAATGTGCTCACTGAGTTGTGCCAGTCGTGCACAACTATGTAACCCAAATTCCTATCAAGATATAGAACATTACCATCACCCCAGAAAGTTCCCTCATGTCCCTCGCCAGTCAATTCCCAGCCCCAGGCCCCAGAGGCACCCACTCTTCTGAATTCTTTTCCCGCCATGGATTAGATATTCCTGTTCTAGAATCTCAAGTACACAGAACCATGTAGTACATGTTCCTTTGTGGAAGGCTTTTTTCACTCAGCATAGTATTTCTGAGATTCATTCATTTTGTTGTATGCATCATGTTCTGTCTTATGAACATATATACAGGGTTTGGGTTTTTTTTTTTTAATGTGTCCTTTGGACACATGGCACATGGGCTGTTTCTTTTCTTTTTTTCACTCCGCCATTTAAATTTTTCCACTGTAATCACCGGTTTCTCCAGTGCCATGCTGAACTTGGGGCTTCTCTGAAGGCCTTGGATTCCCCCTGGAGAAATGAAGGATGAGTCGTATGGCTTAGAGTCCCTCACATCTACCTGGGCTCTATCTCCTCAGCCTCTCAGCCAGGTCTCATGTTTCCAAATGTTTGCCCTCGTTCCCCTGACACTCTCGCCATCCTCAGAAAAGGACTTTCATCTTCCCGTGTCATGGGGAGTTCCTTTGTGTCTGGGCCTCTCTACTCCACGCTTTAGAGAAAACTCTGTGCTCCAGTCCTCCATGCTGTCTCTTGACAGAAAACACCTCTTTTTAAGGGTTCCGAGAAAGCTCTTTCCTCTCTTAGCAAAGCTGGGTTCTTCCAATTAAATTGGCTTACTGTTAGACTGTCACCTTGCTTTAGACTTGAAAAATTCTATTTGAAAACCCAAAGCCAAGGATTTATTTACTGCAGATCAGGTCAGGGTTTCTCAATCTTGGCACAGTGACAGGTGGGTCGCATAACTCCTTGTTGAAGGATCTGTCCTGTCCACTGTCGAATGTTTAGCAGCATCCCTGACTCCTACCCACCAGAGATACCAGTAGCAACACCACCACCACCAACCGCCCTAACTGTGGTACTCAAAAATGTCTCCAGACATTGTCAAAAATCAAAACATCATTTTGCCTGGGGGAAAAATCACCCTGTTCTAGTTAATACTCATCCTTCCTTTACCACAAGGCAATAAAACGTCAGCTCCAAGGCCAAATCTTAATGGCAAGAGCTCATGGGAGGTGGGGAAGAATTACTGAGAAAAGAAAATATGTGGAGTGACTTATTAAAATAGCATCTTGATTCATATATATATATATATTTTTTTTCCCAATAATGGGACCATATGAACCTAACATAGGTAACCTTTTTTTTTCTTTTTTTGGCCGTGCCGCTCAGCTTGCAGGATCTTTGTTCCCCAGCCAGGGATGGAACCTGTGCCCCCTGCAGTGGAAGCACAGAATCCTAATCACTGGACTGCCAAGGAATTCCGTACCTGATTTTTAAAATTCAATAATATGTCATAAACATCTTCCCACTTCAATACATTGACTACATAGTGGTTAAAAGCATAGGCTCTGAATCCAACAAACTTAGGTTCATCCCTTGACTCTACCACTTACCAGCTGTGTGTCCTTGAGCAGGTGACTTGACGTCTCTGTGCCTCATATCTCTCACGTATAAAATGGAGATGGGAATAATAATGCCTATCTCACTGGGTTGTTATGAAGACGAAATCGTATCCTGCCTGTAAGTGCTGAGCACGGCGCCTGGTGCATAGCGAACATTCAGTAAATATTAAAATATTTAATATTTTAATATTTAAATTTTAAATTTTACAATCTTAATAATTTGTATATTTTAAAATTTTAATATTTAAATTTTAAATATTAAAATTTAAAAATTAAGTTATTACCTAACCATGATTGTTATTTAACTTTTATTTACAACTTACAATGTCTTAAAGACACAGTTAAGGTGCACACATACTGCCCCTGCTGCAGACTGGTGATTATTGGAGCGCACCAGGACAGCTGGGGGTTGTTAAAATATTAAAGTAACTCCCCTGCCTTTTGGCCAACAGCTCATGCCCGAAAATTCTTAAAGTGCCTGCGTCCCCATATCCGCCGTCCCACCGCTCCAGCCCTCCCGACTCTCCCTGGGGCTTCTCCCCACTGGGACCTCTGAAGGATCCAGCATCTAGAGTTAAGCCGGTTTGGTCATACATGGCCCTTAGGTTCTTTTTGATAAATAACAGTAGCCGGTAAAGAAGTTTGGGGCAGGTGAGGGGTAACTGCTCCCGCACCTCCCTGCCTGGGTGTAAGGAAAGCAAGTCTCAGAGCAAATTCTAGCCCCACAAAGACTTTGAGTAAACACACCTTCCCCAGTAAAGGGACCCCATTGATCAGCCTGTTCTGTAAGTTTGATGAAGTCCCCCCTCCGGCCATCATCTTGCAGGGAAGCGTCCCTCAAGACAGCCACGACAGGGTCGCAGAGGCAGCCGGAGTCACCCCTAGAGATGGCATCAGACGCCAGAACTCTAAGCTGAGACTGGACAGGGGCCCAGTTAGGGTCAGACCCCGAGGCCCTCCCTGGGGACACAGGCCAGGCAGTACCTTCGTCCAGTGGGAGCCGATTTCTTGAGGAATATGAAAACAGATGAAATCTTCCTCCTGAAAACTCAGTTTCCAAATTGCGATGCGCAATCAGTGTAAAATAAACCCCAGATTTCAAAGGCTTCATGCCTCGAAGGAAAAGAATATAAAATATCTCCATATTTTTTGTCGATTACGTGTTCAAATGATGCTTTTTAATGTATTGGGTTAAATAAAATTGATCATTAAAAAAATCCTCTCTTCTTTTTACCTTTTTAACGTGACTACTAGAAAATTGAAAATTGCATTCTGTAGCTCCCATTATTTCTCTATCAGGCACTGCTGCTGTAGTCAGTTAGGACTTTGCTGCTCAGGATCCAAGCGAGTCAGATGGGGGCAGTGAGCTTCAAATAAAAGTTTTCTAATCATGGACCTAGTTGGGGAGGTGGAGGGAGAGAAAATGGGCAGCTGCTGAAGTTCCAGGCCCTTGTGTTCCTCGCGCCCCAGGGAACACTGTGGCCAGGGCTGCTCATTCAACACGCAAGGCTGTGCATTCTCCGGGCACCACAGGCCATCAGCTATGTCCACTAGAGGTTCTGGGGTCCACAAACAGGTTTGAGACCTGGCTGGGGGGCAGGAATCTTTGACTCTAAAATGCATAAATAAAAAATACAGAAGCAAAATGAATAGATGATGAATGTCCACAAACATGACAGTGAGTGCTTCATCCATCATTGATGTTAAGACTCATGAAAGTTCCATCACCACTGAGAACAATTTGTTCAGCTTCTCACTTCACAGGAAGATAAGAATGTGCAGTGACTGTCCAGAAACCATAGTCACCTGGAAATTTAAAATACGCTGCTTGGGCCCAAGTGATCTCACACGTAGAATTATAGAAATCTTTACAAACGTTTCTACACCAATAAAAAGAAATGTATTCAGTGTTGATGTGAGTGAATTGCGAGATGTCTGATGTGATACAGAGTGGGGCCCCCAAACACAATGCCATAATCCCTGAAAGTCATATAAAAAGGCCTTGTAATACTGGGGTAAATAAGAAAAAATATAGGAAAGCTTAAATGTCTCTCAAGTGGATCCTAGTTAAACACGTTTGGCACACTTGTACAATGGACCCCAATGCTACCCTGGAAAAGAACCCAGTACAGCCTCAAATACTGACATGGGAAGATGTTTTTGATATTGTTAGCTGAAAAGTAAGCTGGATAAGCATCTCTGTCATGTAAATGCATTTTTGTTTATTGAAAAGATATGGCTGCAATATAAACAAACAGAGCTAATGTTTAGGGCTAAATGCTCTACTTGAGGGGTCAGCAAACTTTTCCTGTAAAGAGCCAGATAGTAAATACTGTAGTACTTGTGGGTCACATGGTCTCTGCTGCAACTACTCAGCTCTGCCTTTGTAGCTGGGAAGCAGCCATAAATAATATGTAAATGATCACTGTGGCTATGTTGCAATAAAACTTTATTTACAAACATAGGCAGAATTCCAGATTTGGCCGCAGGGCCATAGTTTGCCAAGCCCTGCTCTATATCATTATTCTATTTAATCTCCAGATAGCCCTTTATAACAGAGACTATCAGGGATCCTGAATTATGTATGTGGAAACGAAGGCTTAGAGAGAGCAAATGACTTGCCCAAGGTCCTCAGCTCTTATGCAGCATAGAAAAAAGTCTGGAAAGAGACACACCACAGTGCATCAGTGCAGTTAACGCTGGGGAAGAGAAATGAGGCAGCTCTTACCCTTTCCAGTCCTCCTGTAATGCTTTCAGTGCATAAGTCTCATGAATGTGAAGGTTAATCTGAAAATATTCTTTAAGACTTTGGGGAAACTCACTGTCTCCTCTGCCTTCTCTGTTGACCTTGTGTGTTAGTGTGGACCAACGCGGCGGAACTATCAGAACAATCAGTGGCCGAGGAAAGTCCTGGGACAGGGCCCTACAGAGAAATTTTTGTGGACCAGGACCTGTCCCAGCACGATAAGGTGAGGGGTCTTGGGGAAGCACAGAGCTACAGCAGCAAGAGGGACCATGGAGAGATTGCCACTGCCTCTTGTTCTCTGTGTCTCAAGGACTGTCCCTTTTTCCTACTTCCAAGAAACCACCTCTTCCTCCCAAGACATTCAGCCAGGTTTGGCCACTGCTCATTTTATCCCAAATAACATCTACAACTACAAGGTACTGAGCACCTACTGTGTGCTGGGCCATGTCCTGTGCACTTGACATTTATTAGCTCGTTAATCTTCACCGTCTTCAAAATAGATTTTATCACCCTCACTTTGCAGATGAGGAAACTGAATCTCAGAGAGGTTCAGTAATGTGTTCAAGGCTGCCCAGTGCAAGGAGCAGTGTTAGGATTCAAACCAGAGGTCTGGTTAGCTTCTCAGCGGGTACTTCTAACTCCCACACAGTAATCACTTGGTCAACCTTCAGTGATGGAACAGTGATGCAAAAACACATTCCTTGCAGGAGGATGTGAGCCCTGAAGTCAGGGACGCGTGGGCGGAGAGACTCATTAAAGAACCAGAGAGGTTTAAAGCAGGGATGCGAGCAGAACAGGTGGATTCAAGCCATCCTGGGAAGGGCCCAAGTCAATTTCTCCCCACTTAGACATGACTCGAAAGTTACTCTAAAAGAAGCAGTCTATAATATCTCGCTTTCCTTCAGGGCCAGGGCCTGCTCCTGCAGCAATTCTCAGAGTTTGTGAGGAGCAGACCTACCTGGGGTTCTTGTCAGACACGGAAATCCAAACCTTCAGGAGGCAGGGGGTTCCAACCCAGGCATCCTGGGACCAGACTCTGCAAAATGTTGCAGAAAGGCGAGAAGCCACACTCAGATTCTGTATTTATTGCTGTGTAACAAGCCATCCCAAAACTTAGCGGCTTCAAACAGCAATTCATTATTCCCCAGAATCTATGGGTTGACCTGGAAGGTTCCTTTGCTCATGTCCCCTGGCCTCACTCATGCAGCCTCAGTCAGCCGCTGGCTTGGCCAGGTTGGTTGTCGGTCTCCATTGGCCTCCTTCCCACATCTAGGGCCTCAGCCAGGACGCCTGGACTGGTGCGCCCCTTTGTGCATGTGGCTTTTCATCACAGCACGGTGGTCTCGGGGTTCCCAGGGGGCCAGAGCAGAAGCTGCACAGCCTGTAAGAACTTCCCTGGAGGTCATGCAGCATCACTTCCACTCCATTCCGTTGGTTAAAGCTAGTCACGGGGCCAGCCCAGACTAGAGGGTGGGGAAATAGACTGGATGGCAAAACTGCAAAGTATTTGTAGCCATTTCTCAACCTGCCTCAATTTTAACTTGGAAATATAGTGCAACCACTATAATTTTTTCTATTTATAGAAAATTTTTATAAGCCATTTATCATTTTTTCTATTTATAATAGAAATAATTCTTTCTCTTTATAAGTCGTTTATACCCTGACTTGCCAGGACTCCTTCAAGTGACAATAAACAAATTAGCTTGAGGGGGAGCATTGATTAGCTCATCTTATTGGAAAATTTAAAGGGCCACTAGCTTCAGGTATGGCTAGATCCAGGAGCTTGAATAATGTCATCAGAACACCTCCCCACTACCAACTTCTCCCCTCTGTTTCCCTCAGTGTCTGGCTTTCTTCATAAGGCTGGCTTTGTGTGTTAGAAAAGACAAACTCAGGCAAACAAGCCTACATGATCCAAAGGAAGGCAAGATCCTCTCCCTCTGTAATCGATGTGTGAAATCTCTGATTGACCAGCTTGGGCCACATGCACATGGGGAGGTGGGACAGGAAGGAGCAGGGCACATGACTGACCGTCCTACCCAGACCAAATGGAAGGAGGAACACTCCCTCCAAGAAGGGCAAGGGGACCCTCAGCAGGAAAGCAGAACCCACAGCTGTCCACTGCCCTCTGCAAACTTCTTATATTCCAGCACTGGCACGGGGCCTGGCACTTAGTTGCTGCCTGATGAATGTTTGTTGCATGAAAAATGAATAAGCACCTGGCTGATCATAACAGGGTGAAACAGGGGAAACTGCCCAGGAGTAGGGAATATGTCTGATGCTCTCTCTTGAAGTTTTGCCACCAACTTTCACAAGGACCCAAAGGAAGGCCCCTGGCAGCAGCTGGCAATGTCAGACAGGCTTTCTCATGAGCGAGACCCTGTCCTTCCCCAGGTCACGGAGCTAGCAGGTCGTGAGGCTGACTGCACGGCTCTCCTGGGAATGAGCTGGCCCAGAAATTGCCCGTTTACCTCCTCCCGTGACTGCTTTGGAAAAGGCCTCTGGGGAATTTCTTCTTCTTCTTCTTCTTCAGTTTTTCTGACATTTTATTGATAACATCTGGTGAGAAGTTTGGGGGAATTTTTTCCTTTTTTGGAAAACCTAACCAATTCTTTGGCTGCAGAGCTTTATCACTGGAGAGATGGAGGACAGGGTTAATTATACCTGTGGGTAAAGTCTACCAGCAATTTTGTTTTTCCAGACGAAAGTTGACATGAGCCCATGCAAATAAATCACTATTCCTGTCTCATTTACTTTCCAGATTCAGTTTCCTGGAAAAATTCATACATGAATAGCCAAAAGAGGCAGGAAATATTAGAAGAGAGGAAAGGGAAAACAAATATTTCAGAATGTTTTAAGTTAAAAAAAATAACCCTCATTATAGGCAGAATGTGGTCAAACAGAATGTTGTTTTCCTAACTACCTTTCCTAGGTCCCCAGTGTGCTAGGCTGTATATTATAAATGAAAACATTCTAAGTAAACTTTCTAGCAACAAAAGTTCCCAAGTGGGATGGTTGTTCTTAATATGAAAGTCTAATTCTCGGGGAAAGGAAAGTTTCCGTACCTGTGAGGTACAGACATCCATTACAGGAGTCTATATACAAGTACATCATTTTAACCCAATTCTTGTCTCTATGAGATTTTCCAAGTGACAGAGATAGCCTTGAAAGTCTGCTTTTTCCCTCCCTGCCTACCCTCACCTTCCCAAAGAATGATACCATATTTTTCCTGTCTTTCTTTAAATGGGCTCAGCCTTACACCCAGACCCACACCTAGTAAATTTCCCATCTGGCCTCCACCCAGGATGAAATAATTCTGCTGCTGGGAAAAGAAGTCAGCCGTCTCTCCGATTTTGAGCTTGAATCTAAATACAAAGACACCGTGATAGCAAGCCTGCAGAACCAAGTGGCCAACCTGAGGCAGAAGCTGTTGGAAACAGCCGCCTCCAGGCAGAAAGAGAGGGTGATCCCGCCCAAGTTTCAGGTTCTGCATGAAGAGGACGATGCCCAACAGAGAGAGATCCAGAGCTTGAAAAACCAGGTAGGGCTCAGAGACAAGTGGGTCGGGGTCTTGGGGTCACAACACAGGGTGACAGCTCTCAGGTAGAGCCTTGGCGGAGCCACCCGGGTAGTTAGAAATGGGCACTCAGCACAGCATGGTGAAGAGTGCAGATCCAGGGAGTGGAGGGTTGGCAAATTTCTAGCCTTGTAAGAACAATATTAGATTTGATTAAGTGCCTACCATGTTCAGGCCCCGGTGCAGGTGCTTTGGGTGCATTAGCTTATTTATTTATTTATTTATTTATTTATTTACTTATTTATTGGCTGCATTGGGTCTTCGTTGCTGTGCACGGGCTTTCTCTAGTTGCAGTGAGCAGGGGCTACTCTTCACTGCAGTGCGTGGGCTTCTCATTGCAGTGGCTTCTCTTGCTGCAGAGCATGGGCTTCAGTACTTGCAGCATGAGGGCATCAGTAGCTGTGGCTCGCGGACTCTAGAGTGCAGGCTCAGTAGTTGTGGCCCACGGGCATAGTTTCTCCACGGCATGTGGGATCTTCCTGGACCAGGGCTCGAACTCGTGTCCCCTGTATTGGCAGGCAGATTCTTAACCACTGCACCATGAGGGAAGTTCCCTCATTAGCTAGTTAAACCTCAGTCTTCTGACAGATACCATTCTACAGATGAGGAGACTGAGGCACGCTCAGAGATGCCCAGGAGCTTGTTACAGCTTGCACAGCAAGTGAGAGGCAGTGATGTGATTTGGGCTCAGCTCTGCCACCTTGTACACCTCATGCTTTCACACCCACTTTGCATTTCCACCCAACTCCTGTTGCTTCAGTGACCACTTCTCACACCCACCCAGACCCAGCCAGAAAGAGCTAGAGATGGGGAGAAGGAACACCACAGTGTTCCAAACACTGAGGCTTTTATCAAACCCTGAAGGCAGCTGCTGGTTCATTTATAGGGAATTTCACCAAAAATTCTCCACCCAGAATGTCTGGATTTACCAGTCAAATTCCTTCCTCCTGAAACTAAATCCATAAAAGAAAAAAAAATTTTTTTGAGTTTTAAAGAACTACTTTAAAATTGGCCACTGATCTTGTACATAAATTATATCTCAACAAAGTTGATAAAAAAGCAATAGGTCATTGATGAATTTTGGACTCAGTGCATAATTCTGCTTAAAACCATAGTCAGATTTGGTTCAACATGGCGGAGTAGAAGGACATGCTCTCACTCCCTCTTTCGAGAACACTGGAATCACAACTAACTGCTGAACAATCAGCGACAGGAAGACACTGGAACTCACCAAAAAAGATACCCCACATGCAAAGACAAAGGAGAAGGCGCAATGAGACAGTAGGAGGGGCGCAATCCCAATAAAATCAAATCCCATCACTGCTGGGTGGGTGACTCACAAACTGGAGAACACTTATACCACAGAAGTCCACCCACTGGAGTGAAGGTTCTGAGCCCCACGTCGGGCTTCCCAACCTGGGGGTCTGGCAATGGGAGGAGGAATTCCTAGAGACTCAGAGTTTGAAGGGTAGTGGGATTTGACTGCATGACTTTGGCAGGACTGGGGGAAAGAGAGATTCCACTCTTGGAGGGCACACACAAAGTAGTGTGTGCATTGGGACCCAGGGGAAGGAGCAGTGACCCCCATAGGAGACTGAACCAGACCTACCTGCTAGTGTTGGAGGGTCTCCTGCAGAGGCGGGGGGCAGCTGAGGCTCACCAAGGGACAAGGACACTGGCAGCAGAAGTTCTGGGAAGTATTCCTTGGCATGAGCCCTCCCAGAGTCTGCCATTAGCCCCACCAAAGAGCCTGGGTAGGCTCCAGTGTTGGGTCACTTCAGGCCAAACAACTACCAGGGAGGGAACCCAGATCCACCCATCAGCAGACAAGCAGATTAAAGTTTTACTGAGCTCTGCCCACCAATGCCACAGCCAGCTCTACCCACCACCAGTCCCTCCTATCAGGAAACTTCCACAAGCCTCTTAGATAGCCTCATCCACCAGAGGGCAGACAGCAGCAGCAAGAAGAACTACAAGCGTGCAGCCTGTGGAACAAAAACCTTATTCACAGAAAGACAGACAAGATGAAAAGGCAGAGGGCTATGTAGCAGATGAAGGAACAAGATAAAACCCCAGAAAAACAACTAAATGTAATGGAGATAGGCAACCTTCCAGAAAAAGAATTCAGAATAATGATAGTGAAGATGATCCTGGACGTCAGAAAAAGAATGGAGGCAAAGATCGAGAAGATGCAAGAAACGTTTAACAGAGATCTAGAAGAATTCAAGAACAAACAAACAGAGATGAACAATACAATAACTAAAAAAAAAACACACACTAGAAGGAATCAATAGAATAACTGAGGCAAAAGAACGGATAAGTGACCTGGAAGACAGAATGGTGGAATTCACTGCTGCGGAACAGAATAAAGAAAAAAGAATGAAAAGAAATGAAGACAGCTTAAGAGACCTCTGGGACAACATTAAACACAACAACGTTCACATTATACGGGTCCCAGAAGGAGAAGAGAGAGAGAAAGGACCCGAGAAGATATTGAAGAGATTATAGTCAAAAACTTCCCTAACATCGGAAAGGAAATAGCCACCCAAGTCCAGGAAGCACAGAGAGTCCCATACAGGAGAAACCCAAGGAGAAACACACCGAGACACATAGTAATCAACTTGGCAAAAATTAAAGAAAAATTATTGACAGCAGCAAGGGAAAAATGACAAATAACATACAAGGGAACTCCCAGAAGGTTAACAGCTGATTTCTCAGCAGAAAGTCTACAAGCCAGAAGGGAGTGGC
Organism: Mesoplodon bidens; assembly: GCF_964165515.1. Lineage (NCBI taxonomy): Eukaryota > Metazoa > Chordata > Mammalia > Artiodactyla > Ziphiidae > Mesoplodon > Mesoplodon bidens. The sequence goes on along the minus strand of NW_027672700.1, from coordinate 1,638,443 downwards.
ATGATATACTTAAAGTGATGAAAGGGAAGAACCTACAACCAAGATTACTCTACCCAGCTAGTATCTCATTGAGATTCGATGGAGAAATCAAAAGCTTGACAGACAAGCAAAAGCTAAGAGAATTCAGCACCACCAAACCAGCTCTACAACAAATGTTAAAGGAACTTCTCTAAGTGGGAAACACAAGAGAAGAAAAGGACCTACAAAAACAAACCCAAAACAATTAAGAAAATGGTCATAGGAACACACATATCGATAATTACCTTAAACGTGAATGGATTAAATGCTCCAACCAAAAGACACAGGGTTGCTGAATAGATACAAAAACAAGACCCATCTATATGCTGTCTACAGGCGACCCACTTCAGACCTAGGGACACATACAGACTGAAAGTAAGGGGATGGAAAAAGATATTCCATGCAAATGGAAATCAAAGGAAAGCTGGAGTAGCAATACTCATATCAGGTAAAATACACTTTAAAATAAAGAATGTTATAAGAGACAAGGAAGGACACTACGTAATGATCAAGGGATCAATCCAAGAAGAAGATATAACAATTATAAATATATATGCACCCAACATAGGAACACCTCAATACAAAAGGCAATCGCTAACAGCTCTAAAAGAGGAAATCAACAGTAACACAATAATAGTGGGGGACTTGAACACCTCACTTACACCAATGGACAGATCATCCAAAGAGAAAATTAATAAGGAAACACAAGCTTTAAATGACACAATAGACCAGATCGATTTAATTGATATTTGTAGGACATTCCGTCCAAAAACAGCAGATTGCACTTTCTTCTCAAGTGCGCACGGAACATTTTCCAGGATAGATCACATCTTGGGTCACAAATCAAGCCTCAGGAAATTTAAGAAAATTAAAATCATATCAAGCATCTTTTCTGACCACAACGCTATGAGATTAGAAATGAATTACAGGGAAAAACCTGTAAAAAACACAAACACATGGAGGCTAAACAGTACGTTACTAAATAACGAAGAGATCACTGAAGAAATCAAAGAGGAAATCAAAAAATACCTAGAGACAAATGACAATGAAAACACGACGATCCAAAACCTATGGGATGCAGCAAAAGCATCCCATAGTTCTAAGAGGGAAGTTCGTAGCTACACAAGCCTACCTCAAGAAAGAAGAAACATCTCAAATAAACAATCTAACGTTAACACCTAAAGGAACTAGAGAAAGAAGAACAAACAAAACCCAAAGTGAGCAGAAGGAAAGAAATCATAAAGATCAGAGCAGAAATAAATGAAATAGAAACAAAGAAAACAATAGCAAAAATCAATAAAACTAAAAGCTGGTTCTTTGAGAAGTTAAAGAAAATTGATAAACCATTATCCAGACTCATCAAGAAAAAGAGGGAGAGGACTCAAATCAATAAAATTAGAAAGGAAAAAGAAGTTACAACAGACAACCGCAGAAATACAAAGCATCCTAAGAGACAACTACAAGCAACTCTATGCCAATAAAATGGACAACCTGGAAGACATGAACAAATTCTTAGAAAGTTATAACCTTTCAAGTCTGAACCAGGAAGAAATAGAAAATATGAACAGACCAATCACAAGTAATGAAATTGAAACTGTGATTAAAAATCTTCCAACAAACAGAAGTCCAGGACCAGAAGGCTTCACAGGTGAATGCTATCAAACATTTAGAGTCGAGCTAACACCCATCCTTCTCAAACTCTTCCAAAAAATTGCAGAGGAGGGAACACTCCCAAACTCATTCTCTGAGGCCACCATCACCCTGATACCAAAACCAGACAAAGATACTACAATAAAAGAAAATTACAGACCAATATCACTGATGAATATAGATGCAAAAATCCTCAACAAAATACTAGCAAACAGAATCCAGCAACACATGAAAAGGATCATACACCATGATCAAGTGGGATTTATACCAAAGAGGCAAGGATTCTTCAATATATGCAAATCAATCAATATGATACACCATATTAAAAAGTTGAAAAAGAAAAACCATATGATCATCTCAATAGATGCAGAAAAAGCTTTTGACAAAATTCAACACTGATTTACAATAAAAACTCTCCAGAAAGTGGGCATAGAGGGAACCTAGTTCAACATAGTAAAGGCCATATATGACAAAGCCACAGCAAACATCATTCTCAATGGTGAAAAACTGAAAGCATTTCCTCTAAGATCAGGAACAAGACAAGGATGTCCACTCTCACTACTATTCTCCAACATAGTTTTGGAAGTCTTAGCCACAGCAATCAGTGAAGAAAAAGCAATAAAAGGAATCCAAATTGAAAAAGAAGAAGTAAAACTGTCACTGTTTGCAGATGACAGGATACTCTACAGAGAGAATCCTAAAGATGCCACGAGAAAACTACTAGAGCTAATCAATGAACCTGGTAAAGTTGCAGGACACAAAATGAATGCACAGAAATCTCTTGCATTCCTATACACTAATGATGAAAAATCTGAAAGAGAAATTAAGGAAACACTCCCATGTACCACTGCAACCAAAAAATAAAATACCTAGGAATAAACCTACCTAGGGAGACAAAGACCTGTATGCAGAACACTGTAAGACACTGATGAAAGCAATTAAAGATGATAGCAACAGATGAAGAGATATACTATGTTCTTGGATTGGAAGAATCAATATTGTGAAAATGACTCTACTACCCAAAGCAATCTACAGATTCAATGCAATCCCTATCAAATAACCAATGGCATTTTTTAGAGAACTAGAACAAAAAAGCTTAAAATTTGTGTGGAGACACAAAAGACCCCGAATAGCCAAAGCAGTCTTGAGGGAAAAAAACGGAGCTGGAGGAATCAGACTCCCTAACTTCAGCCTATACTACAAAGCCACAGTAATCAAGAAAATATGGTACTGGCACAAAAACAGAAATATAGGTCAATGGAACAGAATAGAAAGCCTGGAGATAAACCCACACACCTATGGTCAACTAATTTATGACAAAGGAGGCAAGGATATACCGTGGAGAAAAGACAGTCTCTTCAATAAGTGGTGATGGGAAAACTGGACAGCTACATGTAAAAGAATGAAATTAGAACACTCCCTAATGCCATACACAAAAATAAACTCAAAACGGATTAGAGACCTAAATGTAAGACCAGACACTCTAAAATTCTTAGAGGAAAACATAGGAAGAACACTCTTTGACATAAATCACAGCAAGATATTTTTTGATCCACTTCCTAGAGTAATGGAAATAAATACAAAAATAAACAAATGAGACCTAATAAAACTTCAAAGCTTTTGCACAGCAAAGGAAACCATAAACAAGATGAAAAGACAACCCTCAGAATGGGGGAAGCTATTTGCAAAGGAAGCATCTGACAAATGATTAATTTCCAAAATATATAAAGAGCTCATGCAGCTCAATATTAAAAAAACAAACAACCCAATCCAAAAATGTGCAGAATACCTAAATAGACATTTCTCCAAAGAAGATATACCGCTGGCCAAGAAGCATATGAAAAGCTGCTCAACATCATTAATTATTAGAGAAATGCAAATCAAAACTGCAATGAGGTATCACCTCACACCAGTTAGAGTGGGCATCATCAGAAAATCTACAAACAACAAATGCTGGAGAAGGTGTGGAGAAAAGGGGACCCTCTTGCACTGTTGGTGGGAATGTAAATTGATACAGCCACTATGGAGAACAGTATGGAGGTTCCTTAAAAAACTAAAATTAGAATTACCATAGGACCCAGCAATCCCACTACTGGGCATATACCCAGAGAAAACCATAATTCAAAAAGCCACATGCACCCCAATGTTCATTGCAGTACTATTTACAATAGCCAGATCATGGAAGCAACCTAAATGCCCATCGACAGACGAATGGTTAAAGAGGAAGTGGTACATATATACAATGGAATATTACTCAGCCATGAAAAGAAACAAAATTGGGTCATTTGTAGAGACGTGGATGCATCTAGAGACTGCCATACAGAGTGAAGTAAGTCAGAAAGAGAAGAACAAATATCCTGTATTAACGCATATATGTGGAACCTAGAAAAATGGTAAAGATGAACCAGTTTACAGAGCAGAAATTGAGACACACATGTAGAGAACAAACGTATGGACACCAAGGGGGGAAAGCGGCAGGGGGTGGGGGTGGTGGTATGATGAATTGAGAGATTGGGATTTACATGTATACACTGATGTGTATAAAATGGGTGACTAATAAGAAAAATATAAATAAATAAATAAACATTTAAAAAAAAGAGACAGGAAAAAAAAAACCCTATTCAATGCTTGGGGGCCTTTGTTCTCTTGTTCTCTGTTTGCTGTCTTTCCCTCTGTAACCGATTCTAGGTACACAGTTTCAATCCTAGAAATGGTGCTCTAGAAAGGACACAGATTGTGTATGGTGAACCTAGGAGATTCTAACAGGAAACTGTAAGCTCCATGAAGGCAAAGGTTGGGCCCAGTAACCTTCTAGAACTCTGTTAGGACTGTGGCTGTTTGTTTGTTCTTTATTCATCCATCCATCCATCCGTCCATTAATCCAAAGAAATATTTTGGGGGTCCTATCCTGTGCCATGCCCTCTTCCAGGCTCTGAGAATTCAGCAGAGAACAAGACAGACATGATCCTTCCCCCTGTTATGCTCTAGTGAGGGAGTCAGAATAAACAAGTCAACAAATACATGCTCTAATATTTAAAGGAACTAATGACTCTCCTTCAAACCTGGTTTTGAAAAAACAAGGAAAGTAACAGGTCCTATAGGAATTATTAGTGCAAACAGCTACCTTGACATGTAGCTGACACATTAATGAGCATCTTTTTCTTGAACTGAACCCAATTTTGCTGAAATATTCCTTCCAGTTATTCTCCCATTTCAGAGCTTTCCTGAGAAAATGACATGTCTTTTTCAGGTACATGGATGAGGCTGAATTATTCCCACATACCTTTTTTTTTTTGGCCGTACCATGCGGCTTGCAGGATCTTAGTTCCCTGACCAGAGATCAAACCCAGGCCTCCAGCAGTGGAAGCACAGAGTCCTAACCACTGGACTGCCAGGCAATTCCCCACATACCTTTTTTTAAATAATTGAAATATATTTGACATAGAATATTATATAATTTCCACATATCTTTGAATATCAGCCGGTCCCAATTTGAGTTTTATTTAAAGTGGCTGCCGATATCTGGGGGAAAAAATGTTTTTTTTACAAAGAAATTATCTAGAAATAATTACACTGATGCATCATGCTCTTGCCTCCCCTACCCCTGGATCTTCACTTATAACTGAAGAAGAATATTTTATAGCAAGGCATATGTGAACCAGAGGCTCGATTCGTTTGAACTCAAATCGAGTTTCATCCACTGACATTTTAGTTTCTTAACTATTCTACTGCCTGCAGGGCATTCCACCAGAAGTGTAAGCCACATGGCAGGTTGATTTATGGTTCTGATTACTTTATGTGTTTTCCCTGGTCCCCGAAGGTGTGTGCATAATGATTTGCTCTCAGAGATCTTCGATCTGCTACAGTATCACTAGAAAATTCTTACCTCCATGTGCTCTTATACGCCTGTGCTAATTAGAAGCCAAATTATCATCCTGAAACAATCACTCCTCCTAGCACTCTTAACTTTCTTATGATTCAGTGCCCATTTTATTACACAGCTTAACAGACATTAAACGTCTTGGAATTTATGCCATTACAAACAATATGGATATTTATTTTGATAGTAAAATTATCAAAGAGGTTTGAAGACTCTTTGGAGTTTTCCAGCAATCTGAAATCCTAAAACTCTGACACTCAGATTGAAATATTTTCAATCTGTCAAAACCACTGGAATCTTAGAGGGGAACGTATGTTTTCCCTCCCGGAAGTTTGTCTCTGTGTGTTCTATCTCTGGTATCTTGCAAATAAAAGCATTAAGCTGAGAAGAGCTTACAAACACTTTCAGTGTTCCAAGGACCTTTTATGGAAAAGTGGTATTTCCCCCCAACAGAGAAAAGTAAAATGTGAAAGAATTTTTTTACTCAAAGTTTCCAAAGCACAAACATGCAAAAGTATAGCCTTGGGGAGAGTGGGGGTCAGAGTGGCCTGTGTCCCCTCAACTTCTAGCATAGACCCCCCCCAAAAATGTCTCAGGTGCCCCAGGGAAAAAGTAAGTGTAACTGCCCCAAATGTCCTAGACTCTGAACCATGATGGTGCATGAAACGAGTCGGAAAACGTGTGAGACCTTGACGCTTCTGTTAATTCTACCAGAGTAATAATGACAAGATTTCCAAGGACACAAACCAAGACCAAAGGCTGTGATCGCCATCTGGTGACCATATCAGCACACCCGAACTCCATTACCTGGGCATGCCCACCACCTCCCCCCAATCTTTTTTTTTTTTTTTTTTTTTAGTGTGCTGCCTGCAACCTGGTCTGATGATAAACAGGGAAATTCCTGTATTTCTTCTTTTGGAGGGATCATTTTTATTTAAGATACTGAGTCTCTATTTACTCTTATAACAGTTATTTTTAATTTAATGCACGTTTTTAAGTTTAAAAAGGGAGCTGCTTCTACGAAAAATGCTAAGAAATTATAGTGGGGCTAGCCAAGAGACATGGGAAAAATGGTGAAAGTGGTATATGAATGACTGAAGTTTAGGAACTCTCTTCGGGTGGGGTTGCCAGATAAAGTAAGGACACCCAGTTAAATTTGAATTTTAGAATTTCGTTTTAGTGTGTGTCCCAAATATTGCATGGGACACATTTGCACTGAAATATTATTCATTATCTGAAATCCTATTTTAAGTGAACATCCTTTTTTCCTCCCCTAAATCTGGCAACCTTACCTTAGGAGAACAAAGAAATTGCACCCAGAACTTCCCTGGTGGCACAGTGGTTAGGAATCCGCCTGCCAGTGCAGGGGACACGGGCCCGAGCCCTGGTCCAGGAAGATCCCACATGCCGTGGAACATCTAAGCCCGTGTGCCACAACTACTGAGACCTCGTGCCACAACTACTGAAGCCGGTGCGCCTAGAGCCCATGCTCTGCAACAAGAGAAGGCGCTGCAATAAGCCTATGCACCACAACAAAGACCCAACGCAGCCAAAAATAAATAAATAAATAAATAAAATTTATTTTTAAAAAAAGAAAAGAAATTACATCCTTCTCCTTGTCACTTCCGTTTTGATGTATCAAAACAAGCTAGTGGGGCTTCCCTGGTGGTGCAGTGGTTCACAGTCCGCCTGCCGATGCAGGGGACGCAGGTTCGTGCCCCGGTCCGGGAAGATCCCACATGCTGCGGAGCGGCTGGGCCCGTGGGCCATGACCACTGAGCCTGCACGTCCGGAGCCTGTGCTCCGCAACGGGAGAGGCCACAACAGTGAGAAGCCCGCGTACAGCAAAAAAAAAAAAAAAAAAACAAAAACAAGGTAGCTCTTGTCCTGTCTACGGATTGCGTGGCATTTATGCCCCAATAAACGTGTCCCTGTGGACTACTGAGGCCTGACATCTGAAAAATCACAGAGCAAAGGCCCACAGTGCACCTTGAGGTGGGGAAGTCCGGGCCACTCAGAACAAGCAGTCTGGCCACATCAAACCGAGAGGGAGGGTGTTCCCGGCCCAGCTCTCTTTCCCAACCTCTCAGGTACCTGCTCTGTGGAGGCCGAGGCCTGGCAGCTACTTTCGGGCCCTTACCAACGTTGCATTTGATGGAGAGCCTTCCGCACCCCACGTGTAGACCTAGACCCCTGGAGGGGGCCCGCCCTTGAGGGGGCTCTGAGCCATGGACTTAGAGGGTGCTCACAGCAGCCATAGATAGAGCCGGCCTGTGGTGCTCCCACCCACGATTCCTGTATTTCCTTTTTTTTTTTGTTTTTTTTGTGGTACACATGCCTCTCACTGTTGTGGCCTCTCCCATTGCGGAGCACAGGCTCCGGATGCGCAGGCTCGGCGGCCACGGCCCACAGACCCAGCCGCACCGCGGCATGTTGGATCTTCCCGGACCGGGGCACGAACCTGCGTCCCCTGCATCGGCAGGCGGACTCTCACCCACTGCGTCACCAGGGACTCCCCTGTATTTGCGCTTAATAACAACCACACTGGCGTTTAAGTGAGCCTGGCAAGGCTTACAAATGCACACATAAAGATTACCAACTACCTTCCCCAGAGACGGACGAGGGAAGCTGAAGCTAAAACACCCCGTGAGGGCTTCCCTGGTGGCGCAGTGGTTGAGAGTCCACCTGCCGATGCAGGGGAAACGGGTTCGTGCCCCGGTCCGGGAAGATCCCACATGCCGTGGAGCCGCTCTGCCCGTGAGCCATGGCCGCTGAGCCTGCACGACTGGAGCCTGTGCTCCGCAATGGGAGAGGCCACAACAGTGAGAGGCCCGCGTACTGCAAAAAAAACCAAAATAAACCCCAAACAAAAGAAAAAAAACACCGCGTGGGTAGTCAGAGGAGAGGACCGTCACAGCTCATCCCCCTGAGCCGTGTGCCAGGCATGATCTGATCACTTGTACACATGCTAACTTACTAAAATACTTCTAACAATCCTATCAGGTTGGGACTACCATCACCCTGCGTACAGACTGAACAAAAGGAAACAGAATATGGTGTCCTCCTTGTGTTCACAAAGCCCGTTAACTGGCAGAGGCAGGACTTGAAGGCCACAGTCCGGCTCCCGAGTCCATGCCATGCTTTACAGCCTCCAACTTCTCACACTCATTCCTAGAGCCACCTGGGAAGGAGGAACCAGGCAACTAAAGACTGGGTTTGCCACTATGGAGAACAGTATGGAGGTTCCTTAAAAAACTAAAAATAGAACTACCATATGACCCAGCAATCCCACTACTAGGCATATACCCTGAGAAAACCATAATTCAAAAAGAGACATGTACCAAAATGTTCATTGCAGCTCTATTCACAATAGCCCGGAGCTGGAAACAACCTAAGTGTCCATCATCGGATGAATGGATAAAGAAGATGTGGCACCTATATACAATGGAATATTACTCAGCCATAAAAAGAAACAAAACTGAGCTATTTGTAATGAGGTGGATAGACCTAGAGTCTGTCATACAGAGTGAAGTTAGTCAGAAAGAGAAAGACAAATACCGTATGCTAACACATATATACGGAATTTAAAAAAAAATGTCATGAAGAACCTAGGGGCAAAACGGGAATAAAGACACAGACCTACTTGAGAATGGACTTGAGGATATGGGGAGGGGGAAGGGTAAGCTGTGACAAAGCGAATGAGAGGCATGGACATATATACACTACCAAACGTAAGGTAGATAGATAGTGGGAAGCAGCCGCAGAGCACAGGGAGATCAGCTCGGTGCTTTGTGACCGCCTGGAGGGGTGGGATGGGGAGGGTGGGAGGGAGGGAGATGCATGAGGGAAGGGATGTGGGAACAGATGTATATGTATGACTGATTCACTTTGTTATAAAGCAGAAACTAATAAAAAAAAAAAAAAAGACTGGGTTTGAATCAGACTCCACGTCTGACCAGCCGCGTGATCCCGAGCAGGGGGCCTAACCTCTCTGAGTCTCAACCTGGCTCCCTTGCAAAATGGGCACATTAATGGGAACGTCAGCCTTCAGCAACGCTGTGACAAGTATCAGTGTAGCATGTGTGAACGGGCTTTGTAAACTCTGGAGTGTTCTGTGAGGTATAAACTACCCTCTATTCTCATTAGAGGGAATTCATTTCATAACCTGCTCCCGGCTCTTGAACTTTGCTGTGCATCCAGTCAGTGCTGGATGATCTGGAACCAACAGCTGGTCTATTTATGGCTGAAAACCCACAGGTCATAGGAAGACAGCAGCACCCGAGCCCCTGGGTGGCCACAAAGATAAGGTTCGTGTCTCGAGGACCGATGACATGGTGGTCACTGAAGGAACAGGCCCCCTCCTGCCCCTTCCACTAGTGACAACTGAAAACCTTGATTTCCCCAACACCCCGATCCAAGATCAACCCGACTCTGCCCAATGTTGGAGAAGTACCGGCGTGTCCTGCAGGCCTGGCTGGCCCCCTCTGACTGTGTGTTGCCTCTTTCCACAGATCAGTGCCCTACAGCAAGGCTACAACCAGGTGCTGTGCCAGACCCTGTCTGAGAGAAAATTAGAAATCACCTCCCTGAAGCACGAGGCCGAGAACTTAAGGAGGGAGGCCGCCATCACGTCAGGTGAGGCCCTTCTGCATTCAGGCCCCAGAGCTTCTGCCCTCCCCCTGCAGACCTCACCAGTCAACCAGCACACCTGTGCCCGTGACCTGGGTGCAGCCTCAGGGATCACCCGTGTCGGTGCATTAGAGTTCTCCCTCAGTGGAGGTTTCTTGCCACCCAGTTCCGAGGGCAGGGCCTGGTAAATATTTGAGAGAATGGTATCTCTTGGCTACAAGGTCTCCTGAGCACTGGCCCCACCAGGGAGAACACAGGTCGCCTTGTGGCTTGGGTGGTTGCACAAAGAAGCGTGAGTGCAAACTAGAGCGTGGACAAAATGGGGTCACTCCTTTAAGGCACCCATGGTCTCACCCATTTCAGCCGAGTGCACTTGGGCCCAAGGGAAACCATTTTCTAATTTGATCAGAGGTGGTTCCCTGATAAAGGGCCTGGGTTGGGAGAGGGGCAGCCAACGCACAGCTGTGGCTGAGCTTTGATTCCCTGGATTCCTTCATTGCTTCCACATGTTTCTTGAGCTCCTACTAGGTGTCAGGCCCCGTTCCAGGCTCTGGGGAGGGAGAGCCAAGCAAGACAGTCAGATTCCTGTACTCACAGATTTGGGAGGGGGTGACAGACAATAGAAGTAAATGGATGAATAAACAAGCCCACTTCAGAGAGCAGTGGTGCTGTGGAGAAAATAAACTGTGTGTCGTGGTGGCCAGCGCTTCAAGGGGGGAGGCCAAGGGGGACCAGCTTAGTGGGTGTGCAACCATGGAACTCAGGTGGGACTTGAACCCGTGGGCTGGGACTCGAACCCAGTCAGAACCCACTATCTTTTAATCGAGATCACTCATCTGGCCTCGGGACTTAATAAAGCTCAGGTTCTTTATGTCTCATCGCAGAAAGAATTCAGGGAGAGACAAAGTAAGAAGTGGATTTCTTTAGAGAGAAACACACTAGAGAAACACACTCCACAGACAGAGTGTGGGCCATCTCAGAAGGCTAGAGACCCCCAAATATGGGGCGGTTAGTTTTTATGGGCTGGGTAATTTTATAGGCTAATGAGTGGGAGGATTGGGACAACTCTAATATTTTGGGGAAGGGGCAGGGATTTCCAGGAATTGGGCCAACAACCACTTTTATTTATTTTTATTTTTTCTGTACGCGGGCCTCTCGCTGTTGTGGCCTCTCCCGTTGCGGAGCACAGGCTCTGGACGCGCAGGCTCAGCGGCCATGGCTCACGGGCCCAGCTGCTCCGTGGCATGTGGGATCTTCCCGGACCGGGGCACGAACCCGTGTCCCCTGCATCGGCAGGCGGACTCTCAACCACCGCGCCACCAGGGAAGCCCCACCACCCACTTTTTGACCTTTATGGTCAGCCTCGGAACAGTCCTGGTGCTGGTGCGTGTGTCATTTTGCTAATGTATTACAATAAGCCTGTAATGAGGCTCCAGTTCCCCAGGAAGTCGAATCTTACGCCCCCTTGGACCTAGCCGATTCTAACCAGTTTATGTTGTATCCTCCACGGCTATGTCCTTCTTTTAGAGAGGACCTGTTTCAGGTGGGCAAGGACAATCCAAGGGCAAGCGAGTCTGCGTGGAGTGAACAGGGGATTGTGGGGCTGGGCAGGGTCGGGGGTCTGGGTTTTTATTGCAAGGGTGTTGGGAATCCAGTGGAGTTTTTTAAGCAGAAACTGACATGTCTAGAGACCTGAAGAGGATGGGACCACTCACAGACGAGGGGAGGGAGAGAAGCAGGTGACAGGGCAGAGGCAGTGAGCCTCGGAGGGGCACATCACTCTGAAAGCAGCCAGCGCGTAGCAGGAAACATGCCCAAAGCTGTAGAAGCCAGGCATAGCATTGAGTCGCACGTGAATCCCCATCTCTGTATGAATCTGTGCTTTTCTTCTGCCTCACTCTGCAACTTAATGACACCCACACCCACCCCCTGCTGCCCCCAGGTCTCTGCTTATGCTCCTCCCTCACTTGGGATGTCCTCAGATATTTTCTGAGCACCTCCCCCAGGCTAGGTGCTGTTCTGGGCACCAGGAATGGAAGGATGAACTCGCTGGTCCTCACCTTCCTCCCATATGTCGGCCAGTGAAACCTCATCCAAGCATCGAGCCTGTCTCAGATCCCACCCTCTCCGATCAGGGAGTCGGACAGACCTGGGTTGTGATAACGCTTGAGATGGGCTGGACCCACTCAAAGTGTGGCAAGCCCCAGAGGAATTTCCAAGTAACTGAACTGTGTCCTGGAGGCAGAGCTCATTTTTAAACTGAAATTCTGGAGCATTTTGTGCTTTATTTCATAGACATTCTTGATTGATACCTACCACTAAAACTGGGCCTGATGTTCTTTCAAGAAAAGAACCGTAGGTGATAACCCAATACCACTGCATTTATGCACCCTTCTTCCCACTTTTATTCAAAATGATAGTACAATGCAAGAGGGAAGAGATATGGGGAGATATGTATATGCATAACTGATGCACTTGGTTATAAAGCAGAAACTAACACACCATTGTAAAGCAATTATACTCCAATAAAGATGTTAAAAAAATGATACTACAGTAATGGAGTAGTTACCTATTGCTGCATAACAAGTTACCCCAAAATGTAATGGATAAAACCCCAACCAATATTTATTATCTCACCCAGTATCTGTAGTTCAGGAATTTGAGCGGGCGGTGACTTAGTTCTCACGAGTTGCAGTCAAGATGTCGGCTGGGGCATCAGTCATGTCATCTAAAGCCTCGGAGGGAGCCGGAGGATCCCCCTTCCGAATGGCTGCTCATGAGGCTATTGGCTGGAGGCCTTAGTCCCTCAGCCCACATGCTTCTCTCTAGGGCTGCTTGAGTGTCCTCACGACACATCAGTTGGATTCCCCTGGAGTGAGTGATTCGAGAGAGAGCAAGAGGAGCCCACAGTGTCTTTTATGACACAGCCTGGGAGGAAACAGTCCGTCATTTCCACAGTATCATATTGGTTACCCATGGCAGCCCTATTCAGGGTGGGAGGGGCTACACAGGGCATGAATTCTAGGTGGTAGGGATCACTGGGGCCATTTTGGAAGCTGGCTGCTGAGAAAAATAATAGGCGCCCTGTAACAAACATAATTTAGCCACTTTGTGTTCTTGGGACATACCGCATCATTTGACCCTTACAATACCTCTGTGTGGGACAGACAGTGGGAGGTGAAATAACTTGTCCAACACCACCAAGCTAATAAGTGGTAGAGAGGGGTCCAAACTCAGAGGACTGTGAAACCAACCACCCCATCAATAGTGTCCAGCAGTGCCCTCTGCCACACGCCCGTCTCCTGGCCTCTGGAGAAGAATTCCTGGACCTTCCCTGTGCTGGGCCTTTGTTCCCCAGGCCCATGGTGTGGCCTCTCCTCCCAGCTTTGCCTGGCCTGTGCCCACAAGGGGCCCCCAAAGGTTTCTCCTCTCGCTGGTGCTGACTGCCCCTCATTCTCACTGAAGCCTCAAACCCTGTTCCGTGGACTTCGCTCTCATTCCCATTCCTTCTCTTGGGACCCTTGGAAAAAGCCTCCCCAATTGTAGGCAGGCAGCGGTGGTGGCCAGGACTTGGAAGGTCTTTTCCAAACATTGGCTGACAGCCACGGTGTTGCCAATAATCCTTCCTGCCTCTTTGACCTCCATGAGTCTTTTGTTTTGTTTTGGTTTGGTTCTTTTACAGAGATGGTGTCATCTTTGCAAAGAGACGTGTTAGTAAAGGATGGTCAAGTTCAACAACTACAACAGGAGGTGAATCAACTGAAAAGTGAGAACAAAGAAAAGGATCACCAGCTCGAAGCCCTCAGCTCCAGAGTGAGTGTCGGGTCATCAGCAAATTGTAGCTGCGAAAAGCAGACACAGTGGAGTCACATGACACACGGTGGTGAGATGAGGCCAGTGCCCAAGGACCCAGGGAGGGTAGCTGCTGGGCAGGTGGCCAACTTCTCTGAAGCCTTTCAAAGGACAGCGTGTATGTGGCTCAGAATAAGCATAATAGATTTTCAAATCAAGCAAACATTTTCTAACCCCTATTATAAATGAGTTTGTTTAATCCCAGCAACAAACACACCTATGAGCATATACTGCCATTGCAAAGTTTAATATTAAGCAGAATACGATCTCTCTGTGAGCAAGGATGACCACACGGCTGCATCGTGGTCCCAGCACCACTGGTTCTCATAATTGTCTTCAAAGCAGAACGTTTGAAGATCCAGATGCAAACACGCAGACTCTCATTTCTTCCTTAGACTTTAGTGTGTAGAATGTCTCTATGGAAGATGAACGTGGTAGTCAAGCAAAGAGCTTTTTCCATGTAACTGACTATTTGCAAATCTTGCCTTCAATGCTAACTTTAGAATCCTGACTCTATAGGATAAGATTTCTCAATATTTGTATGATGTGCCTGTTTCTGTGAGTCAAGGTAAAACCTCGAAGCTTTCATCTCAGGTGGCAACTCAGAGATTCCCAGAGGTAACCCGATAGCTAGGTCTGCATGGGGGTGCGGTGAGAACAGATCTTGAGGTTCCAAGGAAAAGGCAAAATAAGTAATACCTAGTACATAGTACCATACCCAGTTTGGAGCTGGTGAAAGGCACTGCACGAGCTTTGGGATCAGACAGACCAGGGTCCAATCCCAGAGCTTTCTTTCATTGTAACTTATTTGGCCTCCATTTCCCCATTTGTGAAATGGGGATGACAAAATCGTTTTCTGAGAAGTGGGAGGCTGGTTTTAGTTGTGCTCTTCTGCCTCTGCCCCGGGTTGGCTGCCTGGCCAAGCCCTCTGCATTCGTTTCTCCCAAGCAGAGTGTCTTCCCAGGCATGTGCTATAGCTGTTTAATGTGGTGTGTGTGTGTGTGTGTGTGTGTGTGTGTGTGTTGGGGACGGGAAGGGGATGCAGAGCTGGTGCTAAGTAGAAGGAATCTGCAAAGACAGCACCTGCTTGGCTCTTCTACCTCCTGAAGTGCATTTGGATGATTTATGTCCCCGTTTCCCCTTCCTTGTTGCCCTCGGAATGAGGTCCCTTCTCCTCTAGACTGTGCTGGCCAGTAGCACAAGGGCTCGTCACCACCAAGGGTTCTGCTCTTGTGAACATTTGAGATGCCTTTTTTTTTTAATGACATACATCATGTGTGTTAATTTTAGAAAAATAAGTAGATGACATTGAGAAGAAAAAATAAAAAGAGAGGAGAGGAAATGCAACCTTGAGAAATCAGTGTTAATATTTTCATGTCTGTTTTTCCAGTCTTGTTTCTATATATTGCCTAGAAATCAATCAATCAATCATTTTATAGTGAATTTATTCTATGCACATTTTTAAAACTTTTAAATACTTACTATTTTCCTGTGCTAATAAATCAACGCTCTTATCATTCGTCTTAAAATCTACATACTTTCTCCTGGATGTACCCAGTGTTATAAAGTGGTCTGCTGTTCTAAACAACACTTGGGTTGTTTCCTCTTTTTTTTTTTTCTTCCACTGTTATGGACAATTCTGTGAAGAGCATCCTTGAAACTACAGATTTACTTATTTCTCCAGTCACTGTCCTTAAGGTACATTCCTAAAGTGGGAATTGCTGGGTCAAAAGAAGGCACATCCATCCTTATGCCCTTAATGCCTGTTGCCGAGCCGCCTTCGGCAAAGACAGCTCCGTTTACCCCTCCACACCAGTCGGGGCAGTTGTGTCTTTGAGACTCAACCTGCACAAAAGCCGTAAGATGGACCCGAGCTCACTGGCTCGGCCCTCTCCACCCTCACCGGTCACAGCGTGAAAACATCCCAATTCCTGCACCCTAAGTACCCAGACTCTGCAAAGCTGGATTTCCCCTGCAGTGAAGTTTGCTAACTTTGAAGAGGAATTTAGATGCTCTATTCCTCAGAACTCATGAGAGGGGTGAACTGGGAATGACTGCAGGATCCCGTGCTCCCATCACACAAATGGTCTTACCTCTCAGAATTCAAAGGTGTGATTGGGTTATACAGCAGGAAACACTCCGGGGCGTGAACACAGGTACTTGGGACACCCAGCAAAGCCCCCGTGGCCTTGTCCTTTTTCTCCACAGTGCTCAGTGCTGAAAGAAGAGTTACAGAAGGAAGATGCCCAGAAGGAGAAGTGGGAAGCCCAAGAGAAAGAGTTAAAACTCTGCAAAACCGTGCGTTGAACCTCCTGACCCCTAGGTGTCCACTGAAAGCCTAGATTGTGACCTTGAGTGTTTTGGAGGGGTTCCTTGGCCCATTAGCTAGCACAAGCTCTGGGGCTTTCTGGGTGTTTGTCTGTTAATGTAGTCTCCTAATTCCTTGATTTGCTAGCCTCAAAGAGATGGGTGAAAAGACCATGGAAAACACACTCTCCCCAGATTTTCTGGGCAGTTGGCTCAAGGCCCCTCATCAGGTTTCCCCTGGGGAAAGGGATGGGAGGTGGCCACCATATGCTGCTAGAAATTCACCGTGGTCCCTACCCCTGGACTTGTGATGCCCAGACTTTCATGATCCACTGTCACAAGTTTTAGCACAGCCCTGAGCACTGTTATTAACACAACTCTTCTTGAAGTATTTTTGCTTAAATACATTCAATTTTACAACAATTCATAAAAACAAAATAAAAAGCAAATGTATCACTGGCCTTGTATGGAAGGTGAACATAAAAATCAATACAGTGAAAAGATGACCACTCAATGTAAATGTTCACCCCCTGTACCGGCCCGAACCCTCGTGCACATCACCAGGCATACGTTTTCCATCCGTTGGGAAGGACGGTGCCTGGAACGGGGGGAGGAGACGTGTGTTCTTCTCTCTGTCAGGAGCACACTTCTCTGCCTCAAATGAGAAAAAAGAAAAATGTCATTGTTCTTTTCTTCCAAACTGTGCCCATTGTGTCTTCCAAACAGCCCTTATTTAGATTGAATTCAAAAATGTGCCCCAAGGAAAGAGATTCTAATGAGTGGATAGGTATCTTGTACTGTTTAATCCAGGATCCATGCTGATCTTCAAAAGAAACTCAAATTTTCCCTCACCCAGCCCTTTCATTGCATCCGTTGAAAGAAAGTCTACTTTGCCTCAAAGATGTGGAATTGTCCCCCAAGGGAAGGAATGAAGCGAATCCCAGACTAGGTTTCTGCGTTAATGAACCGGATGAAATGAGTTGTGAAGTTGACTTCCCTGTTGTTGGAACTCTTTCAGCAAATCCATGACATGGAAAAAGAAATGAGGAAGCTCAGGGTGGAGCTGAAAAGGAGCAGTACCGAGCAGAGCCTGATCTCTATGACGCTGCGGGAAAAGAGCAAGGTATGGCAGGGACAGGTCGGCCTGGGAACCACTCTGGGTCAAGCACTCCACCTGCATCATCTCTGTTCATTCTCACAATGACCCCATGCGGTCTATACTGGTATTCACCCCAGTTTACAGTCGGGAAAACTGAGGCTCATAGAGGTGAAGGAAGTTATCCAAGTTCACTTGCATAAAGTAGTTGTGGCAGAATTTGAATCCAGGTCTGCCTGACTCCAAAGCTCCTGTGTGTAACCACTACCCTAGACTGCCTTCAGATCTTAATTGTGAAATTATCTAAGAAAGAATTGATCCATTAAATCACGTTTGCCAATGATGTTGATCCAACTTAAATTCTCATATTGATTTTTTTTGTCTTTTTGTTCCATCATTGAGAATGTTTTTAAAAATCTCAACATGTTTGTCATTTGTGTGTTTCTTCTTTTAGTATGAACAATGTTTGCTTTATATGTTTTGAGGCTGTGTTACTAGGTGCATATAAATTTAGAATCCTAACACTTCCTGTAGAGCAAAACTTTAGATCATCATGAAATGTCCCTTTTCATCTCTAGTAGTGTTTCTCCCTTAACGTCTCCTTTGTCATTTAGCTTCATCACTGGCTTTCTGTTGGTTAGAGTTTTCATACCATATCTTTTTCATATGTTCTCTGTCAATTTTTGTCTTAAGGTTTAGACATATGCCTTCAAATAGCGTATCATTTTTACAAAATCCAGTTTGACAATCTTTGACTTTTAGTCCATTTATATTATGTAATTACTCGTGTACTGGGGTTTAAATCTACCTTCTTGCTAAATACCAGTTGTACCATTATTGCTATGTTCCTTTTTCTCTCCTTTCTTGCCTCCTTCTGAGTGGATGGTTTTCTCTTATTCCACTTTCGTCCTCTTTAGCTTGGAAATATTTCACTTTTATACTATTCTTTTAGTAATAGTAAGACAATAGCATTCATCCTTGACTCACCAAAATCACACATTAATTAAGTTTTTCACTCTTCTACTATTCTCTTAGTAGTCATCCTGGAGACTACAATATGCATTCTTTTATTTATTTATTTTTTTTTGCTGTACGCAGGCCTCTCACTGTTGTGGCCTCTCCCGTTGCAGAGCACAGGCTCCAGACGCACAGGCTTAGCAGCCATGGCTCACGGGCCCAGCCGCTCCGCGGCATGTGGGATCCTCCCAGACCGGAACATGAACCCATGTCCCCTGCATCGGCAGGCGGACTCTCAACCACTGCACCACCAGGGAAACCCTGCATTCTTAACTTCCCAAGAGGCAATAGTAGTTGATAATTATGCCCTTCTCCTTGACAGTGCAATGAGTTTCAAACACCTTAACTTCACTTACCCCCTCCAGATTTATAAGCCATTGCTGTCATTTTCTAAACTCCTCTTGATAGTTAATACCCCACAAGACATTAGTAGTGTTTTTCTATAGTCAGTATCATATCCACACATTACCCTTACTGTTGCTTGTCTTTTCTGCATCTCTGATCACCCACCTGGGTTCATTTTTCTTGTGTCTGAAGAATACCCTTTAATGTTTTCCCTCATTGTGGCTCTGCTGATGACAAATTCTCAAATGTGCCTGTGTGTCTGTCTGGAGATGTATATTTAACCTCCATTCTTAAAACACATTTGACTGCGTATTGAATTCTACAATGGCAATTCTTTTCTTTCAGCACATTAGATACAGCATTAGATATGTCACTATTGTCTTGTGGCTCCTATTATTTCTATTTAGAAGTCATCTGTAAGCCTAACTGTTGTACCTTTGCATAATCTGTCTTTTTCTCCAGTTGCTTTTAAGATTGTCTTTTCCCTTGATTTCCAGCAGTTTTTTTTTTTTTTTTTTTTTTTTTTTTTTTCTTTTTGCGGTATGCGGGCCTCTCACTGCTGTGGCCTCTCCCGTTGCGGAGCACAGGCTCCGGACGCGCAGGCCCAGCGGCCATGGCTCACGGGCCCAGCCGCTCCGCGGCATATGGGATCCTCCCAGACCGGGGCACGAACCCGTATCCCCTGCATCAGCAGGCGGACTCCCAACCACTGCGCCACCAGGGAGGCCCTCCAGCAGTTTTATTATGGTTTATCTAGTGGTGGATTCAGTTTTATTTACCTCGTTCAGAGTTCGTAGGGGCTTCTTGAATCCCTAGCTTGGTGTTTTGCCTTAGTTCAGGCGCTTGGGCTCTGTACCACACAGGCAGTGGGGAGCTCCTAAGGTTTCTGAACAAGTGACTGATGCAATGACATTTGTGGACAGTAATCAGGGTGAAAATGATCGTCACAATTTCTCACGTACTAGGCGTTCCCTTGAACATTTCATCTCTTCATCTTCACAGCAGTGCTGTGATCTAGAAATCATCCTCTCCATTTTACAGATGAGAAAGTCAAGGCTACTAGTTACTAGTAAAGTAACTAGCCCAATGGCACAGTCGGTTTTGTCTGACTCCATGTTCGTCTGACTTCAGTGACCCTGGCGTAGCAAACAGCCACATGCTACTGTTTGCACTGAAACTAATAAAAATTAACTAAAATTTTTAGTTCAGTTCCTCCATCACACCAGCCCCATTTCGAGTGCTTGATCCCCAGATGTCGCTGGTGGCTGCCGTAGTAGACAACACAGCCTCGCTCAGAGTACCTGTACCGCTGGAGAAATTTCTGTTGGACAGAGCTGCCTTACAGCTGGGTAACTCTCAGAGTACCGTTAAGATTGCACTGGAAGAATCTAAACTCGAGGCGAGGAGGCCAGTTGTCACAGTCCAGCTTGCATGTTAGAGAGACTGGAGGACAGGCGTGAGACCACCGAGTGTGAGGGAGGGAGCAGGGCGTCCGCTGAAGGTGACTCTGAGGCTTGGGGACGGGAACGGGGGCTGTTCATGCAGAACACAGATAAGGGCAGAGTCCAAGGCTGGACTTGGCTTTTGCAGCACATGAAAAAGGCTGCTGACATAGAAGTCCGAGCATGTTTAGACCTGGGAGAAAACTAAGGCCCAGAGAGCTTAGATGACTTTTCCAAGGTAACGGAGCTGGGTAGAGGCTCTTCCACTGGACCACACTACTCAGAAGAAAGCTCTTAAGGGCTTTTCTGGGTCTTTTATTACATCCCTGTGATCCCCCTCTTCAGATCCCTAAAAAAACAGCCTGTGAATTTGTTTCAGCACAAAAACTTTCCATTTATTTATGAGAGTTTGCCTCATTTCCTGTTAGTGCCAGGGCCCAGGGCTCAGCAGGTGCATCCAAGAATTGAGCAGCTGCGAGGCCTACACTGGCCAGCCAAGGGTAGCGTGGAGCACGCCCAAGCTTACCGTGCGTTGACTGTTACCCAAGCAAGGGGGGAAAAGTAGGCAAGCTTCTCCACTTTAAATACCTTCCTTGGCAGGCTGCAATTCTTAATAGACATTGCTTTAGCAAGCCTCCAGAGAGGTTACCACCAGTGAGTGTGCTCAAAGTTGTAACGACAAACAGTTATGATAATAAACCCAATCATAACATTTCCAAGTACCCATCACGAGTTATTAGAACGAGACTGTATGGCGGACATTCCCGTCCACCTTTCCTAGGTTACAACAGTACTTAACACACTCACAGAGCCCTTAAGCACTATTCCAAACACTGAATGCCCACAATAACTCTATGCAGTGATACTAGTATCATCATCCCCATTTGACAGATGAGGACACTGAGTCACGGAGCAGTGAAATAACTTTCCGAGTGTCGTACGGCTTGTTAGGGACCGAGCTGGGATGGGAGTGTGCGGTAGAACATAGTTGGGCCCCGGGTGCAGAGCTCGGCCCTTTCCCGTAGGGGGCAACTCCCTGTGAGTTTGCCTCCACCCTGTGCATGCCTGTGACCCCTGCTGCTGTGCTGCAGCTGTCCCTACCCCTCAGGGACTCCCCCCACGGCCACTAGCACCCCCCCAGAAGAGTTTCCCCAGAAGGCATGATGATCACATTAGCAGCAAGCCCACACTTTCATCATCCTTTCAGGTGGAAGAGAAGCTTCGGGAGGATTCCAGAAGGAAATTGCTTCAGCTGCAAGAAATGAGGAACAGAGAAAACCTCATTAAAGCCAATTTGGAAAGGGCAGTAGGTCAGGTAGGCGTGCTGCAGAGCCCCTTCATGGGCCCGTGCTCTCCACAGAATCCCGCAGCCAAGTGGCCGGCAGAGATGAATGAGGAGGAAGACGGCCTGGCTTAGTTCACCCGCTTATCTCAGGGGCAGGGCTTTGTGCGGCTTCCGCGTCCCCGTGGATTTCACTAAAGAGGCTTTTCCTTCTGGGAAGCTTCCCACTCCAGTGTTGTGTTGCCTGAGAACCTGACCAAGCAGCCAGTCCCAGCTCAAGGCCCACCCCAGTGAACCAGCTGTGTGGTTCCCTCTTGGGAAGGGTTTGAGCTCTTGACCCCGGTGGTGTTTCTAGCACTTTCTCCTTCACATTTTTTGTCCTGACATTTACAGCGATCTTTCTTCCTCTGGGACCCCAAACAGATGCTACAGTCTGTGTCCCCAGGGAAATGCCACATTTCTGTTTGTTGGTTTGTTTGTTTGTTTGTTTTGTTTGGCCGAACCGCGTGGCTTGCAGGATTTTAGTTCCCCAACCAGGGATGGAACCCGTGCCCCCTGCAGTGGCTGCGTGGAATCTTAACCACTGGAGCGCCAGGGAAGTCCTGCCACTTTTCTTAATAAAGTAAAACCCAGAATACCACAGCTTATGCCAGTTGGAGGTGGGCAGGGTGGGGAGAGGGCCATTTCCCAGGGCTCTGACCCACGATGGCCCAGTGGCCCTTCCTCTGACACGTGGCACAGACATGAGGGCCAGAACATGCAAACGAGCCTTCACCAAAGGCTAAGGGAGAGCAAAGGAGAACCCAAGACGGGGCACTGGCCCTCCAGAACACAGCCCACCGAGGGCAGCCCATCTTGGACCCCCTCCACGAGGCATCCTCTCCTGGCAGCCACGGCTCCAGGGGGACCAAGAACGTTTTGCGTGTATGTGTTTGTGCTTTTCTTTTTCTGGGAGAGTGAGTCCACCTCGTCACTCATTGGATGCTCAGAAGGATCTGTAAACCACCAAAAAAGGTTAAGAACCACAATCCTCAAAGGAGCCCTCCGTCCCACCCAGCCCAGTTCCCAAAGCCCTTGCGTTTGGTAGCATCCAAGCCTGAACCATCAGTGTGACCGGAATTTGTCCCATGCGCTAAACTTCAGAGGCACCCACAAGTTAAAGGACGATGCTGACCCTCAGGTAGGTTTTAAAGCCTCTTCAACCAACTTCCACACCATCACCCCCGGTGTCCTTTCTCCTGCAGGGTGCTGACCCCTTAGCAAGGCAGAGAGCCCGCCAGCCTGGGCTTCCCTCCGTGCACCTGGGCTACCCCTCACCTTGCTGGCACTCTGCACCCACGGCGCACACCCGCCTTGAGGGCATGATCTGCGCCACTTGCCGAGCGCCTGGTCATGGCTCTGGCCAGGGGTCATCCAGGAAGACCCTCAGAGACACTGAGATTCCTCCAGGTCTAGACTCGAGAGAGAAAGGACGAACGAGGCTTCTCTGCGCTGCCTGGGCCTTCCTGCTTCACCCCATTGTCTCCACAGCCCGCTCCCGGCCTAAAGTCCTGCCCTTCCCCAGGCCAGTGACCACAGGACTCAGCCCATCGTCCAGCAGGACCTGTCCCTCCCCACCCCCACCCCCCACCCAGCAGTCCCGTAGGGTGCCTCTGGTGATAACGCGGGCCATTGCCCACAGGGCCCTCTCTACATAACCTCTTCCTCGGGCGAGCTAGGACCCTCCCTTGGCCATGAAACCAGCAGACGACCCAGAGTCCCTCCAGTCACCCGGCTGGCTTCTGGCAGGATGACTGCAGAGGTGTCCTTAGGAGAGTCACAATTCCTCTACTTGGCTTCCCAGAGCTCCCTGGTGTGCAGCAGACTCCTGTGTCTTAGGACCTGTTCACGTTCTCATTGATTGTGTGGCCCTTGTGGTCCTTCAGGGCTCTGTTTTAGAGCCTTTCATGACCACATTTTGCCAGTGAGCCAAAAACCCAGGCCAAGGGCCATCACGTTGGGAAATTTCCAGAGAATCTTGGGCTTCTTTGCCGTTCAAGTCTCATGAGCCTGGGGCATCTTGAACTCGTCATTCTAGAAGCCCTGATTTAATTTAACTGCGTTGTTTCATCATCCATAATATGAAGACACCAGCATCAGGGAGGCACTCAGTAAAAACTGGCTGAACTGAAGGAGAGGACTTTGAACATCTGACTTGACAGGTGTTTCTGTTCTAAGCATTCGATGAACGTTTATTGAGTGCCTGCTGTGTGCCAGGCACTGCACCAGGCTCCGGGGACCTGGAGAGGAATACAGGAGATGTCGTCTTCAGGACACAAGGTCTAAGGCACAAAACGGCATCAGGCAGCTCCACCTTCTCTCCCCAGGAGCCCTTGCTGATGACACGAGTTACCCGGGCTGACAGCCTCAATGTTTATCTCACAGCCTGGTGCCAACGTAGCAATTACGGAAGAGCACTCCTGGCCCTGGACTTCCCACTGGATAATTGGCAGCAAGTGGCTCTTCCGAGAGCCCGAGACGTGTGTGTGCTGACCGTGTGCGTTGGCTAGGTTAGGCGGGCACACCTGAAAAGTCATTAAAACCTGCTGTCCCCCTCTCTTGTGTGGGCACTGCCCCTTCCGGTGAGAGGTGAAGGTGTTAATTACCCATAATGACCACTAAAGGCGTGCAGAGCCTTCTCACCGATTTCTCCCAGACCCAGTGATGGAGGTGCCTCCCCTAGCCTTGCAGCTGCAGCTGCGCCACTCACCTCATCCCCTTCCCTTTCTTTGTGCTGCAGCTGGAGCTTTTCAGAGGTCAGGTCCTCAAGGCCACTTGCGGACACGTGAAACCATTCCAGGACAAACCTATCTCCAATCAGCAGGCTCGTCTCTCTTCCCCACTTTCTCCTTCAGGGACCCGGGGCTCCAGACACTGGGAGCATATGTTCCTGTTTTTTGTTGGTGGCACATATTTTTCACACTGTTGCTACACCATAAAGATTTGTTTTGATTTTCTGGGATTTCCTGGCTTTTAAAGTAAAAGCCAGTTAAACTCCCTTGCAGTGTTTCTGTGAAAATCAAATTAAACCACCCAGGACTGTGTCTGGTTGGCAGACCCACACGGTGAACCTCCGTTAGCCCCGCGAGGAAAGGGGCGGCCTCAGCATGGACGGTGCGTCCTCTCTCGCTCGTTCCTCCTGAAGTGGCAGATGGCAGTGAGGGTGGGCCTCTGGCTGTAACGATGCCTTATTATCCTTCCGTTTATCCTCTCCAATCCTGGGTGTCAGCGCGCGGGTCACAAGATCACACCACGGGCTTCTCTCGGACGACCTCCTTTTTAGGAGCCCACAGCATCAGGCTCAGCCTGATGAATCCCTCCCAGAATGCAGAAGAATCTAGAACACACTCGTGGCCACATGACAGGCCTTTGGCTCTTAAAAAACCATCTCTGATCCTGGGAAACATGCCCCGGTGACAGAGGCAATATCCACCCTCCAGAGCCATCCGCAAAACACGCCAGGACCTCCCTCCTCTGAGCTTAAGCTGAAGCCCTCCAGGTCCCCTCCCCCCAGAGCCACCCTGCATTTTAATTAATTAATTAATTAATTTTTGCTGGGTTGGGTCTTTGTTTCTGTGCGAGGGCTTTCTCCAGTTGCGGCAAGCAGGGGCCACCCTTCATCGTGGTGCGCGGGCCTCTCACTATCGTGGCCTCTCTTGTTGTGGAGCACAGGCTCCAGACGCACAGGCTCAGTAGTTGCGGCTCACAGGCCCAGTTGCTCCGCGGCATGTGGGATCTTCCCCGACCAGGGCTTGAACCCGCATCCCCTGCATCGGCAGGCAGACT
This sequence comes from Mesoplodon bidens, assembly GCF_964165515.1. Taxonomy (NCBI): domain Eukaryota; kingdom Metazoa; phylum Chordata; class Mammalia; order Artiodactyla; family Ziphiidae; genus Mesoplodon; species Mesoplodon bidens. The sequence goes on along the minus strand of NW_027672700.1, from coordinate 1,613,100 downwards.
CCCAACCACCGCGCCACCAGGGAAGCCCCACCCTGCATTTTAAATCTTTTTTTTTTCTTTTTCTCACCAGTTACTAGAGAAGAGCAGCAGGGTCACAGAGGACAATATCAACGTTTGGCAGAAAAAGCAGACCCTGCAGAAGGAGACCCAGCTCAGCAGCTGCAAAGAGGAGGAAATCACCCAGAACATCAAGAAGCTGAAGACATCCTTAGACAGTTGCCAGGTGCCCCCTTCTCCATTCCTCAAATGTCCCCTGTGTCTCATTTTTGTGCTCCTTGTTCAGGAAATTGTCCAGCTCTGCTTTTAGTCCACCTTTTCTCTTGTTGGAGAAATCTGTTTGAGATCAGAAAACAAAGGACCTCCAGAAATGCCTCCCAGGTGAACTTGGTGTGGCCAAGGAGAAGCTGCCCGACACACTCCAAGTACTGCCTTTGGGAGGCCCCAGACCCCGGGGAAAATAAAACAGCCCCGTGTTATTTCCAGAGAAACCAAAGAAACATTCTGCTCTTTATTTGCAGTTTTCTTTTCTGTCCCAGCAGTGGAAGGCTGCTCTTACCCTTATTGGACCAGAGGGTCTGGCAGAGCCCCCACTTCATGGCCCCCACGCAGGGATCCAGCTTATCACATCAGGCAGCTGCTTCTGCTTTCTCTGGAAATATGCAGCTACTATCTGGGGAGTCTGGGCAAATGTTGGCTTGTCAGCACTCTTTCAAGTCAGGAAACCGCACTTTATGACCAGCTTGTGTGTTGATCTCAGCAGGAATTCTGTAACCAAATTTGCTTCCCCTTTCAGCCAAATCGTCCTTGGCAATTTGGCTTTGGAATTGCCTATACCTAAACAAAGGGTCTCTTTGACCATCCAGAGTCCCAATTAGAGTGCACGTGAAATAAAAGCTGCCTCCTTCCTTCCGCCCCCCAAAAAAGGGAAGTAGAACTGGGCCGTCACAGGGCGGCCAACATACGGCCCTGCCTGCTTCACGGGCCCGTCAAGAACACTGTTCTGTGCGGGTCACAGCCATCAGGTGGTATTTCTGGCGATGGTGCCCGGGCTCCTCACGACCTCATCTCTTTCCAGGCGTGCATGACAATGTCTTGCTGTAGCAATGACCTGAAGAAGGAGGTCGACCTCCTGCAGCACCTGCAGGTCAGCCCACCTGTCTCAGGGCTCCAGAAGGTGGCGCTGGACATCTTGCGCCTGTCACTGTCCTGGCTGGAGGAAACGGAGCATCTCCTCCACGAGGTGGGGATCCAGTTCTGCAGCTCCGACAAAGGTGATTGAAACTCTTTTCTCACATAGTTACATGACTGAACTATTGCGGTGAATCTGATCACGATGGGACATCTGTTGAGGGAGGCTTCTTAGGTATGTGGCCAAGTGTTCCCTTCTCCAGACTTCACTTTGCTTCACCACTTGAGAAGCAGTGTTCCTGGAAAACAAGTACACAAGTGCGACGTGATTACTGGAGAAAAAGGAGACGTGACAGAGTCAACAGGAAAAATCGCAATTATGCTCAATCTTCTCTCTCAGAAGTAACCCTATATATACATAGAGAGAGCAGAGACGTTTTTCAGAGCAGTTTTATGTTCATGGCAAAATTGAGAGGATGATACAGAGATTTCCCAGGTACCCCCTGTCCCCACTCATACACAGCCTCCCCCATGTATCAGCATCAGCACCAGAGAGGTACAGTTGTCAGGACTGATGAACCTACATTGACACATCCTAATCACCCCAAGTCCATGGTTTATATTAGGGTTCACTCTTTTTCATTTTAATTTTATTGGAGTGTAGTTGATTTACAGTGCTGTGTAGGGGTCACTCTTGGTGTTGTACATCCTATGGGTTTGGGCTTGGACAAATGTGTGATGACATGTATCCACCATTATAATATCATACAGAATCGTTTCACTGCCCTGGCCTTTCTCGCCTTCTGAGATGGCCCACGCTCTGTCTGTGGAGTGTGTTTCTCTCTAAATAAGTCCACGTCTTACCTATCACTTTGTCTCTCACTGAATTCTTTCTGCGATGAGACATCAACAACCTGAGCTTCATTAAGTCCTGAGACCAGCAGGTCCACCAATAATGAGGCCCACCCCGGGGAGGACCCAGAGGCCCTGTAAATCACGATGCTCCACCGGGAAGATGGTCCAGTCCTGAAGGTGCCTTTGATCCCAAATCTACTGCCCTAAGCAGAAGCCAGGGAGCATGGTGGGGGATGTGGTTCAGATCAGGCCATCTCTGAGCAGATTGGTGGATTCTGTGCACAAAGCCCTGGTATTAGGTCAACTCGATTTATGAGTTTCACTTCTCAGGTCACTCTGTAACTACACAGTAACAGAAAGGACAGAGAATTCATTAAAAGCCACCTGTGGAGTCCATAGAGGGTAAGTGGGGTGGGTGAAGTTACAGATCAGGGACGTGGTAATAAAGCAAAATGATGATAACCCATAAACCCAAATATCTAGAAACTGATATTCTAGAAATTGAGGAAAGTAAAGCTACAAGTTTAACAAAATAAAAAGAAGCAAAGGAGAAGCCAACTTCAAAGCCAGCCTATGCAATTCCTCCAGGGCAGCGCACATTTGTCTGATTGAAGCCTGGCCCTGCTGTTCTTCAGTGCCTTTCTATTAGCGCCTTAAGTAATCAACATCTCCAGTAATCCCTCTGCAGTGTTCAGGAATTCAACTCGTCAACCTGTGGAAACCTGTGGTTTGAGGACTTATGTTTTTTAGAAACCTTCTTTTCTTTTCAAAACTGGACATTTTTATTTCAAATAAAAGAACCTATCCCCCCCCCAAAAAAAAGAATAGTTTCACTGCCCTGAAAATCCTCTGTGCTCCCTCCCAGCCCCCACGCAGCCCCTGGCAACCACAGATCTTTTTACCGTCGCCATAGTTTTTGCCTTTTCCAGGATATCATGTAGTTGGAATCATACAACTTTTCAGATTAGTTTCTTTTATTTAGTAATATGCATTTTCGTTTCCTCCAAGTCTTTTCATGGCTTCATAGCTCTTTTTTTCTTTTTAAGTGCACAATAATATTCCATTATCCATTCACCTACTGAAGGACATCCTGGTGGCTTCCAAGTTTTGGCAGTTATGAATAAAGCTGCCATAAACGTCCACGTGCAGAGTTTTGTGTGGACATGTTTTCAACTCCTTTGAGTAAATACCAAGGGCGCGGTTGCTGAATCGTGTGGTTAGAGTACATTTAGGTGATTTTTAAATTTTAATTTATTTTATTTTATTTATTTTTGGCTGCGTTTGGTCTTCATTGCTGCGCACGGGCTTTCTCTAGTTGCCGCAAGCGGGGGCTACTCTTCCTTGTGGTGCACGGGCTTCTCATAGCAGTGGCTTCTCTTGTTGCGTTGCATGGTCTCTAGGTGCGCAGGCTTCAGTAGTTTGGCACGCGGGCTCAGTAGTTGTGGCTCACAGGCTCTAGAGCACAGGCTCAGTAGTTGTGGCACACAGGCTTAGTTGCTCTGCGGCATGCGGGATCTTCCCAGACCAGGGCTTGAACCTGTGTCCCTTGCATTGGCAGGCGGATTCTTAACCACTACGCCACCAGGGAAGTCTGTAGAGTACGTTTAGTTTTTAAGAAAACCACAAAACTCTTTTCCAAAGTGGCTGTTTTGTGTTCCCGCCAACAATGAATGAGAGTTCCTGTTGCTTCACATCCTCACTAGCGTTTGGTATCGTCACTACTATCATATTTTGTGTGGAACTTCCAGGGCATTTTCCCATGGAAAGAGCTGTGTGATTCTAGGCAAGTTACTTCCCCTCTCTGTGCCTGTTTCTTTACCTGTAAAATGGGGATAATAAGGAATACTCACCCCGTAGGATTTTTGTGAGGATTAAAATGCATTGATATATGTAAAGTACTTAGAATAGTACCTGGCATAAAATAGGCGCTACCTATCCACGTGTATTGATTTTTTAACTTTACAAAAGAATAATGTCATATTATACCCAATTTCCTTTAGTTTCATTCCTAACAGTACATCTGGAGCATCCTTCAATGTCAATACACACAGATCTACATCATCGCTGTCACTGATGGCAAGGAACCCCATTCTGAAGGATGTACCGTAATTTATTTAGCCAGTCCTCTATCATGGGCATTTAAGTTGCTTCCAGTTTTTCACACTTAATAGATGAGGCTGACATAAATATTATTCACACATACCTGTTCATCTTATCTTTATCATCCTAGATGTGGAAGGATATGAACCACTTTCATTCAACAAAGATTTATCGCAGGCCTCCTAGATACCAGGCACAGTGCAGGATGGAAATATAATGGGGTCAGAAACAGGTAGAATCCAGGTTATGGGGTATATGGATGTTGGCTGTAAAATTCCTCCCTGTTCGCTGTACATTTGAAATCTTTCATTATAAAATATTGGGGAACTAACAGGCACTCTCCCTGCGCTTGTAGATCTTAGGGTCTCAGGGAGGAATAGGGTGGGGCCTTAACTGAAAAATCACTCACATGTAAAACTTTAATCATGACAGTTGCTTTGAAGAAGTGCAGGGCTCTGACCTGGTCAGGGACGGCAGGGCAACTGCAGGGTGCATAGGAGTTATTTGCCAAAGAGGGGAGGGGAGGGCATTCTGGGTGGAGGGAGCAGCGTGGTGGGATCGAAGGAAGCATGGAGAACTCAAGGGGCTTAAAGAAATGGAGGCGGAGGGCAGGGACTGGTGAAGGAGGTCCACAGGGGCTGTATCATGGTGTGGCCGGGGGCTTGCAGAGCCCTGGTAAGAAGCTCTGCTTTAACCTGAGAGCAGAGAGAAGCCCACGAAAGGTTTTAAGGAAGAAACTGATGGAACAGGCTTGCATTTGGAGACAGTCATCTTGGCCACGAGTGGAAAATGTACAGGAAGGTGGCCAGCACAGAACCCCGGGAGAGCAGTTAGGAGGCTGTCACAAGACACGATGGTGGCCCTCACTGTGGCAATGGAGGGGACGGAGCAAGAAAGAAGATTCCAGGGGCATTTAAGAGATGAATCAACAGGCCTCAGTGATGGAGTTAGATATGGCTAGAAGGGAAGTGATGGAGAGAAAGGGGGCTACAGATCTCCAGGTTTCTGGCTTGTGTTAAAAGTACAGATGTGGTTCCTTCACTAAAATCCAGAGTAAGGAATGCCACAGGAGGACCGGGTTTGAGAGGGAAGATGAGTGTGAGGTGCCTGTAGACATCCAAAGTGAGGTGCCAAGGACGCAGCTGTCACCCTGGATATCCAACCATATCAGTGATGTGGCCCCGGAACCCAGAAGAACATGTGCCACATAGCGGGTGCTTAGTCAGATGGGATGTATGGACGGGTGGATGGATGGATGGTGATTAAAGCCATACGTGTGAATGGTATCACTAGGAAGAAAGTATTGAATGAGAAGGGAGAGCCCAGGGCCACACCTGGGAAACTCCAACATTTATCGTTGAACCTTCTTGCCAAAGCGCTCTCCAGGGAGGCTGCACAAACTTGACATTCTTGCAATAATGAATGAGAATAGAGGAGTGATTTTCAACTCCGGTGATTAAACAACCCCAGCCAGGATATGTCTAAGGTAATCCAGAAGGTGGTGCAAATTTCTTTTAAATGTGTTTAAAAAGAAAGGCAAGGCTTCCCTGGTGGCACAGTGGTTGGGAGTCTGCCTGCTAATGCAGGGGACACGGGTTCGAGCCCTGGTCTGGGAGGATCCCACATGCCGCGGAGCAGCTAGGCCCGTGAGCCACAACTACTGAGCCTGCGCGTCTGGAGCCTGTGCTCCACAACAAGAGACGCTGCGATAGTGAGAGGCCCGCGCACCGCGATGAAGAGTGGCCCCCGCTTGCCGCAACTAGATGAAGCCCTCTCACAGAAACGAAGACCCAAGACAGCCAAAAAAATAAATAAATAAACAAATGTGGGGTTTAAGAAAAAAAAGAGAGGCAAAATCAAGATTAACTTTTCTGTAAGTGCCTGCCCCTCACAGATAGCATAGAGAAGAGGGGCGTTGCATTTCTCCCGGCAACCCAGACCCTCCCCACCCACTGTATTACTGTTGTTGTAATCATGGCAGGGTCTGAGTGTGCGTGAAACCAAGAGAGATGTGGCCCACAGTTCTAGCTGTTCTTCAAAATCAGAACTAAAACAAGGAAAGGTCATGATCTCTATCCTAGTAATAGCGGGGCCAAGCAATGTGTGCACTGTCCCCTCCCCAGGCTTTAGGAGTCACTGAAGCCTCTGTCTCTAAATCTAGTCTTACATTACCGTAAAGAAACATGGGTTGCAAAATTAAGCCATCAGGGGCTTCCCTGGTGGCGCAGTGGTTGAGAGTCCGCCTGCTGATGCAGGGGACACGGGTTCGTGCCCCGGTCCGGGAAGATCCCACATGCCGCGGAGCGGCTGCGCCCGTGAGCCATGGCTGCTGAGCCTGCGCGTCCGGAGCCTGTGCTCCGCAACAGGAGAGGCCACAACAGTGAGAGGCCCACGTACCGCTAAAAAAAAAAAAAAAAAAAAAAGAAGCTGGCTCAAAAACTTTTTATGTGTTAGACCACCATGATAAGTGATTCAAGGTACTTCCCATTACTGAGGCCAGCAGGGGATCCCCCAGTCACTCATCACCATACACAAGCAGTCCTAAGAGCCTTGTGTGTTCACAGTTCCTAAGAGGAGGGTAGGAACCATGGTTTGTTTAATTCCTCCTCGGTACTTGTCACTGTGTTAGTTGTTTTACATGTACTGTGTACTTTCATCTTCCAACAGCCCAATGAGCCAGGTACTATTGTCGTCTTTATTTTGCAAGTAAGGAAACTGAGTATCAATAACATTAAGGAACTTGCTCAAAGTCACACAGCGGGTACATGGTAGGGTCAGGACTCAAACTGAGGTCGTTGTGATCCTAGCACTTGTGCTTTTTCTGTGACCCCACATGCCCTCTGAAGATCCAGAGGGGTACCAGGTACATGCCCAGTTCCTAGAGGACAGGTTCTGTCGTTAACTTGAACAGAGACAAACCTGAGAGTTTCATTCCCTGGAGTGAAGGGTGTCTGATGCGCACCGCGGGCCTCGCCCCAGCAAAGCCCCATTTGCATTTGAGCGAATAATTCTGAGTTCAGGCTTTGGAGACCAGCTGCTAAGGTGTGACTCTCAAGTGTGCGCTTACTCATTGTGTGAGCAAGTCTCGACTTCTGTGTGCCTCTGTTTACTTGGTTATAAAATGGGGTTAAGATCTCACCAGGTAGTTGTGAGGATTAAACGACTTGGTACCCAAATCATGGGGTCACACATAAGCCTTAGTAAATGGTAGCTGTCATCCGCATCAGCCTTGAATACTTGTTGATTGAATGTGAACTAAATGTGGATGGCAAGCAGATGGGTATGCGCACAGGCAGGGCAGCTTGATTTACTCACGCCGAGGTGCCTTTACCTGTGACCCCTGCCGCATCTCTATTTGACAGCTAGTCAGATTTTCTTAGCCGTGAGCACTCAGTTCTCTTCCCAGGCCTTCTTCTTCAGCTCTTGACAATGGGCTGCATTTCCTAGCTGCCGAGTGGTAAAGCTGGGACTCCATCCAGGTCCCTGTGGCCTCAAAGCCCCTGCTCTGAACCACCATACTACCTGCCTTTTAAAATATTGTCCTAAGGGATAAAACGCACATAACGAGCTAGGTCTGTAAAATCCTGAAATAAATCCCTCAGGGAAATCCAGGTTGAGTAACTATTGTTGGATCATGTCATGAGCAGCCCAGGAGACTGGGGTCACTACTAAAGATCTGATTGGTTAAGATATCACCTAACACCTGTCAGAATGGCCGTCACCAAAAAGAACACAAATAACAACTGTTGGCGAGGATATGGAGAAAAGGGAACCCTTGTACACTGTTGGTGGAAATGTAAATTGGTGTGGCCACTACGGAAAACAGTTTGAAGGTTTCTCAAAACACTAAAAATAGAACTATCATATGATCCAGGAATTCCACTCCTGGGTATTTATTCCCCTAAAATGAAAACCACTAATTCAAAAAGATACATGCACCCCAATGTTCATAGCAGCATTATATACGATAGCCAAGACATGAAAGCAACCTAAGTGCCCATCAACAGATGAGTGGATAAAGAAGATGCAGTAGGGAATTCCCTGGCGGTCCAGTGGATAGGAGTTGACGCTTTCACTGCTACGGCCCAGGTTCAGTCCCTGGTTGGGGAACTAAGATCCCACAAGCTGCATGGTGTGGCCACCCCCCAAAAATAGATGTGATATATCTATATCTATATCTATATCTATATCTATATCTATATCTATATCTATATCTATATCTGCAGTGGAATACTACACAGCCATAAAAAAGAATGCAATTTTGCCATTTGCAGCAACATGGATGGACATGGAGGGTACTATGCTTAGTGAAATAAGTCAGACAGAGAAAGACAAATACTGTATGATATGACTTTTATGTGGAATCTAAAAAATAAAACTAGTGAATATAAGAAAAAAAGAAATAGACTCACAGATATAGAAAACAAACTAGTGGTTACCAGTGGGGAGCGGGAAAGGGGGAGGGACAAGTTAGAGGTAGGGAAATAAGAGGAACAAACTACCGTGCTCACTTCAGCAGCACATATACTAAAATTGGAACAATACAGAGAAGATTAACATGGCCCCTGTGCAAGGATGACACGGAAATTCATGAAGCGTTCCATCCTTTTGTGACCAGAATGGGAAGGAAATTCAAAAAAGAGGGGATATATGAATACATAGAGCTGATTCACGTTGCTGTACAGTTGAAACTAACACAACATCGTAAAGCAGCTATACTCCAATTTCAAAAAAAGAGGTACAAACTACTATGTATAAAATAAATAAGCTACAATGATATATTTTACAGCACAGGGAATATAGCCAATATATTTTTTTTAATTTCACTTTTTCCTAATTTTTTTTTCTTTTTTTTTTAAACCCCACATTTGTTTATTTATTTATTTTTTTGGCTGTCTTGGGTCTTCGTTTCTGTGCGAGGGCTTTCTCTATTTGTGGCAAGCGGGGGCCACTCCTCATTGTGGTGCGCTGGCCTCTCACTATCGTGGCCTCTCTTGTTGTGGAACACAGGCTCCAGACGCACAGGCTCAGTAGTTGTGGCTCACGGTCCTAGTCGCTCCGCGGCATTTGGGATCCTCCCAGACCAGGGCCTGAACCCGTGTCCCCTGCATTAGCAGGCAGACTCTCAACCACTGCGCCACCAGGGAAGCCCATAGCCAATATTTTATAATAACTATAAATGGAATATAACCTTTAAAAATTGTGAATCACTATGTTGTACACCTGAAACATACAATATTTTACATTGACTATATCTCAATTAAAAAGTAAAAAAGCTGCGACCTAAAAAAAAAAAAATCTGATTGGTGAAGGATTACTGTGTGGTCCCACTGGAAGACAGGAAACATGTAAGGAGGACCTTAAAAGTCAGCTCCCCTCTCCTCCTGCCTGGTTTCTCAGCTTCTTTTGATAAGGGAAAGAAAGGACTTTTTACATTGATCTTTGCAAGCTCAGTTGATTGTGTCTATTTCTGCAAGACTTTGTTGCAAATAAAAGGATTCCCTGCATACATAGAAAATCGCTCTTTCTCAGATATCCAAGATACGCAGTATTTTTATGTGAAAAAAAAGAAAGTTGTAATACAATATGCACAGAGTTCTCCCTTTTTTTTTTTTTTTCAAATGCCAATATCCGACCACAGGAGAAATCTGAAGGAAAAGACATAAAAGTGTTGAGAGTATTATCCCAGCATGATGAGACAGCGTGAGCCATGACATTCACTCAGTCGTTCAACAACTATTTATTGCAGCCCTACTGTGTGCCGGCCACTGAGGATACAGCGGGGGGACACTTTCCACTTTATGGGTTTCTGCCCTGTTTGGATTTGTGTAACAGGCATGTGTAACTTTTGTATCCAGAACTATAATCAAAAATTGCTTCTTCTCCCAAAGAAGAAAATCCCTCTTTCCAACAGCCCAAGTCCGCATCACCCATCTCTGCCATCTCGGGATCCGCCCAGCGCCCCTCTCCTCATGCACCCTTCACATCAGCCAGCCCAGCCCTTCACTCTCCAGCCTCTAGTCTCTCTGAAAAGAGAATGACAGACCTAGGTCTGAATTCTGATCCTACTGCTTACCAGCTCCATAGCTGAACCTTGCTGGGCGTCTGTGTCTCACCTATAAATGCAAACACATTTCCTTGCTGGGCTGTTTGTAATGATCAGAAAATATCACGTGGTAAACTTCTGGCATGGTGCCTGGCACACGGCAAGTGGTTAATACTGAATAGCTATTATTATAATATTATTATTCTCACTCTTCCAAGCTGGAAATTCTCAGCAAGTGGCATTGTCAGAGGTCAAGGGCCCAGGCACGAGCCGGTTCAGCTCCCCTCCTGTCTCTCTCCGCACCCACCTTTCCTCCATTCCCTCCATCTTCCCTCACTATGTTCTCTTTCCAAATGCAGCTCTTCCCTCCCTGAGTCTCCCCTTCTCTCTCCCTCCCAGACCACCTTGTGCACAAGCTCCTGAATCACGACCTCCTTCTTCAGCGTCTACAGCCTCCCACTCCATCTTTCTCCTTCATCATCAAACATGCACTTCAAGCTGGTGTATCTTCACTGGGACCACTGCTTCCTTAGCTCCTTTTCTACTGCTTGTACCCCTGTCCCACTAAGACCTTGAAGTGCATTACACCCTGTGTGCTCACCACCAACTTCCCACATTGTCTTTGCCTCTTTGGCAACTGACGTGGCCCCCCCTGCACTGAAGCCCCAGCTTCCTCCCCCAGCCATGTTCTCTCTGGCCTACCCAACCCTCTCGGTTTGCTTTCTTGAAACCCTCTTATCTTTCATAATTACAGCTTGGGTGGGTGATGCTCCTGGCAGCCAGTAGGTGGAGGCCAGGGATGCTGCTAAACGTCCTACGGTGCCCAGGACGGCTCCCACAACGAGGACTGTCCAGCCCAACACGTCGAGATGCTGCAGTTGAGAAATGCTGCTGGCTCCTTCGTCTCTAATACATCCCGGTTATTTTTCTGAAAAAAAAAAATCACCCTTCGTTAAGCCAGCTCACTGCTCCATCAGAAGCTGAAATAGCAGTGACTCGGACCCTGGAGTCACACCACTGTGATCCCAATCCCTGGCTCAGCCATTTGCCAGCTGTGTGGCGTCCAGCAGCCACAGGTCTCAGAGCCTGACCGCCTCGTGTGTAAAAGGAGGCGATGGCGGGACAATACAATGGGGTGATGCGTTGATTGCTTGGCAGAGGGCCGGGCACACAGGTCACACTCGTGACATTTCAGTGATGTTTAAATCAAGTTTATACTCTTTAGGCTACTGTTCTAGGCTGGCCACAAACTGAGCTCAGCTTTCCATCCCGACTCTTCCCTCTACTCCTCCCCTCCCCCATCATCTGCTCTACCCCAATTAAGCTCTTCCAGAACATGCACTGCATTTCCCCACCTCTCATCCTACCTCCTGCCTTCACCCCCCATATTAGTTTCCTATGGCTGTTCTAACAAATTACCACAAACTTAGGGGCTTAACACAACTCATATTTATTCTTTTACAGTTCTGGAGGCCAAAGGTCCAAAATCAGTTTCGCTAAGGTAAAGGCAAGGGGCTGGTTCCTTCTGGAGGCTCTAGGAAAGAATCCGTTTCCTTGCCTTTTCTAGTCTCTAGACTGGAAAAGGTGAGGAAATAAAAATTCCCCGCTTTCCTTGGCTCACGGCAGAGGAGCACCTTCAACTCTCTGCTTCTGTCACAACACCGTCTCTGTCTGTAGTCAGACTCCCTGTGTCTGCTTCTTGTAAGAACCCATGCGCCTATGTTGGGTCCCCCCAGCTAATCCAGGATAAGCCCGCATCTCAAGATCCTTACCCTCATCACATCTGCAAAGGTCCTTCTGCCCTGTCAGGTAATGTTCATAGGCTCTACGGATTAGGAGCCAGACATCTTTGGGGGGGAGGCATCATTCACCCAACCACCTCTTCCATTCTGACACGCCATCCCCTCCAACTCTGCATACCCACGCATGCCCACGCCCAGTGGGGCCTCAGCCAAGCAGTGATGACACCAGGTGAATGATGGCGCCTCCCCTGGGACTCTTTCATAGACGGATGGTGTGCAAGGACCAACCTTGGGGAACTTCCCAGGATAAATACCCTGTTTAGAGGGAATAGGGCTTTCAAGAAACCAAGCTTGCTGCTGGGTGGAGCCCTGGGCTAGGACACAGAAGCCTGGGTTCAAGTCCATCCTCACACCTGTGGCTGAAGGTTCCCCCTCAGTGCCCCCGCCCTGGGAGGCTGCAGCCTCATATGAGCTGTGTGGCCTTGGACAAGTCATTTTACCTCTCTGGGCCTCGATGCCTCACCTGCCAAGGGAGGATGGTGAGCTAATTAGTACTGGCCTGTGGTAAGGGTCCAGTAAATAGCAGCTGTGACTTTTACATGCAGTAACTTCTTCCTGAGCCTTTCTTGAGTGTAAATTATTTCTTTTATAGATCACAAGGACCACATGGATGGATCATTTCTAGACTTAAAGACCCTCGGGATGGAAAAAAATGTTCGGAAAATATTGGATGTAAAACCTGACTTGCCAACTTTTTCAAGAGTAGAGATCGGAACGGTAACCAAAGAAACTTTGTCTCTGCATTGACTGACACGTGGGGAGGGTGGGCATGAGGACAGACACGAGCCGTGTGCCCTGGCACCACTGTATACATCATTGGTTCGAGGCCAGGTCCTCCCTGATGGGCTGGCACCTGTATGGACTGGTCGGTGCCTGGCCGTACCAGCGATCCAATGTTTGAATAGAAAGGCGGCTTCCCATCATGTACAGCATGATATAGCATTGCACTGATGCTGGACAGGTCAATCTCTGGGCCCTCCTTTTCACATCACATGTTATATTCTGCAGAAAATATCCAACAAGCTAATGTACAACAGTATGTCATGAGCTTGCCTAACATTTGCTTTTTGCTATAAACTGAAAAACATGAACACATAAATGGCAGCAGAAGGGAGCCATGATGATTAAGAAGACACAAGTTCTAGAATCAGAGACCTGTGTCCTAATCCCAGCTCTGCAAGCTCTGTGACCTTGGGCAGCCTCCTAACCTTTCTGGGACTTCAATTTCCCAGCTGTAAAATGATGATGGAAAAATTAAAGGAGATCATCATGTAAAGTGATTATCCCAGTGCCTAGCTCATAGCGAGCACTTTAATAGATGATAGTTATTATTGTCAAACAGTATTTAAAGAGTATTATCCAAGAAAACCTTCCTTTCTTAGGGAGCATAGTTTGTGTTTTCCAGGATTTTCAGAAGTAATTTGATTGTTAGGTTGAAGGTGCCCTGTATCCTAAATGGATGTTTGATCGGGTGTTTGACTGACACATGACAATGGACAGCTCAGGCCAGCGTGGCTTGCTGCGGCAGCTGGTCTAAACCAGCTTTTGGAAAACATAATAAAGCCATCCTCTCTGTACCAGCATTTTCTCCTACAATTTTTCTAGACATTTGCTCACACGTCTAGAGATGTGAGTCTTCAGAAACGTGTTGGTCTTCCTGATAAAACCGAACCTTCCTTCTCTGAGGTTGGGAGTAGAGGGACCGTCTCCAGGTGGGGAGCTCAGCTGGATCTCACGTCCTGATGATCCAGCTTCCAAGATTTACCTTCCCCTTGGCAACAAGCCCTCATCCCACCACTGACACCACAGAGCAGGAAACCTCCCAACTCTCAATCCTCCAAGGTTAGCAGTAATTAAACGGAAGAGCAGGAGGAAGAATAGCTGACATCTGTGAACTGCTTACTGTGTGCCAGGCGTTGAGCTCAGCCGGCTCCATGCCTTATGTCATTTAACCATCGTAGCAGCCTTGTGTCATAGTTACTATTATTGTCCCCATTTAACAGATAAGAAAAATTAAGGCTTCAGGAGGTCAAGTACCTCACCCAAGGTCACAGAATAATGATTGAAGACACACCAGGGGTGTGTCCCTGGTGGTGTGTCTGCGAGCCTGCAGAGACCGGGTGGGGACTGTGTGCTTGGATCCTGTAGCCCAGGCTCTTCCTTAGTGACCCTCCCCTCAGGAAAAGAGGGGGCGTCTGGAGAGGTACAGAGGATGCAGCTCAGGGTAGCTGAAGACACTGAGCAGCAGCTCAGGTTCTTTTTGCAGCAGATCTGCCCGGTTTATTGTCATCTTCAGATACCCTCTTTTATTCTCATCTCCATAGATACATAGACAAATATGTCCACTCTTATCTACCACAGTCACTTTGGGGGCCATTATAGTTTTTTAGTTGTTTTGTTTTTAATCTCAGAGGTTTTCAGGGTAGTGCCAACAAATGCTAGGGCTAAGAGGTGCTCATGGCAAGCATTAAAAACCATTTTATTTTTTAAGGAGGCTTATTATGGTTATTTGTAGTCGTTCAGATCGGGTAACCTATTCAGACTGGTGGCCATTCCATGCAGTCATTTGGGCTTCCAGCAGCCAGCTGGCTGGTTGGGGTCTTAGGGAGATGCAGCTGCAAACACTATCTGCATTGTCTCTGGAAAGGGTCTGAAGGGATGCCCACCCACCAGGTTCCAGAGCTAGGAGAAGGTTGGGCCAAATTTTGTGAGGGTATGGTTTCTGCTGCACAGAAATGAGATTCCTTTAATAAAAAGGAGGGAGGCTATTTTCCACTTAACCTTCATTCGTTCATTCAACAAACATGCCCACTATGCACCACTCGGTGCCAGGTGCCATGCTGGGCACAAGGAGGGAGATAGTGAGCAAAAGCCACATGGTCTCCATTTTTCTGGAGCTTGTCTTCTCAACATCAGCGGTACTGATTTTTTGAGCCAGGTAACTCTTTGTTTGGGAGACTGCCCTATGCATCGTGGGGTGTTTAGCAGCATCCTTGTCCTCTACCCACTAGACGCCAGCAGCAATTATGACACCCACAAATGTGTCCAGGCATTGCTAAATGTCCTGGAGGGGGTAGGGTGGCCAGAGTCACCCCCGGTTGAGAACCACTGGCCTAAAGGGAAGACAGACGAGACGGTGTCCAAAGAATGGCACAAGTGATGCATCATTTCAAAGGCAGTTGTGCTCTGAAGGGGTAGGAACACAGTCATAAAGAAAGCAGTTCACAGAGTCAGACTGGATTTAAAACCAACTCTCTTGGCATGGACATATATACACACACACGCTACCAAAGGTAAAATAGATAGCTAGTGGGAAGCAGCTGCATCGCACAGGGAGAGCAGGTTGGTGCTGTGTGTCTACCTAGAGGGGTGGGATAGGGAGGGTGGGAGGGAGACGCAAGAGGCAGGGGATATGGGGATATATGGATACGTATAGCTGATTCACTTTTTGATACAGCAGACACTAACGCAGCATTGTAAAGCAATTATACTCCAATAAAGATGTTAAAAAAATTAACTCTCTCAAATTATTCTTTAGTATCTTTCCAGTTCTTCCATTATTCTTTGGGTTATTCTTCTGGATGTAGAAAATCATAACGGAATGCCAAGAGAGTTTTTCTTCTTTTTTTTATTTCAGCCTCAAAATGGCCTTTCCAGCCCAGGGTCCATCATGGTCTCTGAGAAGTTAAGGAAAATGGATGTGGCTGACGCTTTAGATCTTAGTGAAAAGCTGGTAGGTATACCCAGCATCAGTCCCCTCCTGTCCAAACGTGCGTGCCCTGCAGATAGTTTAAACATCAACTCCACATACATGTTTAGTTGTTACAGTAGCTCCACGAGACCCATCTCCTATCCCAGCATGGGCTGGAAATTGCAGAGCCCAATTCCTTGGAAGACTGGGTAGTAAGAATGAATGTTTATGTCTGTTGTCATTCCCCCTCCCCACTTGCCCCCAATTCTCAAAAAGGCATAGTGTAAATGGATGCGGGGGAAAATGAAAGTCGTACTAAAAGCCCCAAATGCACTCATTTGCAAAGCATGTGTTTCTTCTCTGCAACTGCAGAAAATGAATGAAACACAATTAGACGTTTGCCTCCTCAAAGTGGCCTCCAGCGGTCTTGGGCCAGGCCTCTTACCTGCGAAATGCTTTCTCGTAGTACATGGACATGAGCAAAACCCTCGGGACTTTGATGAACATCAAAGGTATGTCAGGTCACGTGTCCATGAAACACCTCTCCCCAAAAGAGAGGGAGAGAGTCTACCAGCTTCGACAAAGAGACCTGTACCTGGTGTTTGATAAGATCACCCTACTCAAGAACCAGCTGCAGAGAAAAGAAGAGCTTTTGAGACGATACGAGAAGGACATTGAACAGCTCATGTGTGGCCCATGTCTCCGGCAAAAGGCCCAGGCCTCCATTCTCCAGGCTAAACCTCGGTGCAGCTGCAGACCCGTAGGGACCAGGACAAGAGGACAGAGGCCTGGGTGTGGAGGGGGGCAGGCGGGATGGTGACTCAGGGCCTGATGGACCCAAGTCTCTGGGCAAGAAAGCAGCAGTTAAAGTACCCTACTGTTAAGGAATAAGGTGTACCTTTTATAAATGTGTCTGATGTTTCACCATGTGTGTGCTTTTCGTAATTCCATCCTATTTTCAGTGGTATCCGTTCCCCCACCCTCTCTGGGAAATTGGGAGGGGCTGGTAGCATAACCGTTGCCCCCTTCGTGCTGCACGTCCACAGCCAATGGGCTATTTATTCTGCCCTCTAGTCCCCACATCTTCAGCCTTCCCCCCACTTGTAAGGAAACCGCGAAGCCAGGCATATATGGAAGTGTTCTGAGGATCTCCCAGGTCGGGAGCATTGGTGGTGATTGAGAAAGCTGAGAAGAAAAGAGACTTTGTCTCTCCTGTGTGCTCAGGCAGAGCAAAGTGTCGGTTCAGATGTACCAGTCACAGGTGGCAAAGCTGAAGGACGACATCTCCAAAGAGGCCGAAGAAAAGGCGCTGCTGAAGGAGGCCCTGGCGCACATGGAAGAGCAGCTGCACCAGGAGAAGAGGGTCACCAGGGCGATCAGGCAGCAGAAGGTGAGAGGTCCCTGCTCGGAGCAGAGCCTCTGAGGCTGCCCCTCAGCTCCCTTTAGAAACAGCCAACTGAGGCCCCAGTGGGATCCAGGCAGCAAAGAATGCATTCACTCATTGCAAAGGAAGGTGGCAGAATAGCTTTAGCATTAGGCAGACTTAGGTTTAGACTCTTGCTCTGCCATTTACTGTGTGACTTAAGGCAGTTTTTTTGTTTAACATGTTTATTGGAGTATAATTGCTTTACAGTGTTGTGTTCATTTCTGCTGTGTAACAATGTGAATCAGCTATATGCATACGTATATCCTCAGATCCCTCCCTCTTGCGTCTCCCTCCCACCCTCCTTATCCCACCCCTCTAGGTGGTCGCAAAGCACTGAGCTGATCTCCCTGTGCTATGCCGCTGCTTCCCACTAGCTATCTATTTTACATTTGGTAGTGTATATATGGCCATGCCACTCTCTCACTTCGTCCCATCTTACCCTTCCCCCTCCCCATGTCCTCAAGTCCATTCTCTACATCTGTGTCTTTATTCCTGGCTGCCCCTAGGTTCATCAGAACCTTCTTTTTTTTTTTTTTTTAGATTCCATATATATGTGTTAGCTTAACCTCTCTGAGACTCATAGTCTAGCTTGCCTCTATTTTTTTAAACTTTCTTTTTTAATTTAATTTTTATTTTATATTGGATTATAGTTGATTTACAGAGTTGTGTTAGTTTCAGGTGTACAGCAAAGTGATTCAGTTATACATATACATATATCTATTCTTTTTCAGATTCTTTTCCCATATAAGTTATTTCAGAATATTGAGTAGAGTTCCCTGTGCTATACAGTAGGCCTCTCCTTTCTTGCCTCCTTCTGAGTGGATGGTTTTCTCTTATTCCACTTTCCCCCTCTATTAGCTTGGAAATATTTCACTTTTTTACTATTCTTTTAGTAATAGTAAGACAATAGCATTCATCCTTGACTCACCAACATCACACATTAATTAAGTTTTTCACTCTTCTACTATTCTCTTAGTAGTCATCCTGAAGACTACAATATGCATTCTTTTTTTTTTTTTTTTTTTTTTTTGCGGTACGTGGGCCTCTCACTGTTGTGGCCTCTCCCGTTGTGGAGCACAGGCTCCGGACGCACAGGCTCAGTGGCCATGGCCCACGGGCCCAGCCGTTCCGCGGCATGTGGGATCCTCCCGGACCGGAACACGAACCCATGTCCCCTGCATCGGCAGGCAGACTCTCAACCACTGCGCCACCAGGGAAGCCCTGCATTCTTAACTTACCAAGAGGCAATAGTAGTTGATAATTATGCCCTTCTCCTTGACAGTGCAATGAGTTTCAAACACCTTAACTTCACTTACCCCCTCCAGATTTATAAGCCATTGCTGTCATTTTCTAAACTCCTATTGATACTTAAAACCCCACAAGACATTATTAGTGTTTTTCTATAGTCAGTATCATATCCACACATTACCCTTACTGTTGCTTGTCTTTTCTGCATCTCTGATCACCCACCTGGGTTCATTTTTCTTGTGCCTGAAGAATAGCCTTTAATGTTTTCCCTCATTGTGGCTCTGCTGATGACAAATTCTCAAATGTGCCTGTGTGTCTGTCTGGAGATGTATATTTAACCTTCATTCTTTTTTTTTTTTTTTTTTTTGCAGTATGTGGGCCTCTTACTGTTGTGGCCTCTCCCGTTGCGGAGCACAGACTCCGGACGTGCAGGCTCAGTGGCCATGGCTCACGGGCCCAGCCCCTCCACGGCATGTGGGATCTTCCCAGACTGGGTCACGAACCCGTTTCCCCTGCATCGGCAGGCGGACTCTCAACCACTGCGCCACCAGGGAAGCCCACCTTCATTCTTAAAACACATTTGACTGTGTATTGAATTCTACAATGGCAATTCTTTTCTTTCAGCACATTAGATACAGCATTAGATATGTCACTATTGTCTTGTGGCTCCGATTATTTCTATTTAGAAGTCATTTGTAAGCCTAACTGTTGTACCTTTGCATAATCTGTCTTTTTCTCTGGTTGCTTTTAAGATTGTCTTTTCCCCTGATTTCCAGCCGTTTTATTATGGTTTATCTAGGTGTGGATTCAGTTTTATTTACCTCGTTCAGAGTTCGTAGGGGCTTCTTGAATCCCTGGCTTGGTGTTTTGCCTTAGTTCAGGCGCTTGGGCTCTGTACCACACAGGCAGTGGGGAGCTACTAAGGCTTCTAAACAAGTGACTGATGCAAAGACATTCGTGGACAGTAATAAGCGTGAAAATGATAGTTACAATTTCTCAGGTACTAGGCGTTCCCCTGAACATTTCATCTCTTCATCTTCACAACAGCGCTGTGATCTAGAAATCATCCTCTCCATTTTACAGATGAGAAAGTCAAGGCTACTAGTTACTAGTAAAGTAACTAGCCCAATGGCACAGTCGGTTTTGTCTGACTCCAGGTTCGTCTGACTTCACTGACCCTGGCGTAGCAAACAGCCACATGCTACTGTTTGCACTGAAATTAATAAAAATTAAATAAAATTTTTAGTTCAGTTCCTCCGACACACCAGCCCCATTTCGAGTGCTCGATCCCCAAATGTGGCTGGTGGCTGCCGTATTAGACAACACAGCCTCGCTCAGAGTACCTGTACCGCTGGAGAAATTTCTGTTGGACAGAGCTGCCTTACAGCTGGGTAACTCTCAGAGTACCGTTAAGATTGCACTGGAAGAATCTAAACTCGAGGCGAGGAGGCCAGTTATCACAGTCCAGCTTGCATGTGAGAGGGACTGGAGGACAGGCGTGAGACCACTGAGTGTGAGGGAGGGAGCAGGGCGGCCGCTGAAGGTGACTCTGAGGCTTGGGGACGGGAACGGGGGCTGTTCCTGCAGAGCACAGATAAGGGCAGAGCCCAAGGCTGGACTTGGCTTTTGCAGCATATGAAAAAGGCTGCTGATATAGAAGTCAGAGCATGTTTAGACCTGGGAGAAAACTAAGGCCCAGAGAGCTTAGATGACTTTTCCAAGGTAACGGAGCTGGGTAGAGGCTCTTCCACTGTACCACACTACTCAGAAGAAAGCTCTTAAGGGCTTTTCTGGGTCTTTTATTAGATCCCTGTGATCCCCCTCTTCAGATCCCTAAAAACACAGCCTGTGAATTTGTTTCAGCACAAACACTTTCCATTTATTTATGAGAGTTTGCCTCATTTCCTGTTAGTGCCAGAGCCCAGGGCTCAGCAGGTGCATCCAAGAATTGAGCAGCTGCGAGGCCTACACTGGCCAGCCAAGGGTAGCGTGGAGCACTCCCAAGTTTACCATGCGTTGACTGTTACCCAAGCAAGGGGGGAAAAGTAGGCAAGCTTCTCCACTTTAAATGCCTTCCTTGGCAGGCTGCAATTCTTAACAGACATTGCTTTAGCAAGCCTCCAGAGAGGTTACCACCAGTGAGTGTGCTCAAAGTGGTAACGACAAACAGTTATGATAATAAACCCAATCATAACATTTCCAAGTACCCATCACGAGTTATTAGAACGAGACTGTACGGCGGACATTCCCGTCCACCTTTCCTAGGTTACAACAGTACTTAACACACTCACAGAGCCCTTAAGCACTATTCCAAACATTGAATCCCCACAATAACTCTATGCAGTGATACTAGTATCATCATCCCCATTTGACAGATGAGGACACTGAGTCACGGAGCAGTGAAATAACTTTCCGAGTGTCTTACGGCTTGTTAGGGACCGAGCTGGGATGGGAGTGTGCGGTAGAACATAGTTGGGCCCCGGGTGCAGAGCTCATCCCTTTCCCGTAGGGGGCAACTCCCTGTGAGTTTGCCTCCACCCTGTGCATGCCTGTGACCCCTGCTGCTGGGCTGCAGCTGTCCCTACCCCTCAGGGACTCCCCCACTGCCATTAGCCCCCCTAGAAGAGTTTCCCCAGAGGGCATGATGGTCACATTAGCAGCAAGCCCTCGGTTTCATCATCCTTTCAGGTTGAAGAGAAGCTTCGGGAGGATTCCAGAAGGAAATTGCTTCAGCTGCAAGAAATGAGGAACAGAGAAAACCTCATTAAAGCCAATTTGGAAAGGGCAGTAGGTCAGGTAGGCGTGCTGCAGAGCCCCTTCACGGGCCCGTGCTCTCCACGGAATCCCGCACCCAAGCGGCCGGCAGGGATGAAAGAGGAGGAAGACGGCCTGCCTTAGTTCACCCGCTTCTTTTCTATACGAAGAAGTGTCTAGAAAGAACTAGAGCTGAGATTCTATCTAGATCTGGAGTCTGAGCTCTTAACCACGATGCTCTACTACTTCGCTATTAGTTACTAAGCTAAGCATCGTTTTGCTGTGTTTTGAAGAAAGTTTCGTGAACCTTTGTCCCTCCCCCAAAGGTAGTGGAAATGACTCCTGCGTTAGTCCTGTCCCCCATCAGCTGCAGTTCCCCTTCCCCTCATTTCAGATGAAGATCAACAGTTCTCGGGAAACTCAGCAGTATTTGCTGCGAGAAGAGTTACGGCAGCATCTGGCAGACAAGGAGAAGCTGACTGAGGAAAGGCTACAGCAAGAGAAGCTGAAAGCCAGAGTCAAGCGGCTAATGGCAGAGAAATCGGTAAGGTGGTCCCCGTCCTTCTTTTTACTACTGGAAACTGATGAAATGGGCTTTCCTATGAGAAACAGAGGGCACATACTTAGATGGAGGAATCTCAGCAACTCCTTGTTGGGAGCTAAATTAATTAAAGAGGGTGAATGGTGTAGGAGGAATTAACATGAAGCTTGAATCCTAAAACTCAGAGATCAACTTGAAGATCAACTTGAAGAGGCAAGCTTATTGAAATGTCTAGAAATGGTACTTTGTTTATATACCGCAGCTGATTTTATTGATACAAATCCCAGTTGTTACTGCGGGTCCTGGTTTGTGTCTAAGTGTGTGCAAGACCAACCAATAGTATTTCAGTCTTTCTCTTCATGCATATCAGGGGAAACACATGGCCAAAACGGCTACTTACTTTTCCAGAAACCAGCCAATTAGAGGATAGTTTACAGTGGCGCCTCTCAAATCAAAGGTGTCCACGGATCATATGGGGATGTTGTTGAAATGCAGATTCTGACTCAGCAGGTCTTGGGTGGGGGGAGCCTGGGATTCTGCATTTCTGAACAGCTCCCAGCTGGTACCAAGGGCACAGCTCTGCAGACTACATTTTTAGCCACAAAGTCTTAGAAGAAGGTTTTCCCCAAGTTGGCCGATAAGAACCATCTGGGGCTTCTCTGGTGGCAGAGTAGTTGAGAGTCCGCCTGCCGATGCAGGGGACACGGGTTCGTGCCCCGGTCTGGGAAGATCCCACATGCCGCGGAGCGGATGGGCCTGTGAGCCATGGCCGCTGAGCCTGCGCGTCCGGAGCCTGTGCTCCGCAACGGGAGAGGCCACAACACTGAGAGGCCCGCGTACCGCAAAAAAGAAGGGGGGTGGAGGGGGCTTTTTTAAGGATATAGGGGTGAGTGCCTCATAAAAACTGGGAGCTGAAAGAGAGCCTGGCCTCGAAATAGAACTGGTAAGCCATCAGATCTCAGGCATCATCTCTTTTACACACACACAAGCATGCGCACATGCACACACAGGCCGTATCTCCTCTCTGTGTCTCTGTGTGGCTCCCCTGATCTCTGCTC
Source organism: Mesoplodon bidens (assembly GCF_964165515.1). Classification (NCBI taxonomy): domain Eukaryota; kingdom Metazoa; phylum Chordata; class Mammalia; order Artiodactyla; family Ziphiidae; genus Mesoplodon; species Mesoplodon bidens. The sequence goes on along the minus strand of NW_027672700.1, from coordinate 1,590,451 downwards.
TCTCCAGTCATGTGACAGGAAGGAATGACCTCATGGTCCCCCAGTTCAAAGGAACAGCCCAGAAAGCAAGTAGCATCTTAGAGCCCATAACCCCAAATCCTGGGAGTGACCAACTTAAAAGCCCAGCCCATGCCAAGTGCCCGATCAGCTATGACCAGGGACAGAGTCACACACATGGCTGCCTGGATCCAGGAGTAGTGCTCAGAAAAGGGTTAGACAGACCCCCTAGAGTATGCTGCATTTTACCCTCCTAAGACATCAGAGACATAAGGCATTCAGTTCAGTAACAGCTTTCCGAGAGAAAGTCCATCCCAGTGAAATTGCCTATAATCAGAAACTGCTGGTTCAAAAAAAGATGCAAATGTCAGAAGAAAACGTTATCTGTGTATCTGGAAGAGTGTACACCAAAATGTGAATAAGGTTACCTGTGGGTAGTGTGATAATGGTGGATCATTTTACCTTCGTTTTGCTCACGTCTATGTGTGTATATAAATACTTTTTACAACAAAGATTTTATTTTCAGTAAAAAAAAATGCCATTTGAGAAATATTTGGGGATCTCCCTACAATTTTAGACTTTGGACATTTGTTGCTCTTGCTTGTTGTAGGTTGGAGCCAGAAAAGGCACCCCAAAGATGGACCAAGGAAGGGAGATGCTGAAGAGAGAAATGTCCAGCAAATCCAGCCAGAGCCTTCTGTTTTCTAAACCTGGTGGAAGGAACTAGAAACGTCGTCCCGCTGGGCCTCGCGTGATCCTCCGTGAGTCAGTGTAACTCTTCTGCGTCAAACTACTAAGATGCTTTTTTAGGACATTAAATGTTGCTACCCTAGTGTGTTGCTTCCTAGACTGGTATTTTGCACAATACTGTATTTTGGAGTGTGTGAGGAGAGGGGTTCTTTTCACAGATATTATGAATGTAAACATACGCAGGCATATGAAGAATAAGTTTGAAATTCAGACTCCTAGGCCTAGTCGATGCAATTATGTGTTTGGGTAGTGACAAACCCAAATGTCACACCTCCAAGGAGCTCTGAGAAGCCCGCAGTTGAGAAAACCCAGGGCGTGTACTGGGGCCACAGGACAGAATGGTAACCTCAGGGCTGTTGGGGCCATGGTATAGTGCATTTATATCTGAATTGATTATAATAAGTGTGAACAGCAACCAGTTTTATCGCTTCCATAACAGTGAGTCATGTTTATATGGCGCTCTGCGGTGTTCAAAACACTTCTCGTCTAATCCTCTCTCAAGCCCTGGGAGGTAAATAGCATTATGTTCCCCATTTTACAAATGAGGAAGCTGAGGCCCAGAGAGGTTAAATGGCCCGTCTAAAGTCACACAGCTAGTAAATTCAAGAATTGGGTCTGGAACCCAGGTTTCTAACTCCATCTCACGCTGCCCATTCTGCCGCGCCAAGACAGCCCAGTAGGTCAAGTCCCAGGCCATCAGGACAGACCAAGTACCCAGTCATCAAAGAACACACACTGCCCAGGTGGACACACCCCTTTCCCGTGGTGTTTGAAGAGACCCTCATTTTTGCCTTCTCTCCAGCCATCTGTTCTCTCCCTGCCTTTCTTGTACGGCCAGAGACCACCAAATAAAACAGGAGGAAGAGCCAGAAGCCATGAATATCATTTATTTTTTATTTTTAAAAAGCCACAATAGAAGTATTTTGATATTTTAAAACCAAATGCATTCTTTATACTGATTAAAACTAGAAGGAAATGGGAAAAATGATTTGCACGATCTTCCACTAAAGGTACTTCTTACACAGTGAGAAGGGTGAGCATCACCTGACCTTAAAAATAATCTTGAAAATCCCAGCAGTTTTCCATAAAGAACATATTACTTATACTGTACCATATCCCCCAAATCCAAAACAGCAATCTCCAGCACCAGAAAAGATCACTTGGTCAGGCAGTAGTTAAGTAGCTGGCTCATGTTTGGAAGCCAAATTGTGTGGGAAAAAACTACTTTGGTTGAATACAAATATTTGAATTTGCATAAGTTAAATGTAATGCCTATGTGACTCCACTGTATTTGAGGTCTTTCAAAGGACGTGTTAATTTTTATCATATCAACATTGCAACCCACAATGGCAATGTTCTTTCCTTACTCCTTGAACTAGATGGTTCTTTAGGTGTCTCCTCAGCCACACACCCCTTTCTCTGAGAATGCACATTCCCCAACCAGGTTTACCCTACCTACTGCTGCTCTCTTGGCCACACCTGACTGGCTGATCAGTAGATAGTCTACCCAAGCCAGACCAATCAGGTTTCTCTTCTAACCCAAGCTGGGCCAATCAGCACCTGTGCCCTTGATATTTGGAAGTGGGACATGGAGTTACCACACAGATCATTAATGGCCTGGAGCTGAAAGTCTTGATGCAGTTCCCAGCTGGGGTAGCCATTTCTCCCACTGTGTTTGGAGAAACAAAGCCAGTCTTAGAAAGAGATGGCCAGGATAGATAAGCAACAGGTAGAGACAAGAAACCAAGACCCAGGGAATTCCCTGGCAGTCCACCCTGCGCTTTCATTGCCAAGGGCCAGGACTCAATCCCTGATCAGGGAGCTAGGATCCCATAAGCCAAACCGTGTGACAAAAAAAAAAAAAAAAGAAAAGAAGAAGAAACCAAGACGACCCCCAGAGAGACAGTGCAGCAGACACTACAAGCCCCTTAGTCATTGCCTCCCTCTACTGTATAAGCAGCCCGCGAAATGCCCTCATTTCCCAGCCTCCCTTGCAGCTAGACCTGGCTGTGTTGTTCAGTTCTGGCCAGTGACATGCAGGTGAAGGCCCTGGGCAGGGCTTCCCTTCTGGAATTAAAGGCAAGGCTTTGCTAGGAGAAAGTTTTTCTCTTTGTCCCTTTGCCTTGTCTCCTTTTCCTCTCCTGCAGCTCGGACTTGGAGCTAGAGCAGCCATGTTGGGGATCACCAGGTAACAAGCAAGAGACCAAAGCCCACCTGAAAGGACTATGGAGTGGAAAGACATGAAAAGCCTGGGTGGGAGCCTAGTGGCATCACTGTGCTCTGCACTGTACCTGAACTGCCTACCTCTGTACATCCTGTTGTATAAATAAATCAATCCTCTCAGTTTCAGCCACTGTAGTCAGATGTACCTGTTTGTGCTGTGGAGCCAACGACTCAAAAGTTAGTGACTTAAAATGGCAACTATTAGTTCTCATGATTCCAGGCGTCAAGCTGGCCACTTGTACTGGTCTGGTTGGTTTGGCTGGGGCTAGTTTAGGGTGGCTTCGTGTACATGCCTGCCTGGTCATTGCCAGGCAAGCTGGGTTAGGACAGTGGTTCTCAACTGGGGGCGATTTTGCCACCCAGGGGGCATTGGGCAATGTCTGGACACACTTTGGTTGTTAAACTGGGGTGGGGGTGATCCTATCATCTAGGGGTAGAGGCCAGGGATGCTGCTAAACATCCTGCAGTGCACAGAACAGCTGCCCACAACCAAGACTTATTTGATCCAATATGTCAATAGTACCGAGAATGAGAAACCCTGGTCTAGAAAGGCCTCAGCTGGGACGTCTGATTCTGCCCGGTGTGGTCCCTCATCACCCAGCAGGCCAGACCAGGCCACGTGTGGTGGGTACAGGTTTCCAAGAGCAACAGGAGAGAGAAAGCCCCAAAGCACACTTTTCAAGTCTCCACCTGCCATGTGTTTGCCAACATCTCATCAGACAAAGCAAGCCACATGGCTAGAGTTCATTTGGGAGGGGCTCCAAATTTTTACCATCTACCCACATCCAGGTTTCTGTTATTTAAAGCTGAAGGCAGCGCGCGCCCAGAGCGTTAACGGGCGGGGGCGGGGGTGTGGAGTTGGGAGGTCAACTGGGCCTCCTGGTAGCCTCCCTGAGTTCAACCAATCCAGTGAGGAGAAGCCGTGGGCGGGGCGAGATCCACTGCCAGAGCAGCGTGAAAAATTTCCCAAGGCAGAGCGAAAACCTTTCCTGAGCGACTGAGCATGCCCGCTGGTGAAAGGTCCAGCCCAACTTTCACCACATCCCAGACTCCAGAGGGACTTTTCTGAAACCCAGAGAATTGACCATGAACTCAAACAGCTTAAAAGTCTTCCATGGCTCCCCCATGCCTCCTCAGGAAAAAAAGATCACACTTCAGTGGGTTTTTTATGCTTCATCCTCAACCAATTTCTTCAGCCACGTCTCCCACTACTTTTGCAAGAACTCTTTTGCTCCACGGATGTTGCAAACTTGCAGCTTCTCATACATACCATGTTCTCTGTGCACACAGGTTCACCTACCTGCGATTCTCTGCCCAGGCCCTCTCTACCAGGATAATTGCATCTGGGCTTTCTAGGTCTATGAAGACAGTCATGCTTCATCCCTCTGGCATAGTTCTTGTTTTTTTTTTTTTTTTTTTGCATCTTTGTTGGAGTGTAGTTGCTCTACAATGGTGTCTTGGTTTCTGCATTGTGGCAGGGTGAATCAGTTATGCATGTGCATGTGTTCCCATGTCTCTTCCCTCTTGCGTCTCCCTCCCTCCCGCCCTCCCTGTCCCACCCCTCTAGGTGGTCGTGGGGCGCCGAGCTGATCTCCCTGTGCTGTGCGGCTGCTTCCCACTAGCTATCTATTTTATGTTTGCTGGTGTATATGTGTCCATGGCATAGCTCTTCGTATTCTGTGTTGTGAATATACTCTATGTGCTCACATGTCTTATCTTCACTAGAATGTGAGCTACTTGAGGTCAGGGGTCTTGGCATATTTTACACCTGTATGGAACTCTAAGACCTAGCAGGGTGCCTGGCACAGGATAGATACTCAATAATTATTTATTGAATAAATGAATGGATTATGAGCTCCATGAAGGAAAAAAAAAAAGAGCTGAAGGCATTCCAACTGATGTAGAAAGTTGCCCTGATTCCTGATGACTTTCTGGTTCCTGGTTTTTTCCTTGGAAAGGCCCATTCCAATGCCTGCCCTTGGGTTCCACTAGGACTTTTTGTATCACTCAAGATTCTCTGGTTGCAACCAACAGAAATCTCCTGTGGCTAACTTAAAGAGAAAAGGAGTTTACTGAAAGGAAATACGGAAGGTTAGAGAATCAAAGGGCAAGCAAAGCGGAGGAGTCTGGACAGGCAGGAGCCATCTTTTCTTCCCCGTAGATGTCCCCTTTTTTGCTTCAGCCGGTTTGAGTTTCTGTTATTTGCAACCAAAATGGCATTTACTAAGACGCTCTGCACAACCCCAACTGGTAGCTCTTTGAAGCTACCAGCGACCTTTCTTTCCCCTGACGTTGTACCAAGGGACAGCAAGGTACCTGCAGTCCCCCCCCCCAGAACTCCCAATCTTCTGATCCCCCAAGAAGCTAAGCCAAACAACTTCCTTCCACCCTTGCCAATGGGGGCCCATTTGGATTCGTGACTTTGCAGATAAGGTGCCCTTCTCCAGCAACTTGGAAGAGCCAGCAGTGCCTGCTGTTGTGGAAACCGGGGTCATGAAGTGTCTACGGAAGAAAACAGCTTCCCCTGGATCCGTGTTGCAAAGTGTGTTCCTGGTAAGTGGAGTGGTTTCCAATTTTTTAGCGTCTTAGGAATGAAAGCAATACACTAACGATGAGAGGAAACACAAAATCTGCTAATGCATTTATTTTTTTATTATTATTATTATTTTTTAAATTTATGGCTGCTTTGGGTCTTCGTTGCTGCGCCCGGGCTTTCTCTAGTTGTGGCGAGCAGGCGCTACTGTTTGTTGCGTTGCGCGGGCTTCTCATTCCATGGCCTTCTCTTGTTGCGGAGCACAGGCTGTAGGCATGGAGGCTTCAGTAGTTGTGGCTCGCAGGCTCAAGAACGCAGGCTCAGTAGTTGTGGCGCACGGGCTTAGTTGCTCCGCGGCATGTGGGATCTTCCTGGACCAGGGCTCGAGCCTGTGTCCCCTGCATTGGCAGGCGGATTCTTAACCACTGCACCACCAGGGAAGCCCCTCATTTACTCTTAATGCTTCCCCCTGTTGAGGACAAACAGGAGGAAAAAAGAAAGGGCAGGGCTACCTTGGTGGCGCAGTGGTTGAGAGTCCGCCTGCCAGTGCAGGGGACACGGGTTCGTGTTCCGGTCCGGGAGGATCCCACATGCCACCGAGCGGCTGGGCCCGTGAGCCATGGCTGCTGAGCCTGTGCGTCCAGAGCCTGTGCTCCGCAGCAGTAGAGGCCGCAACAGTGAGAGACCCACGTACCGAAAAGAAAAGAAAAAAAAAAAAGGGCAATAGCAAGGTTCCAAATGAGCTGAGAATTGACCTTCTAAAAGGGCTCTCAATCTGGCCTCTGGTAGATGTCTGTCGGGGTTTCAGCCCAGCCTAGACCATCCTCAGGAGAGAAGACGTTTAGGGCTTACAGTGGGCTGACTGGTGGCCCCAAAGATCTCAGGCTCTAATCCCTGGGACCTGAGAATGTTACCTTACAAGGTAAAGTTTTGCGGATATAAGGATTTTGAGTTGAGACTATCCTCGCCCTAAGTGCCATGTGTAAGTGTACTTATAAGTGAGAGACAGGAGGAGATTATATCCAAAGAAGAGGCGGAGGCAGTGACCACAGAGGCAGGACTAGAGTGCTGCACCTACAAGTCAAGGGATGCCAGCAGCTTCTGTGGTTAGAGTCTTTTGAACTCCTTGGCTTTTCAGCTCCTAGGCTGTAAGATTTGAATCCGCAAATGCCCCAAGGAGAAAAGCTGCACCAAATGTCAAGCTTGCGTCTGTGTTTCCCTTCTCTCCAGAACTTGGCCCACATGTCTTGGTGTCTCTCTAACATTCAGATGCCAGCGAACAGATGTTTTCTTACTTTATCCAGCTTTTCTAAAATTTCTTTAGACTTCACCTGATCTTATGTTATTATTGAAGTACCATCTCAATTACCCCTAGGAAGAAAATTTACAATGTTTAGAGAAAATGGAACCCTGGTACAGTGTTGGTAGGAATGTAAACTGGCACAGCCACTGTGGAAAACAGTATGGAGGGTTCTCAGAAAACTAAAAATAGAACTACCATATGACCTCGAAACTCAACTCCTGGGTATAAATCCGAAAAAACCAAAAACACGTGTTTTCAAAAACATGTATTTGAAAAGATACATGCACCCCAATGTTCAGAGCGTCATTATTTACAATTACCCAGATATGGAAGCAACCTAAGTGTCATCAAGAGATGAATGGATAGGGGCTTCCCTGGTGGCGCAGTGGTTGAGAGTCTGCCTTCCGATGCAGGGGACACGGGTTTGTGCCCCGGTCCAGGAAGATCCCACATGCCGCGGTGAGGCTGGGCCCGTGAGCCATGGCCGTTGAGGCTGTGCATCTGGAGCCTGTGCTCTGCAACGGGGGAGGCCACAACAGTGAGAGGCCTGCGTACCGCAAAAAAAAAAAAAAATTTAAGAGAGATGAATGGATAAAGAAGATGTGGTACATATAACCAATGGAATACTACTCAGCCTTAAAAAATAACGAAATTTTGCCATTTGCAGCAACATGGGTGGACTTGGAGGGCAGTGTGGTAAGTGAAATAAGTCAAACAAAAACAAATACTGTAGGATATCACCTATATATGGAATGTAAAAAATACAACAAACTACCGAATATACCAAAAAAGAAGGAGAGTCACAGATATAGAGAACAAACTAATGGTTGCCAGCGCGGAGGGGGAGGAGGGTATAATACAGGGTGGGGAGGTGAGAGATGTAAACTTCTGGGTGTACGATAGGCTCAACGATGTATTGTACAACACAGGGAATATAGCCAATATTTTGTAATAACTGTAAATGTAAAGTAACCTTGAAAAAGTATATAAAAAATTTTTTAAAATAAATCATATTGAAAATTGGAAACAATTTAAATGTCCATCAACAGGAAAATGCACATATAAATTATTGTATTTCCCTAGATGGGAATCCTACATAGCGAGAAAAAAAAAGAAAAAGAAAAAAGGGATGCCAGCAGCCACCAGAGCTGGAAGAGGCAAGGGATGAACTCCTCCCTAGAGCATCCAAGGGAGTTTGTTCCTTCTGAAAAACCTTGATTGCAGCCCAGCTGATGCTGATTTGGGGCTTCCAGCCCCCAGACCCATGAGAGAATATGTTTGTTGTTTTAGGCCACTAAGCTTGTGGGAATTCATCACTGTGTTTAGCAAACCAACACGGGGCTCAATCTTCAACTCATTAGAGACCAGCCCCCCACTTTGATCTGAACACTTCTGGACTCTTCCTATACGGCAGGAGTGCTGTGGAAATTGCACAAAGGACCTTAGTTGTTTTGTATGTGTGGAAACAATCAAGTAGAAAATTATTCACGTTGTTCAGAGAATAGCTCATGGATGTTTAGTACGTAAACTATGGAGCATGGATGCACCTCCGTCTAAAAGAAAGGCAGGGAGAATGTTAGCTGGGAATGGTAGCAATAGGCTGGAGCCCTGAATAGTGCCTAGGAAGACAAGGAAGTTATCTGCAAGAGTAAATTAAAACCAAAGCAGGAGGTCACTTTCACCTCAAAATTCCCGAAGGCACACTCGTCCTGCTTGTTCACTGGTTCAGACTTCTCAGAGCTCTCTCTCTTTTCACTACAGAAAAAGCTAAAAAGGTAAAAACCAGAAGAAAGACCCTGGCCCCTCCTTTCCTCTCCGCCGTGTTTTTGTTCTTAGACTAAATATAAGAGAGGCAGAGACAGGGGAGAAAAATCAAAAGCCACCCACCTCACCTGTTCTTGGGCCCTAACTGGCCCCAGGGCTATGAAAGAGCAAAGAAAATTCCCCCCAGCACTCCCACCCCACCCAAAAGGAGGACTCTCAGCAGCCATATTCGTGCCATATGACCTCCACCCTCTCAAGTCACAGCTGATAGGTATGTGTTCACCTGACCCAGGAGAACCAATCAGAAGCTGGGCTGGGCTAGGCTCATCTCTCCCAGGTCCTGGGCTGGGCAATGTGGTATCAGGGATTAAGGGGCCAAAGGTGAGTGAAGCAGGGGACGTACCTCAGCACAGAGAGAAGGTGACTGCTGAAAGAGGCCGACATGAGGATGAGACCTCAGACATAGCTGTGTCCTGATGACTTTCTGGTCTTTGGTCCTGATGCCTTGGAAAGCCCAGCTGTACTTCTGCCCCTGGGTTCCACAAGAAATGCTGTGTCCTCCCAATAAATTCCCCTTTTAAGGTCGGATCCTAAATGTAGTCCATGTCCTTGAAGGCGGGCCCTGCCTTTGCATCATATCAGGCAGTGCTGGGCCCACAGTGGATACTCCACCTGGTCTCAATTTTGATTTTCACTTTTCTCAGACCAGTTACATTTCTGGAAAGGGGAGCCACAAGCAGATGATTGATCTAAAAGATCGTGTTGGAGCACAACTGTGACTGCAGTGCAGAGCGCTGCCTGGTGTGTGTGTGCAGCTAAGTCAGCTGCATCCACCCACAGATAAGTATGGAGCTCCACAGATATGTGCCAGGGTACTGTTCTGGGTTCTGGGGATAAAGCATGAAGCCCCGCTCTCCATGGGAAGGGTCCTTGCTTGAACAGTGTTTCCCAAAGTGGGTCCCGTGGCCTTGGGTGACCATAACCATGGTCATTTTGGACTGGCTACTTGCACTGGATCTAATCAACTTGAAAGCCACCAGGGAGCCACGTGCACAGAGAAAGCTGGTCTGCAAGAGGAGACTCATGAAGCAGAGGTTCACGGAGAAAACAGTCCTTCATAGAAAGAGATAGTTCTGGGCTCTCCTTAGCCTGGCCTCACTCACTGTCCTATAGGATGCCCCAGGCTACTTTCAATAAAGTCCTATCTTATGCTTAAACGAGTTGCAGTGGGTTTCTGTTGCTTGATGCCAAATGTTCTGAGACGCCTTGGCTCTGGATGAACACGTGTGAGATGGGAAATCTAAACTAAACCCACAACTGTGGAGCAAAACTGAAAATGGGACACAGCTTTATCCCTGGAAATGGATGGATCAATCAAACCACAGGCCATAAATGGGCAGATCACGAAGAGCCCTTCTGAGGATTACTGGTCTCATTTGTTGCCTTAAGGGCCCTGGCCAGGCCCATTTAGCTCCTAGGACAAATTGGGCTGAGTATTTAAGTGTGGAGGTACAAAAGGACAGCCCCTGTTCTGTATGCAAGCACAGAGGGCGAGAGATGGGCTTTCAACTGGGGAGGACTTTGTTTTAATCCAAGCACTGCTGCTTCCTAGAAGGATGATGGTGAGCAAATAATTGGATCCCTCTGAGCCTTCCTCTCTACACCAGCAAAATGGAGGTTCCTAATTTTTTTTTTTTTTTTTTTTTTTTGTGGTACTCAGGCCTCTCACTGTTGTGGTCTCTCCCGTTGTGGAGCACAGGCTCCAGATGCGCAGGTCCAGCAGCCATGGCTCATGGGCCCAGCCGCTCCGTGTCATGTGGGATCCTCCCGGACCGGGGCACGAACCCGTGTCCCTGCATCGGCAGGCGGACTCCCAACCAGTGCGCCACCAGTGAAGCCCCTGTATTTCCTCTTAATAACAACCACACTGGCGTTTAAGTGAGCTTGGCAAGGATTACAAATGCACACATAAAGATTACCAACTACCTTCCCCAGAGACGGACGAGGGAAGCTAAAGCTAAAACACCCCATGAGGGCTTCCCTGGTGGCGCAGTGGTCGAGAGTCCACCTGCCGATGCAGGGGACACGGGTTCGTGCCCCGGTCCGGGAAGATCCCACGTGCTGCGGAGCGGCTGGGCCCGTGAGCCATGGTCACTGAGCCTGCGCGTCCGGAGCCTGTGCTCCGCAATGGGAGAGGCCACAACTATGAGAGGCCCACGTACCGCAAAAAAAAAAACACAAAAAAACCCCGAAACAAAACAAAAAAAACACCCCATGGGTAGTCAGAGGAGAGGACCGTCACAGCTCATCCCCCTGTGCTGTGTGCCAGGCATGATCTGAGCACTTGTACACATGTTAACTTATTAAAATACTTTTAACAATCCTATCAGGTTGGGACTACCATCACCCCACGTACAGACTGAACAAAAGGAAACAGAATATGGTGTCCTCCTTGTGTTCACAAAGCCCGTTAACTGGCAGAGACAGGACTTGAAGGCCACAGTCCGGCTCCCGAGTCCATGCCATGCTTTACAGCCTCCAACTTCTCACGCTCAATCCTAGAGCCTCCTGGGAAGGAGGAACCAGGCAACTAAAGACTGGGTTTGAATCAGACACCACGTCTGACCAGCCGCATGATCCCGAGCAGGGGGCCTCGCCTCTCTGAGTCTCAACCTGGCTCCCTTGCAAAATGGGCACATTAATGGGAACGTCAGCCTTCAGCAACGCTGTGACGAGTATCAGTGTAGCATGTGTGAACGGGCTTTGTAAACTCTGGAGTGTTCTGTGAGGTATAAACTACCCTCTATTCTCATTAGAGGGAATTCATTTCATAACCTGCTCCCGGCTCTTGAACTTTGCTGTGCATCCAGTCAGTGCTGGATGATCTGGAACCAACAGCTGGTCTATTTATGGCTGAAAACCCACAGGTCATAGGAAGACAGCAGCACCGGAGCCCCTGGGTGGCCACAAAGATAAGGTTCGTGTCTCGAGGACCGATGACATGGTGGTCACTGAAGGAACAGGCCCCTCCTGCCCCTTCCACTAGTGACAACTGAAAACCTTGGTTTCCCCAACACCCCGATCCAATGTCAACCCGACTCTTTGCCCAACGTTGGAGAAGTACCGGCGTGTCCTGCAGGCCTGGCTGGCCCCCTCTGACTGTGTGTTGCCTCCTTCCACAGATCAGTGCCCTACAGCAAGGCTACAACCAGGTGCTGTGCCAGACCCTGTCTGAGAGAAACTTAGAAATCACCTCCCTGAAGCACGAGGCCGAGAACTTAAGGAGGGAGGCTGCCATCACGTCAGGTGAGGCCCTTCTGCCTTCAGGCCCCAGAGCTTCTGCCCTCCCCCTGCAGACATCACCAGTCAACCAGCACACCTGTGCCCTTGACCTGGGTGCAGCCTCAGGGATCACCCGTGTCGGTGCATTAGAGTTCTCCCTCAGTGGAGGTTTCTTGCCACCCAGTTCCGAGGGCAGGGCCAGGTAAATATTTGAGAGAATGGTATATCTTGGCTACAAGGTCTCCTGAGCACAGGCCCCACCAGGGAGAACACAGGTCGCCTTGTGGCTTGGGTGGTTCCACAAAGCAGCCTGAGTGCAAACTAGAGCGTGGACAAACTGGGGTCACTCCTTTAAGGCACCCATTGTCTCACCCATTTCAGCCGAGTGCACTTGGGCCCAAGGGAAACCATTTTCTAATTTGATCAGAGGTGGTTCCCTGATAAAGGGCTTGGGTTGGGAGAGGGGCAGCCAACGCACAGCTGTGGCTGAGCTTTGATTCCCTGGATTCCTTCATTGCTTCAACATGTTTCTTGAGCTCCTTCTAGGAGTCAGGCCCCATTCCAGGCTCCGGGGAGGGAGAGCCAAGCAAGACAGTCAGATTCCTGTACTCACAGATTTGGGAGGGGGTGACAGACAATAAAAGTAAACAGATGAATAAACAAGCCCACTTCAGAGAGCAGTGGTGCTGTGGAGAAAATAAACTGTGTGTCGTGGTGGCCAGCGCTTCAAGGGGGGAGGCCAAGGGGGACCAGCTTAGTGGGTGTGCAACCATGGAACTCAGGTGGGACTTGAACCCGTGGGCTGGGACTCGAACCCAGTCAGAACCCACTATCTTTTAATCGAGATCACTCATCTGGCCTCGGGTCTTAATAAAGCTCAGGTTCTTTATGTCTCATTGCAGAAAGAATCCAGTGAGAGACAAAGTAAGAAGTGGATTTCTTTAGAGAGAAACACACTCCACAGACAGAGTGTGGGCCATCTCAGAAGGCTAGAGACCCCCAAATATGGGGCGGTTAGTTTTTATGGGCTGGGTAATTTTATAGGCTAATGAGTGGGAGGATTGGGACAACTCTAATATTTTGGGGAAGGGGCGGGGATTTCCAGGAATTGGGCCAACACCCACTTTTTTTTTTTTTTTTTTTCTGTACGTGGGCCTCTCGCTGTTGTGGCCTCTCCCGTTGCGGAGCACAGGCTCTGGACGCGCAAGCTCAGCGGCCATGGCTCACGGGCCCAGCTGCTCCGTGGCATGTGGGATCTTCCCGGACCGGGGCACGAACCCGTGTCCCCTGCATCGGCAGGCGGACTCTCAACCACCGCGCCACCAGGGAAGCCCCACCACCCACTTTTTGACCTTTATGGTCAGCCTCGGAACAGTCCTGGTGCTGGTGCGTGTGTCATTTTGCTAATGTATTACAAGAAGCCTGTAATGAGGCTCCAGTTCCCCAGGAAGTCGAATCTTACGCCCCCTGGGACCTAGCCGATTCTAACCAGTTTATGTTGTATCCTCCACGGCTATGTCCTTCTTTTAGAGAGGACCTGTTTCAGGTGGGCAAGGACAATCCAAGGGCAAGTGAGTCTGCGTGGAGTGAACAGGGGATTGTGGGGCTGGGCAGGGTCGGGGGTCTGGGTTTTTATTGCAAGGGTGTTGGGAATCCACTGGAGTTTTTTAAGCAGAAACTGACATGTCTAGAGACCTGAAGAGGATGGGACCGCTCACAGACGAGGGGAGGGAGAGAAGCAGGTGACAGGGAGGAGGCAGTGAGCCTCGGAGGGGCACATCACTCTGAAAGCAGCCAGCGCGTAGCAGGAAACATGCCCACAGCTGTAGAAGGCAGGCATAGCATTGAGTCGCACGTGAATCCCCATCTCTGTATGAATCTGTGCTTTTCTTCTGCCTCACTCTGCAACTTAATCACACCCAGCCCCACCCCCTGCTACCCCCAGGTCTCTGCTTATGCTCCTCCCTCACTTGGGATGTCCTCAGATATTTTCTGAGCACCTCCCCCAGGCTACGTGCTGTTCCGGGCACCAGGAATGGAAGGATGAACTCGCTGGTCCTCACCTTCCTCCCGTATGTCGGCCAGTGAAACCTCATCCAAGCATCAAGCCTGTCTCAGATCCCACCTTCTCCGATCAGGGAGTCGGACAGACCTGGGTTGGGATAACGCTTGAGATGGGCTGGACCCACTCAAAGTGTGGTAAGCCCCAGAGGGATTTCCAAGTAACTGAACTGTGTCCTGGAGGCACAGCTCATTTTTAAACTGAAATTCTGGAGCATTTTGTGCTTTATTTCATAGACATTCTTGATTGATACCTACCACTAAAACTGGGCCTGATGTTCTTTCAAGAAAAGAACCGTAGGAGATAACCCAATACCACTGCATTTATGCACCCTTCTTCCCACTTTTATTCAAAATGATACTACAATGCAAGAGGGAATAGATATGGGGAGATATGTATATGCATAACTGATGCACTTGGTTATAAAGCAGAAACTAACACACCATTGTAAAGCAATTATACTCCAATAAAGATGTTTTAAAAAAATGATACTACAGTAATGGAGGAGTTATCTATTGCTGCATAACAAGTTACCCCAAAATGTAATGGATAAAACCCCAACCAATATTTATGATCTCACCCAGTATCTGTAGTTCAGGAATTTGAGCGGGGGGTGACTTAGTTCTCATGAGTTGCAGTCAAGATGTCGGCTGGGGCATAAGTCATGTCATCTAAAGCCTCGGGGGGAGCCGGAGGATCCCCCTTCCGAATGGCTGCTCATGTGGCTATTGGCTGGAAGCCTTAGTCCCTCAGCACACATGCTTCTCTCTAGGGCTGCTTGAGTGTCCTCACGACACAGCAGTTGGCTTCCCCTGGAGTGAGTGATTCGAGAGAGAGCAAAGAGGAGGCCACAGTGTATTTTATGACCCAGCCTGGGAGGAAACATTCCATCATTTCCACAGTATCATATTGGTTACCCATGGCAGCCCTATTCAGGGTGGGAGGGGCTACACAGGGAATGAATTCTAGGTGGTAGGGATCATTGGGGCCATTTTGGAACCTGGCTGCCGAGAAAAATAATAGGCGCCCTGTAACAAACATAATTTAGCCACTTTGAGTTCTTGGGACATACTGCATCATTTGACCCTTACAATAACTCTGTGTGGGACAGACAGTGGGAGGTGAAATAACTTGTCCAAGACCACCAAGCTAATAAGTGGTAGAGAGGGGTCCAAACTCAGAGGACTGTGAAAACCAACCACCCCTTCAATAGCGTCCAGCAGTGCCCTCTGCCACACGCCCGTCTCCTGGCCTCTGGAGAAGAATTCCTGGACCTTCCCTGTGCTGGGCCTTTGTTCCCCAGGCCCATGGTGTGGCCTCTCCTCCCAGCTTTGCCTGGCCTGTGCCCACAAGGGGCCCCCAAAGGCTTCTCCTCTCGCTGGTGCTGACTGCCCCTCATTCTCACTGAAGCCTCAAACCCTGTTCCGTGGACTTTGCTCTCATTCCCATTCCTGCTCTGGGACCCTTGGAAAAAGCCTCCCCAGTTCTAGGAGGGCACCGGTGGTGGGCCAGACTTGGAAGGTCTTGTCCAAACGTTGGCTGACAGCCATGGTGTTGCCAATAATCCTTCCTGCCTCTTTGACCTCCATGAGTCTTTTGTTTTGGTTTGGTTTGGTTCTTTTACAGAGATGGTGTCATCTTTGCAAAGAGACGTGTTAGTAAAGGATGGTCAAGTTCAACAACTACAACAGGAGGTGAGTCAACTGAAAAGTGAGAACAAAGAAAAGGATCACCAGCTCGAAGCCCTCAGCTCCAGAGGGAGTGTCGGGTCATCAGCAAATTGTAGCTGCGAAAAGCAGACACAGTGGAGTCACATGACACACGGTGGTGAGATGAGGCCAGTGCCCAAGGACACAGGGAGGGTAGCTGCTGGGCAGGTGGCCAACTTCTCTGAAGCCTTTCAAAGGACAGTGTGTATGTGGCTCAGAAGAAGCATAATATATTTTCAAATCCAGCAAACATTTTCTAACCCCTATTATAAATGAGTTTGTTTAATCCCAGCAACAAACCCACCTATGAGCATATACTGCCAGTACAAAGTTTAACATTAAACAGAATACGATCTCTCTGTGAGCAAGGATGACCACACGGCTGCATCATGGTCCCAGCACCACTGGTTCTCATAATTGTCTTCAAAGCAGAATATCTGAAGATCCAGATGCAAACACGCAGACTCTCATTTCTTCCTTAGACTTTAGTGTGTAGAATGTCTCTAGGGAAGATGAACGTGGTAGGCAAGCAAAGAGCTTTTTACATGTAACTGACTATTTGCAACTTTTGCCTTCAATGCTAACTTTAGAATCCTGCCTCTATAGGATAAGATTACTCAGTATTTGTATGATGTGCCTGTTTCTGTGAGTCAAGGTAAAACCTCAAAGCTTTCATCTCAGGTGGCAACTCAGAGATTCCCAGAGGCTACCCGATAGCTAGGTCTGCATGGGGGTGGGGTGAGAACAGATCTTGAGGTTCCAAGGAAAAGGCACAATAAGTAACAGCTGGTACGTAGTACCATACCCAGTTTCTAGCTGGTGAAAGGCACTGCACGAGCTTTGGGATCAGACAGACCAGGGTCCAATCCCAGAGCTTTCTTTCATTGTAACTTATTTGGCCTCCATTTCCCCATCTGTGAAATGGGGATGACAAAATCGTTTTCTGAGAAGTGGGAGGCTGGTTTTAGTTGTGCTCTTCTGCCTCTGCCCTGGGTTGGCTGCCTGGCCAAGCCCTCTGCATTCGTTTCTCCCAAGCAGAGTGTCTTCCCAGGCATGTGCTATAGCTGTTTAATGTGGTGTGTGTGTGTGTGTGTGTGTGTGTGTGTGTGTTGGGGACGGGAAGGGGATGCAGAGGTGGTGCTAAGTAGAAGGAATCTGCAAAGACAGCACCTGCTTGGCTCGTCTACCTCCTGAAGTGCATTTGGATGATTTATGTCCCCGATTCCCCTTCCTTGTTGCCCTCGGAATGAGGTCCCTTCTCCTCTAGACTGTGCTGGCCAGTAGCACAAGGGCTCGTCACCAACAAGGGTACTGCTCTTGTGAACATTTGAGATGCCTTTTTTTTTTAATGACATACATCATGTGTGTTAATTTTAGAAAAATAAGTAGATGACATTGAGAAGAAAAAGTAAAAAGAGAGGAGAGGAAATGCTACCTTGAGAAATCAGTGTTAATATTTTCATGTATGTTCTTCCAGTCTTATTTCTATATATTGCCTAGAAATCAATCAATCAATCATTTTATAGTGAATTTATACTATGCACCTTTTTAAAATTTTTAAATACTTACTATTTTCCCGTGCTAATAAATCAGCGCTCTTATCATTCGTCTTAAAAGCTACATACTTTCTCCTGGATGTACCCAGTGTTATAAAGTGGTCTGCTGTTCTAAACAACACTTGGGTTGTTTCCTCATTTTTTTTTAATTCCACGGTTACTGACAATTCTGTGAAGAGCATCCTTGAAACTACAGATTTACTTATTTTTCCAGTCATTGTCCTTAAGGTACATTCCTAAAGTGGGAATTGCTGGGTCAAAAGAAGGCACATCCATCCTTATGCACTTAATGCCTGTTGCCAAGCCGCCCTCGGGCAAGACAGCACCGTTTTCACCTCCACACCAGTCGGGGCAGTTGTGTCTTTGAGATGCAACCTGCACAAAAGCCCTAAGATGGACCCCAGCTCTCTGGCTCGGCCCCCTGCACCCTCACCCGTCACAGCGTGAAAACATCCCAATTCCTGCACCCTAAGTACCCAGACTCTACAAAGCTGGATTTCCCCTGCAGTGAAGTTTGCTGGCTTTTGAAGAGGAATATAGACGCTCTATTCCTCAGAACTCATGAGAGGGGTGAACTGGGAATGACTGCAGGATCCCGTGCTCCCATCACACAAATGGTCTCGTCTCTCAGAATTCAGAGGTGTGATTGGGTTATACAGCAGGAAACACTCCTGGGCGTGAACACAGGTACTTGGGACCCCCAGCCAAGCCCCCGTGGCCTTGTCCATTTTATGCACAGTGCTCAGTGCTGAAAGAAGAGTTACAGAAGGAAGATGCCCAGAAGGAGAAGTGGGAAGCCCAAGAGAAAGAGTTAAAACTCTGCAAAACCGTGCGTTGAACCTCCTGACCCCTAGGTGTCCACTGAAAGCCTAGATTATGGCCTTGAGGGTTTTGGACGGGTTCCATGGCCCATTAGCTAGCACAAGCTCTGGGGCTTTCTGGGTGTTTGTCTGTTAATGTAGTCTCCTAATGCTTTGATTTGCTAGCCTCAAAGAGATGGGTGAAAAGACCATGGAAAACACACTCTCCCCAGATTTTCTGGGCAGTTGGCTCAAGGCCCCTCATCAGGTTTCCCCTGGGGAAAGGGACGGGAGGTGGCCACCATATGCTGCTAGAAATTCACTGTGGTCCCTACCCCTGGACTTGTGATGCCCAGACTTTCATGATCCACTGTCACAAGTTTTAGCACAGCCCTGAGCACTGTTATTAACACAACTCTTCTTGAAGTATTTTTGCTTAAATACATTCAATTTTACAACAATTCATAAAAACAAAATAAAAAGCAAATGTATCACTGGCCTTGTATGGAAGGTGAACATAAAAATCAATACAGTGAAAAGATGACCACTCAATGTAAATGTTCACCCCCTGTACTGGCCCGAACCCTCGTGCACATCACCAGGCATACGTTTTCCATCCGTTGCGAAGGACGGTGCCTGGGACGGGGGGAGGAGACGTGTGTTCTTCTCTCTGTCAGGAGCACACTTCTCTGCCTCAAATGAGAATAAAGAAAAATGTCATTGTTCTTTTCTTCCAAACTGTGCCCATTGTGTCTTCCAAACAGCCCTTATTTAGATTGAACTCAAAAATATACCCCAAGGAAAGAGATTCTAATGAGTGGATAGGTATCTTGTACTGTTTAATCCAGGATCCATGCTGATCTTCAAAAGAAACTCAAATTTTCCCTCACCCAGCCCTTTCATTGCATCCATTGAAAGAAAGTCTACTTTGCCTCAAAGATGTGGAATTGTCCCCCAAGGGAAGGAATGAAGCGAATCCCAGACTCTGTTTCTGCCTTAATGAACCAGATGAAATGAGTTGTGAAGTTGACTTCCCTGTTGTTGGAACTCTTTCAGCAAATCCATGACATGGAAAAAGAAATGAGGAAGCTCAGGGTGGAGCTGAAAAGGAGCAGTACCGAGCAGAGCCTGATCTCTATGACGCTGTGGGAAAAGAGCAAGGTATGGCAGGGACAGGTCGGCCTGGGAACCACTCTGGGTCAAGCACTCCACCTGCATCATCTCTGTTCATCCTCACAATGACCCCATGCGGTCTATACTGGCATTCACCCCACTTTACAGTCGGGAAAACTGAGGCTCACAGAAGTGAAGGAAGTTATCCAAGTTCACTTGCATAAAGTAGTTGTGGCAGAACTTGAATCCAGGTCTGCCTGACTCCAAAGCTCCTGTGTGTAACCAGTACCCTAGACTGCCTTCAGACCTTAATTGTGAAATTATCTAAGAAAGAATTGATCCATTAAATCAAGTTTGCCAATGATGTTGTTCCAACTTAAATTCTCATATTGAGTTTTTTTGTCTTTTTGTTCCATCATTGAGAATGTTTTTAAAAATCTCAACATGTTTGTCATTTGTGTGTTTCTTCTTTTAATATGAACGATTTTTGCTTTATACATTTTGAGGCTGTGTTACTAGGTGCATATGAATTTAGAATCCTAATACTTCCTGTAGAGCAAAACTTTAGATCATCATGAAATGTCCCTTTTCATCTCTAGTAGTGTTTCTCCCTTAACGTCTCCTTTGTCATTTAGCTTCATCACTGGCTTTCTGTTGGTTAGAGTTTTCATACCATATCTTTTTCATATGTTCTCTGTCAATTTTTGTCTTAAGGTTTAGACATATGCCTTCAAATAACGTATCATTTTTACAAAATCCAGTTTGACAATCTTTGACTTTTAGTCCATTTATATTAGGTAATTACTCATGTACTGGGGTTTAAATCTACCTTCTTGCTCAGTACCAGTTGTACCATCTGTGTTATGTTCCTTTCTCTCATTTCTTGCCTCCTTCTGAGTGGATGGTTTTCTCTTATACCACTTTCCCCCTCTATTAGCTTGGAAATATTTCATTTTTTTACTATTCTCTTAGTAATAGTAAGACAATAGCATTCATCCTTGACTCACCAAAATCACACATTAATTAAGTTTTTCACTCTTCTACTATTCCCTTTGTAGTCATCCTGGAGACTACAATATGCATTCTTTTTTTTTTTTTTTTTTTTTGCGGTACGCGGGCCTCTCACTGTTGTGGCCTCTCCCGTTGCGGAGCACAGGCTCTGGATGCACAGGCTCAGCGGCCATGGCTCACGGGCCAAGCCGCTCCGCGGCATGTGGGATCCTCCCGGACCGGAACACGAATCCATGTCCCCTGCATCGGCAGGTGGACTCTCAACCACTGCGCCACCAGGGAAGCCCTGCATTCTTAACTTACCAAGTGGCAATAGTAGATGATAATTATGCCCTTCTCCTTGACAGTGCAATGAGTTTCAAACACCTTAAGTTCACTTACCCCCTCCAGATTTATAAGCCATTGCTGTCATTTTCTAAACTCCTATTGATACTTAAAACCCCACAAGACATTATTAGTGTTTTTCTATAGTCAGTATCATATCCACACATTACCCTTACTGTTGCTTGTCTTTTCTGCATCTCTGATCACCCACCTAGGTTCATTTTTCTTGTGTCTGAAGAATACCCTTTAATGTTTTCCCTCATTGTGGCTCTGCTGATGACAAATTCTCACATGTGCCTGTGTGTCTGCCTGGAGATGTATAGTTAACCTTCACTCTTAAAACACATTTGACTGCGTATTGAATTCTACAATGGCAATTCTTTTCTTTCAGCACATTAGATATGTCACTATTGTCTTGTGGCTCCTATTATTTCTATTTAGAAGTCATCTGTAAGCCTAACTGTTGTACCTTTGCATAATCTGTCTTTTTCTCCAGTTCCTTTTAAGATTGTCTTTTCCCTTGATTTCCAGCAGTTTTATTATGGTTTATCTAGGTGTGGATTCAGTTTTATTTACCTCGTTCAGAGTTTGTAGGGGCTTCTTGAATCCCTGGCTTGGTGTTTTGACTTAGTTCAGGAGCTTGGGCTCTGTACCACACAGGCAGTGGGGAGCTCCTAAGGCTCCTGAACAAGTGACTGATGCAATGACATTTGTGGACAGTAATCAGGGTGACAATGATTGTTACAATTTCTCACTTACTAGGCGTTCCCTTGAACATTTCATCTCTTCATCTTCACAACAGTGCTGTGATCTAGAAATCATCCTCTCCATTTTACAGATGAGAAAGTCAAGGCTACTAGTTACTAGTAAAGTAACTAGCCCAATGGCACAGTCGGTTTTGTCTGACTCCAGGTTCGTCTGACTTCAGTTACCCTGGCGTAGCAAACAGCCACATGCTACTGTTTACACTGAAATT
This sequence comes from Mesoplodon bidens, assembly GCF_964165515.1. Lineage (NCBI taxonomy): Eukaryota > Metazoa > Chordata > Mammalia > Artiodactyla > Ziphiidae > Mesoplodon > Mesoplodon bidens. The sequence continues at coordinate 1,569,048 of NW_027672700.1, read as the reverse complement.
AATGAAAATTAACTAAAATTTTTAGTTCAGTTCCTCCGTCACATCATCCCCATTTCGAGTGCTCGATCCCCAGATGTGCCTGGTGGCTGCCGTATTAGACAACACAGCCTCGCTCAGAGTACCTGTACCGTTGCAGAAAGTTCTGTTGGACAGAGCTGCCTTACAGCTGGGTAACTCTCACAGTACCGTTAAGATTGCACTGGAAGAAACTAAACTCGAGGCGAGAAGGCCACTTGTCACAGTCCAGCTTTCATGTGAGAGGGGTTGGAGGACAGGCATGAGACCCCCGAGTGTGAGAGAGGGAGCGGGGCGGCTGTTGAAGGTGACTCTGAGGCTTGGGGACGGGAACGGGGGCTGTTCATGCAGAACACAGATAAGGGCAGAGTCCAAGGCTGGACTTGGCTTTTGCAGCATATGAAAAAGGCTGCTGACATAGAAGTCCGAGCATGTTTAGACCTGGGAGAAAACTAAGGCCCAGAGAGCTTAGATGACTTTTCCAGGGTAACGGAGCTGGGTAGAGGCTCTTCCACTGGACCACACTGCTCAGAAGAAAGCTCTTAAGGGCTTGTCTGGGTCTTTTATTACATCCCTGTGATCCCCCTCTTCAGATCCCTAAAAAAACAGCCTGTGAATTTGTTTCAGCACAAAAATTTTCCATTTATTTACGAGAGTTTGCCTCATTTCCTGTTAGTGCCAGGGCCCAGGGCTCAGCAGGTGCATCCAAGAACTGAGCAGCTGCGAGGCCTACACTGGCCAGCCAAGGGTAGCGTGGAGCACGTACAAGCTTACCGCGTGTTGACTGTTACCCAAGCAAGGGGGGAAAAGTAGGCAAGGTTCTCCACTTTAAAGGCCTTCCTTTTCAGGCTGCAATTCTTAATAGACATTGCTTTGGCAAGCCTCCAGAGAGGTTACCACCAGTGAGTGTGCTCAAAGTGGTAACGACAAACAGTTATGATAATAAACACAATCATACTATTTCCAAGTACCCATCACGAGTTATTAGAACGAGACTGTACGGCGGACATTCCCGTCCACCTTTCATAGGTTACAACAGTACTTAACACACTCACAGAGCCCTTAAGCACTATTCCAAACATTGAATCCCCACAATAACTCTATGCAGTGATACTAGTATCATCATCCCCTATTGACAGATGAGGACACTGAGTCACGGAGCAGTGAAATAACTTTCCGAGTGTCGTACGGCTTGTTAGGGACCGAGCTGGGATGGGAGTGTGCGGTAGAACATAGTTGAGCCCCGGGTGCAGAGCTCATCCCTTTCCCTTAGGGGGCAACTCCCTGTGAGTTTGCCTCCACCCTGTGCATGCCTGTGACCCCGGCTGCTGGTCTGCAGCTGTCACTACCCCTCAGGGACTCCCCCACTGCCATTAGCAGCCCCCCCAGAAGAGTTTCCCCAGAGGGCATGATGATCACATTAGCAGCAAGCCCTCGGTTTCATCATCCTTTCAGGTTGAAGAGAAGCTTCGGGAGGATTCCAGAAGGAAATTGCTTCAGCTGCAAGAAATGAGGAACAGAGAAAACCTCATTAAAGCCAATTTGGAAAGGGCAGTAGGTCAGGTAGGCATGCTGCAGAGCCCCTTCACGGGCCCGTGCTCTCCACGGAATCCCGCACCCAAGCGGCCGGCAGGGATGAATGAGGAGGAAGACGGCCTGCCTTAGTTCACCCGCTTATTTTCTATACGAAGAAGTGTCTAGAAAGATCTAGAGCTGAGATTCTATCCATATCTAGAGTCTGAGCTCTTAACCACGATGCTCTACTACTTCGCTATTAGTTACTAAGCTAAGCATCATTTTTCTGTGTTTTGAAGAAAGTTTCGTGAACCTTTGTCCCGCCCCCAAAGGTAGTGGAAATGACTCCTGTGTTAGTCCTGTCCCCCATCAGCTGCAGTTCCCCTTCCCCTCATTTCAGATGCAGATCAACAGTTCTCAGGAAACTCGGCAGCATCTGGCAGAGAAGGAGAAGCTGACCGAGGAAAGGCTACAGCAAGACGAGAAGCTGAAAGCCAGAGTCAAGCGGCTAATGGAAGAGAAATCGGTAAGGTGGTCCCCGTCCTTCTCTTTACTACTGGAAACTGATGAAATGGGCTTTCCTATGAGAAACAGAGGGCGCGTACTTAGATGGAGGAATCTCAGCAACTCCTTGTTGGGAACTAAATTAATTAAAGAGGGTGAATGATGTAGGAGGAATTAACATGAAGCTTGAATCCTAAAACTCAGAGATCAACTTGAAGATCAACTTGAAGAGGCAAGGTTATTGAAATGTCTAGAAATGGTACTTTGTTTATATACCGCAGCTGATTTTATTGATACAAATCCCAGTCGTTACTGCGGCTCCGGTTTGTGTCTAAGTGTGTGCAAGACCAACCAATAGTATTTCAGTCTTTCTCTTCATGCATATCAGGGGAAACACATGGCCAAAACGGCTGCTTACTTTTCCAGAAACCAGCCAATTAGAGGATACTTTACAGTGGCACCTCTCAACTCAAAGGTGTCCACGGATCATATGGGGATGTTGTTGAAATGCAGATTCTGACTCAGCAGGTCTTGGGTGGGGGGAGCCTGGGATTCTGCATTTCTGAACAGCTCCCAGCTGGTACCGATAGCACAGCTCTGCAGACTACATTTTCAGCCACAAAGTCTTAGAAAAAGGTTTTCCCCAAGTTGGCCGATAAGAACCACCTGGGGCTTCCCTGGTGGCGCAGTGGTTGAGAGTCCGCCTGCCGATGCAGGGGACACCGGTTCATGCCTCGGTCCGGGAGGATCCCACATGCCGCGGAGCGGCTGGGCCCGTGAGCCATGGCCACTGAGCCTGCGTGTCCGGAGCCTGTGCTCCGCAACGGGAGAGGCCACAAGAGTGAGAGGCCCGAGTAACGCAAAAAAAAAAAAAAAAAAAAAAAAGGCCGCTCCAGGGACTTCCCTGGCGGTCCAGTTGTTAAGACTCTGTGCTTCCGCTGCAGGGGGCGCGGTTTCGATCCCCGGTCAGGGAACTAATATCCCGCATGCCGCATGGTGCCGGCAAAAAAAAAAAAGCCCCTCCAGGAGCAAATCTGATGTGATTGTTCAGAGATGAGACCAGAATGAGAACAAGTGGAAACCCCAGCTTAGAAGAGCATTAGAAGAACAAGAGAAAGAAAACGTGGGGAGGGAACACAGGGGGGATCTCTTATTTACAGTGATGCTAAGTCGGTAGGAAAGTTGGAAATCTTCCTAGATGTGACTTTGTATTCGAAATGAAATTTTTAAATTCCTTCTCTGCTGAAGCCCTGTAATGATATTTTCCAAGGTACTAAGTAAGTGACAGGGTTTCTGCTAATCCATGATTTGTTCATGTTTCTTCAAATACAAGAGAGGGAGGTTGTGATCACTGATAAAGCTGCTGTCCTCACCATTCTGGCCACAGGAGCAGTCCTTCAGTGATCTAGGGGCCAAGTGCAAAGCGTCCCGACATGAGGAAGTCATTCAGTGTCAGAAAAAGGCTTTATCTGAGCTTCGTGCACGAATTAAAGAACTTGAGAAGGCCTGCTTGTCAAGTAAGTTTCCTCCTGCCTAGTCACCCCCTCTGTGCTGAGAACCGTGGACCCCAGACTTGAGGGTTCACTTTAGGGACTAACCAATTTGCCAGGACCACCATCTTCTATCCCCATCATTTCATAACTAAAAAAACAGAGTTCTAAAAAAAGATGGGCAGGAAAAAAAAATAGATGGGTAGGCATGAGCTCAGAGTCAAGAGCAGGCCTTGATATTAAATAAACAGGATTTCATGAAAAACTCAGAACCTTGTCCCTCTTTTTCTTATTTCACTGTGGCCCAGTGAAAACTTTTTCATAGACTGATGCTGTGCAAGGACCAACCTTGGGGAACTTCCCAGGATAAATACCCTGTTTAGAGGGAATAGGGCTTTCAAGAAGCCAAGCTTGCTGCTGGGTGGAGCCCTGGGCTAGGACACAGAAGCCTGGGTTCAAGTCCATCCTCACACCTGTGGCCGAACGTTCCCCCTCAGTGCCCCCACCCTGGGAGGCTGCAGCCTCATATGAGCTGTGTGGCCTTGGACAAGTCATGTCACCTCTCTGGGCCTCGATGCCTCACCTGCCAAGGGAGGATGGTGAGCTAATTAGTACTGGCCTGTGGTAAGGGTCCAGTAAATAGCAGCTGTGACTTTTACATGCAGTAACTTCTTCCTGAGCCTTTCTTTTGAGTGTAAACTTTTTTCTTTTATAGATCACAAGGACCACATGGATGGATCATTTCTAGACTTAAAGACCCTCGGGATGGAAAAAAATGTTCGGAAAATATTGGATGTAAAACCTGACTTGCCAACTTTTTTAAGAGTAGAGATCGGAACGGTAACCAAAGAAACTTTGTCTCTGCTTTGACTGACACGTGGGGAGGGTGGGCATGAGGACAGACACTAGCCGTGTGCCCTGGCACCACTGTATACATCATTGGTTCGAGGCCAGGTCCTCCCTGATGGGCTGGCACCTGTATGGACTGGTCGGTGCCTGGCCGTACCAGCGATCCAATGTTTGAATAGAAAGGCTGCTTCCCATCATGTACAGCATGATATAGCATTGCACTGATGCTGGCCAGGTCAATCTCTGGGCCCTCCTTTTCACTTCACATGTTATATTCTGCAGAAAATATCCAACAAGCTAATGTACAACATTATGTCATGAGCTTGCCTAACATTTGCTTTTTGCTATAAACTGAAAAACATGAACACATAAAGGGCAGCAGAAGGGAGCCATGATGATTAAGAAGACACAAGTTCTAGAATCAGAGACCTGTGTCCTAATCCCAGCTCTGCAAGCTCTGTGACCTTGGGCAGGCTCCTAACCTTTCTGGGACTTCATTTCCCAGCTGTAAAATGATGATGGAAAAATTAAAGGAGATCATCATGTAAAGTGATTATCCCAGTGCCTAGCTCATAGCGAGCACTTTAATAGATGATAGTTATTATTGTCAAACAGTATTTAAAGAGTATTATCCAAGAAAACCTTCCTTTCTTAGGGAGCATAGTTTGTGTTTTCCAGGATTTTCAGAAGTAATTTGATTGTTAGGTTGAAGGTGCCGTGTATCCTAAATGGATGTTTGATCAGGTGTTTGACTGACACATGACAATGGACAGCTCAGGTCAGCGTGGCTTGCTGCGGCAGCTAGTCTAAACCAGCTTTTGGAAAACATAATAAAGCCATCCTATCTGTACCAGCATTTTCTCCTACAATTTTTCTAGACATTTGCTCACACGTCTAGAGATGTGAGTCTTCAGAAACGTGTTGGTCTTCCTGGTAAAATCGAATCTTCCTTCTCTGAGGTTGGGAGTAGAGGGACCGTCTCCAGGTGGGGAGCTCAGCTGGATCTCACGTCCTGATGGTCCTGCTTCCAAGATTGACCTTCCCCTTGGCAACAAGCCCTCATCCCACCACTGACACCACAGAGCAGGAAACCTCCCAACTCTCAATCCTCCAAGGTTGGCAGTAATTAAAGGAAAGAGCAGGAGGAAGAATAGCTGACATCTGTGAACTGCTTACTGTGTGCCAGGCGTTGAGCTCAGCCGGCTCCATGCCTTATGTCATTTAACCATCGTAGCAGCCTTGTGTCATAGTTACTATTATTGTCCCCATTTAACAGATAAGAAAAAGTAAGGCTTCAGGAGGTCAAGTACCTCACCCAAGGTCACAGAATAATGATTGAAGACACACCAGGGGTGTGTCCCTGGTGGTGTGTCTGCGAGCCTGCAGAGACCGGGTGGGGACTGTGTGCTTGGATCCTGTAGCCCAGGCTCTTCCTTAGTGACCCTTCCCTCAGGAAAAGAGGGGGCGTCTGGAGAGGTACAGAGGATGCAGCTCAGGGTAGCTGAAGACACTGAACAGCATCTCAGGTTCTTTTTGCAGCAGATCTGCCCGGTTTATTGTCATCTTCAGATACCCTCTTTTATTCTCATCTCCATAGGTACATAGACAAATATGTATACTCTTATCTATCACAGTCACTTTGGGGGCATTTATATTTTTGTAGTTGTTTTGTTTTTAATCTCAGAGGGTTTCAGGGTAGTGCCAACAAATGCTAGGGCTAAGAGAGGCTCATGGCAAGCATTAAAAGCCAATTTATTTTTTAAGGAGGCTTGTTATGGTTATTTGTAGTCGTTCAGATCAGGTCCCCTATTCAGTCTGGTGGCCTTTCCATGCAGTCAGTTGGGCTTCCAGCAGCCAGCTGGCTGGTTGGGGTCTTAGGGAGATGCAGCTGCAAACACTATCTGCATTGTCTCTGGAAAGGGTCTGAAGGGATGCCCACCCACCAGGTTCCAGAGCTAGGAGAAGGTTGGGCCGAATTTTGTGAGGGTATGGTTTCTGCTGCACAGAAATGAGATTCCTTTAGTAAAAAGGAGGGAGGCCATTTTCCACTTAACCTTCATTCGTTCATTCAACAAACATGACCACTATGCACCACTCGGTGACAGGTGCCATGCTGGGCACAAGGAGGGAGATAGTGAGCAAAAGCCACATGGTCTCCATTTTTCTGGAGCTTGTCTTCTCAACATCAGCGGTACTGATTTTTTGAGCCAGGTAACTCTTTGTTTGGGAGACTGCCCTATGCATCATGGGGTGTTTAGCAGCATCCTTGTCCTCTACCCACTAGACGCCAGCAGCAATTATGACAACCACAAATGTGTCCAGGCATTGCTAAATGTCCTGGAGGGGGTAGGGTGGCCAGAGTCACCCCCGGTTGAGAACCACTGGCCTAAAGGGAAGACAGACGAGACAGTGGCCAAAGAACGGCACAAGTGATGCATCATTTCAAAGGCAGTTGTGCTCTGAAGGGGTAGGAGCACAGTCATAAAGAAAGCAGTTCACAGAGTCAGAGTGGATTTAAAACCAACTCTCTTGGCATGGACATATATACACACACACGCTACCAAAGGTAAAATAGATAGCTAGTGGGAAGCAGCTGCATCGCACAGGGAGAGCAGGTCGTTGCTGTGTGTCTACCTAGAGGGGTGGGATAGGGAGGGTGGGAGGGAGATGCAAGAGGCAGGGGATATGGTGATATATGGATACGTATAGCTGATTCACTTTTTGATACAGCAGAAACTAACACACCATTGTAATGCAATTATACTCCAATAAAGATGTTAAAAAAATTAACTCTCTCAAATTATTCTTTAGTAACTTTCCAGTTCTTCCATTATTCTTTGGGTTATTATTCTGGATGTAGAAAATCATAATGGAATGCCAAGAGAGTTTTTCTTCTTTTTTTAAATTTCAGCCTCAAAATGGCCTTTCCAGCCCAGGGTCCATCATGGTCTCTGAGAAGTCAGGGAAAATGGATGTGGCTGACGCTTTAGATCTCAGTGAAAACCTGGTAGGTATACCCAGCATCAGTCCCCTCCTGTCCAAACCTGTGTGCCCTGCAGATAGTTTAAACATCAACTCCACATACATGTTTAGTTGTTACAGTAGCTCCACGAGACCCATCTCCTTTCCCAGCATGGGCTGGAAATTGCAGAGCCCAATTCCTTGGAAGACTGGGTAGTAAGAATGAATGTTTATGTCTGTTGTCATTCCCCCTCCCCCACCCCAATTCTCAAAAAGGCATAGTGTAAATGGATGCGGGGGAAAATGAAAGTCGTACTAAAAACCCCAAATGCACTCATTTGCAAAGCATGTGTTTCTTCTCTGCAACTGCAGAAAATGAATGAAACAGAGTTAGATGTTTGCCTCCTCAAAGTGGCCACCAGCGGTCTTGGGCCAGGCCTCTTACCTGAGAAATGCTTTCTCGTAGTACATGGATATGAGCAAAACCCTCGGGACTTTGATGAACATCAAAGATATCTCAGGTCACGTGTCCATGAAACACCTCTCCCGAAAAGAGAGGGAGAGAGTCTACCAGCTTCGACAAAGAGACCTGTACCTGGTGTTTGATAAGATCACCCTACTCAAGAACCAGCTGCAGAGAAAAGAAGAGCTTTTGAGACGATACAAGGAGGACATTGAACAGCTCAAGTATGGCCCATGTCCCCGGCAAAAGGACCAGGCCTCCATTTTCCAGGCTAAACCTCGGTGCAGCTGCAGACCCGTAGGGACCAGGACAAGAGGACAGAGGCCTGGGTGTGGAGTGGGGAGGCGGGATGGTGACTCAGGGCCTGATGGACCCAAGTCTCTGGGCAAGAAAGCAGCAGTTAAAGTACCCTACTGTTAAGGAATAAGGTGCACCTTTTATAAATGTGTCTGATGTTTCACCATGTGTGTGCTTTTCGTAATTCCACCCTATTTTCAGTGGTATCCGTTCCCCCACCCTCTCTGGGAAATTGGGAGGGGCTGGTAGCATAACCGTTGCCCCCTTCGTGCTGCACGTCCACAGCCAATGGGCTATTTATTCTGCCCTCTAGTCCCCACATCTTCAGCCTTCCCCCCACTTGTAAGGAAACCGCGAAGCCAGGCATATATGGAAGTGTTCTGAGGATCTCCCAGGTCGGTAGCATTGGTGGTGAGTGAGAAAGCTGAGGAGAAAAGAGACTTTGTCTCTCCTGTGTGCTCAGGCAGAGCAAAGTGTCGGTTCAGATGTACCAGTCACAGGTGGCAAAGCTGAAGGACGACATCTCCAAAGAGGCCGAAGAAAAGGCGCTGCTGAAGGAGGCCCTGGCGCACATGGAAGAGAGGCTGCACCAGGAGAAGAGGGTCACCAGGGCGATCAGGCAGCAGAAGGTGAGAGGTCCCTCCTCCGAGCAGAGCCTCTGAGGCTGCCCCTCAGCTCCCTTTAGAAACAGCCAACTGAGGCCCCAGTGGGATCCAGGCAGCAAAGAATGCATTCACTCTTTGCAAAGGAAGGTGGCAGAATAGCTTTAGCATTAGGCAGACTTAGGTTTAGACTCTTGTTCTGCCATTTACTGTGTGACTTCAGGCAGCATTTTTTTTTAACATCTTTATTGGAGTATAATTGCTTTACAGTGTTGTGTTCATTTCTGCTGTGTAACAAAGTGAATCAGCTATATGCATACGTATATCCTCAGATCCCTCGCTCTTGTGTCTCCCTCCCACCCTCCTTATCCCACCCATCTAGGTGGTCACCAGGCACTGAGCTGATCTCCCTGTGCTATGCAGCTGCTTCCCACTAGCTATCTATTTTACGTTTCGTAGTGTATATATGTCCATGCCACTCTCTCACTTCGTCTCAGCTTACCCTTCCCCCTCCCCATGTCCTCAAGTCCATTCTCTACCTCTGTGTCTTTATTCCTGGCTGCCCCTAGGTTCATCAGAACCTTGTTTTTTTTTTTTTTTTTAGATTCCATATATATGTGTTAGATTAACCTCTCTGAGACTCATAGTCTAGCTTGCCTCTATTTTTTTAAACTTTCTTTTTCTTTAATTTAATTTTTATTTTATATTGGAGTATAGTTGATTTGCAGAGTTGTGTTAGTTTCAGGTGTATAGCAAAGTGATTCAGTTATACATACACATATATCTATTCTTTTTCAGATTCTTTTCCCATATAAGTTATTACAGAATATTGAGTAGAGTTCCCTGTGCTATACAGTAAGTCCTTGTTGATTACATATTTTATGTATAATAGTGTGCATATGTTAATCCCAAACTCCTAATTTGTCCCTCCCCAACACATTTCCACTTTGGTAACCATAAGTTTGTTTTCAAAGTCTGTGAGTCTGTTTCTGTTTTGTAAATAAGCACATTTGTATCATTTTGTTTAGATTCCATATATAAGTGATATCAAATGATATTTGTCTTTGTCTGACTTACTTCACATAGTATGATAGTCTCTAGGTCCATCCATGTTGCTGCAAATGGCATTACTTCATTCTTTTTTATGGCAGAGTAGTATTCCACTGTATATTTGTACCACATCTTCTTTATCCACTCCTCCATCGACATTTAGGCTACTTCCATGTCCTGGCTGTTGTGAACAGTGCTTTCTGAGACTCATAGTCTAGCTCGTCTGTATTTTTTTAACTTTTGATAATTCGTGTATTTTATTTTGTTCTTTCTATCCAGATAACTATTTTTTCCACCAGTTTTATTGAGACATAATTGACACACAGCACTGTACTGAGTTTAAGGGTGTCCAGCGTCATGATCTGACTTCCCTACCTCCTGCAATGATGACCACAATCAGTTGAGTGAACAGCCCGAGTGTTTTCAAAGGCGGCGATTCTGACTGTCATTGTTCTGCCAGGTGCCAGGGATACACCGAGGAATAAGCTCTCTGAGAATAAAGATCTGGGTTTGCTCTTCTGAGTAGCCAGAATAGTACTCCAGTCTTTCTGACTTGGGGCTGTGTATTTGTACACGCATGCTTGCGTGTATGTGTGTACATGTGAGTATGTGCTGTGTGTTGGCATGTGTGTGTATTTGTATGTGTGTGTTTGTTGCCTGCATGAGCTCTAAGGAGGCCAAGGTCATAGAAGGGTGCCCTTCTGCTCAACCAGGAGGTGATGGTCAGATAGTTCCTTGCAGAAGCTTGCCCCCCATCCTGCGAACCTTCCAGGCAATAGGTTTCCAGACAGCAGGCTCTCTGGCTTAGAGCCCCAGAAATGAAAAGTGGCTGTCCTGCTCTGAGGGAGCCTGGATGAAGTGTTTCCAGTGCTCACTGCTGTGAATTAAACATCACAGACCTTAGTCTGCATATGTCATGGGGCTGCCTCAGGCAGAGGACAGTTTCCTTTCACACCAAGCAATGCCAGGGAGAGCTGGGCCAGTGACAGAGTTGTGACTTTCCCTTTGATGTGCCCTCTGCAGAGCTCACCCCTCCCCGAAGTGCCCCCACCCGCCCCCAGGGCTTGGCAGACTAGGCCCCAAAGCAGAGACACCAGACCACAGAATGGGACAGCGAAGGGCCCAAAAAAGGCCATTGTCATGTACTGAAAGCCTGAGGATTTACATAATCAGGCTTCACATGCTTTATTCCTGGGCTGCCTCATTCACACGCATGGCAAGGGACATGCCTGCCTGTTTGGCGCTAGACATCCCTCAGCCGAGAAGGGTCTGAAATGGCCAAGTTGAACCTGTGTCAGGGTCCCCAGAAGAGCTACAGCTAGTAGCTTTCAAATTCGTGGAATTCACAACTGGGGGAAAGACTTACCAAGAGGCAGGCACCTGCTCCACACCGCACATGCTTCATCTCTCCCATCAACCCGCAAGGGATGCTGGCAAGTGTCGTCCCCTTAGAGAGAGGGGAAAGCTGATTTGACAGAGGGTACCCTTCCCTGGCTACTAAGTGGCAGAAACAGGATTTCCTCCCCACCTGCTGCCCTCCCCCGCCCAGGTTCACTTTTCCACACCCCTTCCTTCTGTGTCTCCCTTACCAGGGTGGCCCCCTTGGATACATCGCACCATTGCTCCTGCGGGTTTCACTCCAGGACTCAGGTTTGCATTTCAGGCTTGTTGTTAATATGTTGTCAGAAATCCCTGTTTGTCAGGAAGAAAACAATATTACATTTTATGTTTTGCTGGATCCTAAAGGGCACTTGTATACATCTGTCTTGGCATCCGTTCCTTCCAGGGAGTAGATCTTCGTTGTCTTTAAGCAGAAATGAACAGAAAGTAGAATTCCTCTTTTCTAAGTTTTACACTTAGTATTTTCACAAGGAGCCTTAGTTTTTTAGCCTCCTGTATAAAACTTTGAAACTCTTCACCCGTTCACAGAGGTGGCAAGGTTGAAGCACTGAGATGAAATTACACATCTTAAGCTTCAGAATTGCCCCCCCCCAAAAAAATGGAGTTTGTAGTTTTAATGTTTGACCATCTCTTCACCAAGCAGACCTTTCAAGAATCAAAAGTCCTATTTCCACACTAATATCTCTGGCTGTGAAAATGAGACTTGGTATAAGATGCTGGGCCTTCACAGCGAACTGGGCCTGTGGCTCTGTCCATGTGGCAGAGGGACGGGAACCGCGGCCCAGGCCGTGCTCACTCGAATCCACTTCCCACATCACTCGAGAAGCCGGCAGTGTCTCTCAGAGTTCAGAGGCCAGATTTGGAGTCAAACAAATAGGGGTCAAGCCCCACCGCTGCCCCGAATGACCCTGAGTAAGTGGCTTGACCTCTGTATCACAGGTTCCTCAACAAAAGCAACCAAAACTGTTAGCAAGGGGCCTACTGCGTGGGGCAGCGGGAGGGTTAAATGGCAAAATGCCTGCAGTGCCTGGCACATCACAAGCCCCGTTTCTAAGGGGGAAGAATAGGCAGCTCATGGATGGGTGGGGACTCCTCTAATTCTTTCAGGGAGCTTCCAGCCAGCCGACGCCTTCCCCGGTCCTCCCAAAGCCGCCAGCTCTTATGGGACGTGCTCTTCTCTTTGGTGAATACGACTAGGGCCACGGCCAAGAAAGGACCCAGATACCTTTTGTGAATGGGCTAAGGCTGGGATTTTCAAGAGGAAATTTTTAAATGCACAGAAGTTGCCACTTGGGAAGCACGCAAGCCCTTTCTTAGGGCTTGAAGTGTAAGAAAGGCTGAAGGGCACCGGCTGCTTCTGGCAGGAGAAGCCGCTCAGCTCTCCTGCCAATCAAATTTCCAGCCAATCAAGTCCTGGCTAGCGGCGTGACCACTGCTTTGCCTTGTGGTCTCAGCCAGGAAAACCCCCTAACCTTCCCGCTGCTTAATTAGCTCAGATCCCTCTTCTTTAAGATGAGAATAAAAATGGCACCTAGCTCGTAGCCTTCCCAATGGGAGCTTGTATACAAAAGCCTTAGCACATAGGACCACAAAGCATTCACCCTCTCCTACCATCGTCATTATCCTCACTATTCTCTTTAACTCACTATCTTCCAAGATTTCCTTGGGCCCAGGTATTCTCAAGATTCTGGCTTCCTCCGTGCCACTTGTGTGTTTTGTTTGTTTGTTACTTTGTTTGTTTTTGCGGTACGCAGGCCTCTCACTGTTGTGGCCTCTCCCGTTGCGGAGCACAGGCTCCGGACGCGCAGGCTCAGCGGCCATGGCTCACGGGCCAGCTGCTCAGCGGCATGTGGGATCCTCCTGGACCGGGACACGAACCCGTGTCCCCTGCATCGGCAAGTCGACTCTCAACCACTGCGCCACCAGGGAAGCCCCACAATTGGTAGATGTTGTGTAGGAGGGGCGTGGGATTGGAGGGGCTTCGGGTGGTGCTCTTCCGCCCACAATGATGAAGTAGAACCATGTGGCCAGGCCTATGCAGCATACGGATAGAAGAAGGCTAAAGAAAAAGACCCTCCCGCACCCCCTTCATCACATCCCAGTGAGTTCAGTAAAGTTCAGGAAAAGCAGGTGCACAGGGGCCAGGCTCTGCCCTCAGTGCCCAGCTGCCCACTGATGGAACTTAATCCAGGAAGGAATTTTGCAGCAATGTTCAAACTGGGGTTCCCTGGAGCCTTTGGGTGCCATGGAAGGGTGTGACTCTCAAAGCACACACACCTTTCTCCCGCCAGAGAAGCTCTGCGTTATCTTATACCCCAAGTTCCTCATGGGATTTTGCTTGGATAAACGGTTCTGCAAAAAAAAAAGGCGGGGGATGGGGTGGGAGAGAAGAAGGCTGTTGGTTTAAAACTAACCCCTGCTCTATAATATCTGGGCATTTGGATAGTGATTGTCTCAACAGAGTTTGTGATAAATACCGAGTGGCCGCAGGCTCGAGGCCTTCTCCACGGAAAATGCGTGGAGGGCAATTGTCAGTGCAATACGGGCCCATCAGCCTTCACGGACAGTCCTCTGAGGGTAGAGTTAGCATCCTTCTGGGAGAATGGAAGAGTCTTGTAAGCACCTATGCCCTGTCCCAAAAGACAGCCTTATTTCCTCCCTGAGTTGTGTGACTACCCGGTAGGGTTGCCAGATTGAGGGGAAAACAAACAAACCAAAAACACGATGCCCAGTTAAATTTTAATTTCAGATAAACAACAAAAGCTATTCGGTATAAATGTCCTAAATATTACACGGGGCATATTCACACTCACAAATTTGTTGGCTTCATTCTGGAATTCAGATTTAACTGGGCATCCTGTATTTTATCTGGCAACCCCTCCAACATTTACTGAGCACCAACTAGACACCAAGCAGGGAGGTTCTGAAGCGGGTGTCGCAAGATGGCAGCCCACAGATATATTCCATTTGGCTCATGGGAGTTTTTTTTAAGTTACATTTCAAAATAGGGCAGTTTCCTGGAATACTCTGGATTTCCAGCTTCTCTGGGAAACTTGGAAGATCTGGCGACCCTAGGCCCACAGACCCACAAGCCACCATCACAAGCCTCCATCTTCCAGGCCCCTTAGAAAGGCGCTGGGCTCGTGTGTTTGCTGCTGTCCACCACCACCCCAGCTCACTTCACCCACTTCTTTTACTTTCCTGGCCGCTGTAGGAATCAGGTTGGCGACCCCAGTGGATGCTCAGGGCTCTAGGAGAACGTCTCCTTCCTGACACCACTGCACATTCACCTGCGGAGTGTCAGTCTGCAAGGGAGACCCCAGTTCCCTCTCACTTTTGTGTCTCCAGTGCCTAGGGGATGCTCTTTCTTTGATGAGCTGCCCCTGAGGTGCAGGGTCTTGAGCAGATCAGGGTCAGCAATAGTCATCAAACCCCAGGGGAGCGGCAAGCTCCAGGTTTTCAGTCATGCTGGCTTCCCAACAGGCCCCTGTAGTCCCTGCCAGGGAGGTTAGCCACTGGGGCTTTCAACATTTCCACTGGGTGGAAAGCCACTGGACATCTACAGCCTCTTCCACTGATCTAGGAGGCTCTGCTTCCAGCTAAAGCAGATCTGTCCTCCAAGAAGAATACAGTATCCTTCGTAGCCTTCTTGGTTGACCACCTCCTTCTCTGCTGGAATCTGGAACAGAGATTCCCTAAAAGGTGCAGCAGGACAGTGTAGCGTTACCCCAAAGCCACACCCCCTTCTGCAGACCTCTATCCTCACCTCCTCACCTAGGAAGGCTCAACATTCCATCCAAATGGGTAGCATCTGAAAGTTGAGAAAAATCCATTTTTCTCTGATGCAAAAGGCAAAGAAGAACATAAGCTAAATGTTGTCAATATTCTTTCTGTGTTAAAGAGACGAATGTTTGGAGAGCTGATGAAGAACTCAAAGATGCAGAACTCACATTTCCAGGTGAGCCAGAAGAGAGAAGAGAGAAAACCCTAGAACGTCAGCAGGAAGCCCAGTGGACAGTTATCCCACATCTATTATGTACTGAGCATTTGGCATGTGCCGGGCACAGAGCCAAACACCCGACGTGCAGTATCTCCTTTAAGCTTCACAACAACCCTATGGGGTGGGTGTTGTTATTATACCCAATTTACAGATGAGGTGTCAGAGGCTCAGAGACTTTCTTTGTCCAGAGCCACACAGCTCAGTAGGAGAGCTGGGAATCAGTGCAGATCTGACACCCAGGGGAGTGCTAGCTTTTCCTCCTTTAGGTTATAAACCTCCAGGTAATAAACCTGATACATTTCCAGTGGTATTTCTCTTAAATTTCAAGGAAGCATCCTCTAGAATTCTCTTCAAAGTCGAGAATTAAGACTATGAAATCTTGAACATGTTGAAACATTGCCATTGACAAATCAGCCCTGGAACTGGAATTAAGCCAGTCCATGTTGCCACTTTGCAGACAGTAGAGGCGAGCTCTCAGGAAGCTAGAAAGCCAAACACATTTTGGTTGAATATGAGAGAGGAGACATTCAAGTTTGATAAAAGGCCACAGTCATGCTGAGGCAACCAAATTATCATGGGAAGAAACGAAGATATTCTAGGTGAGGGATATATTTGAAAAATAGAAGCTTCTCAGCCAGCATCCTTGTGCTAAGACCAGAAGGTGGTTACTCCCCAGAGCAGGATGTTAAGAGGATAGAGAGCATCCTGAGGGCCCCACTTGATCTGAGACGTTTGCCACCCTGCAAAGTGGAAACGACTGGAAGTTTGTTACTTATTCACTCACATATATGACTGAGCTGGGAGGAGGCAGAAACTGCCCTACATCTAGGTTTTGTCTGAGGACCACCTGCGGATGTGAAATGGCAGAGGAGATATTGGGATGGGTCCCGGATGTTGTGGGAACATTGTGCTTCTCTGAGATGTGAGACGCCCTGGAACTTCACGCTACCTCTGGCTTTAACAGAAGCGGGGCAGATGGTGCTTCGGCTAAGAGCAAAGAGCCAGCTTCCCATTCTCCCTGCCCTCCAGCCTGAGCTTAGAAGTTTGGTGTCTAGGATCTCCTCAGTACAGAAAGGTTTCCTCCAGGTTCCTTGCCAAGTGTAACTTGGGCGACTCCTTCCCCAAGAGTGGGCCTTGGGCTTCCCTGGTGGCGCAGTGGTTGAGAGTCCGCCTGCCGATGCAGGGGACACGGGTTCATGCCCCGGTCTGGGAAGATCCCACATGCCGCGGAGCGGCTGGGCCTGTGAGCCATGGCCGCTGAGCCTGCACGTCCGGAGCCTGTGCTCCGCAACGGGAGAGGCCACAACACTGAGAGGCCTGTGTACCGCAAAAAACAAAAAAAGGTGGGGAGGGGGCTTTTTTAAGGATATAGGGGTGAGTGCCTCATAAAAACTGGGAGCTGAAAGAGAGCCTGGCCTCGAAATAGAACTGGTAAGCCATCAGATCTCAGGCATCATCTCTTTTACACACACACAAGCATGCGCACATGCACACACAGGCCGTATCTCCTCTCTGTGTCTCTGTGTGGCTCCCCTGATCTCTGCTCTCTCCAGTCATGTGACAGGAAGGAATGACCTCATGGTCCCCCAGTTCAAAGGACCAGCCCAGGAAGCAAGTAGCATCTTAGAACCCATAACCCAAATCCTGGGAGTGATCATCTTAAAAGCCCAGCCCGTGCCAAGTGCCCGATCAGCTATGACCAGGGACAGAGTCACACACATGGCTGCCTGGATCCAGGAGTAGTGCTCAGAAAAGGGTTAGACCGACCCCCTAGAGTATGCTGCATTTTACCCTCCTAAGACATCAGAGACATAAGGCATTCAGTTCAGTAACAGCTTTTCGAGAGAAAGTCCATCCCAATGAAATTGCCTATAATCAGAAACTGCTGGTTCAAAAAAAGATGCAAATGTCAGAAGAAAACGTTATCTGTGTATCTGGAAGAGTGTACACCAAAATGTGAATAAGGTTACCTGTGGGTAGTTTGATAATGGTGGATCATTTTACCTTCGTTTTGCTCACGTCTATGTGTGTATATAAATATTTTTTACAACAAAGATTTTATTTTGAGTAAAAAAAAATGCCATTTGAGAAATATTTGGGGATCTCCCTACAATTATAGAGTTTGGGCATTTGTTGCTCTTGCTTGTTGTAGGTTGGAGCCAGAAAAGGCACCCCAAAGATGGACCAAGGAAGGGAGATGCTGAAGAGAGAAATGTCCAGCAAATCCAGCCAGAGCCTTCTGTTTTCTAAACCTGGTGGAAGGAACTAGAAACGTCGTCCCGCTGGGCCTCGCGTGATCCTCCGTGAGTCAGTGTAACTCTTCTGCGTCAAACTACTAAGATGCTTTTTTAGGACATTAAAGGTTGCTACCCTAGTGTGTTGCTTCCTAGACTGGTATTTTGCACAATACTGTATTTTGGAGTGTGTGAGGAGAGGGGTTCTTTTCACAGCTATTATGAATGTAAACATACGCAGGCATATGAAGAATAAGTTTGAAATTCAGACTCCTAGGCCTGGTAGATGCAATTATGTGTTTGGGTAGTGACAAACCCAAATGTCACACCTCCAAGGAGCTCTGAGAAGCCCGCAGTTGAGAAAACCCAGGGCGTGTACTGGGGCCACAGGACAGAATGGTAACCTCAGGGCTGTTGGGGCCATGGTATAGTGCATTTATATCTGAATTGATTCTAATAAATGTGAACAGCAACCAGTTTTATCGCTTCCATAACAGTGAGTCATGTTTATATGGCGCTCTGTGGTGGTCAAAACACTTCTCGTCTAATCCTCTCTCAAGCCCTGGGAGGTAAATAGCATTATGTTCCCCATTTTACAAATGAGGAAGCTGAGGCCCAGAGAGGTTAAATGGCCCGTCTAAAGTCACACAGCTAGTAAATTCAAGAATTGGGTCTGGAACCCAGGTTTCTAACTCCATCTCACGCTGCCCATTCTGCCGCACCAAGACAGCCCAGTAGGTCAAGTCCCAGGCCATCAGGACAGACCAAGTACCCAGTCATCAAAGAACACACACTGCCCAGGTGGACACACCCCTTTCCCGTGGTGTTTGAAGAGACCCTCATTTTTGCCTTCTCTCCAGCCATCTGTTCTCTCCCTGCCTTTCTTGTACGGCCAGAGACCACCAAATAAAACAGGAGGAAGAGCCAGAAGCCATGAATATCATTTATTTTTTATTTTTAAAAAGCCACAATAGAAGTATTTTGATATTTTAAAACCAAATGCATTCTTTATACTGATTAAAACTAGAAGGAAATGGGAAAAATGATTTGCACGATCTTCCACTAAAGGTACTTCTTACACAGTGAGAAGGGTGAGCATCACCTGACCTTAAAAATAATCTTGAAAATCCCAGCAGTTTTCCATAAAGAACATATTACTTATACTGTACCATATCCCCCAAATCCAAAACAGCAATCTCCAGCACCAGAAAAGATCACTTGGTCAGGCAGTAGTTAAGTAGCTGGCTCATGTTTGGAAGCCAAATTGTGTGGGAAAAAACTACTTTGGTTGAATACAAATATTTGAATTTGCATAAGTTAAATGTAATGCCTATGTGACTCCACTGTATTTGAGGTCTTTCAAAGGACGTGTTAATTTTTATCATATCAACATTGCAACCCACAATGGCAATGTTCTTTCCTTACTCCTTGAACTAGATGGTTCTTTAGGTGTCTCCTCAGCCACACACCCCTTTCTCTGAGAATGCACATTCCCCAACCAGGTTTACCCTACCTACTGCTGCTCTCTTGGCCACACCTGACTGGCTGATCAGTAGATAGTCTACCCAAGCCAGACCAATCAGGTTTCTCTTCTAACCCAAGCTGGGCCAATCAGCACCTGTGCCCTTGATATTTGGAAGTGGGACACGGAGTTACCACACAGGTCATTAAGGGTCCGGAGCTGAAAGTCTTGATGCAGTTCCCAGCTGGGGTGGCCATTTCTCCCACTGTGTTTGGAGAAACAAAGCCAGTCTTAGAAAGAGATGGCCAGGATAGATAAGCAACAGGTAGAGACAAGAAACCAAGACCCAGGGAATTCCCTGGCCGTCCACCCTGCCCTTTCACTGCCAAGGGCCCGGACTCAATCCCTGGTCAGTTAGCTAGGATCGCATAAGCCACACCGTGTGGCAAAAAAAAAAAAAAGAAGAAGAAGAAACCAAGACGACCCCCAGAGAGACAGTGCAGCAGACACTACAAGCCCCTTACTCATTGCCTCCCTCTACTGTATAAGCAGCACGCGAAATGCCCTCATTTCCCAGCCTCCCTTGCAGCTAGACCTGGCTGTGTTGTTCAGTTCTGGCCAGTGACATGCAGGTGAAGGCCCTGGGCAGGGCTTCCCTTCTGGAATTAAAGGCAAGGCTTTGCTAGGAGAAAGTTTTTCTCTTTGTCCCTTTGCATTGTCTCCTTTTCCTCTCCTGGAGCTCGGTCTTGGAGCTCAACAGCCATGTTGGGGATCACCAGGTAACAAGCAAGAGACCAAAGCCAACCTCAAAGGACAATGGAGTGGAAAGACATGAAAAGCCTGGGTGGGAGCCTAGTGGCATCACTGTGCTCTGCACTGTACCTCAACTGCCTACCTCTGTACATCCTGTTGTATAAATAAATCAATCCTATCAGTTTCAGCCACTGTAGTCAGATGTACCTGTTTGTGCTGTGGAGCCAACCACTCAAAAGTTAGTGACTTAAAATGGCAACTATTAGTTCTCATGATTCCAGGCGTCAAGCTGGCCACTTGTACTGGTCTGGTTGGTTTGGCTGGGGCTAATTTAGGGTGGCTTCGTGTACATGCCTGCCTGGTCATTGCCAGGCAAGCTGGGTTAGGACAGTGGTTCTCAACTGGGGGCGATTTTGCCACCCAGGGGGCATTTGGCAATGTCTGGACACACTTTGGTTGTTAAACTGGGGTGGGGGTGATCCTATCCTCTAGGGGTAGAGGCCAGGGATGCTGCTAAACATCCTGCAGTGCACAGAACAGCTGCCCACAACCAAGACTTATTTGATCCAATATGTCAATAGTACCGAGAATGAGAAACCCTGGTCTAGAAAGGCCTCAGCTGGGACGTCTGATTCTGCCTGGTGTGGTCCCTCATCACCCAGCAGGCCAGACCAGGCCAAGTGTGGTGGGTACAGGTTTCCAAGAGCAACAGGAGAGAGAAAGCCCCAAAGCACACTTTTCAAGTCTCCACCTGCCATGTGTTTGCCAACATCTCATCAGACAAAGCAAGCCACATGGCTAGAGTTCATTTGGGAGGGGCTCCAAATTTTTACCATCTACCCACATCCAGGTTTCTGTTATTTAAAGCTGAAGGCAGCGCGCGCCCAGAGCGTTAACGGGCGGGGGCGGGGGTGTGGAGTTGGGAGGTCAACTGGGCCTCCTGGTAGCCTCCCTGAGTTCAACCAATCCAGTGAGGAGAAGCCATGGGCGGGGCGAGCTCCGCTGCCAGAGTGGCGTGAAGAATTTCCCAAGGCAGAGCGAAAACCTTTCCTGAGCCACTGAGCATGCCCGCTGGTGAAAGGTCCAGCCCAACTTTCACCACATCCCAGACACCAGAGGGACTTTTCTGAAACCCAGAGAATTGACCATGTCCTCAAACAGCTTAAAAATCTTCCATGGCTCCCCCATGCCTCCTCAGGAAAAGAAGATCACACTTCAGTGGATTTTTTATGCTTCATCCTCAACCAATTTCTTCAGCCACGTCTCCCACTACTTTTGCAAGAACTCTTTTGCTCCACGGATGTTGAAAATTGCAGCTTCTCATACATACCATGTTCTCTGTGCACACAGGTTCACCTACCTGCGATTCTCTGCCCAGGCCCTCTCTACCAGGATAATTGCATCTGGGCTTTCTAGGTCTATGAAGACAGTCATGCTTCATCCCTCTGGCATAGTTCTTGTTTTTTTTGTTTTTTTTTTTGCATCTTTGTTGGAGTGTAGTTGCTTTACAATGGTGTGTCGGTTTCTGCTTTGTGGCAGGGTGAATCAGTTATGCATGTGCATGTGTTCCCATGTCTCTTCCCTCTTGCGTCTCCCTCCCTCCCGCCCTCCCTGTCCCACCCCTCTAGGTGGTCGCGGGGCGCCGAGCTGATCTCCCTGTGCTGTGCGGCTGCTTCCCACTAGCTATCTATTTTATGTTTGCTGGTGTATATGTGTCCATGGCATAGCTCTTCGTATTCTGTGTTGTGAATATACTCTATGTGCTCACATGTCTTATCTTCACTAGAATGTGAGCTACTTGAGGGCAGGGGTCTTGGCATATTTTATACCTGTATGGAACTCTAAGACCTAGCAGGGTGCCTGGCACAGGATAGATACTCAATAATTGCTTATTGAAAAAATGAATGGATTATGAGCTCCATGAAGGAAAAAAAAAAAAGCTGAAGGCATTCCAACTGATGCAGAAAGTTGCCCTGATTCCTGATGACTTTCTGGTTCCTGGTTTCTTTCCTTGGAAAGGCCCATTCCAATGCCTGCCCTTGGGTTCCACTAGGACGTTTTGTATCACTCAAGATTCTCTGGTTGCAACCAACAGAAATCTCCTGTGGCTAACTTAAACAGAAAAGGAGTTTACTGAAAGGAAATGCGGAAGGTTAGAGAATCAAAGGGCAAGCAAAGCTGAGGAGTCTGGACAGGCAGGAGCCATCTTTTCTTCCCCTTAGATGTCCCCTTTTTTGCTTCAGCCAGTTTGAGTGTCTGTTATTTGCAACCAAAATGGCATTTACTAAGACGCTCTGCACAGCCCCAACTGGTAGCTCTGAGAAGCTACCAGCGACCTTTCTTTCCCCTGACGTTGTACCAAGGGACAGCAAGGTACCTGCAGTCCACCCCCCCCAGAACTCCCAATCTTCTGATCCCCCAAGAAGCTAAACCAAACAACTTCCTTCCACCCTTGCCAATGGGGGCCCATTTGGATTCGTGACTTTGCAGATAAGGTGCCCTTCTCCATCAACTTGGCAGAGCCAGCAGTGCCTGCTGTTGTGGAAACCGGGGTCATGAAGTGTCTACGGAAGAAAACAGCTTCCCCTGGATCCGTGTTGCAAAGTGTGTTCCTGGTAAGTGGAGTGGTTTCCAATTTTTTAGGGTCTTAGGAATGAAAGCAATACACTAACGATGAGAGGAAACACAAAATCTGCTAATGCATTTATTTTATTATTATTATTTTTTTTAATTTATGGCTGCATTGGGTCTTCGTTGCTGCGCCCGCTCTTTCTCTAGTTGTTGTGAGCAGGGGCTACTCTTTGTTGCGTTGTGCGGGCTTCTCATTCCATGGCCTTCTCTTGTTGCGGAGCACAGGCTCTAGGCATGGAGGCTTCAGTAGTTGTGGCTCGCAGGCTCAAGAACGCAGGCTCAGTAGTTGTGGCGCACGGGCTTAGTTGCTCCACGGCATGTGGGATCTTCTTGGACCAGGGCTCGAGCCTGTGTCCCCTGCATTGGCAGGCGGATTCTGAACCACTGCTCCACCAGGGAAGCCCCTCATTTACTCTTAATGCTTCCCCCTGTTGAGGACAAACAGGAGGAAAAAAGAAAGGGCAGGGCTTCCTTGGTGGCGCAGTGGTTGAGAGTCCGCCTGCCAGTGCAGGGGACATGGGTTCGTGCTCCGGTCCGGGAGGATCCCACATGCCACCGAGCGGCTGGGCCCGTGAGCCATGGCTGCTGAGCCTGTGCGTCCAGAGCCTGTGCTCCGCAGCGGTAGAGGCCGCAACAGTGAGAGACCCACGTACCGAAAAGAAAAGAAAAAAAAAAGGGCAATAGCAAGGTTCCAAATGAGCTGAGAATTGACCTTCAAAAAGGGCTCTCAATCTGGCCTCTGGTAGATGTCTGTCGGGGTTTCTGCCCAGCCTAGACCCTCCTCAGGAAGAAGACGTTTAGGGCTTACAGTGGGCTGACTGGTGGCCCCAAAGATCTCAGGCTCTAATCCCTGGGACCTGAGAATGTTACCTTACAAGGTAAAGTTTTGCGGATATAAGGATTTTGAGCTGAGACTATCCTCGCCCTAAGTGCCATCTGTAAGTGTACTTATAAGTGAGAGACAGGAGGAGATTATATCCAAAGAAGAGGCGGAGGCAGTGACCACAGAGGCAGGACTAGAGTGCTGCACCTACAAGTCAAGGGATGCCAGCAGCTTCTGTGGTTAGAGTCTTTTGAACTCCTTGGCTTTTCAGCTCCTAGGCTGTAAGATTTGAATCCGCAAATGCCCCAAGAAGAAAAGCCGCACCAAATGTCAAGCTTGCGTCTGTGTTTCCCTTCTCTCCAGAACTTGGCCCACATGTCTTGGTGTCTCTCTAACATTCAGATGCCAGCGAACAGATGTTTTCTTACTTTATCCAGGTTTTCTAAAATTTCTTTAGACTTCACCTGATCTTATGTTATTACTGAACTACCATCTCAATTACCCCTAGGAAGAAAATTTACAATTTTTAGAGAAAATGGAACCCTGGTACAGTGTTGGTAGGAATGTAAACTGGCACAGCCACTGTGGAAAACAGTATGGAGGGTTCTCAGAAAACTAAAAATAGAACTACCATATGACCTCGAAACTCAACTCCTGGTTATAAATCCGAAAAAAACAAAAACACGTGTTTTCAAAAACATGTATTTGAAAAGATACATGCACCCCAATGTTCAGAGCGTCATTATTTACAATTACCCAGATATGGAAGCAACCTAAGTGTCATCAAGAGATGAATGGATAGGGGCTTCCCTGGTGGCGCAGTGGTTGAGAGTCCGCCTGCCGATGCAGGGGACACAGGTTCGTGCCCCGGTCCAGGAAGATCCCACATGCCACGGAGCGGCTCTGCCCGTGAGCCATGGCCGCTGAGCCTGCGGGTCCGGAGCCTGTGCTCTGCAATGGGAGAGGCCACAACTGTGAGAGGCCCGCGTACCGCAAAAAAAACACACAAAAACCCCAAAACAAAACAAAAAAAACACCCCGTGGGTAGTCAGAGGAGAGGACCGTCACAGCTCATCCCCCTGTGTCGTGTGCCAGGCATGATCTGAGCACTTGTACACGTGTTAACTTATTAGAATACTTCTAACAATCCTATCAGGTTGGGACTACCATCACCCCGCGTACAGACGGAACAAAAGGAAACAGAATATGGTGTCCTCCTTGTGTTCACAAAGCCCGTTAACTGGCAGAGGCAGGACTTGAAGGCCACAGTCCGGCTCCCGAGTCCATGCCATGCTTTACAGCCTCCAACTTCTCAAACTCATTCCTAGAGCCACCTGGGAAGGAGGAACCAGGCAACTAAAGACTGGGTTTGAATCAGACTCCACGTCTGACCAGCCACATGATCCCGAGCAGGGGGCCTCGCCTCTCTGAGTCTCAACCTGGCTCCCTTGCAAAATGGGCACATTAATGGGAACGTCAGCCTTCAGCAATGCTATGACGAGTATCAGTGTAGCATGTGTGAACGGGCTTTGTAAACTCTGGAGTGTTCTGTGAGGTAAAAACTACCCTCTATTCTCATTAGAGGGAATTCATTTCATAACCTGCCCCTGGCTCTTGAACTTTGCTGTGCATCCAGTCAGTGCTGGATGATCTGGAACCAACAGCTGGTCTATTTATGGCTGAAAACCCACAGGTCATAGGAAGACAGCAGCACCCGAGCCCCTGGGTGGCCACAAAGATAAGGTCCGTGTCTCGAGGACCAATGACATGGTGGTCACTGAAGGAACAGGCCCCCTCCTGCCCCTTCCACAAGTGACAACTGAAAACCTTGGTTTCCCCAACACCCCGATCCAAGATCAACCCGACTCTTTGCCCAACGTTGGAGAAGTACCGGCGTGTCCTGCAGGCCTGGCTGGCCCCCTCTGACTGTGTGTTGCCTCCTTCCACAGATCAGTGCCCTACAGCAAGGCTACAACCAGGTGCTGTGCCAGACCCTGTCTGAGAGAAACTTAGAAATCACCTCCCTGAAGCACGAGGCCGAGAACTTAAGGAGGGACGCCGCCATCACGTCAGGTGAGGCGCTTCTGCCTTCAGGCCCCAGAGCTTCTGCCCTCCCCCTGCAGACATCACCAGTCAACCAGCACACCTGTGCCCTTGACCTGGGTGCAGCCTCAGGGATCACCCGTGTCGGTGCATTAGAGTTCTCCCTCAGTGGAGGTTTCTTGCCGCCCAGTTCCGAGGGCAGGGCCTGGTAAATATTTGAGAGAATGGTATCTCTTGGCTACAAGGTCTCCTGAGCACTGGCCCCACCAGGGAGAACACAGGTCGCCTTGTGGCTTGGGTGGTTCCACAAAGCAGCCTGAGTGCAAACTAGAGCGTGGACAAAATGGGGTCACTCCTTTAAGGCACCCATTGTCTCACCCATTTCAGCCGAGTGCACTTGGGCCCAAGGGAAACCATTTTCTAATTTGATCAGAGGTGGTTCCCTGATAAAGGGCTTGGGTTGGGAGAGGGGCAGCCAACGCACAGCTGTGACTGAGCTTTGATTCCCTGGATTCCTTCATTGCTTCCACATGTTTCTTGAGCTCCTACTAGGTGTCAGGCCCCGTTCCAGGCTCCGGGGAGGGAGAGCCAAGCAAGACAGTCAGATTCCTGTACTCACAGATTCGGGAGGGGGTGACAGACAATAAAAGTAAACGGATGAATCAACAAGCCCACTTCAGAGAGCAGTGGTGCTGTGGAGAAAATAAACTGTGTGTCGTGGTGGCCAGCGCTTCAAGGGGGGAGGCCAAGGGGGACCAGCTTAGTGGGTGTGCAACCATGGAACTCAGGTGGGACTTGAACCCGTGGGCTGGGACTCGAACCCAGTCAGACCCCACTATCTTTTAATCGAGATCACACATGTGGTCTCGGGACTTAATAAAGCTCAGGTTCTTTATGTCTCATCGCAGAAAGAATTCAGGGAGAGACAAAGTAAGAAGTGGATTTATTTAGAGAGAAACACACTCCACAGACAGAGTGTGGGCCATTTCAGAAGGCTAGAGGCCCCCAAATATGGGGCAGTTAGTTTTATGGGCTGGGTAATTTTATAGGCTAATGAGTGGGATGATTGGGACAACTCTAATATTTTGGGGAAGGGGCAGGGATTTCCAGGAATTGGGCCAACACCCACTTTTTATTTTTTATTTATTTATTTTTTTTCTGTACGCCGGCCTCTCACTGTTGTGGCCTCTCCCGTTGCGGAGCACAGGCTCTGGACACGCAGGCTCATCGGCCATGGCTCACGGGCCCAGCCGCTCCGCGGCATGTGGGATCTTCCCGGACCGGGGCACGAACCCGTGTCCCCTGCATCGGCTGGCGGACTCTCAACCACCGTGCCACCAGGGAAGCCCCACCACCCACTTTTTGACCTTTATGGTCAGCCTTGGAACTGTCCTGGTGCTGGTGGGTGTGTCATTTCGCTCATGTATTACAATGAGCCTGTAATGAAGCTCCAGTTCCCCTGGAAGTCGAATCTTATGCCCCCTTGGACCTAGCCGATTCTAACCAGTTCATGTTGTATCCTCCACGGCTATGTCCTTCTTTTAGAGAGGACCTGTTTCAGGTGGGCAAGGACAATCCAAGGGCAAGCGAGTCTGCGTGGAGTGAACAGGGGATTGTGGGGCTGGGCAGGGTCGGGGGGTCTGCGTTTTTATTCCAAGGGTGTTGGGAATCCAGTGGAGGTTTCTAAGCAGGAACTGACATGCCTAGAGACCCGAAGAGGATGGGACCACTCACAGACGAGGGGAGGGAAAGAAGCAGGTGACAGGGAGGAGGCAGTGAGCCTCGGAGGGGCACATCACTCTGAAAGCAGCCAGCGCGTAGCAGGAAACATGCCCACAGCTGTAGAAGCCAGGCATAGCATTGAGTCGCATGTGAATCCCCATCTCTGTATGAATCTGTGCTTTTCTTCTGCCTCACTCTGCAACTTAATCACACCCAGCCCCACCCCCTGTTGCCCCCAGGTCTCTGCTTATGCTCCTCCCTCACTTGGGATGTCCTCAGATATTTTCTGAGCACCTCCCCCAGTCTAGGTGCTGTTCTGGGCACCAGGAATGGAAGGATGAACTCGCTGGTCCTCACCTTCCTCCCGTTGTGTTAAAATCTCCCACGATGATTGTGGATTTACATATTTATTCTTCTTTTCCTGTCAAGTTCTGCTGTATGAATTTTTAAAAACATTACCGTTTGTATGAAATCTTAGATTTATTACATTGTTTTAGAGAATTGATCTTTTAATCCTTATGGTATTTGAAACAAATTCTACAGGTAAGCCATTTGAATAAGATAATTTAACAAGGTTGCTGAATCCAAGGTCAATAGTTTTAAAAATCAATTGTATTTGTACAGACCAACAGCAAATAGGATATTCAGAAAACGATGCTCTTGATGGTAATATCTAAAAAGTGAAACACATAAAAATAAATCTAATGAGAGATACGAAGACTTCTATATGCAAAATTATGAAGCAGTACTGAGAAAAATTAAAGAATACCTAGATAAAGGGATATACCATGTTCATGGACTGAGGGACTCAACTTATTAGAGAAATCAATACTCCACATATTAATCTCAGTTTCAACATAGTCAAGTCCCATTAATTTGGGGTTTTTTATTTTTGTTTTTGTGTTTGGCTGTTATATTTGTTGCATATTTGTTTGTCTGTTTGGTTTTTATTTCTTTGGGGAGATTAACAATGGTTTTAAAATCACTGGGAAGTGTGTCCTCCTACAATTTAAAACTGCTACTCTCTTCCTCATTGATGCTTAAAATTTCATATTTAGATATACATTCTATAACTTTACCTTTCTTTGCCCCTCTTAAATCTCACTCCTCACACTTCCCTGGGAGAGGCAGCACCTTAAGGCTTGTAAGCCATTTACATTTCAGTACAAGTTTGATACAAGTTTCCTAGAAGAAGTTTTGGTAGGAGAAGGAGAGAACAGAGATAAGAGGCACCAAAAAGGGCAAGGAAAAAAGAAAATGAGTTCAATAAAGACAACCACAGATTGGAGAAAGACCAGCCTTTTGCTATTTCTCAATCCTTCTTAGAACAGCTCTGTTGATTGACATTCAGAAAAACAGATGACTGCACTATTTCTGCTTACTGATTTACTTTATATTCCAGTATAAGCCACTACCAATCAAGCAGTCATCATCTGCTTAATCCAAAGTTTTACTTTACAATTGTTTTTTATGTTGCTTTTTAAGTTGATATGACATCTGGATTCTAAAACATGACATTCTGTTCTCTTTTGGATACAGGAAAAAATATTTTGATGTTTGAGACTGTATGATTAATTTTCCAAATGGTGGAAAGAGTACTGGATTGAGAACAGAGATTTTAATACTTCTTAATATTTAATATGCAATCATCTATCTTTGGTAAATTCCTTAGCTAAGCAGGCTCATATTTTTCTCATTTGTAAAATGAAGGGACTAAAATATCTCATGAACCTGTTCTCAACCCCTTTAAGAGTACATGACTCTTAGTCAGATGTTCATTGGATCACTCAGCAAATTCTTTCTAAAAATAAGACAGTATAATTTTAGATGACACCTTTCTTTTAATAACATCAATTAATTTTTTCTCAAAAATTTCCAGTTAAGCAGTAGAGATAAATATCTTTTAGATATGGGGATATCAATAAAGACTGAAGTTTTACTAAGCTTACAGAGTTGAAAGTAAAAGGATAAGTAGTGTTAATATCAATATTATCATTTAGAAAATGCTTTTTACATCTTTTAGGTTTAGTTCAGAAACAAATAATGTTTTAAGTCATCTCCAAATGCTCAAAGGGCAAATAATTTATTCTATATATGACAATTATAATAACACAACACTTTGATTCCTTAAGTATGATTTGTAATTCAAACTTACCCCTCATTTATTATTAAAAAAGTTTATTCCTTTGATCTAAATTTACTAAAATAGATATAAATTGTCTGTGTTACATAATATTTTCAAATGTAACTTCCTTGTCTTACAATACCCTCACTTGAGACAGGCAATATAATAGATGTATTATTAAAATGCCTGCTCTTTCTACAATCTAATGGTTTTCAACATGACTTAGTCAATCAGTAAATACTTACATCAAAAGTTACTGAGACCAGGGACTTCTCTGGTGGTCCAGTGGGTAAGACCCTGTGCTCCCAATGCAGGGGGCCTGGGTTTGATCCCTGGTCAGGGAACTAGATCCCGCATGCATGCTGCAACTAAGAGTCCACATTCTGCAACTAAGATTCCGCATGCCACAACTGAGAAGTCTGCATGCCACAACTAAGACCCAGTGCAGCCAAAAAAATAAATATTAAAAAAAAAGAAAAAAAGTTACTGAGACCAGGGGTTTTTAAAATTGTAGTTCTTGGAGTTTGGGGATTTTGTCAAGGACATTTATGAGTTTATGAAAGAGCGGAGGGTACAAATAATCAAAGCCACACTTATTTTGTATTTCATAAAGTTATTGGGATTACATGTAAAATTTTGTTTGAAAGATGGGATATGTTCTATTAAACATCTGGATGTCACTGACTGTACAGACGCTTTTCAAATGTAGAGGTTTATAATAATAATAATAATAATAATGCATATTGAGCATTCATTAAATACCAGGCACTGTTTGAGTGCTTAAGACACACTAACTTATTTCATCCTAACATCAATCCAGTGATCATTATCTCAATTTTAAAGACGTAGAAACCGAGGCACAGAAAAATTAAATACCTGTCCCAGTTAGTAAATGAAAGAACAATAATCAAACTCAGGCTGTTTAACTCCAGTACGTTCACTCTTACCCACAACATTAATTCACTTTCTTAGGACCTCCTTAGAATAGAAAAATGGACAATCTTAAAAGTCAGAAAAAAAGAGACAAAATAGACTCAATGAAGTTTCTGATCAGAAAAGCAGCAATACAAAAGTGGTATTAAAAATATTCATCTGGTAATTAATGTAAAATAAATAATAGGAGAACCTAACTTTGGGTATTTGGGCTCATTCATTTATTAATGAATATTAATTGAGCTAGTTATCATCCTTTGTGATTAGGCTACATTAATGAACAAAGCATAAAGAAAATTCTGCCCCCTTGGACTTTCTAATGGATCCAGAGACTAGTTACCTTGGCCCAAAGACCTGGCCTAGGAGGATAGCAAGGAGCCTACAGAGTGTTAGTTGAAAAAACAGTCAAATTTTTTTCTATCTAAAGGCTATGGCAGAGATAGAAGAATGAGAAAATCAGAAAGAGGGACTAGGTTTGGAGAGAAAAATGATTTTGAATAGCTATCTTTCAAGGAACAGCAAGACATCCATTTATGAATATTTAGAAGGCAATTAACAATACAAAGTTGGGGCTTTAGTGAGAGTACATTACATGGATACCATAGCCATTTCCCACTGAGGTTAATAGCCAATCCAATGGCAGGTTTTAGCTGGAAACATAAAATTCAATCAATAGTCTGATAGAGGAGAACCAGCACACAAAATACAGAAGTATGGTGAATTCCCAAAATAATGGAATGGGAAAAATCAAAAAGAAGCACTCAAACTAACAAACTGATTTGCTAAATATGTGAAAAGAGTAACAGGTAGTACATAGTCAACACAATTCCAGCAAAAAGGTAAGAGTCATCTGTGAGGAGCAAAAAATCAAAGGCAATTGAGATTTTAAGGTAAATGAGACAGAAGAAAAACCTTTGAATTTGGAAATTATAAAGCCATTACTGATGTGGAAAATGAAATCTTGGTGCAATGTGGAATGAAAGCAGGGTGAAAAGAGAACATAAAGAGTTCGTATATGTCATTTGTTTTGCACATATAGTACAAGGAAGGGGAGGAGTAGACCATTAGGAAGAAGGGCATGCTTCATTTTGGTGGTAACTGCATCAAGAACACTACAGGATTTTGAAACCACAAATTAGCTGATGATTAGACAAAACTTTACTTAGCTTTGGAAAAGCTGTGCTTCAAATAGCTTATGGATAGCCCAACTAATTCCTTAGTCTTTCCAATACTATATGCTCCTTCCAATAGAGTAATACAAACCTGTCACTTGTTTTTAATAATGCTTGCTCATTTCCCCAGCAGTTTTCTCTTAATCTACTATCTCTGACTTCCTTGCCTTAGCTTACAGTAACATTTTAATACAGGGACTATAACAATAATGCTGGACTCATTTATAATTCTATCTCTTCAAACACACTTTCTCACATGAAATGTTGTTAGGATTAATTAAAAAGAAAGTAAAGTGACAAATAAGAAAACCCTCTTTCAAAAAGACTTTTTAAAAGACCTTTGCTCTGAAAGGCAGATATGAATCACTGACAGCACACAGGTGGGTATTAGCTGGGTGTAATCAAGTTCTCACACTCTTTCACTCAAGCTTTGTTTCAGTCCAACTGTGCCCTCTACAGTCTTATCAAGTGAATGAAGGTGACTTTAGCTTGAAAGGAATCTGATAAGTCTCTGATACTCAGTCCACACTTTTCAGACAGGAAAGCAATATTTGATTCTTTATAAAAATTTCCGACCTATTTAATTTGGGGGAACTCTCTAAGATAAAAGGTAATTAAATTTAACAAGTGGATACATTTGCTTGGCTGTGTGATGACCACTGGAAAAGAAAATAAAGTTTTATATAGTCTAATTGTGTCCTTCGATACTGAAAACTATTATTAGTGACAATGTGGAATTTTACCTGAGCCCTCGAATCCTGGAAAACAGCAAAAGTTAAGATATCCCTCTGCCCTTTGTGTTGTGGAAAACAGCTTATTCCTAAGAACCACCACAGATGCCTCCTCTTGTTTACCTATGGCAATGCCAGACAAAGATATTCCAAATTGCCATTTTTTTGTCTCATAAATTATCATCTGAAGTGTTTATTCCTACTAATCAATTGGAACAAACTGCTTATTAATCAAACTGTAAAGTTTCACTCCTTCCTCCAGGCTCCAGAACTCGGACTCACTGTCAGACTGAGTCAACAGATAATCTCTCCTAAGAACAGGCTGACCTCAGGGTAAAATATTCTCGGATCTACCATCCACTCAAGCTACTCTTTTATCCCATTTGCCCACACCCTACCCTTAATACCCTTGTTACTTCCTCTCAAGAGAAGAAAAACCCCTTTTGATTAACCACTGAGAGGCTTGCAGATCTTAGGGTCACAGCATTCTCCCTAATGCAATAGTTCTCCTCCCCCAATTGCAATAGGCCCCTCCTCGCACTTACCCTTTTGAGTAAAGTTTCTCCTTACTATGCTGCTATTGTTTGGGTTTTTTTAGTTGACATTGGCAACTGATAGAAGAAGTAAATATTGCTGCAGCTGGATATATGTGATAATGGGGGATTGAAAACTCTAAAATTTTTATTTGATTTTTATTGGAGTATAGTTCTTTTACAATGTTGTGTTAGTTTCTTGCTGTACAGCAAAGTGAATCAGTCATACATATACATATATCTGCTCTTTTTTAGATTTCCTTCCCATTTAGGTCACCACAGAGCACTGAGTAGAGTTCCCTGTGATATACAGTAGGTTCTCATTAGTTACCTATTTTATACATAGTAGTTATATATGTCAGTCCCAATCTCCCAATTCATCCCACCCACCCCTTCCCCCCTTGGTAACCGTAAGGTTGTTCTCTACATCTGTGACTCTATTTCTGCTTTGCAAATAAGTTCATCTCTACCATTTTTCTAGATTCCACACATAAATGGTACTATACAATATTTGTCTTTCTCTGTCTGACTTACTTCACTCTGTATGACAATCTCTAGCTCCAACCCCATCTCTGCAAATGGCACTATTTCATTCATTTTTATGGCTGAGTAATATTCCATTGTATATATGTACCACATCTTCTTTATCCATTCTTCTGTTGATGGACATTTAGGTTCCTTCCACGTGCTGGCTATTATAAATAGTGCTGCAGTGAACATTGGGGTGCATTCATCCTTTCGAATTATGGTTTTCTTTGGATATATGCCTAGGAGTGGGATTGCTAGGTCATATGGTAGCTCTATCTTTAGTTTTTTAAGGAATCTCCATACTGTTCTCCATAGTGGCTGTACCAATTTACAGTTCCACCAACAGTGTTGGAGGGTACCCTTTTCTCCACACCCTCTCCAGCATTTATTGTCTGTAGATTTTTTGATGATGGCCATTCTGACTGGTATGAGGTGATACTTCACTGTCATTTTGATTTGCATTTCTCTAATGATTAGTGATGTTGAGCATCTTTTCATGTGTTTCTTGGCCACCTGTATGTCTTCTTTGGAGAAATGTCTATTTAGGTCTTCCACCCATTTTTTGATTGGGTTGTTTGTCTTTTTGATATTGAGCTGAATGAGCTGTTTGTGTATTTTGGAGATTAATCCCTTGTCAGTTGCTTTGTTTGAAAATATTTTCTCCCATTCTGAGGGTTGTCTTTTCATTTTGTTTATGGTTTCCTTTGCTGTGCAAAAGCTTCTAAGTTTCATTAGGTCCCATTTATTTATTTTTGTTTTTATTTTCATTACTCTAGGCGGTGGGTCGAAAAAGATCTTGCTGTGGAAAACTGTAAATATTAAATGATTTGGTTCATTCAGTGAATTATGAGTGTTAATGAATACATTAAACAGTCCACAAAGAGAGAGTCCTTTAAGCATCTGCTGTGTGCTAGGGTTTCCTCTACTAGGCCACAATTAGAAAAATCTGTTTGCTCAAAAAGCACATAGGTCAGTACAGAAGACTAACATAAAAAACCATCATGAGATGCATTGATAGAAATGTACACAAAGTGCTATGTTTACATTTGATAAAGTCATTTACTATGAGTGCCTAGGGTCTATGGCAGGAAAATGATGTGACCAGAAAAGTTTTAGAGTAAAGGTGGTATCTGAGAAGACCATCAAAGAATAAACACGACTCTGTCAGATGAACAAACTGTGAAGAATCTGTATTTGGCACTGGGAACAAAGTGATCACAAAAACCCCAAGTAATATCATGGTTCCTCTGGAGAGCAAAAGTAGTTGGAACTGACTCAACTGTAGCTCACATATGTAAGACAACTGAAGGGGAGCTGGAAAGATGAGCAGATACAAAGCAGCACAGCCTTTTACAACTATGAAAGTTGGGGACTGCACAAATCCAGGGGGTACCATTCATAATAATGTCAATGTAAATGACACAGGCTGGAGTTGTGTACAGCCCTGAGCAAGACCTCTGAGCAGGTACCAAATTAGTAGAGTATTTTTATGCCAAGTGTATAAGTTAGGATGCTTTTGGTAGCAAAAAAATGGAAACCCAATCTGTCTGTCTCCAACTTTAAGAGGATTTTGGAAAGAACATCAGGGCTCATGTAACAGAGGAGGACCCTACAGGGCCTTCCTAGGATAGACCCCTCCCCCATATCTTCTACTTTAGCTCCTCTCTGAAGTACATAGATAACAGTATTTGATGCACATTTCCTGCTTTACAGATGCTAAAACTCCCACCAAATGGAAGGTTAACTACTTAATGACCATGAGCACATAGCCCCCAGGCCTACTAGAGCCGAAGAATTGATGACGTTAACCCCTGTGACACTGTCCTGAAACCTCACCATCAACCAAACAGAGAACCGTGCACAAGCTGATCACATACCCTGGGACTCCCCTCCCTCACCTTGCCTTTAAAAACACTTTGCTGAAACCCATCAGGAAAATGAGGCTTTTTGAGTACTAGCTGTCCCGGACTCTGTATGGTGCCTTACAATAAAACACGGCACTTTATTTCACCACAACCCAGTGTCAGTAGATTGGGTTTATTGCACGTGGATAAGTGGACCCAAGTCTGCTTCAGTGACACTCACAATACTGCTATGGGGCTTTTGCACAGCAATGGAAACCATAAACAAGACGAAAAAACAACCCTCAGAATGGGAGAAAATATGTGCAAATGAAGCAACTAACAAAGGATTAATCTCTAAAATTTGCAAGCAGCTCACACAGCTCAATATCAAAAAAACAAACAAACTAATCCAAAAATGGGCGTAAGGCTTAAATAGACATTTCTCCAAAGAAGACATACAGACTGCCAACAAACACATGAAACGATGCTCAGCATCACTAATCATTAGAGAAATGCAAATCAAAGCTACAATGAGGTATCACCTCACACCGGTCAGAATGGCCATCATCAAAAAATCTACAGACAATAAATGCTGGAGAGGGTGTGGAGAAAAGGGAACCCTCCTACACTGTTGGTGGGACTGTAAATTGGTATAGCCACTATGGAGAACAGTATGGAGGTTCCTTAAAAAACTAAAAAAGAGAACTACCATACGACCCAGCAATCTCACTACTGGGCATATACACTGAGAAAGCCATAATTCAAAAAGAGTCATGGACCACAATGTTCATTGCAGCTGTATTTACAATAGCCACGACATGGAAGCAACCTAAGTGTCCATCAACAGATGAATGGATAAAGAAGATGTGGCACATATATACAATGGAATATTACTCAGCCATAGAAAGAAACGAACTTGAGTTATTTGTAGTGAGGTGGATGGACCTAGAGTCTGTCATACAGAGTGAAGGAAGTCAGAAAGAGAAAAACAAATACTGTATGCTAACACATATATATGGAATCTAAAAAAAAAGAGAAAGGTTCCGATAAACCAAGGAGCAGGACAGGAATAAACACACAGATGTGGAGAATGGACTTGAGGACACAAGGAAGGGGGAAGGTTAGGCTGTGACGCTGTGAGAGAGTAGCATGGACATAGATACACTACCAAATACAGAATAATAGAGAGCTAGTGGGAAGCGGCCGCATAGCACAGGGAGATCAGCTCGGTGCTTGGTGACAGCCTGGAGGGGTGGGATAGGGAGGGAGGGAGGGAGGGAGACGCAAGAGGGAGGGGATATGGGGATATATGTATACATATAGCTGATTCACTCTGTTATACAGCAGAAACTAACACACCATTGTAAAGCAATTATACTCCGAAAAAGATATTTAAAAAAAAGAAAAAGAAAATAATGGAGGGTTTGTAAAGAAAAGGGAAAAGCCAAAAAGTGCTGGATATAATTGAGGATTTCTGCATTAGGAATTCTGCAGCACTGTGAACTACAAGAAAATTGAGTAGGGGGATGAAGATTTAGGAATGTTCAACTTTTTATGAATTTAATTCCTTTTTTCACCTTTTTTTATGAGTAATGGTTAAAATTTGAATTCCTTTATAAATTACTTTTGAGTGATTAACTGTGTTTTTTAAAATGAATCTCTGTACAAAGACTCTCTCAAATTTATTATGGTGGCCTAAATAAGTTAATACATCTTGAAGGTCTTAGTGGTAAATCACCATGTTTAATTCCAAGAGAATTTAAAAGGTAAAGAAAAATTAGTTTCAAAAATATTTTCAACAAGTTGACATTTATGAAAATTTTTGAAAGATGAGCAGCTATGGGCATACCACCTTATTTTAGCTGATGAACTAATGAATATAGACTTCACACATTTTCAAAGTACTGAACTGCCTTTTCTTCTATAGCAATCCACAACATATACCAGGTTCAAAAAAACCAATAATCTTAAATCATGATTTCTTCCCTAAAATCCCCTTTCTACTCATTTATAAATCCTCCTTAATATTAATTTTTTCCTATCATATTTCTCAGCCTTGATTATTTCAGGTATTTGATGTACAAATGTATTGAACACTTACAATATGTACAAGATACTTTTTTTTTAAAGCTACATGTTAGTTGACTCTTTCGTGCTTGGCACTGGAAGATACACTGTTGGAAGATTCAGCCCCTGCACTCAATTTCTCACAGGTTCAAGAAGATTCAGACAAGTAAATCCACAATTCAACACCCTACTATAAAATAAAAGGTATGAGAAAGGGTTGCCCAGGGGGTTTTGATTGTAAAGAGCAGGAGAAACTATCTTTTCCTAGGTATGGGAGGATTCCTAGAGATGTTACCTGAGAAAAGGAAGATGAGAAGAAATTGCTAGGTGAATAAGGGATACTTTTTAGCTTTTATTTCTATTCAATTCTCACAAAAGAAGAAAAAGTCAAAAAAATAAATGAAGGTATGTGACTCTCAGAGCTCCTTAGGCTCTTTGGTATCTATATTTGTAGCTGGAGATACATGTGCCACAATTATGTTCTAAGTTAAGGGAGTCTGCGTGTGTCATGCATCAAGCATGTAGCACAAGCTCATGTTAATAAAAATAGCCATTCAGGCATAATCAAGGTAGAAGAGCAACAACTCACTACATATTTACCGATACCTTTCCTCTAGTCTCCTCTCCTGTGTTCCTTTCACCCACCCAAATGTTTTGGTGTGTAAACTTTCCTCTCAAGACAATGGAGTCCACAGCATGGCCATCACAAGTTTGAGTGTTGAACAATAGGTGAGATCCCTAGTGAATAATTACACCCAGTTGGAGAAGACTAAACAGTGCTTGGAGCCAGGTGAGAGAAATAGCATTTGGCTTATCTGCTCTGAAATAATATCTGAAAGACTCAATTCATAACGTTTCCATATGGTTGAAAGCAAGTTGAAGAGTGAACACTGGGTCTTAACATAGTGTGTGTGTGTGTGTGTGTGTGTGTGTGTGTGTGTGTGTGTGTGTGTGTGTGTGTGTGTGTGTGTGTGTGTGTGTGTGTGTGTGTGTGTGTGTGTGTGTGTGTGTGTGTGTGTGTGTGTGTGTGTGTGTGTGTGTGTTTTTTGATTCATCAAATGTTAGGGAGAAACATTTTATGACAGAAAGAGCACTGGCCCCAGAGGCATGGGTTTAAAGTTCTGTATCTGTCACTCTCTGGACAGGCTTTTTAAAAAGCTCTTTTAATGACTCAATTAATGCTTTTTTACATATGAAAAAGAATGAGCCTTTTTCAAACTTAAAAGTTTGATGATTTCATGGTCACTTTTAGTCGCAGCTTTTTAAGATTCCCCATCTAAATAAACTCTTAGGCTCCATGACGTGTGCCCAACCTAGACATGCCGAAGGGGCTTTGAAATCCTGGCCTGCTTTCAGCCAACTTTATGCATTTATATCAGCTGATTTGTTACTTGATAAAAATGTTCAGGATAATGCAGTCACTTTTTTCAATGTTGTAGAAAAGACCACTTCAGAAACAGATTACAACAGCCATGATAATGGACCGGAGTCCTGAGGCATGGAGCTGAGAATTCCATCTCCCCCTGCATGAGAGAGGCAGGTTGTTACCCTCTACAGAATCTAAGTTGGGGATTTGCTCCCTAACCCCCAACTCTGGCTAACAGCTTCCCATCAGCCTACCATCTGTGAATGAATCTGGACCTGCAGATTTATAGTCTCAGTTGGTACCGTGTCTTAGGATGTGGAGGACAGCTCGCTTATTATTCCCTAATGCTGCTGCTTCTCAATCTTAAGAGCTAACTCAAGATTTAGTGAATAATCTATACACACGTTACATGAGCTACTCAGATTCCCTCCCACATCGTGTCTTCCAGACTGAGGAGTTCTTCCAACTGCCTATTCTCAAACCCTCAACCTCACCCACACCTTCAGCTGAGGAGCTGCTTCCTCAGCTGCAATGGAAGGGGGAGGCTTCTGGAAGCCTTCCAGTGCCAAACGATGCAGGGGACACGGGTTCGTGCCCCGGACCGGGAGGATCCCACATGCCGCGGATCGGCTGGGCCCTTGAGCCATGGCTGCTGAGCCTGCACGTCCGGAGCCTGAGCTCCGAAGCAGGAGAGGAGACAACAGTGAGAGGCGCGCGCACAGAAAAAAAAAAAAAAACAAACACAGGAAAGCATTGGGGCAGTAAGACGGGCAGTGGACATGAACAGGCCCTTCATACAAAAACAGAAAGACACCAGTCTGAAAAGACCACAGAATGAAGGACTCCAACTACGTGACATTCTCGAAAGGGCAAAAATACACAGACAGTAACAAGACCAGCAGCTGTCGGGGGCCTGGGGGCACTGGGCGGGTGAACAGGTGGCCCCCAGGGATGTTTCGGGCAGTGAAATGGTTCTGGGTGGCACTGCAGTGCTGGCTGCAGGTCATCACACCTGTCCAAACCTGAACAGTAGGACACAGAGAGTGAGCCTTGATATAAACTACAGACTCCAGGGGAGAATTAGGTGTCAATGCCGATCCATCACTGAGAGGACGCGCCACACAGGCCAGAGACGTTACCAAGGGAGGGAACCCAGAGGGACGGGTATAGGAAAGCGCTGTCTGCTCGATTCTGATTCTCCTATAACCCTAAAGCTGCGCTAAAGACTGTCCACCAATTAAAAAGAAGAAACGGCTTCTAAGCACGTGACAATACTCTCAACCTCATTCACGATTCAGAAAAACCCCAAGGGAACGTCCATACTGCTTACCGGGGCCTAGGATGAGCGGGAACACGCCGCGGCCTCGCCCCTTCCTGTCGGGCATCGTGCTGGAGCCCAGAGTCCCCATGACTTGACCCACCGCACCCCACCCCGCGTTTCATGCCGTCCACAGTCTCTACACATGACATCTTTTGATCAGATGACTCACTGTCCCAATTACAAGGTTTCAGTTTCTCCACAGGAAGAAACCAAAACCAGCACAGAGGGGAGGCTCTTCAGTCAAACTCAGGGTCTGCCTGCCTTCACGTCCCGCTCTTCCTGACGGGAGGCCCACATCCTAAGGAAGGAGGTCCTTACCAGCACCTCAGAAGCCTCATCCAGTCCACCTCACGCTGCTCTGAGAGCCTCACCAACCTCTGCAGCTACTCAAGTCCTGGGCACTTGAGGGCCGTCCCCCTTCCCCGAGTCACTGAGCCACGTGCTCTGACAATGCATTTAAAACCAGGCTCTCGGACTTCCCTGGTCGCACACTGGTTAACAATCCGCCTGCCAATGGTGGGCACACGGGTTCGAACACTGGTCCGGGAAGATGCCACATGCTGCGGAGCAACTAAGCCCGTGCACCACAACTACTGAGCCTGCGCTCTAGAGCCTGCGTGCCACAACTACTGAGCCCACGACCCGCAACTACTGAGGCCCGCATGCCTAGAAGCTGTGCTCCACAATAAGAGAAGCCACCGCAATGAGAAGCCTGCGCACTGCCACGAAGAGTAGCCCCGGCTCGCCGCAACTAGAGAACAAAGCCCGCGCGCAACAACAGAGACCCAACGCAGCCGAAACTGAATAAGTTAAATAGTAAACAAATAAAAAATTAAAATGAATGAATAAATAAATAAATAAAAGCAGGCTCTCCTTTGTCAGCACTCTGGAGTTCCCTATGTATCGACGGGCAGGATTCCCGAGCTCTCCTGTAATTATGTCTGTGAAGTGCCTTTCCCGAGGAGCACAGAAGCTCCTGGAAGCAGAGAATTGCTTCTTAAGATCACATGCAGAAACTGAAGACATTTGATGCTTATGTCAAAGATAAAAGACACAACACTAGATGGTGTGAAGGGTCCTCGAGGCCAAGAGCCAGGCAAGCAGGACACTTCCTCTGGGGACCCTTCCATCAGCAGAGAAGAAAATGTCCGTGGCCAGAACTGGCACTCAATTCGCTTTGAGCTGAGCAGCACCCGTGTAATTACACAGGCTCCCCAAAGAGTAATTA
The DNA here is from genome assembly GCF_964165515.1 of Mesoplodon bidens. NCBI lineage: Eukaryota > Metazoa > Chordata > Mammalia > Artiodactyla > Ziphiidae > Mesoplodon > Mesoplodon bidens. The sequence goes on along the minus strand of NW_027672700.1, from coordinate 1,528,385 downwards.
CTCCCACATTTAAGAAAGGAGATGGCTTTTCAGGCAGGGAAGGCAAGTACAGTCTTCCCAGCTGGATGCACTGTGTGCGCTGATGGTCACGATGGAGCTGGGCCCCAGAGCTCTGCCCTCCCCTCAAACCCCCAACCTCACCCTCACCCTCAGCTGAGGAGCTGCTTCCCTGAGAACACAGAAGCCATCGGAGGGCTTCCCCACCTGCAACCCTGCTCAGCCATCCCCTCCCCACTCCAGGACCACGGGTAGCAGCTCTCCCCTCCCCCACACGCATCTACTGGATCATTCCCACTGTTATTTCTCCCATCACAACACAACACAACACAACACAACATCCTCCCCGGACCTCAGCTCCTACCCCAGCTACTGTCCAGTTTCTATTTTCCCCGTCACAGCAAAATGTCTTGAAAAAGTTGGGACCAGAACAAACACAGTTCTCCCACTCTTCTGTCCTAAGCCTCTCCGATCAGGATTTTACCCCACAGATCCATCCAAACGCATCATCGGCGAGTTAGGACCTCTCCCCCCCAGTGCTGGGCTCGATGGTTATTGGCTCCGCGGAACGGCAACCTCGTTTGTCCAGTCACCCAGGGAACCTCTAAAGTGCTTCCCACATGCAGACAAAACGCTGTGATTAATATTTTAGGAGAAATACTCAGCGTGGAGGATACACTTGAGCTGCTGGAGGAAAGAGGTAGCGGCACAGAAAAGAAGTTTCTGTAACTACAGAAATGAACAGATAAGCTGTTTTAATGGTAGCAAGTATGGGATGAAGGAGAACGAATAAAAACCATCCAGAAGACGACATTAACAAGCCTCACACTACAACGTGGTAACAGAGGATGGAGAAGGACTTTAGAATGAACTCATTTTTCTGGGCAGGTGACAGGCTGGATGATGCAACGATGAGCCGCCAGAGACAACAGGACAAGGCAAGGGGCAGGGGAGCTGTAAATAATCATTTCTGGATCTACTGGATCTAGTCATCCGAGGTGCCCTTTGGACAAACGCCATAGAGATGCTGGCAAGTGGCTGGACAGAGGCATCTGTCGGGTCCAGGGGGGAGAACTGACAGAGCTGGAGGTGAAAAGCACCAGAGGGTGAGATCAGACGGGGTGGAGAGTCATGGACCAAGGGTGAAACGACAACACACACAGAGGGCGGAAGACAGAGTCAGTCAGGAAGACAGCAAGGAGAGATCTGTCACAGAAACCAACAGCGCAGACTCTGCAGGTGGCAAGGCGACAGTGGTCTGAGGTGACGACTGGCAAACCTCCACTGCTTTGTACGCTGGATGCCAGGTCACCTCAACCGGATCAGGTTCCGTGGAGGGGCAGAACCAAGACCGCAGGCTGCACGATACAATTCAGCTGGGAAACAAGAATCTTTGCCAGAGACCTCACTGCATGGTGTGTAGCGCGACCCTCTGAGATTGTAAGAGACAAAGAGCGCAATTTACTGGAAGGGTGACAAGGCTGTTCTTCCAGATGATCCTCATTGCATCCCTCGACTGAGCACTGAAAACAATGTACCTATGTGACAACGGTGTTCTACTGAACAGACAACTTATATGCACTGAGTGCTCCCTGGACAGCACGCTCTCGGCTTACAGGAAGCACGAGGAAGGCACCAACGTCAACACGTTAGGGGCTGTTGCTCAGGAAGGCTCGCGGCCTACAGCGGGATCCTCAGGGAAACCTTTTAACGCTCGAGAACAAAAGTGATTTGGCAGGACCATATAAGTCAAGCAAGGGATGGTGTTTTGCCACAAATGTCAAGAACACGAGGCTTGTACTGTGGCTCTAAGAGGATCCTGGGATCTACACGTAGAACTTGCCAGAAACACTTGGTGCTGACCTGCTCCTCTACACTTTGTCTAACCACATCTTTTACCGACTCCTACTTTCCCATTTTAACTTTTGAACTATGCGCCTCCCAAGGTGTTATCACAAAAGAACAGCAGCAGGTAAATACGTAAACAGCAAAACTCACCAGAGGCTGACTCATTTTCCGCTGCTCTTGGAACAACGTGCAGGACTGTGACAGTGGAGGCGGACCTGGAGAAGGAAAACGCAGGCAGTGAAGCTACGACTGAAGCGGCTCGGGGTGCACGAGCACCCGCCCCGCGCTCCACAAGAGACACCTGTGGGAGACCCGTCCTTTCACCTTCAGAAGGGCCTGTGAGAATAAGGAGGGAGCAACCACCCTCAGGTCTGTAACTCCCACGTGACTCTGGTACCTGAGGGGATACTTTATTTTTCCGTAGCGAGTGTACATTGAATCCTATTAAAATAAACCTCCGTCATTAAATATGAAATTAAAAAACGCTTATAGTTTATCTCTTCTCAGTCTGTTAACAACTTAGATCAGAACATCCACAGGATACCCAGAATAAAGGGACACACTCAGGTGCGTTTCAGTCTTGCAATGATTTGTACAAACTTTACAAACTTAAGTGCGACGCTCGAAAACATCTTTTATTAAAGCTGACTTTAAGTGGACAGAACACCTGCCCTAGGAGTTTGGAGTCCTGTGAGCGACCCCACGTGCACACCCGCTGAGGGTCTAGGACAAGTCATCTCCCTTCTCAGGCCCCATCGCTTCCTTCCTCACCCGAGGCAGCAGGACAGAAGCCCTGCAGACTCATCCTGCACCGATTACACTGGGCGACTCCACAGGGCACAACCCAGGGGGGCGGCGGACGCTTACATTACACAACCAAGGTGCTGACGCGCCTTGAGACACACGTGCGAGATGCCGAGATGGCGACAGGAGGGGGAGGACGAGGAGGAGGGGGAGGACGAGGAGGAGGTGGAGGATCGGGGTTGGACGGAGGGGAAGCCGCGGCACGTCCCGGCCGAGCCTGTGGACCCTGCTCCCCCAGGACACCCGGAGCTCACAAGTCCCAGGGGAGCCCCATCTGGAGCAGCCAGCCCTGTCCTCCAGCCCGGCCCCTCCACCTCCGGGAAGCGGTCAAACCCTCCAGGTGGCTCTACCGCGGGGCCCGGCGCGGGCTACCCCAAGCCCTGCTCTTCAAGGGCCGCAGGCTCCACAACCAACTACAGGCCTGCAGACGCAACACCTACCCCGTCGGGACTCGCTCACCGGCCCCGGGCTCCCGAGGCTCCGGTCCGGGGGCTGCTCCTCGGGCGCGCTCCTCTCTCGGGGTCCCTCCACTCCGCCTCCCGAGACCACTGGGCCAGAGGAGCCGGCTCTGGGCCCACGTCCCTCCCGGGACCTCGCTTGGCCCCGCGCTGCACATGGTCGGGCACTGCACCGCTGCCGGCCGCCCGGCCACTCCGGCCCAAACGCGGGCTCCGCAGCTCGAACTCGGAGGTCACAGTTCCAGCCTCCGCCCGGCCCACGCGAACCCTCGCCCGCACAGCCAGCTCCCGCGGGCTGCCGGCCGGCCCGGACAGCGTACCGCCCCGCAGGCCCCGAAATGCTCGCCCGCAAGAGGCCAAGACGGGGGAACGACAGCCAGCGACGACCTGGGCACGCACAGGAAGCGGGGGCGGGGCGGCGACGGTGCGCGTGCGCCAACACGCACAAATCATGAGGCGCACCTGCGCAGGCGGACGCCCGAAGTCCGCCTGCCAAAGCCCGCCAGGAGCACGGGACAAGTACCCGGACTCCAGAAGCCTCCCAGAAGTCTCCGTGCTGTCAAGATAGTGAGCGTATGAAATGTCTCCTTCTCATCTGGCGCTCAAGTGCTGCTGTGCTGCGAGGGTGTGCCGCCTGGACCAGGGACTCCATTGCCCATTTGTCTTCACTCCTGTTAGGGATCAAGGAAAGGTGTGGCCTCAAGAGGGGGCTGTGTGATGGTCTCCAGGCTCCCTGGTCCTTTCCCGGCCCTGGGACATTTCGGGTTACATCTGAGATTCCCCCACCACCAGGAGAGGGGAAGGAGGGTATCATGTTCGCTTAACTGAAACGCTACAACTTTCATTCAAATCCTAGAATACAATAAATGCCCAGCCATGACACAAACTAATATTGCCCACGGAAGGAAAAGAAAATAGAAACTGTAGCTGTTTAGATTACACAACCAACGCATTAAAAACTGTACGAAAATCAGAACGTACACACAAACCGAAAACAGAAAACAGATACCTGGGATCTTACCTCTTATACAGGATACTGTTTATGTTAGGTAAAAATATCATTTTTCAAAAATGGAATCAGAAGGGTAATGATTTATCACTATTTATCACTGGGGGTGAAATAATATAACTGTGTTCTTGGCCAACTGTTCCTTAAAAGCTGCTAGGGGAAAAGGTAAAAATAAAATCTCCAGGGACTTCCCTGGTGGTCCAGTGGTGAAGACTCCTAGTTTCCACTGCAGGGGGCACGTGTTTGACTCCTGGTTGGGGAACTAAGATCCCGCATGCTGTGCAGCACAGTCTCATTAATTAATTAATTAACGAACACACAAAATAAAAATAAAAAATCTCTCGCCAACCGAGAAAATCCTCTCCACAAATGTAGAGAGAAAGAAAACGGTTTTACTGTTGAATAACCATTAAACCAGACTGTGCTGTGCACCCACAGGTGAACCACTAATGTTTGTGCAAATGAAATCAACCTCACCTTTTTTTTTTATAGCTCAGCAGATAAAATCTGTTGCATACAGGTTCTCAAGATAAACGGGAACTTGCCTCATGGGAATAGACTTGACACCACCATAAAAATGGCATACATTCTTTCAGAGTACATCCTAAATTCACCTGGTCATCTCGGTGGTTGTCCATGCTAGTTAATACCCTTTATCCAAAGGAGAAAGACAACTTCTCCTATCTCTAGGACAAGCACGTACTTATAGCTCAGAGGAAAGTGCCTAACACCTAGCCTAAACTCCCCTGGTGACAGAGAGATAAAGAAGATAGCTCTCAGGTCCTTAACATAAACATTCCTGGGTTGTAATGCTGGCAAGAGACTGATTTAGCTTTTAAAAAGATTTAGATACTTACGAAAGGGACAGAGGAAGTATTTCTATTACAAGCGTCTTGAGGAAATCCTCTAAAAACGGAAATAAGAAGTGATGATTCATGCAAATGAATAAGCACCTAACCCATTCCTGATTTCCCCAGCTGAACTGCCACATTAAATGAATCCTGCACAAAATGTGTGCTTCTCCAAAACTGCTCTTGGAAGTGGCTGCTTAGAGCCACGAATGGTCTTTTCCAGTTCTTGCTGCTGCTGACTGTGGCCTCTGCCTGAATTCTCACCGATGAAATGCTGCTTGTGTGGGAATGACAGCGACCACACCTCCTCTGAGCCTGAGCCTGGCAAACCTCCAGGGCGCATTTCTCGCATTTTCCAAGTTCACCACGTAAGGACATCAGCTACACAGAGTACCTTGCTGGGAAGCGCCTTGGAAGGGCAGTGCGCCCATGAGCACGCCACCAGGCCTCCAGTTCTCACCTCACCCACGTGCACTGACCGTGTCTCAGCAGAAGACTGGGGTGGCCTGTGAACCTCAGCTGCTGTGCCCACCTCCACACCTCACTCTATCCCTTCAGCCCAGAGACATGCTGGGCTCCCCAGCCCCCTGCCCTGGACACTCTCTGGAAGTCTTTCTATTACAAGTTGTCATGAGGAAATGCTCTAAAAAAGGGAATAATAAGTACGGAGTCATCCCAATGAACAGGATGTCCAGCAGTGAGCTGATGTCTCTCACGACTCACCCCTCTCTCCAAAAGGCGAAAAACTGTCATTTCATACATTTCCCCCTTTTTAAAGTTGTTGAAGCTAGAAGGGTAAACCTGGACCCTGCGATTTCACCTTGACCAGAAGCAGCAATGGCCACCTTTTAGTTTGCTTTCATTAAGATCTCTTCATATATATGGAGATTTACAATATAAAGCTTTCTCTTTTTGTATCTGCATTACTATTAAATACAGATATTTTCCCTACTTTGTCACTTATCTATTTTTATTGAAGTATACTTCGTTTGCAATATTTCAGGTGTACAGCAAAGTGACTCAGTTACATGTATTTATGTAAGAATATATGTATTCTTTTTCAGGTTCTTTTTTCCATTATGGGTTATTACAAGATATTGAACATAGTTCCCTGGGCTATACAGTAGGTCCTTACTGTTTATCTATTTTACATATAAAAGTGTGTATCTGTCAATCCCTGTTCTTTATCTTTTTAACTTAATTTTTTACTCTCACATTCTGTTATACAGACACTTAAAAAGATATTTTGTGTTCAAATCTTTCACTTTCACTTCATACTTTTCATCAGCTTGGACACTGTACTTGAAGAAGCCTTTCCCATCCTGCATTTCCTAGGTAGTTGCCTGTGTTTTCTCCTGTTTATTTTGGGTCTCTTAACATACCAATTTTATCAAGATAACTGGCACCCATCTTCAGGATTTGTAAAATCATTTTCCTCTTAAAGTCTCTCAACCATTTTTTTCAACACTAACACATCTACCACAACCAGGAAACACACTGTTTAAGAAGAAAACTCAAGTTTGTAATCTAACAGAAAAGGACAGGCTCTTCTTTGAAGCTCAGCGACACGTCTTAATTTAAAGGCAGGGGAGGGACTTCCCTGGTGTTCCAGTGGTAAAGAATCCGCCTTCTAATACAGGGTACGTGGGTTCAAAGCCTGGGAACACTGGTCCGGGAGCTAAGATCCCACACGCCACGGGGCAATTAAGCCCGCGTGCTGCAATTAGACACGATGCAGCCTAAGAGAGATAAATAATTTTTTACAAATAAAAATAAAAAAATAAAGGCAGGGGAAGCAGGAAAGTGACCGCCTCATGTGAATTCCTTCTTATTCAAAATACAGGTCGTAGCAGTTTACTTGGGCTGCGTCACAAAATACGACACACTGGCGGGCTTAAGCAACACAAATGCACTGTCTGACATTTACGCAGGCTGCAAGTCTGAGATCAAGGTGTCAGCAGGGTTGGTCCCCTCTGAGGGCTGTACGGGAGGATGTGCTCCAGGCTTCCTGGTGGAGAGGGCGGTTTCCTCACAAGCACATGCACTATGTATATAGCAGGTAGGTGCCTGGGCTGAACTCCGATCCCAGGGCTGCTCATCCGCAGCAGCACCAAGCCGCTGGAGGGCTTGTCACGGACCCGTTGGCAGGAGGACTGCAGGCTGACACAGACGTCTGCTCAGCTGTGGACCCATGGCCCGGCCACAGCCCTGCCAGAGGCTGCCTGGTTGAAATCCAGGTCACGGTTCACCTCCCTCCTGCTTATTGCATTCAACGATGCCTTGAAGACCCCCTACTGCACCAGCCTGGGTGGCACATCCCACCCAGTCATTTCCACATCAGAAGCATGTCAATTGAGAAGGTTAAAATTAGGCCCTGGCTCAGTGCTGTGGAATTAGAATCTGTGAGGCTGGGTCCAGGCATCTGTGTTGGAATATTTTCTCCACGGGACTCTCATGCCCAAAGGACTGTATTGACAAAGCCCTTCTGCTTCACCCCACTGATATTTCTGCACTAGAGCTACAGCCGTTGTTGTATTAAACTGCATCCGCAGGAGGAAGAGAGAGGAGGAGAGGTGACAGTTCTGCTGATCTCCAAACACGCTGTTACGGAACCACACCTGGGTCCACTCGCCCGCACGCACTAAAGCCCATCGACGGACACGGGTCACGGTGAAGGAAAGTGCCGCGTTTACGGCAGGGCAACAAGCAAGGGGTCCAGGTATCTAGGGCTCAAAAGGCCCCCACTCCCCCGTGGCTTTCAGGGAAAGGTGTTTACAGATGGGGTGAGGCTGTTGGTGGGAATGTACACTGGTGCTGCCGCTATGCAGAACAGTGTGGAGGTTCCTCAAAACACTAAAGCTAGAGCTACCGTAGGACCCAGCAATCCCACTCCTGGGCATATACCCAGAGAAAACCATAATTCAAGAAGACACACGCACCCCAATATGTATAGCAGTACGATTTACAATAGCCAAGACATGGAAGCAACTTAAATGTCCATCGACAGAGGAATGGATAGGGAAGATGTGGTACATATGTGTGATGGAATACTACTCAGCCATAAAAAACAATGAGATTATGCCATGTGCAGCAACATGGATGGACCTAGAGACTATCAGACTAAGTGAAGGATGTCAGACAAAGACAAATACCATATGCTACCACTCCTGTGTGGAATCTAAAACAGTGATACGAATGAACTTCTGAACAAAACGGAAACAGACTCACAGACATAGAAAAAAAACTTTTGTTTACCAAAGGGAAAAGGTGGGGGAGAGGGATAGATCAGGAGGTTGGGGCTAACATATGCACACAACTATATATAAAACAGGAAATCAACAAGGACCTCCTGTAGAGCACAGGGATCTCTACTCAATATTCTGTAGTAACCTAGGGAGTTCCCTGGTGGCCCAGAGGTTAGGATTCTGGTCTTTCACGGCCGGGGCCCGGGTTCAATCCCTGGTCAGGGAACTGAGATCCTACAAGCCACACAGCACCACGAAAAAAAAGCAAAATTCGGTAATAACCTAAATGGGAAAACAATCTGAAAAAGAATAGATATCTGTGTCCATATAACTGAATCACTTTGCTGTACACCGGAAACTAACACAACACTGTAAATCAACTATACTCCCAATATAAAATTTAAAAAATGTTTAAAGTGAATTACAAACGAGTGGGGTGAGGGAGAGGAGGTTGAGGGGTGTGTGGTCAGCTTGTGGACATTCTTCCGATTGGTTGGTGGTGAGGTAATCTGAGGTCAACATCATCAACCGGCTGGTTCCAGCTGGTCTGGGGTCTACGTGCTTGTGGGCAGCATGCAGTTACCTTCCTCCCCCCTGCTGGGGGCTTCAGTCTCTGCAAAACAGCTCCAAGGACGTGGCTCAGAACAGTATCTACAGCCCTTGAGGAGGAACTAAAGGTCCTTGACTTTGTTTAATGACTACACTAGTATTATTTGGTCTTTTGGGACTCTTTTCCTTTCTTTTGGCACTTTCTCCCTTCTCTGATTAAATTGTTTGTTTCCAACTCACGGAAGGTCAGGAGGCTAAAATTTTCTAAAGACAAGAAGCAGGCAGAAGACATGGGGAGAATCCATCCCAGGAAGTCCCCACAAGGTCCTGCTCACTTACAACATCACATTTAATCTGGGCTGCTTACGCCATTTTTGGACAACATACCAACACATCTTAAGATGGGTCCCACCCGACTGTAGCACATTTGGACAAGGTGCGGTGGGGTGGGATTTTGCAAATCCAGATCTGAAGACTAGATAAAGCAATCAGGGTATTTCACAGTATACAAGAGAAATTTTCATGGGGACAGAATACCAACCTTCTAATATTTGAAAGCCTGTTAGCCAAGAGGGAGAGTGAACTTCTGTTTTGTTATACAAGGACCCAATCAGCTGTGATGGTTGAAAGCATGATGAACGCAAATCTGAATTCATTTGCCTCCTAACAATGCAACGTCTACAGCAGAGGGACACAGGTCCTCAAGCAGCAGTGCTTTTCCCAGCAGTGCAGACCCTGAGGAGAGCCAGGCTGTGGCAGCTCTGGAGGACCTCAGACACTCTTTGCACGGCCTCTGAGACCTAGAACATCTCAGAAAGTCCACGAGTGCAAACCAAAGAGACACTCAGTCCCTGCACCTTGGATGAACTGATTTGACTCTACGTATGCATTGCTTGGGCTAATTAGAAATATGGAAGTGATCAGAAGACAGAATAAACCTCTGGGCACATCCTGAACAACAGAGATACTTCTCATCAAAGTCCAAACAATAATTCAAAAGCAAGATTCAGAGCCAAAATGTGGAAACAAACCAAGTGTTCACTGACAGATGAATGGATCAAGAAAATGTAGTGTGTATATTCACACAACAGATATTATTCACCCACAAACAGGAAGGAAAGTTTCTAATTGATACAAAGACCATTTATGTATTTTTCAAAGATTGACATTTCTTTGTATGAACAGTGAAAATTTAACAATTCCACTTTTAAGAGGAAAGCTTAGTGTTTCTTTGTAGAAACAATTAAGTCTCAGCAGTAGAGGCATAAGCACACACGTGCACACAGAGTAAACAGAATAGCGCCCCGCTACCTCCCCACAATCTGATCCCCCGATGAGCCCTGCTGATTCTCCCTCCAAATATAGAGAACCTGTTTACTTCTCTCCATCTTCTCAGACATCGTCTTCCTGGACTACCACGCCAAATTCCTAACCTTATCTGGGTCTCCCGACTTCCACTCTTACTGAATCCCCACCCCATCCATTTATGCAGCAGCCAAAATCAATTGTTCCTCTTTCAGTGCAAACTGGATCAGGACACCTCTCATTCACTGCTTTCCCACTGCACTTGGCAAACATCTGAACTTCTTCAGACCCACGGTTTTATTTCCTTCTCACTCACTGTGTACTGTCCACACTGCCTTTGGGGTCTAGGAAGGAAATTTTGACACAGGCTACCACACAGATGACACGCGAAGACATTAAGCTAAGTGGATAAGTCAGATACAAATGGACAAATGTTACATGATTCCACTTCTGTGAGGTCGCCAGATGGGTCAAATTCATAGAGACAGAAAGTGGAGTGGTGGGTGTCAGGGGCTGGGAGGGGGGTGGGGAGTCAGTGTTTAATGGGGACAGAGTTTCACTTGGACAGGATGAAAACATTCTGGAGATGGATGGTCGGGATGGTTGCACAACAATGAGAATTTTTGTTTTCCTTCCTTAAGATTTTTGTTTTACTTATTTTTGGCTGCGTTGGGTCTTCGTTGCTGGGCGCAGGCTTTCTCTAGTCGCGGCGAGCGGGGGCTACTCTTCGGTGCGGTGTGCAGGCTTCTCATTGAGGTGGCTTCTCTTTGCGGCAGAGCATGGGCCCTAGGCGCGTGGGCTCAGTAGTTGTGGCTCGCGGGCTGAGGAGTTATGGCTTGCAGGCTCAGTAGTTGTGGCGCACGGGCGTTAGGTGCTCCGTGGTATGTGGGATCTTCCCGGACCAGGGCTCGAACCTGTGTCCCCTGCATCGGCAGGCGGATTCTTGACCACTGTGCCACCAGGGAAACCCAAGAAAAAAAGCAAGACTCAGACCCCAAGGGGAGGAGTGGAAGTACGAGTTGGGAGGTTCAGAAGAAGCTTCCAGTGACACTGCACGACCCTGAGTTGGCTATTTTCTTCTCTGCATCTCGGCTACCATATACTTCCTACCCTCATAGAAAAATAACCTGTCTGGAATTGGAAATTTTTCCATTTAGTCTTTTTGTGCATGTGACATTTTTATTCAGAAAAATCATCTGTGTTGAACTGGAGTTTTTTCCATTTAGTATTTTGTACATGTGACATTTTTATTCAGGTAGTGAAATCTCTGGGTCAACAGTGATACCACATTCTCAAGATTTTGATAAGTAGACTAGAACTTCTTAACTGGAATCAAGGGGCAGGCTTTGGATAATCCATGGACTTTGTGACATCCAAAGGTGCCCTTTTTGTGTGTGTGTGTGTGTGTGTGTGTGTGTTTGTAGACACCCTTTGAAGGGTGCGTGAGCACCTGTAGTTTTCTATGATTTTAGCTTCTCCAAATGGCTCTTGGACTCAAAGGTGCCTGAGGGGAGCGGACGTGTACTCCCCCAGTACAGAATTCTGAACGCAGTGTCAGTAAACATTCAGCCAAAGAGCTTTGCCAAATTGCGTGTTTTAACGTAACTTTTTAATCCACTGAGTTGATGTACCTGGGATCTTTTTTTACATACTTATCTCACTCTTTATTTATTTTTTTGGGGGGGGGTACGCGGGCCGCTCACGGTTGTGGCCTCTCCCGTTGCGGAGCACAGGCTCCGGACGCGCAGGCTCAGCGGCCATGGCTCATGGGCCCAGCCACTCCGCGGCATGTGGGATCTTCCCGAACCGGGGTACCAACCCGTGTCCCCTGCATCGGCAGGTGGACTCTCAACCACTGCACCACCACGGAAGCCATTATCTCACTCTTATAAGGCTGAAACGTTGCTGCTTCCCCTAAGTTTCCTTGTCCCTCTCCCCACTCTCCCACCAGGCCGTGGAAGAGGAATGGGAGGGAGAGGGAGAGTCCAGCAGGGAGAGGACAGTGCACCTGCTGGGAAGCGGTAAAGAGGGGTCCAGGGTGGGAGGGAGGGAGACACAAGAGGGAGGGGATATGGGAACAGGTGTATATGTATAACTGATTCGCTTTGTTATAAAGCAGAAACTAATACGCCATTGTGAATCAATTGTATTCCAATAAACTTGTAAAAAAAATTAGAACTACCATATGACACAGCATTTTCATTCCTGGATATATATCGAAAAAAATAAAACCAAAAAACATTAATTTGAAAAGATATATGCACCCTAATGTTCATGGCAGCAATATTTACAATTGACAACATATGGAAGCAAGCTAAGTGTTTATTAAGAGATGAATGGGTAAGGAAGATGTGATATATATATATACAATGGAATACTACTTAGCTAAAAAAAAATTTTGTTTGAATTGAAATTGTATCAAGTATCTTTTCCGACCACAATGCTATGAGACTAGACATCAATTACAGGAAAAGAGCTGTAAAAAAATACAAACACATGGAGGCTAAGGAATACACTACTCAATAACGAAGTGATCACTGAAGAAATCAAAGAGGAAATTAAAAAATACCTAGAAACAAATGACAATGGAGACACGACGACCCAAAACCTATGGGATGCAGCAAAAGCAGTTCTAAGAGGGAAGTTTATAGCAATACAATCCTACCTTAAGAAACAGGAAACATCTCGAATAAACAACCTAACCTTGCACCTAAAGCAATTAGAGAAAGAAGAACAAAAACATCCCAAAGTTAGCAGAAGGAAAGAAATCATAAAAATCAGATCAGAAATAAATGAAAAAGAAATGAAGGAAACGATAGCAAAGATCAATAAAACTAAAAGCTGGTTCTTTGAGAAGATAAACAAAATTGATAAACCATTAGCCAGACTCATCAAGAAAAAAAGGGAGAAGACTCAAATCAATAGAATTAGAAATGAAAAAGGAGAAGTAACAACTGACACTGCAGAAATACAAAAGATCAGGAGAGATTACTATAAGCAACTCTATGCCAATATAATGGACAACCTGGAAGAAATGGACAAATTCTTAGAAATGCACAACCTGCCAAGACTGAATCAGGAAGAAATAGAAAATATGAACAGACCAATCACAAGCACTGAAATTGAAACTGTGATAAAAAATCTTCCAACAAACAAAAGCCCAGGACCAGATGGCTTTACAGGCGAATTCTATCAAGCATTTAGAGAAGAGCTAACACCTATCCTTCTCAAACTCTTCCAAAATACAGCAGAGGGAGGAACACTCCCAAACTCATTCTATGAGGCCACCATCACCTTGATACCAAAACCAGACAAGGATGTCACAAAGAAAGAAAACTACAGGCCAATATCACTGATGAACATAGATGCAAAAATCCTCAACAAAATACTAGCAAACAGAATCCAACAGCACATTAAAAGGATCATACACCATGAGCAAGTGGGGTTTATTCCAGGAATGCAAGGATTCTTCAATATACGCAAATCAATCAACGTGATACACCATATTAACAAATTGAAGGAGAAAAACCATATGATCATCTCAATAGATGCAGAGAAAGCTTTCGACAAAATTCAACACCCATTTATGATAAAAACCCTGCAGAAAGTAGGCATAGAGGGAACTTTCCTCAACATAATAAAGGACATATATGACAAACCCACAGCCAGCATCGTCCTCAATGGTGAAAAACTGAAACTATTTCCACTAAGATCAGTAACAAGACAAGGTTGCCCACTCTCACCACTCTTATTCAACATAGTTTTGGAAGTTATAGCCACAGCAATCAGAGAAGAAAAGGAAATAAAAGGAATCCAAATTGGAAAAGAAGAAGTAAAGCTGTCACTGTTTGCAGATGACATGATACTATGCATAGAGAATCCTAAAGATGCTACCAGAAAACTACTGGAGTTAATCAATGAATTTGGTAAAGTTGCAGGATACAAAATTAATGCACAGAAATCTCTGGCATTCCTATATACTAATGATGAAAAATCTGAAAGTGAAATCAAGGAAACACTCCCATTTACCATTGCAATAAAAAGAATAAAATATCTAGGAATAAACCTACCTAAGGAGACAAAAGACCTGTATGCAGAAAATTATAAGACACTGATGAAAGGAATTAAAGATGATACAAATAGATGGAGAGATGTACCATGTTCTTGGATTGGAAGAATCAACATTGTGAAAATGACTGTACTACCCAAAGCAATCTACAGATTCAATGCAATCCCTATCAAACTACCACTGGCATTTTTCACAGAACTAGAACAAAAAATTTCACAATTTGTATGGAAACACAAAAGACCCCGAATAGCCAAAGCAATCTTGAGAACGAAAAACGGAGCTGGAGGAATCAGGCTCCCTGACTTCAGACTATACTACAAAGCTACAGTAATCAAGACAGTATGGTACTGGCACAAAAACAGAAAGATAGCTAGGTTCATTTTTAAATGGAAGATATACTCTAGATATTTAAATGTAGGGCATCTCTTCCTTTCAAATCTCAGAAAGAAAGGTGTGCTTCAGTTTCCCTGCAGAAAGCTCTAGTATCTTGCCCCCCTTTTGAAAGAGGAACTAATCCTTCTTTCTCTATTCTTCTTTGTCTTCTTCCCTTCATCAGCAATGAGCCTCTTTATCATTTTTGTCAGCCCAAAGAATAATTTTTCTCTTTCCAGGCCAGTCAAAAATTGTACACTACAAAGTAAACAGAAAGAGCTTTATTTATAAAAATAAAACAGCTATGGCATTAGTTCTTAAAGAGTATAAAACTTTGATCCCTCATTCCAACAAAAAGTCTTGTTAGCATTTAGGGTTCAATGAGAGGCAATAAACAAAAATGTTTTGGTGACTCATTTGACATCTTTACTAAAAGGTTTGAACTCATAATGGTGAATATCAGACATATTTGTGTTAGGCAATTAAAATTAAATTATATCTAGACGTATTTTAAATTACCATATTAACATTAACAAGTAATCTTAGAACTCATCTTGAAAGTAAAAGGTACTTTTATACTTTATAATGAAAAAATCAATAAAATGTGCCTTTATGAAGAGAAAATGTAATTATAATACCAATTAATGTTAACTGGTCACTTTTTTATTGAAGTAGAGTTGACATACAATATTATGTTAGTTTCAAGTGTTCAACATAGTGATCCAACATCTAAATACATTTGAATTGGTCACCATGATAAGTCTAGTAACCATATATCACCATACAAAATTATTACAGTATTATTGACTATATTCCTTATGCAGTAGATTGCATCCCCAAGACATTTATTTTATAACTGGAAATTTGTACCACTTAATCCCCTTCACCTATTTCTCTCAGTCCCCATCCCCCTTCCCCTCTAGTAATCACCAGTTTGTTCTCTGTATCTACAAGTTTGTTTCTCTTTTGTTTTCTTTGTTTTCTTTTTTAGATTTCACATATAAGTGAAATCATACAGTATTTGTTCTTTTCTGTCTGACTTATTTCACTTAGCACACCTAGTACTCTAGGTCAATCCATGTTGTTGCAAGTGAAGATATTTCATTCTTTTTTAGGACTAAGTAATATTTCATTATATATGTGTGTATATATACACCACATCTTCTTTATCCATTCATCTATTTATGGACACTAGTTTCTTCCATATCTTGGCTAGTATAAGTAATGCTCCAATGAACAGTGGGGCGCATACATCCTTTCTTATTAGTGTTTTTGTTTTCTTTGGATAGATACTCAGAAGTTGAATTGTTGGATCATATGGTAATTCTATTTTTAACATTTGGGGGAACCTCTGTACTGTTTTCCATAGTGGCTGCACCAATTTACATTCCCACTAACAGTGCACAAGGGTTCCCTTTTGGATGATGGCCATTCTGACAGGTGTAAGGTGATACCTCACTGTGGTTTTGATTTGCATTTCCCAGATGATTAGTGATATTGAGCATCTTTTCATGTGTCTTTTGGTCATTTGTATGTATTCCCAAAGCAATGTAACCCCTATCAAAATACCAATGGCATTTTTCACAGAATTAGAACAAATAATCCTAAAATCTGTATAGAATCATCCAAACAAACAAACAACCTCCAATAACCAAAGCTATATTGAGAAAGAAAAACAAAGCTGGTGGTATGACATGCACTGATCTCAGATTATACTACAAAGCTATAGTAATCAAAACAGTATGGTATTAGCATAACAACAGACACATAGGTCAGTGGCATAGAATAGAGAGCCCAGAAATGAGCCCACAGTTATGTGATCAATTAATCTACAACAAAGGAGGCAAGAACATACAATGAAATAAAGACAATAAATGGTGTTAGGAAAATTGGACAACTACTTGCAAAAGAGTGAAACTGAATTATTTCCTTATACCATATATAAAAATAAACTTAAAATGGATTAAAGACTCACATTTAAGACCTGAAACCATAAAACCCCTAGGAAAAATACATTGACATCGAACTTAGCAATATTTTTTGGGGGTCTATCTCCTCAGGCATGGCCAACAGAAGTAAAATTAAACAAGTGTCATTATATCAAACTGAAAAGCTTTTGCAGAGAGGAGAAAACCATCACAAAATGAAAAGGTAACTTACTGAATGAAAGATTTTTTCAAATGATATATCTGATAAGGAGTTAATATCCAAATTATCTAAAGAAATCATACAACTTAATATCAAAAACCCCCAGATATTCCAATTTAAAAATGGGCAGAGAACCTGAACTGGTTACTTTTTAAAGTGTTTGATACAGTACTTAGATGCATTCTTTTTTCATTAGCCTTGAATATCAATACTCTTAACATCTCCGTTTATAAATGAAGAAATTAAGGAATGGAGAGATAAATGACTTGTCTAAGGTACAAAGCTTATTACAAAAAAGATTATACTAAACCAGACCTCTGATTCAGATTCCTATACTTTAATCATTATGGCTTACTGCAGAAGATTAGAGACAGAATTTGACATTGAAAGCTTAGATTCCAGTTTTTAATGAGACTTCTTCACCATGCCTTTATGTCTAAGGGAAAAAATTCTGGTCTGTACTGCCATTAATGATAATACTGCTTTAGAGAAATGTTCTGGAGGGAAAGGATATTATTCAAATTTATTTTTAAAGTTTTTCTTTGGTTTGACTTTGTTTCTTAATTTTCTCATGCTAGGATGGGAGGGCAAACAAAACCTAAACTAACAATACCAACTATACGTGTGTGTGTGTGTATGTGTGTGTGTGTGAGTGTGCCTGTACTTATAAGTATGAAAATACAACTTACAAGAAAAGGCAAGGCCAGAATCTATAAGGCTAAGGATTTTGACTTTATCTTAGATGCAAGAGAAAGCAATTAAATGAAAAGAGAGTTGTGTAGATACTAGGCTGTTCAAGTAGAGCAAAGGAGAAATGGTAGTGGCTAAGACGGTGGCAATGAAGATGAAGAGAAACATTATATATGTGATGAGAGAGAGAGAGAGAGAGAGAGATGAGATTCCAGAGGACCTAATGATGCAGTCTATGCAGAAAGTGAACAAAAGGAAGGAACTGAGGATCATTCCCAGGTTTTTGCATGGAGTTACTTTTTGTGTGAATCATGGCACCATTCACTGAGGAAGAAAAGATTTGCAGGATGGAAAAGTTTGGAAGAAGGAATCATTGAAGTTTCATTTTAGACATCTTAGTTGTCGAGACGTCAAGCAGTGTTCCTCATATTTCTCCAATGAAAAGAATCACCTGGGGATCTTATTGCACATATGGATTATCACCTTTTCTGCTAGAACTTCTGGTTTGGTAGTCTGAGTTGAACACAAAGTACTAGATTTTCTCACACTGCAGAAGAAAAAAAAACACACTGAAGGAGGTGGGAAAGAGCTAACCTAAGTAACTTTGGAAAACAGTATTTTAATATACTGTAATTAACCATGCACAGTATATACTGAAAAGCTAAAGACAAAAAGAAATGTACACAAATATTGAACTTGTTAGTAAATTTATTTTTCACACGTGTACAGGTTAATGATTTTTAAATATTTTATGTGTATTCCAGAATTGAGCAAATGAATAGACTGCAAATAATGAGAATCAGGTTTCTAATTGTTAAAGAGTGACAAATAAGGAAAGGGTAAGGGAGGCTAGAATAAACCCTGTGCTGTTGGATTGGAATCAAGGTATCAATTTGAATTCATATATCAATTTGAAGTTATATATATATGTAGATAGACAGATGATAATGTGTGTGCGTGCACACGTGTGTGTATATACACACACGCCCAGATAGATAATATGAAAATAGAGATACTTGTATATTTTTATGTATTCGTATATATATTTTTAGCTCTCTCTGCTGAAAACACAATGAGGTAGCTTGGATAGTGATAAATCCACCTCATACCAAGATTCTGGTTTCTGAATACCATTATTAATGCAAGGAACAAGAACTCCATGGAGAAATGACTGATTCAAGGCTGAGACAGAGGAAAGTAAAAGATGGGTCTGGAGCATTTTGTGGTGTCAGAAAGTAAGATATTACTCCAACAATTGTATGGCCATGTAGGAAAAATATAGGAGACAGCTGGAAGGAGTACCAGTGACCAAATATGGAACACTTTGAGAAACAAAACTATTAATGATAGTAATAAATTTTAACCCGTAGAATAAAATAATTATCCACAAGTTCACACTGATGTATGTATATATATGAACAAATAACCAGATAAATACATAAATGAAGGAGAAGAACAGCTCTTTCTTACACTCAAATTATAGTTAATAAATGTAGAGGGAATGATGGGAATAGAAAATGAACAATCATCAAACACCACAGTAATTGGTGGAGTCAAAAATTATTGAGGGATGCTAAAATTAGTATGGGAAAATTAAACAAGAAGCAGAATATTTGAACAATCTCAAATAATTACAAAGGGAAAAATAGTGATTTTGCAGCTATCATTATAACTAAGTCATCAAAGTTAGCATCCCCAGTAGTGAGACATACAGATTTGTTTGTACTTCTAATATGTACTGAAAATGGCATATCTCTCCTGAAGTGTTCTTGTCAAGAAATACATATCCTCAGTCTAACCATGAGAAAATATCAAACAAACCCTATTTGAGAAAACTTCTACAAAATGACTGGCTAAGATTTTCCTTTAGTTCAAGGTCATAACAGACAAAAAAAGACTGAGGAACTATCCTAGATTAGAGAAGAATGGGGAGATATGACAAGCAAATGCAATAAGGGATCCTAGATTTGAATCTGGACCGCAAGACAATAGGCAATATTTGAATACGAGTCTATAAATCATTAGTAGCATTGTGACAATGTAAACTTTCTGCTTTCAATAATTATACTCTAGTAATAGAAAATGTTAACATTTGGGGAAGCTGAGTAAAGGGTATATGGGAACTCATACTGCTATGTTTGAAGTTTTTTGATAAATAAGATTTGATAACACAGTTTTATAAAAACTTAGTTTGGACATTTCTGAACCTCTTTTTTGTTTCCTTATGGAAGAAAGTTGCTTGTTTAGGGATAATACTAAATCAATGGGGGTAAGATTTACACAGGACCAACCCTAACATTCATAGTGTGTGGCACAGGAAACAACTTTGAATGGCCATTTCAAGGAACAACATACTTAAGTGTATACAATGAGTAAAATGGATGAACTACACAAATTAATGAGTTGAAAAACCATAGAATCATAGAATTTTCTCACTGTAAAGGCTCTTACTTTCATAACTTTTCTGTTCCTATGGGTAAATACCAAAGAGCAGGATTACTAGATCACTGTATGGTAAAAGTACGTTTATTTTGTAAGAAACTGCCAAGTATCCCGCTAGCCACAAATGAGAATTCCAATTGTTCTGCATCATCACCAACTTCGGTATTTCAGTTTGGGGATTTTAGCCATTTAAATAGGTGTGTAGTGGTATCTCATTATCGTTCTAATTCAAAATTCACTGATGACATGGAATGTGTAGCATCTTTTCATATGCTTATTTGCCATGTGTCTATTTTCTTTGTTTAACCATAGTAGTTTTGTTGCTTTTTTTTTAACCAAGGCCTGCTAACTCTTGTCCTCCTATGTCTATTTATGTTGTCTTTTTTCTTTCTTTCTTTTTTTGAACTTTTGATCGTTTAGTCTTTTTCCTGGTTATGTCCAATTATTTTTTATACTAAAATTGGGCTTAACTTATTTTAGGAAACTATAAAGATACCTCCACATTCTGGATGTTGTTATCTTTCTCTTGAAAAGATTTACTTTGGCCCATGGCAGACAGTTACTATAGGGACTGGTAACCTTAGTCCATTCTCCGTTTGAGCTCATTCAAAGCCGTTTTTCAGTCTGTGTGAAGGTTGGTCTATTCCTGTCTTGTCCTTCCTCTACGGGTGTTGCCCTTTGGGATTACCATGTGAAAGTTTGGATTCTCCCTATTCCCAACTACCCTTGTATTTGTTAGGCTTTAAATGTAATGGTTCCCGCAGCCCTGTGAGACTAAAGATACACTTAGCTTCTCATTCCATTAG
Organism: Mesoplodon bidens; assembly: GCF_964165515.1. Classification (NCBI taxonomy): domain Eukaryota; kingdom Metazoa; phylum Chordata; class Mammalia; order Artiodactyla; family Ziphiidae; genus Mesoplodon; species Mesoplodon bidens. The sequence goes on along the minus strand of NW_027672700.1, from coordinate 1,507,792 downwards.
TTGTTGCCTTTAGCTTGAGCTGTTGCCCATTGGCTTCTGTGGTTAGAGTCTTTTGAACTCCTTGGCTTTTCAGTTCGTAGGCTGTAAGATTTGAATCAGCAAATGCCCCAAGGAGAAAAGCTGCATCAAATGTCAAGCTTGTGTATGTGTTTCCCTTCTCTCCACAACTTGGCCCACATGTCTTGGTGTCTCTCTAACATTCAGATGGCAGCGAACAGATGTTTTCTTACTCTATCCAGCTTTTCTAAAATTTCTTTAGACTTCACCTGACCTTATGTTATTATTGAACTACCATCTCAATTACCCCTAGGAAGAAAATTGACAATGTTATGTTTTATTTTTTTATTTTCTATATTACCTCAGTTTCTGTAGAGACCTTTTACCTCACTGTTCGGTCTAGTTCCTGTGTTAGCAGTAAGATGGAGATAAGCTGGAGGCTAAGAATACTGGGGGGAAATCACTGATGAATCATATGTCTCATTCTTTTTGTTTTTCCTCTCCTTATTTATTACTCTGGCAGCCTACACCTGCCTTTCTTCATTTGACCCAGTTGCCCAAATAAGAAACCCACTCTGGTAAAGACCTGACTTTACTCTCATAAATGTCTGCATGTTAGGATTAGCTAGATGATGAACACCATGCCAGAGTTCTTTGTGTGAGACTTTTGCAGACTTTTGTTAGCCCTTTAGTTTGCCTCTTGCCAACGCTGCTCAGATTGTTGAGGTTTTCTAAGATTCTGTAGGTCAAACCTCTCTACCTGCATACCAGATGAGCCCTTCTCTCTTTCCTGACTTCACTTGTGGGAGGTTAGCCCTCGGTTCTTCTTTTTCCCCATCCAATCATAATTGTTCATGAATTCCAAAAGGCCCTCAAAGTATCTGTCGTCCCTTTCTCTCTTCTCTTTTTTATCAACACTGTTAAATATTAACCATATATTTGCATACCTCTTTCTTACTTACAGTGGAATATTGGAAGGCTCGATCATTAAGTGTGAGCCCCACCAAACTAGGACTCATACAACACTCTCCTCCAGGCCAAAACTTTTGATATCCACTGGTTTTTTTTTAATACTATCTTATATGTAGCTAAATTTGTAAGGATTTAGTTAATGCCTGAGTTATGTGACAATAAGAAATCAGTCAAATTAGCACTACAGAAGTGCAGCTTAGACCTAGGGACCAGAACCAAGGACCACAAAAACCTGTTAACCAATAAGTTTCACTTGTACTTCATGTTTAACAACTGCTGAGGGTGAATGGGAAGTGAGGGAAAAAGAGTTTAACTTCATATCACAGAAACTTGCACTAAAATGAAGAGGAAAATGACCCAGTTCCTGGTTCAAGTCACTGTAATCTGCTTCAATAAAGAATAACAGCACACAAGGAAAACAAACACTATATGATAGGAACAATGGATAATTAATTACCAGATCAGGGAGGACAGATTACACTTGCTATGGGATTTCATTAAAGAAGGATTCCAAAAAGTACTGGCTTCTTCTGAGAAGACTTCTCAGAACAGGTAGCATTTAAATTGAGTCTTGAACAAGTATATAGAGGGTAGGGAACAGGCCTTCCGGGCAGGGAACAGGCACAGTGTCAGGAATGGCACAAAGGGCTTATGGAATAGGGGACAAAACTGGCTGAACACAGGAGTGCTACGTGTTGGGGAATATGGGGGAAGGCTGGCTGAGGTTGGTTAAATGAAACATAATTAGACGGAAGAGAAAGTAGGTGCAAAGACACATGGAAGACTGTAGAAAGCCCCTGAAGATGGAGGTCAGCATAATAATATGAAGAACTCAGTGGTACTTTGACACTGTATGAGTGTCTAGGTTTAAAAAAATCAGGAAAACACAATAAAAGAATAAACTACTGATATAATGATATGTAACCAGAGGCCAGATACCAAAGAATACACACTGTGTGTTTCCACGTATGTCATATATGGTGATAGAGGTCAGCTTAGGTGTTGCCCTGGGAGAGTATGGAACAGAAAGAAGTAACAGAGAACCGTGTAGGGTGTTAGAAATATTTTATAATATCTTGATCTGGTGTTGGATACATGGGTGCATAGAGGTGTAAAAATTCAGTTATTAGCAATGCAGTTAACCTACTAGAGTTTTTTTAATATATGCGTACATTAAAAAAAAGACTCTAGTAGGTTAATTAGGCTGTCAGTTGTATGAAGTAAATTTTGGTCAAGGAATAGCCAAGGTAGTAATGCAGTAATAAGTTATAAATGTACTCACTGTGCTCTAGAATGTCACAATTGGAATACAACAAATATGTGTAAGAAAAAAGACAAATATTCAATATTGATGGTTGGATGAGCTGAATAAGTTAGATCACTCTACTTTCAATTTAAGAACTTGGCCAGTGTTTGGATACCTTTGAACAAAGAAAAAAAAGAAATACAATTTTTATTACGCATATGCTATGTATCAATCCCTGACTTCTATTTTGACGCATATAAACATGGGAAATATTGCATCTTGTAACGTAGACAATGAAGATGAGTGAGGTAGCTGGTTTTGACACTAGAGGCTGAGAAAACCATCAGCTCATAATTGTAAGAAGTCTGAAGTCGGAGGAAAAGAATCAAGAGGAAATAGTGGTAAGTGCCAGGAGCTTCTGGAAACTACATCACAGATGAAGACTCCAGGATTGTTGAGCTTTCTAAGAGTCCCAATAACTCAGATAAAAACAGAGGGCTTAAAACTGAATCCTGGGGATATATGTATGCATATAGCTGATTCACTTTGTTACACAGCAGAAACTAACACAACACTGTAAAGCAATTATACTCCAATAAAGATGTAAAAAAAAAAAACTGACTCCTGCAAAGTAACAGTTGTTAGGACAAACAGTAAAGAATTATAAGAAAAATAATCACATGCCTGTCCCAACAGAGAAATATCCTAAGCTCCATCTCACCATTTCTCCGATTGGCCTTTCACAAAATACAGTCCCATCAGCTGAATATAGGTTTGTCAAGTAACTGTGAGTAAGACTGAATTAAACAAAAATAAATCAATTCCTTCCTCCAAAACTTTTCAGAGTATGTAATGAAACAAAGTGAAACTTGAATTTCATGTCGGGATGTAGAGTACAGTTCTTCCCAAATGCTTCTGTCTTGTAACTACATTAACATCATCTAAAACCAGTGTTCTGCAGGACAGAGATTGTGAAACGCTGCTCTCATCGTGTAAGCTATCAAGTCTTTCTGAAAATCCATTCTTCCTTCTGCCCTTTCTCCTGTTGTCCCTGTCACCTGGAATGTCTCTCCTAAGCTCCACCTGCCAAAACCCTACCCATTTTTAGGATCCAAGAGATAATAAAAGGCTTGCATTACTGAAAGGCAGAGAAAGAAATCCCTTCCTAGGGATCTACATTTCCTTCCTAGGGAAAAGAAAAATTGTAAAGTATACCACAGTGACCTTAAGTCTATGAATGTAACTATGTTGTGTTACTTGGAGTTCTGTAAAAGTCAATGTGCTACAATATACATGGATATGAATGTTTGATCTCTTACAAGTAGAACTTGCTGATAACTTTCATCATGAGTGAGGTTAATGATTAAGGGAGCCATTGTATTTGGCTCAGCCCTTATAACTAGGGAATATTAAAATTGGAAAGGTCCCTAGATATTAGCAAATCTATCCATCTCATATTCTAAGTAAGGAAACTGAGACCTTCATAGATTGGATACTTATATTAACAAAGGAAAAGGGTATAAGATTGGCAGACCTACCTTTTAGATTAAGAATTTTGAGATTTTTATAGACTACTAGGACATTATGTCCACTGATATTGAGACAATGTGTTTCTTAGTCATCATTTCCTATTGCACTGACCAAGCGAGGTGGCAGTCAGTAGTTGTACAAAGGGAAAAAGAAAACTTTAGAAACTCCCAATTTATATACACAGGGAAATTCATCATTCATGTTATTTAAGCTAACTGGATGCAGTTTATCAGCTACATTGAGGAATGGTGAAGTGAAGTGTCTTTACAATTAACATGTTAGTTTGTGTCATGACCTCCCTGGTGTTCAAGTGAGTTAACGGTTAGCACTCAACTAGGCACTTAAGAGTCCATTATAAATCTGGACTAAACATTTATTTGTGGCATCTTTATTCTTCTTTGGTGCCCTTAGGCAGAATTAGCCCTCTTATGTTTTGATAAATTCAAGTATTAAACAGGGCTAAGGTTTCACAAGTTCTTTGGCCTAAACATGGGGGTAAGGGAGACCAATGAGCTGGAGTACTTCTAGATTTAAGAATGGTCAGATTGAGGAAGAAGAGTCTTATGCCAGAGGTGAAAGAAGACTGATTATAATTACCTATTTTTAAAAATTCCAACCCTTTTCAATGTTCTAAAGTGATCAGGAAGTACATGGGTATGCTAGGAAGTAAGGGAGTCAAGCAAGAATATTCTCTAAGAGTTTGTGGATGGCAATGAAGAGGAAAGGAAGATAGAGACAATCCTGGAAAAGGTTTTGGTTGGCCATAATAATGAAGTCAGAAGGAGAAGAAGAAGAAGAAGAAAAAGAAGAATGACACATGCAATGGGAAAGAGAAAGCAAGAATAGAGAAGCAAAAGGGAGAGTAGAAAAATGAGACAAATTTGGAGAAGGAAATGAGGAAGAAAACTGGGTGAAAGAAGGAAGCACTGATGGTAGACCACCTGACACTCAAACATTAACACGATGCACATTTAAGATGTGTCATCAATGGCCATGGTCATTACCCTCAAATAGTTTACAGTATGTGTTTCAGAGACATTTATAAATTGAAAATGACATTAAAATAAGTGCCAGGGTATAAGTATTCATGGAATTGTACGGGAGAATAAAAAGTCCCCCGTCAAAGAGCCTTCTGAGACATCGGGAAAAAAGGAAAAACCTAAAAAGCATAAGACTCTTCCTATTTTCATTTCCAATGATACATCCCAATCTTGATGATCAATCAGCGATTTAAATATCAACTATAAACACAGTATTTTATGAGCTGCTATGCAGTGTACTAGAGCAATAGAACAGAGAGGACCTCAAACCCTCTGTTCCCTCAAATTGAAAGGCACGCTTCCTGACCTCTCCAGACCACTACTGGACACAGGGAACACACACTAATGTTTCAGGACCCCAACCAGCAGTCACCTGCTTAGTGATTACTTCCGTGACACACCCTCACTAACACCACTGACTTTCCTGCTCCTACGGGACATGACATAAATTTCCTATTTTAACACATACCACAGTGCAGTATGATTGCAGGTAGATGTTCTAACAACTTAAAAGAGAATGATGACTTTTTTGCTCTTTACATCTTGTTATTTCCCTACTCATAATATTTCTTGAAGAGAAACCATAAAAATATAAACAAACACAAAAAACAGATAATATACAAAACGTGTGCTTTGCACCTTAACACAAACTTAAGTAAAATGAGTTCTGACAGTATCCGGCATGACAAACTTCCATGGTACAAATGAGAATGGACCAAGGTTTGAGCAGGTACAGGAGACAATCCAGGCATGAACAACACCAAGGAAAGGTAGACAGGAAGTAACATGGTGTGTAGGAAATCACGAGACCAGTCTGATGGGAAGAGACTGAAACAAGACTGAAACTCACTTTCTAAACCTCCATCTCCAATTGGACAATTCACAAGACACAGGTGCACCAAAGTGGCCAAATAGTCAATCCCTTTAATGGGGAGGAACAGTTTAAAATTTTATTGCTTTAGTTGGCCCAAAAGTAACTATCAAATGTTGGCAGGACACAATGAAGGCTTACCTTTGTTAACATAGTTAAGTCTCTCTCTCTCACAACTAGCCCACTTGGCTCCACGTTCCTTAGCGCATCCGATGCACTTACACAGCATTGATGGGCTTTACACAGCTGGAAGGTCACATCTTTATTTCTTATTGCAGGAACACAACATCTGGAAACTTTATTTCTATCGGAAGCTAAAGCAAAATTATTGTAAAATGAGTCATTTAAACCATACATTTTATCACCGTTAAAAAGCATCTGCTCTGTGCTAAGGATTAGAAATGACTCCTGTCCTTAAAGCCTCATTAAGGAGGAAGATCTATAAACTCAAAATTTCAATCACATGAGATAAAGAACCATAACCTTTAAGCACAGAAGTGCCTATGGAGGCCAAAAGTTATATCTAAGTGACGGCTTCATGATAACCCTGAAGTACAGTCTAGAAAGATGAGGCTATGCAGAGTTGGAGTAAGAGGTGCATTAACTGCACAGGGAGCACCTGTGCAAAGACACTCAAGCCTGACACCTGCTGGGCACTGTAAATACTGCAGGTGGGGATGACTAAAGACCAGGGGTCCAAGTGTGAGAAGAGACAGAAATAAAAATAGAGATGTTGGCCCAAGCAAGCCTGGGAGAGAGCATGGCTTGTATCCCACAGGTGATGAGGCCTGGGGCTACCACTGGCTGAGTAAGGGTGCCTCCGCTGATTAGAAAAAGGCGCCCCGCTGCTGAAGGACCAATTAGATAAAGGGAGTGATCACAAAAAGCTCCCCTTCCTCAAGGCCAAAGAGCCCCAGGAGGCTTGGCAAAGCACAGTTCAGACTACAGGCCTCTGTGCAGAGCACACGCTGGGCGGCTAGTATGCACTAACTCTGTGTGGGCAAGCCATTAGCAGCATTATTTTAGGCATATCTTGTCATGTTAGAAGATCACTCAACCTGAGTAGGCAGATGAACTTAGAGGAACTGAGACCAGGGGCCGTGAAACCACCCAGGAGTTTCTGCCATAGCCTGGGCAAAATGTAATATGGATGAAGAAGCAAATTTAGGAGGAGGCCAAAATTTACAAGATAGACCCACTGGATGCAAGACATAAAGAAAGTTCAGTGAAGGAACTCTGAAGAGAATGGGCTCTACAATAAATTTTTCTTACATTCAATGTCAAATATCAGGCAAAATTAAGTACAGTGGCCTTTAAGGTCCCTTCCAGCTCTAATTTCTTTTGATTTCTAACTTATTACTCTGGTTAAGTAAAGTCCCTTCAGAGGTACAGAACAGTTCTTATACCTGAATGGGACGCAAAGAATAATCTGACTTCTCTTCACCAGGGGAGGAGTTGAACTATCCTTGCAGAAGAGATAACAGATGGTGTGAACCCCAGATCCTAGAAAAGGGCCAGGCACACGATAAGTATTCAGCTTTTCAAAATCAAATGAACAATCATTTCCTGTCCTAGATCTTTACACCCTTCCTCTGCTGGCTACTTTCTCACAGCTTATAAACATCCTCAAATATACCCACTTAAAAATCTCTCAGACCTATGATTCTTTGGATCTTCTTGTGGATAACCTAAGTCTCTACCATGCCTTCAAACACCTCTCCTCCCCAAAAGCCCAGATCTGAACCTTGGGCCCAGACCTGTCTACCAGGCCCCTCTAAAGCACTGAAGATGAACTAAAATCCTCTCCCCACCCCCAATACCTTCCTACGGTGCTCTGTATCTCTCAAAAAGATGCAGCTGTAAACTGTCACCCACGCTTGCTGCCCTCCCTTTTCTAACTGGTCACCAGGCCCCACCCATTCTCTCTCAGATCTGCAAAATCCAGTCCAACCTTTTATAACTTAAGTGGGAACCTTAGATTACAATTCACCCTGCACCCAATCAAGTGCCTTGCACATGGAGGTCCGGGTAAGTCTCTAAACCAGAAGTCCATCTCACTGTTCTTTAGGGTTTCCCACAGCCTTCAGGATAAACATCTAAACTTCTGACAGGACAAACAAGGCCCCGTTCTGTTGGGCCCCACTAGGTTTCCAGCATCAACTCTCATTTCTTTCCCAAACCCTGAGTTCCAGTCCTATACCTTAGTTTTGCCATATTTTCTTATATTTCTCTAACTTTGACACACACTGCTCCCTCCTGCCACCCCAGTAGCTTCTACATATCCTTAGAAAGGATGGCACCTCCTCCAAGAAGCCTACCCTGAACTTTCCCTTCCAAGATTCTGTGCTCTGCAAAGGGGAAAGGTGGGGGGGGGGATACATTAGGACTTTGGCATTAACATAGACACACGACTCTATATCAAATAGATCATCAACAAGGACCTACTGCACAGCACAGGGAACTCTACTCCATAGCCTGGAACAAACTGTACGGGAAAAGAATCTGAAAAGGAATGGATACATGTATAACGGAATCACTTTACTGTACACCTGAAACTAACACAATATTGTACATCAACTATCCTCCAATATAAAATAAAAATTAAATTAAAGAAAAAAGAGATTCTGTGCTCTATAGCACCAGAACTCACTTCTTCCAGAGCACTGACTACTGTGCTTGTGTTTACTTGCTGCCCAGTAGAAGGGAAGATTACCTAGGGCAGAAGCATCCTCTCCAGCAGCCCTTGGTTCTGACAACTCATTCAAGTGCCAGGCTACTTTACACACATAACCTGCTTAATTCATTCTAAGAACCCACAGAAAGAGTGGTTATTAATGTCATTTTACAAGTGTGGGGATTGTAGTGCAAAAGAAACCTGCCCAGGCCACAGACAGCATAAGCCCTGGAATTCAAACCCTAGGCTGCCTTCACACCAGTGCTCTTTCCACTATATGATACGACTACTGAAAAACAGATTTTTTCTTTCCTGAGCCCTGTTTTCATGGAAAGGAAATGAAGCTGGGATATATCCATTTCCTAATCGCTTTGGTGTGTACCAGGCAAAGTCATTCAACAGACCAGGTAACATCTGTGCAACAATTAACGATGCTCCAAACTGTGCTAAGTGTTCTACTTTGTAGAGTCTAGAAGCATTAACACAGTGCATCCTTGTAACCGCCAGAGAGACTGGGTCCTGTTAAGCCCACGCTACAGATGAGAACACTGAGACCTTGAAGCCTTAAGGCACTCGGCCGGGGTCACCGAGCCGGCAGGAGTCCTAGGCCACACGCCCTGTCTAGTGCACGCACACCCGGTCACTGGGCACTGGTTCTAGTGCCCACCCTCCACCTTGCACCATTTAAAACCCCGCTTCTCAGTGCCCACACGAGGGGCCCTGGAAGCGGGAAGTACAAACCTGTCTCGACACGCCGTGGCTGGAAGAAGCTCTGGACACAGATCAGGGGCAGCGGGTGCTCAGGAGCGGCGCCCAGTGCACCCCGCGGAGGCGGTCGGCCTTAAGTCCAGCAGGCCCTCCTGTAGGGAAGCGCGCACGGAGGGCAGAGGCACCGAGTCCTGCAGCGCGCACAGGTCCTCAGAGCGCGGAAAGATATCGGCCACGCCGTCCCGGCGCAGCTTCACCAAGGGATCATGGCCCGAGCGTGGCCTCGGGGACGCTGGCTGCGGACATGATGCCCACACCCGCCTGGGGGCCCCGGCTCGCCTCCCGGCCCCTCGGGCGCCCACCGCCCGGCGGCTGCGGCCCCACAGCGTGCGCAGGACCGGCGTCGCAGCCAGAAGACATAGGGCCACGGGCCCCAGCTACGCCAACCCCCCCATGCCGCGCTCCGGAGACCCCGCACGGCCTGGTGTTGGCGCACGCACCTACGCCCTCCACGCCGCGGGGCTGCCGTTTATAAGTCAGCGGGCGGGACCGTGGGGGCGGGGCTCGAGGACGTCAGCACGCTCGCCGTGCGTCGCGTCCGCATGCAGCCCTGTCTCCCATGGTGACGCGGCCTGAAGAGTAGGGGCTTGAGCTCTGAGACTAAGGCAGCGCGAAACGTTGGAGGTGTGGAGACTTTGGGGCTTCCAAAAAGCGTTTGCTGACTCATCCAAACAAAAGTGAGACCTGGTTGTATCAACGCATTTGAAAAGTAAACTCCCGTAAGTGTCTGTGCTCCCCCCGCCCAGGAGAGAGCGTGTATTCCGTGAGGGACACACGAAAGGCTGAGTGAACGTCTGCCTGTGGTCCCTTACCTGGTGCACGGGTGTGTGAATTTATGCGGAGAGCTCTTAATTTCCGTAGTTTCTGCTAACTTGACACGGTAGTTGGCAAATGGTGACGTGTTCCATGCATTCAGGACATGATCGTGGTTACTAATAATCACTTTGTTTTGTACTGACAACTCCACAGAGAATTTACTACTGAATATCCACTTTACAGAAGAGAAATTGAGGCGTAGGAAGTGAAGTGGCCGAGTAAGAGTAAGGACTCAGACAGTTGGTGTTAGTAAATGAACCCTGCAAGGAGGCCGTTAGCCTGCGGTGGCTCTAGTGATGCGGCCGCCTACGTAAAGCAACCGAAATCTAAGCCTGTCAACGCCTCAGGGTGACGCACAGCGCTGAGGACAACTAGTCAGAAACCACCAACTAGGCTTTAAAGCGATAGCAAGTCAGTCATTTCCTTGCTTTGCTTCTGCCCTTTGAAACTAAAAATCTCTGCAGCTCCTGTGGCTGGAGTGCTCCTCACCACTTCCGCTTTGGCGGTGCCTGAATTGAATCTATTTTTGCTCACGTAAAGTCTTCTTTTAAACATGCCTCAGTTTGTCTTTTAACATTGGCCGTAGAAGTTGGATTTGTGTCCAGTTTCTAGAACAGTGGTCGTCCTCTGGTCAGGCCTTAGGCGTTATGCATACAACGTTCCTCTTCTACCACCACCTTCTGGATGCCTCCACCCACTACCAGCTCCCGCGTATCAGATCCCCTAGATGTGGTCAGCAATGGCTTTCACATGCAGCGTGCTCACATTATAACATTGCAGACACTCCTCCGTCCTCCAGCCAGCGTGTGAAGTGAAACATTACCATTCCTGTTGAAGAGCCTGCTGTGACCACTTTCCCAAACACAGCCACTCCCCAGCTGACCCTGGGTGACCACTCTTCTGAACTTGGTCTCCATCACTGCATGGATGTCTTTCTATTTAGGCTACATTTTAAGTATTCTTAAACCTCATATAGTATTCTACTATGTTTTCTCTTCTTACTTGCTTTTTTTAGTGTTATCTTTGCTAGGTTCATCCATGCTGACACGTAAAGATCTGTCTAGTTCATGTAGTTTCCTCACTATGTAGGATTCCCATGTAGGGAAATGCAATAATTTATATGTGCATTTTCCTGTTGATGGACATTTAAATTGTTTCCAATTTTCAGTATGATTTCTGTTGTAAAAAATTTTGTATACTTTTTAAAGGATACTTTACATCTACAGTTATTAAAAAATATTGGCTATATTCCCTGTGTTGTACAATACATCTTTGAGCCTATCGTACACCCAGTAGTTGACATCTCTCACTTCCCCACCCCGTATTGCCCCCTCCTCCCCCTCCGCACTGGCAACCATTAGTTTGTTCTCTATATCTGTGACTCCCCTTCTTTTTTGTTATATTCGGTAGATTGCTGTATTTTTTAGATTCCATATATAGGTGATATCCTACAGTGTTTGTTTTTGTTTGACTTATTTCACTTACCACAATGCCCTCCAAGTCCATCTATGTTGCTGCAAATGGCAACATTTCTTTCTTTTTTAAGGCTGAGTAGTATGCCATTGGTTATATGTACCACATCTTCTTTATCCATTCATCAGTTGATGACACTTAGGTTGCTTCCATATCTTGGTAATTGTAAATACTGATGCTCCGAACATTGGGGTGCATGTATCTTTTCAAATACATGTTTTTGAAAACACATGTTTTTGTTCTTTTTGGATTTATACCCGGCACTGGAGTTGCGAGGTCATATGGTAGTTCTATTTTTAGTTTTTGAGAACCCTCCATACTGTTGTCCACAGTGGCTGCACCAGTTGACATTCCTACCAACGGTGTACCAGGGTTCCGTTTCCTCTAAAAATGGTAGATTTGCTTCCTAGGGTTAATTGAGATGATAGTTGAATAATAACAGAAGATCAGGCGACGTCTAAAGAAATGTTAGAGAAGCTGGATAGAGTAGGAGAACTTCTGTTCGCTGGCGTCTGAGTGTTAGAGAGACACCAAGACATGTGGGCCAAGTTCTGGAGAGAAGGGAAACACAGACGCAAGCTTCACATTTGGTGCAGCTTTTCTCCTTGGGGCATTTGCTGATTGAAATGTTACAGCCTAGGAGCTGAAAAGCCAAAGAGTTCAAAGGACTCTAACGACAGAAGCCAAACGGCAAGAACCGTTTTCCATTGATAAACAGCATTTTAACTATGTAGAAGCAGAAAATGAAAAGAAAGAACTTTGCATTACATTTAATACAAGTTTAGGGAGATCTTTGTGGTATATTAGTGAACTTATTTGTGGAAATTTAGCCATGTACATTGTGTTGGAGAGGCACCAAGGGTTCAAGATTTCTCACAATTTGAGGACACAGTTGCCTTAAATGTAGGCATGGTGGCATCCATTTACATAACAATGATTTGGAGGATGTTGTGTTAGTCAGCTCTTGCTGTGATAATGCTTTGGAACAAATCACCCCAAACTCAGTTACATAAACAAGAATTTATTTTTCTTGGACCTATGGGCTAGCTGCAGTGGCTCTCTTTTAGACCTCTAGATGGCTAGTTTTGCTCCGTGTTTTGGGTCAGTTTGAGGTCTGTCACACACCTCTTCGTCTGGAGCCCAACTGTGAGGCCGCAGCTCCCAGGCCCTGTCTTCTCTAAAAGTTCACTGAAACATAGGTGAGCCCAACCGCACAAGCCCATTTAAGGCCTCTTCTGCTCATTTAAGGCCATCATGTCTGCTCATACTTCAGTGACCAAAACATGTCACAGATCTAAGCTGTATTTAGAATATGTGTATTTGTTTAAAGTTGGGTGCTCTCACAGAAGAATATTGCATTTTGGACAGTGTTAGCTTAGCATTTCCATCGGCATTTGCAAACGTGATAAACGTCGTGTGCACTTTTTCACCTTTGAGAACTTTTTGAAATTGTGGGACAATTTCTATGGGGAAAGAGGAAGGTAAGTTTTAGAACTCAACTCTAGTTATGGCAGTGTTGGGAGAAGAAGTAATGAGATAAGGTCAATACAAATGAAAGATTTGGGATTCACATATTCATAATTAACATCAGCATTCTTCAGAACATTCCTGGAGAATTGTGATGCTTGCTTTACGTGATTTCTATCATAAATCATTATAATCTGACCAAGCCACTTCAGTAAAACATACATCATACAGTACATCGCATTTTAGTTTTTCCTACCACTGCACAACTTATCATCAGGCACGAAAGGCTACATATGGTATGGTTCCATTTCTACGAAATGTCCAGCAGTGGCACATCCATACACACGGCAAATATTATACATTAGTGGTTGCCAGGGGTTTGGAACAGAGGGAAATAGGGAATGAGTCCTTAAAATGGGTGTAGGTTTCCTCTTGGGGGGATGAAAATGTTTTGCAGCGGGACAGCGGTGATAGTTGCACAACATTGTGACAGTACTAAATTCCACTGAATTGTAAAATGATCAAAATGGTGCATTTTGTGTTCTGTTCATTTTACTACACTAAAAAGGAGAAAGAATTAGGGAAAGACTTAGAGTTTGGGAAAGTAAGGTGAACTGGTCAAGAAAAAGACCGCTCTACTGTTCAGTTTTCTCTCAGCTCTCCCAGTGCATTAATCCTCAGCAAAAAGTAGCCTGAACTTGTAGATGATAGTCATTCAACAGAGTCCAGGGAAAAGTAAATAAAATAAAAGGCAACTCTTCTTCTTTAGCACATCTATGAAAGGTTAACTTCCTGCTCAGCCACATGGACATTCATGAAGACGTTTCACTTTAGGTGTCCTCTACTTCAGTACTTTACTCACAGCTCATTCACACATGTAGGCAACAGCATTCCTTAATTTGATGGACTCTGCAGTGCTGGTTGTGATCAGTCTCATGAAAAGAAAAGGGAAGGAGGAAAAAGCCTCCACATTGACTTGGTGGTCTTGACAAAATGGATGCAGAAGACAGCTTGAGTGTCAAACTGGAAACTTCTATTTTCCTTTTCCTTTGCTTTTTATCTTTCCTATCAGGTCTTCTGCCCACTTCCCACCCCCTTCTTTCAAACGGGAGAGACACTAATTAGCTGCTTTTTTGTGTTTGTGCTAAAACAACTATTGTTTTGGGTTTCTTGTTGTTCGGTGAACGTTATTGCTTTTACTGCCAAATGAGCTTTGGTGGTTGATGTAGGGGGTCTCTTGGGAACTTAACTTTTTCCAGTTTAAGTGGAAAAGCTTTTTTGTTTGAATGGGCTTTTACTGGGTGCTTCAAGGTTTGCTCTTGGCTCTTTGATGGGGGACTGGATAGCACTGTGTTTCCTTTGAGGCTCCGATAAACAAAGGATCCAATGTCCTCCTGGGCACTTTGTGTTGATTTTGCTGTGTGTCCTCTCTAATAGCCAGATGCAGATTCCAGGAAAATGACATATAAATGAATAGAAGTAATCTAATATTTTTAGAATTTGCTTTGGCCATACTCCTGGTCTTATTCTACTTGTAGCAGAGCATTAGTTATGTATATATTAACTATAATATACCAATATTAAATATTATATTGATATATAAATGTAATATACTAATATTTATATTAATGTATAACAATTATGTATTATATTAATATATATTTTTGCCTAGCATATATTATATACAAAATATATGAGTAATGAAATGTATTTATATGGTTAATATGTTCATAATATTAATATGATATATCCTGTAATATTGATTATAAAACAATTATATCATAATATATAAATTATAAATATATATATTTATATATATATTATAAATATATAATTATTATTATCTGATATAATACACTATAGTTAATATATTCTATATAACACAATACATAATGTATTAGTATAAGACAATTATATTATGTAATATAAATATAATACATCTATGAAACTATATATATTTTAATTATACATTACACATACAAGTATGTATAGCTATTTATAATTTTATTTACATAGGAATCTGTTCATCATAACAATTGATGTAAAAATATGCAATATTTTCAATCAAATAGGCCTTAACCTCACTACCTACACATAACTACTTTTACAATCGTGAACCCTGTCTAACTCATGCTTCCATATCTCTCAACCTGCTTTTCTACACATGCACATAGACACACATTTATACACTATATATATGTATACTACCAGTTTTCAGTTCAATGTGTATAACTATATAATATATATAATTATATTCCTGTGTATGTATACAAATGTAAATCAAAGGTATGTGTATAGGTATGTATTTCATATGTTTATATAACTAGATCATACAAATAATGTATGTGTATATAAATACATGACTATATACATACATACACAGAAATATACTTATTTAAACAAAAGGGGCCTAAATAAACATAGTTCTCTAAGAATAAAACTAGTTATGTCTCACTGTTTCAATAAGAGTGTATAGTTTTCTACTGTATGTGCTTCTATAATTGTTATGAACAATTCCCATTTGTTGAATGTTAAGTTGTTTTAATTTTTTGCCATTATTAATGAAGCTCTAAAGAATACGGTGGGCAAGATTACTTGAAAAACTCTCCTAAAGGAAAAGGGTTAGGTATGCTAGGTTAAATGTACACAACTTATTTTTAAGTGCGTGGTTGATTTTTGAAGTATGCAGTAGAAATTTCCAGGACCCATGAAAGAAGGGTGGTACATGCATGAGAGTTATAGCTATATTAGGAGTGGATTGAAGATCTTGATAGCTTAGAACAGAAGCTGGAAATCCTGTTTTTATGGAGCCAAGTGGCAAATATTTTAGGCTTTGTAGACCAAAGAGGCAAAATTGAGGATATTATTTAGGTACTTAGGTAACCATTTAAAACGTTACCAGTTAAAATGTGTAAATTATTCATAGCTCATAGGCCATAAAAATAGGCCTCTGTCTGGATGCCTTAGTTTAATGACACACCTGACATAGAAACTTGTTTTTAAATGACCATGACCACATGAGAGGCAGGAGGTAAGACTCCATTCCTACTAGATGGGAAATTAGAACTAAACCTATCTATCCCTAGCTTCACCTTCAATGAAAGGGTGTGCCAGGAGAAAAAATATCTGCTGGCAAAGGGAGACTAAGACCAAATTCTCTTGGCCTCTGCTCTGGGTAGGAAACAGGTAGGAAATCTTCAGAATTCTGAACCCCAGATCTGTGTTCCCAGTGTTTGGGTTGCCAATTTATGTGCGGTCTTGCAAACAGAAGCTAAGAAATTAACTTAAAATGCTCCCAAATCGGTGGTATTCCAAACACAAAACTAAACCCTTTCTGGAGAGGTAGACCTTCAACACAGGCCTATAGCATTCCCACAGATAAAGTTTAGCTAAACATGAGCTCATGATCTAAATTTACACAATAATGAAGAAATCAGCTAGAAGTAAAGAGAATCAGCAAAAAGCAATCAATACCAGAATTAGATTCCCAAGGCCATCCATCAGATGTTGGAATAATCAGGTGCGAGGCAGAAAATATACATAAAACTAGAACTGAAACAAGGAACAAGGATGTTTTAAAAGACTGGGTAGGATCTTTAAAACATTTTTCAAGTACATGTCATTGATAAAGCTAAAAACTCGAAGGTCGTGTAATACAGCAGATTAATCATGGAGAAGAGTGAATTTATGCTGTTTTTCAAAATATGGCAGATCAGATTTTCTGCCTAATTATATAAGTAGATCTATCTTTAAAAAATACACATTATTTTAAAGACTTATTGGCTGTAAAATAAGTTAAGGGTATTTCAAAGGGCTTCTCTCCAAAGAAAAGTGAGAAGTAGCAAAACACAGAAAGTCAAGGGTAAAAAATGTCAATATATACATTGCGATAGGGTGAACTAAGCCTTAGGCTAGCAACAATGTGGACGAGCTGACCCTTAGATACTTACAACTAAGCTGGAATCTTCAAAAAGTTCAACTATTTATAACTAAAAAGATTTCTAAAAATTAATAATCAAGTGTTTTAATTGATATCAGAAGAGTAAAACAATAAACCCGGAGAACATAGAAAAATAGATAATAAATACATGAGCAGAACTTAATAAAACAGAAAAAAGTATAAAATTGAGGTGATTTAGTAAGTCAAAGGAATATTCTTTGAAAAGATTTAAAAAACACACTTTGATTAAGCAAAACAAAAACATAAGTAAATAATATACAGAAAGAATCAGGACAATGTTATAGCAGAGAGTACAAACAGAGAATATATAAAATGCCAGTAAATTTGAACATTTCTGTAAAGTGGACAATTTCCTAGCTCCTAAAGTTTACCAAAACTGACACAAGAGGAAATCTATAGCTGGAGTTCTTTCACCAGTAGAGGAATTATGTCAATAGTTTACAATCTTTCACCAAGAAAATACCAGACCCAGCCAGATCATTTGGGAGGTGTATTCTATCGAACTTCTATTAAACAGGTAACGTTAATATTAACAAAGAAAAACTTCTAGAGAAAGCGACGGAAGAATGCTCCTTTATTCATCTTATGAAGTCTATATAATCCTAATACTGAAAATAGATTAGGACTGTAAGGAAAAAGAAATTTACAGGTCAAATTTCCTTGTAAATATAAAAGCAAAAATTTTAAACTATGATATTAGCTACCCAAGTTCACTAGAGTAAGAAAAAGCATGAGCAAGTTAGGTCATCCAATGAATGAAAAGGTAGTTTAAAGTCAAGAATATATATCAATAGATTGAAATTATCACATTTTATTTCTTTCATCTGTCTCTTTAAAAAATTGATAAGTACTTATATTGATCTCTCTTGTACTAGGCACTGTGCTAAGGCACTTACATATTTACTCCTTTAAACCTTCTATCATCCCTGTGGGAAAGTTCTATTTTGCTTCCATTTCGTAGCTAAGACTCTAACCCCCAGGAAAGTGAAGCAACATTTGTAAGTTTTTGTGGATGGTCAGTGATGGGACCAGTACAGGAACATCCAAAGTCTGTGCTTGGGAACAGTGCCACATGTTCACACTCACATTACAGATGAAAGGAAAGGAACCATGCACTTACCATATGGATTAAATCTCACATTACAGGTTAAAGGAAAGGAACCATGCACTTACATTATAGATGAATACCCCCATAACAGGTTAAAGGAAAAAGAAACATGTGCTTCTCTCAAAAGTTGTAAACAAAGCATATCCATTTCTTAATATATTTCCCAATTTCTTTTGCTTGTTTTCTGACCTTTGTAGTGCATTTTGCCATGAGGCAAATTTTAATTCTTATATAATTAAATGTATCCTTTTTTCTTTGTATCTTAGAAAGGTATTCCTCATGAATACTTTATTTCATGTCTCCCAGGTTTCTGATACTTTTTACAGTTTCATTATATTTTTAACTTTTAACTAGTTGCTGTATCTAGAATTTAGTAATGATAGCCATATTTTCCCACTTCTGTTGAATAATTTTTGCTACTGATCCAAAATGTGAATTTTATTTTAATCTCAATTCCCTTATGCTCTTGCATTTAATTTTAAGATGCTTCCTATTCCACTGGTTGTTTTGTCTATCTAAAACAAAATGCTACCTTAATTATAATGTAATTATAATATAATAAATGTAATTAGTAAACATAATACGAAATATAATAAATAGCATATATAAAATAACAAAATATAATTTACCATATAACAAGGTCCAAGGAGAGCCAAACTATACAATCACTTGAAATAGCCCCCAAAAGATAGTTTATAAAGTTCAATATTCATTTGTAATTTAGAAGAAAGAGTAAAATAGGGATTGATGAATGCTTCCAAAATAAGAAGAAATTATATGTCTAAAAGAGAAAGAGGTAAATGATAAACTTTAGTAACACTGGCAATAAATGCAGGACAAGATGAGGATGCCTGATATAATGTTAAAGAAAAAGTATTATGTAACATTGTTTTTGCAGCACTGATGAGTTCAGTGAAAAGAGAATCTCATAGAAATGAGTATCTCGTTCTTCTCAATGTCTGTACACTTGTCCATTGCATGAACATAACAGCTTATTTAGCCAATATGTTACTGATCTGCATCTGGATTTCTAGGTTTTCATGGAATTTTATTATGCACAATTGTTTCAAACACTAGGACTTCCTCTCATGTTTATATCTTTTGAAAGAAACAATATCCCCACAGATGATTTATCTGTGCTGGCTGCTAGCTGACTTTGGGTACTTCTCAGTTCTTCCCTTTACCTTCCTTGTCAATATGAAAATGGAAGGCAAGAAGGTCTCCTGTTTAGAGACTGTAAAGATAGATCTTGGTGATAAAGTCTTGGTGGTAAAGGCTAAAAGTATCAACCCAGAACAAACGTTTTTCCAGCTGTAACTATGTGTGATTCCCTTGGCTTGATTCCGTAGAGGATGTAAGACAACACTGTAGAATCTGCGTCAAAGTGCTTCCAGTAGGATGGGCTAAGTCAAGTATGGTGGCATATGTAATTCAAGACAAAATATAATGTCTCCTTTTCTCTCCTAGCAAAACTTGGTGGAGTGAATGTAGAAGTCACTGTATGCTTTGAATTAAAGGAACACAATAAATCTTGTTTTGGAAGGTAAGTATTCTGGTCTCTTTGTGGAGATGAATTGGAAATTGTCTAGAAGAAGGAAAATGAGGTTAACCAAAGTTAAACTCATAAATAATTGAGCATTAATTAAATAACTGTGGTCTATGTTTGTCTTTGATCATAATTTCTCCCAATTTATAGACCTCTTTGCTACTTGATGAATCCTTGTCAGAGATGCACTTAACAATGATTATTACTTGTGTATTAGGTTTTGCCTGGGCCCTGAAGAAACTACCCTAAATTACCAGCTATGATTGTCACTTGATTTCCTCACAGAGAACAATCAGAACTCCTTGTCTTAAGTGGCTTGGAATGTGAAACTAGTTAGTCTCTTAGATATTGTTAGAGGACCCTACAGAGCCCATTGGTGAAAGTTTGGAAAACACTGGGCTTCTTAAAATTGATTCTTGTAGTGCTTTAGGAAAGATCACTGAACCAAAAGGATAACGGTGTTTCTGGTTCTGTTGTTAGCATTCTCCATAGAAACATTGCTGAAGCTTCTGGACTCAATTTCCTTCCCCATGTGTGAATGTCACTGAAAATATCCAACTCCATTCTATCCCCATATAACTTCAGAAACTAAGCAAAATGAGGACTCAAAATTCATTTCAAATAATGAAATGAATATATAACGTAGAATGGAACTGGAAAAATACCTGGTTTAAATTCTGGAAAGTACCAACTATACAATTCTGGATAAGTTGCTTACTCTTGCTTAGTCTAATTTAATGCCCATCTCACAGGATGTTATGATGATTAATTTAATATCTTTGTATAACACACAGTGTTATGTAATTTCTTCTTGTTTTTCTTGAGTAAATTCATATCCTTAAGCAACTCACTGTAAACAATAGTTACTTACTTGCTTAAATTACTCTTATCTTCTATTATCACCTGAACTGTGTCCTGCTCAAGTTAATATGTGGAAGTCTTAACCCCCAATACCTCGTAATCTGACTGTATTTGGAGATAAGGCCCTTAAATAGGTAACTGAGGTCAAATGAGGTCAAATGGGTGGGCTCTAATTCAATATGACTGGTGTCCTTATAAAAAGAAAATATTAGGACACAGACATGCACAGAGAGAAGACCATGTGAAGACAAAAGGAAAACATGGCCCCTACAAACCAAGAAGAGATACCTCAGAAGAAATCAATCCTGTTGACGCCTTATCTCAGATTTCTAGCCTCTACACCCGTGAGTGAGTAAATTTCTGTTGTTTAACCTCCTCAGTCTCTGGTACTTTGTCATGGCAGCTCTAGGAAACTAATACAACTTTTTATGGCCTCCTTGTCTCAAGTTGAAAGTTCAATATTTGGCATCACAGCTAAGAAACAAAAATATCATCTACATTCCTTGTTGTAGTCTTTCTTCCCCATTCTCATTGCTAGTAATTTTCATATTTGGGTCTGTTTTCTGTATCTTGTAAACAGAGCATTACGCTCATTTCTAGTCTTACTGCTAACATACAATAAATGTGCAGATACCGAATAGATTTTGGAGAAGTGCAACATATAGTTGGTACATGTGTGAAATGTGTGTATTCATATAATTTATACTGTTTCTCTATTTTCTTCCTTTGGTGTGAGCTAAGATTCTCTGCTTTTGTGACTAGCGCTCCTGAATACTAATCCCTGAATTTAATTCACCAAAAATTGTCAAAAATAATAATAATATGGGGAAAGAGAGAGTGATAGAGGGAGAAGAACAAACAATCAGGCAAGGGCAGTACTGTGAATTATTAGGGTCTTATTAATAACATTATGTTAGTCTAGAGGAAATGACCGTAAGTATCATCAGTGAGCCCAGTTGGTCTTTACTGACTGCTAGACACATCCCTGAGTTCTGTTCTTAGTCTCCAACTGTATGATGACTACTGTCTGGAAGTATTATCTGAACAACTAAAGTCACTTAATGGAAAAGGAATATGTCTTTAGAGAAGCAACAATAACTTTTCTATCTTATTAAAAAGCAATGTTGACTGTCTGGAAACCTCAGTCATATTTGTAAGCAGAAAAGCATTGGCTATTAAAAGTGGATGATGTAAAGAGATGAGCAGAAACTTTGGCGATAGGTATACCTGGATTTAATTCTCACTTCTACCACTTGGCAGCTGGATGGCCTTAGGCAAGTTTCATACCTCCCTGAAATTCACTTGATTCAGTCTGTAAAATGGCATAATAACTTATTATAGCATCCTTTTAGGAATTTTAAATCAGTTATTGAAATAAAAGTACACACTATATAGACAAGTATGGATTCCTCAATAGGTGTTTGACCTTTCACTTCTCCAGTATCCCACCCCCATGAAATAAAGAAAAATACTTTTTAAAATTTATGAATATTTCATTGTTCTAAAGTTAAAGCCATAAAAATAAAAATAATCAAATGGCCTACTATCATACCATTAGAAGAACAAAAAAATAGGTGTTCATGAGAGTTCCAAATTAGAATACAAGTTTTCATTAGGCACCTGTTTATGTATGCTATTCTGCTCTTTACAATAAATAATTAAATTTAAAAGACTTATTTCCTCACCTTTAAGACTTTATGAGTTTACAAATTACATATCGACCTATGCTAAAGTTTATACCGACCCATGCTAATGAATTCAGTACAGAAAACAAAAAACACTGCACTCAAGCAAACTACACATATATATATATTACTTAAATGCATTTATATCCTAGCATGTCTCATAAAGCATTGTGGTAACTCACCGGAATACAGACAATCAAATATAACTGCAAAAGCACTTAATATAAACAGGGCCAAGGATACATAGACAGAAGATGAAGAAAAGATGAGGGAAATGTGAACAGGAGGAAGTGTAGTTAATCGAGTTGTATGTTTTGACCTTAAGATTCTCTGTGTGGGGACTTCCCTGGTGGCACAGTGGTTGGGAATCCGCCTGCCAGTGCAGGGGACATGGGTTCGAGCCCTAGTCCGGGAAGATCCCACATGCCACGGAGCAACTAAGCCCGTGTGCCACAACTACTGAGCCTGTGCTCTAGGGCCCATGAGCCACAACTACTGAAGCCCATGTGCCAAAACTACTGAAGCCCCAGCGCCTAGAGCCCATGCTCCACAACAAGAGATGCCACAGCAATGAGGAGCCCGCACACCACAACGAAGAGTAGCCCCCGCTCACCCCAACTAGAGACAGCCTGTGTGCAGCAACAAAGACCCAACACAGCCAAAAATAAATAATAAATTTATTTTTAAAAAAGATTCTCTGTGGATAAAACAACATGTAAATAATTGGTTACAAAGCCACATTATTTGAAGGTGCCAGACTGCACATTAACAGTCTGACACAAAAGGACAGCACAGGAAAACTATTCAAAGGTAAAGATTTTTAAATCTTTGCAGTTTGATCCTTTTAGAGCAACTATAATGAGCTCGACACACATTTCAACACTCAACATTTTAATCACATGTTCAAAGTATGTCTCAGAGTCATTGGAAATAGCTGTTGTCTCTGTCCCTGATATCCAAAACTGATCTGTGATGTGTAAAACTCAGGAAGTATTGATATCCACTTTTTGGCATCTGAACAGGAAACAAAGTTGTTTTGCAGTGATAATAAAGAATGAAGTAAATGCAAAAGGTTACAAAAGACAAAGTACTGAGGGAATGTATTAACAAAACGAGTCAAACTAAATTCTGGTGAACTGGGGCCTACGATTTTACACACTCCATGGAAATACCCCAACCTAAATACTGGCATAGGAGGAAGGGTACTGCGAAGCCCATCACAGTATAATCCTTTAAAATGTCCCTTTCAAGGTTGGCTCCACTCAACACTGAGTATAGGAAATCTTCCCATCAGGCAGAAACACTGGCTGCCCAATGATTGACCAAGAAATTAACACACTAATGAATAAATGATGCTAATTTATTTCTATCCCTGACAACGGAAAACAGCACACACTCTGTGTCAATGGTATGTCCTCTTTCCCACTTTTCTAAATGGTAAATTATGTTTTTCCCTTCATTGCTTTATATCATGTGTGGCAGGCATGATGGGAAATGGCTATCAATGGTTCTGTTATTGATTTCTACCTTCATTTCACTGTGGCTAAAGAAGATACTTTGTATGATTTCAATTTCTTAAAAATGTATTGGTACTTGTATTGTGGCCTAACATATGGTCTTTCCCGGAGAATGTTCCATGTGTACTTGAGAAAAATGTGTATTCTGCTGTTGTTGAGTGGAGTGATCTATATATGGCTGTTAGGTTTAGTTGATTAAATGTGTTATTCAGTCCCCCTACCTCTCTACTGATCTTCTGTCTAGATGTGTTTTCCATTATTGAAAACAAGGTATTGATCTCCACCTATTATTTTAGAACTATCTATTTCTTCCTTCAATTCTGTCAATGTTTGCTTCACATATTTGGGGGTTGTTTGGTACATATATGTTTATAGTTGTTATATCTTCTTGATAGATTGGACTTGTTATCAACATATAGTGGCCTCCTTTTCCTCTTGTGATAGTTTTTGATTTAAAGTTTATTTTGTGTGATAGTAACATAGCCATCCCAGATCTATCTTCCTTCCTTCCTTCCTTCATTCCTTCCTTTCTTTTTCTGTCTCTCTTTCCTTCTTTTTTGTTACTATTTGCATGGGATATTTTATTCTATGCTTTAACTTTCAAGTAACTTGTGTCTTTTGAAATCAAGTGAGTTTTTTGCGGACAGCATATACTTGGATTATGGTTGTTTTTAAAGTCCATTCTGCCAATGTTTATCTTTTTATTGGAGAGCTTAATCCACTTACTTTTTCAAAACTTACTGATGAGGAAGAACTTAATTCTGTCTGTTTCCTGCTTGTTTTCTGTATGTCTTATGCATTTTTTGCCCCTGATTTACTCCATTACTGACTTCTGTGCTTAGCCGATTTTCTTGTGGTGAACTCTTGATTCCCTTTTCATTTCTTTTTTTTTTTTTTTTTTTTTTTTTTTGCGGTACGCAGGCCTCTCACTGCTGTGGCCTCTCCCATTGTGGGGCACAGGCTCCGGACGCACAGGCTCAGCGGCCATGGCTCACGGGCCCAGCCGCTCCACAGCATGCGGGATCTTCCCGGACCGGGGCACGAACCCGTGTCCCCTGCATCGGCAGGCGGACTCTCAACCACTGCGCCACCAGGGAAGCCCCCTTTTCATTTCTTTTTGCATATAGTCTATTGATATTTTCTTTGTGGTTCTCAAGAAGATTCCATTTACCATTCTAAAGTTAAAACAATATAATTTCAATTGAAACCAACTTCAGTAGCACACAGAAACTCTGTTCCTCTACAGTTCCATTCCTCCTCTTTACATTATTGTTGTCACAAATTACACCTTTATACTTTGTGAGCCCAAAAACATGGATTTATGATTATTTTATGCATTTGTTTTTTCAATCATGTAAGAAATAAAAAGTAGAGTTACAAGCCAATAACACAATACTGGCTTTAGTATTTGCCCATGTATTTATCTTTACTGGAGATTTCTATTTCTTTCTACAGCTTCGAGTTGCTGTCTAGTGTCCTTTCATTTCAACCTGAAGGTTCAATTTAGCATTTCTCCTAGGGCAGTGGTAGGAAGCTGTAAAATAAATGCCCTCAGCCTTTGTTCATCTGGGAATGCGTTAATTTCTCCCTAAGTTTTGAAACCAGTTTGGCCAAATATAGAATTCTTGGTGGACAATTTTTTTTCTTTCAGCACTTTAAATATGTCTGGCCTCTTGCTTCCGTGGTTTCATATAGGAAATTAGCTCTAATCTTTCTGAGGATCCCTGCTTTGTAACAAATTTCTTTTTTCTTTCTCCTTTGGGAGAAAAGATTCTTTCTGTGTCTTTTGGCTTCTGAGAGTTTGATCGTACTGTTTCTTGCTGTGGGGTTCTTTGAGTTTCTCTTAGTCCTGAAATCAGCCAAAGATTTATAGCAACCAAACACATACTGAACCAGGGAAGAGGCAATTTGAAAATGGCAGGAAAGCTTTGTGGCATTTTTACTTGCCCTTGCCCCATCCACTGTTAGTGTAGTGATGGTCTTAAAGTGGTGGAGTCTTAATGCAGTGATAGTCTGAAAGTAGCAGCAGACCATTCCTAGTATGGGACCCTCAATCCTGCTTCAGGAGGGAGCAGAAGAGACCGTACTGTCAGATTATCATGTGTATCTGTTCTAACCTGTCTGGGAGCTACCTGAAGGACTGACACAAGATGCTTATCTCTGTCTTAGCTAACTTGGAACACAGTCTGGAAAAGCAGCGGTCATTGCTCCAGAAAAGTGCAAGGTGAACTAACAAAGCACAGATGGCTGGGGCAGAAGACTGTGCATTGAAATACACTAGACCACAGAAGATGCAGGAGCCAAAGTTGGGGGAGATTCTTTGGGAAATTAGAACCTACAAAAAGTACACATGTGCCCAGAGAAATTCAGAAAGCCACATGCATACTCAAGATAAGATGCATGTTCTGAAAACACCAGAGGAGTCTCTAAGCTTTGACCATGGGTTGAGCCCTGAACTCAATGCAGGTCAGCTAAATGTTGAAGGAGTGATCCATCAATCTGCACAATGGGCAGAGGTGTGTGGTTTTGAGTGTGCATGTGGATGTGCTTGTGTATATTTGTTTTTGTTTGTTTTAGTTGCAGGAATTCAAGGAAATCTCTGTCAAAACATTAGCTAAACATGAACTAAAGGAACAGAGACTTCAGTGCGTACATACAATAAGGAAAACAGTCATTGCAAAAATAGTTTGGAAAGGTCCCTAAACAAACAGACTACTACAGCCTTCAACAATCAAAAGCCCAGAAAACCCTGGGAAAGTGGGAGAATCTGATTTCCATAGATACTACATTATAATATTTGAAAGACAAATTTTCAACCAAAAAAATCACAAGGTATACAAAGACATGGAAAAGTATGGTCCATTTAAGAAAACAAATTAATTGATGAAACCATCCCTAAGGAAGCCCAGACATTTCTCCATTGCATATTCTTGCCTCCTTTTTCATAGACTCATTGACCATAAGTGCATGGGTTTCTTTCTGGGCTCTGTATTCTGTTCCAGTAATCGATGTTTTGTGCCAGTACCACACTGTTTTGATTACTGTAGGTTTGTAGCACAGTCTGAAGCCAGGGAGCATGATTCCTCCAGTTGCGTTCTTCTTTCTCAAGACTGTTTTAACTATTCAGGATCTTTTGTGTTTCCATACAAAGTTTAAAATTATTTGTTCTAGGTCTGTGGAAAATGCCCTTGATATGTTGATACAGACTGCATTGAATCCGTAGATTTCCTTGGGTATGATGGTCATTTTAACAATATTAATTCTTCCAATCCGTGACCATGGTATATCTTTCCAGCTGTTTGTGTCATCTTTAATTTCTTGTATCAGTGTCGTATAGTTCCCTGGGTACAGGTCTTTTACCTCCTTAGGCAGATTTATTCTTATGTATTTTATTCTTTTTTACGCGATTGTAAATGGGATTGTTTCCTTAATTTCTCTTTCTGATAGTTCACTGTTAGTGTATAGAAATACAATAGATTTCTATATATAAATTTTGTATCCTGCAAATTTACCAAGTTCATTTTTGAGCTCTAATAATTTTTTGATGGTGTCTTTCAGATATTCTATGTATCATGCCATCTGCAAACAGTGACAGTTTTACTTTTTCTTTTCCATTTTGGAGTCCTTTTATTTATTTACTTTCTTGCCTGATTGCTGTGGCTAGGACTTCCAAAACTACCTTCAATAAAAGTGGTGAGAGTGGGCATCCTTGTCTTGTTCTGGATCTTAGGGGAAATGCTTTCAGCTTTTCACCATTGAGTATGTTAGCTATGGGCTTGTCATATATGGCCTTTATTATGTTGAGGTATGTTCCCTCTATGCCCACTTTCTGGAGAGTTTTTACCATGAATGGATATTGAAGTTTTTTCAAAAGCTTTTTCTGCATCTCTTGAGATGATCATATGGTTTTTAGTGTTCAATTTGTTACTGTGATGATGAGAGACCTAAGACAGCTACAGAGGCTAAGTGACCTTTCCTTCCCTGAATGGGTAGGTATCCTTGTTCTGCCTTCTAATTGAGTTAGTATCTGAGTAAAGAACTGCCAGGTGTCATTTAGTTCACAATACACTGCTGTGGCAATATAGAAATGAATTTGCCTAGATCATTTGACTTTTCTAAATTATAGTAAATGAATATACTGAATGAATACTTCAACTTAAGGAAATGTTCTTAAAAATATATTAATGTAGGCAGTTCAGCGGAGAATTGAAAGCAAAACAAATAACTCAGGTAAAGGGTTGAAATTAAGGTACACTCAGTTGTATCCAGTTTCCTTTTGTAAATCTCTCTTTTTAATTAGAGTGGACAATCACTGGAGAATATCTGACTTGGGGCTAAGGAAATCTAAGCCTTCTTGGCCACATTGTATTCTCTTAGGTCGTTTAATAAAGACACCAGTTGGGTTGCTGAAAAAGTAGTGGGAAAAATGAATCCCTCACATCCAAAGGGCGGCTCTTGAAAATATGTGGATTGTTGTAGTCATTTTGCTCTTCTGGCCTCAGAAGTTCTAATCTTAACCTTAGCCCTTCATGCAGAGAGACTTTTTAAACCAATTCCCACATTACTCATTATGTGACTGTTGAATAAGAGAAACCCAGCTCTTTTCTTTTTTTTTTTTTTTTTTTTGCGGTATGCGGGCCTCTCACTGTTGTGGCCTCTCCCACTGCGGAGCACAGGCTCCGGACGCGCAGGCTGAGCGGCCATGGCTCACGGGCCCAGCCGCTCTGCGGCATGTGGGATCTTCCCGGACCGGGGCCCGAACCCGCGTCCCCTGCATCGGCAGGCGGACTCTCAAACACTGCGCCACCAGGGAAGCCCCCCAGCTCTTTTCTTATGCTTTCAACCAGTTATCTTCTTCAAAAATTTGTTTGGATTGTTATACCTTAATCTTCCCGGCAAGGGACTTATGGGAAGGTTCTTATTGTTTGAAAGTTTGGTGCCAGTATCTGCAAAGAAAGAAGAAAGTAAAGAAGGAAAGGTGTGTTTATCAATCATCCCAATAGTGAAGGTGTGTGAAAGCAACTTTTGAAAAAGTTAATCTGTCAGAGTTTAGCTGTATTATTACATTTTATTTTATTCATTGAACATAAATAATTATCAATGAATCCTTTCTAGATTTTCTAGTTTCCCAAAGTTCCCTGTATTCACATTCTAAGCTGAAAAATGGTATTTTAAGTCACTGTTCTCCACCTTATATTATTTATAATCACTCCTCATGACCTCTTCCTTCAAAGAAACGTGATCCTGAGAAGTGTCCTTTGTTTGTCTTTGTGGAATAAGTGATGGGGAGGCATCCTGGAGACCTGTGAGATGTTTAAATTGTGGCCTAATGAAACTAGGATGGAGAGTTCTGGAAAGATCTGGAAAGATGGCTGGTAGAGTGTGGCCAGATGTGGGAGAAGAGAGACGTACAGAGAGAGGGAGAGGAAATTTTCAGAGGGAGAAAATTAAACAAAGAATTCAATAAGTTTTGTTGTGTGGTGTGGGATGCAAGCCTTTCTCTCTCCCTTTCCTTCACAATCTCTTTGTTAAAGACTGTGTTTTTCATTAGTTTTACTAAGATAGGATTTGCCGTTTTGTTTGGATACTGAGAATGGACCCATGGAAACAGTTACATTTGGGTTATCTCTGACTATCTTTAATGAAGAACATAAATATCGGCCACACTATCTATGCACATGCTATCACCATGCCTTTTTTGTTCTCTGTTCATATATCTAAGTCCTCTTCTTTAAGGTCAATCTCAAATCTCATCTGAAATATACATTTATTGATAGATTCAACCCATAATGAACTGTCCCTTCTTTGTCCTCCTTATGCTCTGATTATCTATAAAAACTAATTTTTGAACTTAGAAACTGTCCAATATGATATATTATGATAATATGATATATTAGTTATTTCATCAGCATCCTCAACACAGTTATAAGCTTTTGTGGGGCTGGGATCATACATTCTGTAATTTTTCTCAGTACTTACACTTACTTTGATAAAAAGCGCATTCATTCATCTAAACATCATTTATTGAGTGTTAATTAAATGTCTCAACTCAGTAAATATTGTTTGAATAAATGCATGCATGAATGAGGGAGTATGCAATAAGTAGCCTAATGTACCGCCCAATGTGAAAAAACCAAAAACATAAACACAAAAGCAAGCCAAAAAGTGGACCAGGACTTTCTGTAAAATATCCTGCTTTTTGTTGGATGAGGCCATGAAAATCAAGATGCTCCTGAAAGGTCTTAAGAGCTGACCAAGAATAGTAAACAAATGAAATTCTCTCAGGCTTATTCAACCCTATCACTGGACACATTTATACCTCTCAGGAATGTTATTAAAATAAGAGATTAATAAAGCTTTTAGAGATGAGTTGATAAATCTCTAAATATTTAAATCTTCATTTCCTCCTAGGTTTCTCTATTTTGGGTTTCCAAAAGATTTCAAGAAACCACAGGATAATTAAAAAATTAGACATTATCTTTCTTACCTTCATGTTTTTTGATGGCAAACACCGTTTTATTTTCTCCATAGTGCCGCCCAATTTCCACCAGTACAGTTCTTAAGTGAATTTTGCTCTGGATGGTGGGATATATAAGATGTAAATGAATTGTTTGTATATGTTTTCGAATTCTTCAAAAGGGCCTGGCCATGGAAATGCATTGAATATTACGTAAATAACTAAAGTAACTTCCTCAGAATTATTATTCTATTCTGGTTAGGATACTCTCTGCTCTGGTTTGTTAAAATTTCCCTCTAGAGTGGTTTTAATTTTGTTTCTGATAGGGTCCTAGGATTTATTGCCACACCCATCCTGCATCTGTTTTTCTTTGAATTACTCTCCTTGCAGTTTCTGATTCCTACAGGGCCTTCCAGGTTAGTGACAACCTGGCCATCACAACTCTGGGAAGGACAGGCCTACTTTTCAGAGGTGTTGATGTTTTCTGTACCTGAAGGTTTTCAAGAGATATCAGTCTTCCTCACCATCTCCCTTGGCCCTCTTAATGGACTAAGCAGTTCCTCATGAAATTTCTGTAGGATATCTGTACTAACTTCTCAATATTGTTCCATCCTGAGTCTAAATTCCTGGCCTCAAGGTAATGTTAGATTTCTAGCTCCAGCCCCTATTTACATAAGGCCTATACTAAGGAACGGAACCCATACACATCAGTCTGCTCTTATTTCTCTGGATTTAATTTGTCTGTTACTTTCTGAAACATGCAGGTGTTCCTTTCTTTCTTTTAATCTCAGCTATGTGCTTTTAACTTTTTCAAAATTGACCCAGAATTTACATGTGTCTCCAATAAGAGTACATTAAATTGAGCTTAGTCTGCTCTTCTACTGGCATATTTGATACCCAAATAATTTGCTACTTAACTGGATTCAGTTACCTGTATTTTCAGGCACCTAAAACTCACCATGTTCCAAATTTCCCCCTTTATTGTTAGTAATTTTCTTGGGAATCTGGATATCATTAGACAGAATAAAGTTAGTGAGTGGCCCAGGAATGCCTGAAATTTTGTTTGTCAGAGTGGCCAGAGAAAGTTAAGCAAAGAAGAAAACCAAATGAAAAGCAGAATCACATTATTATGGCTGAGACAAGATTCCATGCAGAGCTCTCTGTGGAGCTGGGTTGGGTCATAACTTATGCCAGAGCTCTAGGAGGGGTTGACACCATCTCATGCCAAGCTCTCAGTTCTGGGCTAATGTCAACTCTGGTCCACTCTATGGAGTGGAAACTTTGGAGGAATGGCCAATGTGTTCCACGGTGTAGGAAGAGGGAAATTGTGAATGTTACTTTCTAAATTGTGGAGGAACTAACCACTGTAAATGTGCCTTGAACTATGGTGTTTAATTTGACCAGTCAGATCAATGGCTTTCCCCTTGAATGAAATGCTGCTACGTATATGAGTGGAAAAACAAAACTGGTGTAAGGAATAGATAACTAGTGGGAAGCAGCCGCATAGCACAGGGAGATCAGCTCTGTGCTTTGTGACCACCTAGAGGGGTGAGATAGGGAGGGTGGGAGGGAGGGAGATCCAAGAGGGAAGAGATATTGGGACATATGTATATGTATAACTGATTTACTTTGTTATAAAGCAGAAACTAACACACCATTGTAAAGCAATTATACTCCAATAAAGATGTTAAAAAAAAAACTAGTATAAGGAGATGGAGAGACTGGGAGTCTTATTTTCCCAGCAATTAACTTTTCCTCGACCATGACCTTCCCTTTGAGTCTCCTAGACCTTGGGGATGATTGCAACCCCTTGGGTTGGGTGATGGCAACCCCATCTTCACTAGAACCTCTATAGTTAACTTTGATTTTTCCCACTCCGTCTATCCATCCCATGTATGCAGTCAGACATTTGATCTTGGACTTTTACTGACAAAATATCCTTGAATATAACCATTTCTTTTCACTCCCACTGCTACTGCTTTTGTCACTGCCTTAACTAGGCCTTTATCTTTAAGTCCTTTATATAAATATATAAATAAAATATACAAATAAATAAAATATAATATTAATTCTGATGATTTTAAAGTCTTTTCTTGATAAAGACTTTTCCTGATAAAGATACACAATATCTTATATAAATATTTTTGTATTATCTGTTCCTTTCTTAGAATTTTAGTCAAATGATTCTATCTCTTGGTATGTCTAGAACTTTTTGATTGAATGCTGACTATTTTATTTGGCTTTTAAAATTTTTCTCCGTGGAAATGTTGTTTTGCTTCCAAATATTTTACTCTACCTGGAAGTAGCAAATCTTCAAATTACAATTTTTTAAATGCTTTCAAATATCAATACTATAGGTGTCACAAAATCTAGAAAAATGACATTTGAAAATTCACTACTGCCAGATGTGTCTCTATAAAACTTTTTCCCCACTCTTGTAGCTATATATTCTTTAACTGCCTCCTCATATGACAGTTTATGTGTTTTAGAAATAAAATTTTCAGAAATAAACTTTGTAGTTTATAGACATAGATTTCTTTTAACATGGTTGATTAGAGTTTGCTTTTAGTTATTAATAGTTTAGAAAAGTTTATTTCAGCGTCACAATTTATTATTGATAATGTCACATTAATTTTCATTGTTAACTTTGAGAAAACCTCTATGGATTACTTCCTCATAACTATTTACTATTATAAATGCATTACTGATTTCACTACTGCTATAGGATTGTGCATTACAGGAATTCTGATAAAATACTCATTCACACCATTCCATTACACACATTATTGATGGGCTATATTCTTTTATTTATTTATTTATTTATTTATTTTTGACTGTGTTGTGTCTTCATTGCTGTGCGCAGGCTTTCTCTAGTTGCAGCGACTGGGGGATACTCTTTGTTGCGGTGTGCAGGCTTCTTATTGCAGTGGCTTCTCTTGTTGCAGAGCACGGGCTCTAGGCACGCAAGCTTCAGTAGTTGTGGCTCGCAGGCTCAGTAGTTGTGGCTCACGGGCTCTAGAGCACAGGCTCCATAGTTGTGGCACACAGTCTTAGTTGCTCCGCGGCATGTGGGATCTTCCCGGACCAGGGCTCGAACCCGTGTCCCCTGCATTGGCAGGTGGCTTCCTAACCACTGTGCCATCAGGGAAGCCCCTGGAGTTTATTGTTTTTTTTGTTTTTTTGTGTTTGCGGTATGCTGGCCTCTCACTGTTGTGGCCTCTCCCCGTTGCGGGGCACAGTCTCCGGACATGCAGGATCAGTGGCCATGGCTCACGGGCCTAGCCGCTACACGGCATTTGGGATCTTCCCGGACCGGGGCACGAACCCGTGTCCCCTGCATCGGCAGGCAGACTCTCAACCACTGCACCACCAGGGAAGCCCTGGAGTATATTCTTGACAGAAGGAAATGTCCGTTTTGACTAAGCATTGAAGAAAACTGAATCTTTGACTTATCTTTCACATGCCTGATGATTGAAATAATTTTCCACAGAATAACTTCTGGTTTTATACTTTTCAGTTCTTTTTTTCTTCTTCAAATGCACATGCTTTGAGAGCTGTGAAGTGCAAGACATGGCTATACTGTAAGGTGGTTTTTGTCCTTACATTTCTGTGTCTTGTGCTAGTTAAGTCAGTAGAGTAGTCAGTAAGAGTACTGGAAGTTATTCCTGTAATGGGATATTATATAGTCAATTACATATGGTGGTGTCTGAAAATCACATAATAGCCTCACTTAAAACATCTCCTTAGCCAGGTTTCAAAAAAGCCTGTGACCAATCCAATATGATCCAACATAGCGGACTATGATAGAAGGAAAATTGGCAAAGAAATAGACGCTGGTCTTACCTGATGGAAGTTAAAATATCTCACTTTTGACAATTTTGCAAAAACCTATAATTACATGAACTAATTTCTAGGGTTCTTCGTAGGACCTAAAAAGGAACCCATAGAGTTGTGGAACAACAATAGAAGCTACTGTGATGAGAAGCCCCGGCACCACAACAAAGAGTAGCCCCCGCTCACCTCAACTAGAGAAAGCCTGCACGCAGCACTGAAGACCCAATGCAGCCAAAATAAAAATAAATAAATAAAAATAAATAAATTTATCTTTTAAAAAGTAACACTCAGGTTTGAGTCATGAGAAATTTGATGAGGAGAAATTAGCTAATGTTTTCAGAACTTTTAAAATATCAAACTCAGTCTCTAAGATTTTAGCATCATATACAACATCGGTTACTTATTAGTGGTTTGGGAAGGCCAATTTAAAATTTTCTCATCTTACTGTATTGAAATTCATGGCCCTAATGTTTTCCACGTTGACTATATGAATGATGAAGAAAAGTCAATCATGTATCTCATTTCCAACTGGACAGAAAACAATATTTTAAAAAGTGTTTGGACTACTGACTTTTGATTTCTTGTAAGGCAAATGGATTGGTAATTTTTATTCCCTGATTAGCAGAAAAATGGTGGAAGAGGGCAGGGTTAAGAATTAAGATTTCAAGAGCATGAGAGGTAGATGGCCAACCAGAGTTCCTAAGGTTCGGTGCCTGTAACCGTTGCCGCCGCTTAAGCCTGCCAAAGCAGTGGTAAGGCTGCTGCGCTCGTGTTTGCTACCTCTAGAAACATTCTTGCCAGTAGTGGCGGCAGCGGGACTCAATTACCCCCTTTTTTCACTCTCTCCAGAAGCTCCAGATGGCGTCTTCCGTGGGCAACGTGGCCGACAGCACAGAACCAACGAAATGTATGCTTTCCTTCCAAGGGTTAGCTGAGTTGGCACATCGAGAATATCAGGCAGGAGATTTTGAGACAGCTGAGAGACACTGCATGCAGCTCTGGAGACAAGAGCCAGGCAATACTGGTGTACTTTTATTACTTTCATCTCTACACTTCCAGTGTCGAAGGCTGGACAGATCTGCCCACTTTAGTACTCTGGCAATTAAACAGAACCCTCTTCTGGCAGAAGCCTATTCGAATTTGGGGAATGTGTACAAGGAAAGAGGGCAGTTGCAGGAAGCAACTGAGCATTACCGGCATGCATTGCGTCTCAAACCAGATTTCATCGATGGTTATATTAACCTGGCAGCCGCATTGGTAGCAGCAGGCGACATGGAAGGGGCAGTACAAGCTTACGTCTCTGCTCTTCAGTACAATCCTTATTTGTACTGTGTTCGCAGTGACCTGGGGAACCTGCTCAAAGCCCTGGGTGGCTTAGAAGAAGCCAAGGCATGTTATTTGAAAGCAATTGAGACGCAACCGAACTTTGCAGTAGCTTGGAGTAATCTTGGCTGTGTTTTCAATGCACAAGGGGAGATTTGGCTTGCAATTCATCACTTTGAAAAGGCTGTCACCCTTGACCCCAATTTTCTGGATGCTTATATCAATTTAGGAAATGTCTTCAATGAGGCACGGATTTTTGACAGAGCTGTGGCAGCTTACCTTTGTGCCCTAAGCTTGAGTCCAAATCATGCAGTGGTACATGGCAACCTGGCTTGTGTATACTATGAGCAAGGCCTGATGGATCTGGCAATAGACACCTACAGGCGAGCTATTGAATTGCAACCACATTTCCCTGATGCTTACTGCAACCTAGGAAACGCTCTCAAAGAGAAGGGCAGTGTTGCTGAAGCAGAAGATTGTTATCATACAGCTCTCCGGCTGTGTCCCACCCATGCAGACTCTCTGAATAACCTAGCCAATATCAAAGGAGAACAGGGAAACAGTGAAGAGGCAGTTCGCTTGTATCGTAAAGCATTAGAGCTCTGCCCAGACTTTGCTGATGCCCATTCAAATTTAGCAAGTGTATTGAAGCAGCAGGGAAAACTGCACGAAGCTCTGATGCATTATAAGGAGGCTATTCGAATCAGTCCTACCTTTGCTGATGCCTACTGCAATATGGGAAACACCCTACGGGAGATGCAGGATGTTCAGGGAGCCTTGCAGTGTTATACTCGTGCCGTTCAGATCAGCCCTGCATTTGCGGATGCCCACAGCAATCTGGCTTCCATTCACCACGATTCAGGGAATATTCCAGAAGCAATTGCTTCTTATCGCACTGTTCTGAAGCTTCAACCTGACTTTCCTGACGCTTATTGTAATTTGGCTCATTGCCTGCAGGTTGTCTGTGATTGGACAGACTATGATGAGCGAATGAAGAAGTTGGTCAGCATTGTGGCTGACCAGTTGGAGAGGAATAGGTTGCCTTCTGTGCAGCCTCATCATAGTATGCTCTATCCTCTTTCTCATGGCTTCAGGAAGGCTATTGCTGAGAGGCATGGGAACCTCTGCTTGGCTAATATAAGTGTCCTTCATAAACCACCGTATGAATATCCAAAAGACCTGAAGCTCAGTGATGGTCGACTGCATGTAGGATACGTGAGTTCTGACTTTGGGAATCATCCTACTTCTCATCTTATGCAGTCTATTCCAGGCATGCACAATCCTGATAAATTTGAGATATTCTGTTATGGCCTGAGCCCACATGACGGCACAAACTTCCGAGCGAAGGTGATGGCAGAAGCCAATCATTTCATTGATCTTTCTCAGATTCCATGCAATGGGAAAGCAGCTGATCGCATCCATCAGGATGGTATACACATCCTCGTAAATCTGAATGGTTATACCAGGGGTGCTCGAAATGAACTCTTTGCTCTCAGGCCAGCTCCTATTCAGGCAATGTGGCTGGGGTACCCTGGGACTAGTGGCACGCTTTTCATGGATTATATCATCACTGATCAGGAAACTTCACCTGCTGAAGTTGCTGAGCAGTATTCTGAGAAACTGGCTTATATGCCCCATACTTTCTTTATTGGTGATCATGCTAATATGTTTCCTCACCTGAAGAAAAAAGCCGTCATCGATTTTAAGTCCAATGGGCACATTTATGACAATCGGATTGTGCTGAATGGCATCGACCTCCAAGCATTTCTTGATAGTCTATCAGATGTGCAAATAGTCAAGATGAAATGTCCTGATGGAGAAGACAACGCAGACAGCAGTAATACAACTCTTAATATGCCTGTCATTCCTATGAATACTGTTGCAGAAGCAGTTATTGAAATGATTAACAGAGGACAAATTCAGGTTACAATTAATGGATTCAGTATTAGCAATGGACTGGCAACTACCCTGATCAACAATAAGGCTGCCACTGGAGAGGAGGTTCCCCGTACCATTATTGTAACCACACGTTCTCAGTACGGGTTACCGGAAGATGCCATTGTGTACTGTAACTTTAATCAGTTATACAAACTTGACCCATCTACTTTGCAGATGTGGGTAAATATTCTGAAGCGTGTTCCCAATAGTGTACTGTGGCTGTTGCGTTTTCCAGCAGCAGGAGAAGCTAATATTCAACAGTACGCACAAAATATGGGCCTTCCCCCGAACCGTATCATTTTTTCCCCTGTTGCTCCTAAAGAGGAACATGTTCGGAGAGGCCAGCTGGCTGATGTCTGCTTGGACACTCCACTCTGTAATGGACACACCACAGGGATGGACGTCCTTTGGGCAGGGACCCCCATGGTGACTCTGCCAGGAGAGACTCTTGCTTCCCGAGTTGCAGCTTCCCAGCTCACTTGTTTAGGCTGTCTTGAGCTGATTGCTAAAAATAGACAAGAATATGAAGAGATAGCTGTGAAACTGGGAACTGATGTAGAATACCTGAAGAAAATTCGTGGCAAAGTCTGGAAGCAGAGAACATCTAGCCCTCTGTTCAACACCAGACAATACACGATGGAACTAGAGCGGCTCTATCTACAGATGTGGGAGCATTATGCAGCTGGCAACAAACCTGATGACATGATTAAGCCTGTTGAAGTCACTGAGTCGGCCTAAATAATGACTGTGTGCCCAGGAGAATTACCCCTGTAGCTGAGCCTCAACCTTCTGGGGGAAGGGGAACTACTTTTTCAATATCATGTTGCAGATGGGTGACACACAATGATAAGAAATAGCACAGCCAGACTCGCTTCCTGCATGATCATGACAGGGAGAGACACAAGAGATGGGAAACTGCTGTTCCACAAGGAGATTCCATCGAATTTTGCCGCAGCCAGGTGTCTGGAAGGTCTGGAAGGTAAGTCTGGAAGGTCTGATCTCCCTTGGTCTTCCAGGGGATGGATGGTTAGTGTGGAAGGGAGATAGAGATTGCCCAGCCATTTTGTGATTATCATGGATGGATTGAGTCTTCTGAGTTAATTTTTTTCTTTCTATTTTGGGTATTGGAGCTTTTAAAAATGTTTGGTTTCAGGTATTTTTACTCATGTGAAGTGTATATGATTCTCTTGAGATAAGGTGTTAAGCTGAAATATTCCTTGTTTTAGTTTCTGAACTCTACAGATAAATGGGGACTTTGCTGGTGTAGTCTTTTTCTAGGTTTTATAAACCATTTGAGCCTGTATCAGTCATTTTAGTGTCTGACATAACGTTTGGAACTCTCAGTGCTTTGTTGGTTTGTAGATGATGGCTTCAATCCTTTTTCTGGTCCGTTTCCTTCTTCCCTTCCCCCCACTTTAAAAATTCTCCTGTAACTTGGCTAACAAAAAACCAAGTCTGATTCAAAACCTCCCAGAGTGTTTCTCTTAAACACATCATCTGGTGCCAAATGAAGACTCTTAGGAGTGCTTATTAATTATGAAGGGCACAGTTGTGGTACTGTCACGGATGATAATAATAATGGATTTTTGGCCTAGAGTTTTGTCCTATTTCACCAGTGTTTTACTGTTGACTGCCCCTCTATGCTGCTTCCAAAAGTGATAGTGTGTGATAAGATGTTTACTTTCATTTCTAAAGTTTGTTTTTTTTTAGGTGAGTCCTGTTCTTCCTTTTTCTTTCAGCAGAAATGAAATTCCAGGTAAGTATAAGTATTCAAATATTTGATCAGTAATTCACAGTTATCTCCAGTACATTAAATAACTTTCATCAAAAAACATGTTATAGGTAAAAAGTTCTGAAGGACCAGCTATGTATATGATAATTATGTTTCAGGCCTTCTAGGGTATTATATATAATAACTTGTCTTCTGGTCGTGGTCTTGAAGTCTTTATGGATTCAGCCTCAGTAGTAGCGAACTGCACTGCTACTTGGTTTGGAGTACAAATTAGACTTTAACCCTCCTGGAGGTTGAGTTTTTGGTATTGAAAACCATAGGAATGAAATTATTGTATTTCAACAAAGGATCGAGGGCTTGAGGCTTAAACAAGCCAACATATGTGTGGGAAGCAGTCAGCCTTGAGAGCACCTTCGGACATGCCAGGCATGCCGCTGCTGCTCGAAGGGACTGTCCCTACTTGTTCCCCTCCTTGTTCCATTCCATGGGAGATAAATCACCAGGGCCCAGAAATCAGAAAGAAAGTAAAATGAGACAAGCAAAGCTGTCTCCTCCCTGCACATGCAGGTTATTTTGGATGATTCTGGGCTTATGGGTTTTCTCCCAGGGAAGTTAACCTTGAGCCGAGACAGTCATTAGATAATGTAAACCACCGTCTGGCAACCTTCCCTTTTCTAGTCTATATAATCTGCACCTGTAGCATAATAAAACTTACCTTGCAACCATCAGTTGTCTTGGTCCTTCTGACCCCATTCGTCGGTGCTACTTCAGTTCCTTACACCGTCCCTTCTGACCCTGGGTGGTGAAATCCTCTTTCTCCGGCTGGTCCATGGCAAGTGGTGACCGAACAGGGACCTGAAGCATGAAGGCAATTAAAAGGAAAAGAAAGTGCAGGTAAGAGAACCCTTATGCAAAATATGTGTGGCCACGAGTAAAAGTGAAACTAATAGAGGCATAAGGCAACAGTCAGAAGTAAAATAAGATGGGGCAAAAGGGCTCAAAGGAGCGTGAATTATTTGCTCAGGTTTTACTTTCGATGCTTATAGCTCGGGGTAATAAAGTTTCTACCTCACAGTTGACTGAATTTTTGCAGCATATCCATGATGTATCTCCCTGGTTTCCTGATGGCGGCTCTGTGACAGAAATCTGGCAGAAAGTTGGAGAAGATTTAAAAAATTATTATGAGTCTCGAGGGCCTACTCATACTGCTGTTGTTACATTTAGTTTGTGGAATCTGATAAAAATATGTTTAGGTTCTTCTCATGATAGTGTTGATTTGAATGTAAAGTCAGAAAAACATAAGCCTCTGACAGAAGACAAGACTGTATTATCAGCTACTGTGTCGCCACTTCCTAAACCGAAAGAGCTAATTAATTTAAATATTTCAGATGAAGAGGAACAGTTTGACTTAACCGATGAGGCTTTTAAACATAAAAGAGAGAGAAAAAAAAACATAAAAGAGAGAATCATCCTGAGGATGATTTTCTAATGGCTATGACAGATAAGTCAGTGAAAAAGCTGCAAATTAGTAAGGACTGTCTTCCTCAAAAATCTACATCTGTAAAAATGCTCAGTCTCTTGCAACGTGCTGTATAAGCAGCAATAAAACGAGGAGAAGATCCTATTTTCTGTTGTCCTGTCATAGAAAGACCTGATCCTAATAATCCTCAACAGGCTATTAGGGAGCATCAGGCTCTTCCTTTTAAAGTTTTGAAAGATTTAAAATCTGCTTGTGCTCAATATGGGCCCACTGCTCCTTTTACTACTGCTATGGTTGACACTATTGCAGGAGAAGCTCTTTCCCCCGCTGATTGGAAGTCTATTGCACGAGCTTGTTTAAATGGTGGAGATTATTTAATATGGAAGTTTGATTTTTATGAACGGGCTGCTGAACAAGCAGAAAAGAATGCTACCCATGATATTCCGGTGGATTATCATATGCTGATTGGGGAAGGACCATATATTTCTTTACAAGATCAACTAACTTATACCTTTGTTGCTTATCCTCAAATAAATCATTTGGCATTACAAGCCTGGAGGAAATTACCTCCTACACACAAAACTGAGGATCTTTCAAAAATGAGACAGGGACCTGATGAACCATATGCTGATTTTGTAGATAGATTGTTACAGGCGGTGGGGAGACTCATTGTGGATGGACTCACTGGTACAATTGTAGTTAAGCAACTTGCTTTTGAAAACGCTAATAATGCAGGTCAGGCTGCGATTCGACCTTGGAGAAAACGGGGAACACTGGAGGATTATATTCGCCTTTGTGCAGACATTGGGCCTGCTTATATACAGGGTGCTGCTATGGCTGCAGCATTAACTAAAGTGGGGTTTAAAAACAATCAAAAGAGAACAAAGACTAGTTTTCAATGTGGAAAGGCAGGTCATTTTGCTGGAGAATGTGGATTTTTTCATTGTAACCCTGCTCCTTCCTTCCCTACTCCAAAGCCTCCAGATGGTCAGAAAATCCCTGGTTTATGCCCTAAATGCAATAGGGGAAAACGTTGGGCACGAGATTGTCACTCAGTGGCCCACAGGGATGGGACACCACTGTCGGGAAACTCCTCCCGGGGCCTTCCCCGGCCCCAACAAATAATAGGGGCAACGTCTGCGTATCCTCCTCAAACTATCAATCAGACATTAACCAAAAACAAAAACATACAATATCTTCGCTCTCCAGAGCAACAGCAGGAAGCACAGGACTGGACCTCAGTACCTCCGCCCGATATGTATTAACTCCTGCAATGG
Organism: Mesoplodon bidens; assembly: GCF_964165515.1. NCBI lineage: Eukaryota > Metazoa > Chordata > Mammalia > Artiodactyla > Ziphiidae > Mesoplodon > Mesoplodon bidens. Next base: position 1,466,219 of record NW_027672700.1, on the reverse strand, counting down.
GTCCTCAGGCCCTCTCTATGGGCATCTGTGGACCTTTACCCAAGGGTTTGATTGGACTGTTATTGGGAAGAAGTAGTGTCGCCATGAAGGGTTTAACTATTATGCCAGGACTCATAGACTCTGAGTACGAAGGAGAAATAAAAATCATGGCACAAACTATTAAAAATATAATAACGATTTCTCCTGGTGATAAAATTCCACAATTGCTACTTTTGCCCTTTGTACCTCATGGACAAATTTTACAACATCAAAAGAGAGAAACAAAGGCTTTTGGATCATCTAGTGCTGCCTACTGGATTCAGAAGATAGGGAAAGAACGTCCAGAAATGAAATGAACCATGAATGGAAAGGTTTTTTCAGGTTTTTTAGACACTGGAGCTGATGTCTCTGTTATGACGCAGATGCACTGGCCTAAACATTGGCCCGTTAGTCCTATTATTACAGAACTTCAAGGAATAGGACAGAGTTCTCCTATGCAAAGTAGTCAGTTATTATTATGGCAAGATAGTGAGGGCCATTCAGGATACTTCTAGCCTTATGTTTTGCCTGGGCTGCCTTTAAACCTCTTGGGCCAAGATATATGAAAAGAAATGGGAGTATTACTTTATAGTCCAAATTCTCACGTCTCTAATATGGTGTTGGATCAAGGATTTCTTCCCACAAAAGGGCTGGGAACAAATCAAAAAGGAACTGTCCATCCTATTGATGTGAAAATAAAAAGTGATAGACAAGGTTTGGGTTTTTCTTGGGGGCCTTGGATTCTCCTCCACTCACTGCTGATCCAATTACTTGGCTGAGTGATGACCCTGTATGGGTGGACCAATGGCCCCTCACAAAGGAGAAATTAGAAGCTGCAGAACAGTTAGTACTGGAACAATGCGGGCATTTAGAAATTTCCAATAGTCCTTGGAATACTCCTATTTTTATTATCAAGAAAAAGTCTGGAAAATAGAGGTTATTACAGGGTCTAAGAGCTGTTAATAAAACTATGCTAATAATGGGAGCTCTTCAACTAGGCCTACCCTCTCCAACAGCCATACCACACAATTATCATCTTTTAGTTATAGATTTAAAGATTGTTTTTTCACTATTCCTTTGTTTCCTGAAGATAGAAAACATTTTGCTTTTAGCTTGCCTTCCTTAAATTTTAAGGAACCCATGAGGAGATTTCAATGGAAAGTATTGCCTCAGGGCATGGCAAATAGTCCTACATCATGCCAAATATATGTGGCTCAGGCCTTAACTCCTGTGAGAAAAAGGTTTCCAACGTTATATCTCATACATTATATGGATGATATACTTTTAGCCACTGACAATATTTCTTGATTAGAGACTGCTTCTCAATTTTTACAACAATCCTTACAATCATTTGGCTTGGTCATTGCCTCAGAAAAAATTCAAAGACAATCTCCATTTTTCTATTTGGGAAAATATATTGATAACTCTACCATTAGGCCTCAAAAACTGCAAATTCGAGTTGATAATTTAAAAACATGAAATGATTTTCAAAAATTACTTGGAGATATTAATTGGCTAAGGCCTTCCTTAGAACTTCCTACTGCTCAGTTAGAGCCTTTACTTGATATTCTTAAAGGTGGCTCAGATCCTTCTACTTCACGCTCTATGACTCCAGAGGATTCCAAGCTTCCCAAATAGTTAATAGAGCTATCAGCTCTGCACAGTTAACTCGAATACATACTCACCTGCCCATGTCTTTAGTTGCTTGTCCAACACCTCATGTGCCTACTGCCATCTTATGGCAAACTGGTGGAATTATTGAATGGATTCATATGAAAACTCCATCCTCTAAAGTTATTAACCCTTATTATGAACTTATTATTAAGTTAATAATGCAAGGTAGAACTAGATGCTTACAACTTATAGGTCTAGAACCTTCTCAAATTATTATCCCTTATTCAGTTAGTCAACAAAATTGGCTTTTTCAACATAGTAATGAATGGGGTCTTGTTCTTGCAGGATTTTCAGGTACCTTGGAATGCCATTAGCCTGCTGATAAATTGATCCAATTCAGCAAACTTAACTCTTATATCTTTCCTTCTATAATTAGGCAACAGCCTATTCCTCATGTACCTTTGGTTTTTTACAGACGGTTCTTCTTCAGGAGTGGCTACTGTAATCATTGACGATGGAACAAAACTCATTAAACAAACTTCCTTGACTTCAGCTCAACGTGTTGAACTGTTTGCTGTCATTATGGCTTTTAAACATTTGCCTTCTATATCTTTTCATTTGTTTTCTGATAGTAAATATCTTATTAGCTTATTATTTCTTCTGGAGACTGCGACCAGAGGATATACTAATGACCCTGAATTATCATCGTCTTTTCGTTTGCTTCAACAGCTTATTCGTTCCCACGATGGTCCTGTTGCAGCTCTGCATATCCGTGCTCATTCTAACTTGTCTGGTCCATTGTCTAAAATGAATGGGACTGCAGATGTTTTAACTCGATCTAAACGTGATCTTTATCCTGTGCATTTTCCTCCCAAAAATAAAGTTAAAGTTACTCTTCCTCCTCAATCTCTTTTCCCTAAAGCAGGACATATCCCAATTTACCGTCCTCCTCCTTTCCGTTCGTCATGCTGTCAAGAATGGCTAAGGTATTGCATTCATTATCTTCATACTGTTGATACTCATGGTCCATGTCCTGGACACCCTCATATTATGGTAAGTTATGATCAAACTGCTTCACAAGCAGCACAACAATCGCATGCTTTACACCATCAGTCGGCAGCTACATTACGCAAACAATTTTCCCTTACTCGTGAAGCTGCCCTGACAAATTGTTAAGCAATGCCCACAGTGCTTACCTCACCTTCCTGTTCCACATTATGGTGTTAATCCTCGTGGATTATTACCTAGTCATTTATGGCAAATGGATGTTACTCATATCCCGTCTTTTGGGAAATTACAGTTTGTTCATGTCACTATTGATACTTATTCTGGTTTCCTCTGTGCTACAGCACAGACCCGAGAAGCTACTAAACATGTCATCACTCATTTATTACACTGTTTTGCTTTCATGAACCTTCCCAAAATTATTAAAACAGACAATGGGCGCACTTACACTAGTGTTGCTTTGCAACATTTTGTAATTCATTACAAATTACCAATATTACAGGCATTCCATGTAACCCTCAAGGACAAGGTATTATACAACGTGCAAATAGATCTTTAAAGCTAACTATTGAAAAAATAAAAATGGGGGAATTATATAGAACAACACTACATAACCTTATAAATCATGCTCTGTTTATTTTAAATTTTCTCACTGTTGACAGGGGAAAGGTTGGTGGCTGAGCCAAGATTGGCCTTTCAGTCTCTGGAGGTCCTCGGGAAAGATCCGCTAACCAGCACTTGGCGTGGTCCTGATCCTGTGTTGATTTGGGGACGTGGTCACGTGTGTATATTTCCCAGATCAGCTCCTGGACCTCTCTGGCTTCCTGAGCGCTTGCTTAGTCAAGCAAATAGATGGCTCGCCACAGCTCACAACTAGTTCAGAAGATGAAGAAGCTCTGCATCTCTCCCGAAAATTTGACAGTGTTGATTCAGCAAAAGAAGAAGAAGAGGAGACCACTTGCCAGGACGACTCAAAGGAGTGATGTTCCAACTTGGGGACAAATTAAACAATTGGTTTCACGAGCTCTAGAGTTAGTGAAACAACAGAATAATCCTGTTACACCTGTGACTTTATTTTTGGCTATGTTGGCAACCATTTCATGTGTTCCCTCTGTTAATGCAGCAACTTACTGGGCCTATGTACCTGATCCTCCACTATTAAAACCCATATCTTGGTCTGAAGCAGAGTTTCCTGTATTTTACAATGATACTGTTTATGGGCCTCTTATTGGGAATATAAAACAAATCAATATGTCTGTAAATTATACTAACTGGTTTAGTACCTATCCTGTCTGTCTTAGCCCATTGAATCTGGAAACTGGATGTGTAAAGGCTATTAGTTATGAGCATACAGATGTTTATGAGGGAACGGATCAATCAATTAGTTTGTCAGGCTCTCCAGGCATCCTTCGTTTTACAGGAACCAACATTACTCTTACATGCCCGGCTACCAGCCGACGAGAGGATCTTAAGGATACCATCATTTGCTATAAAAATGGGCAACCTATTAATATTAGAGGTCAAATCTCATACGCCTCACCACTTAGGGATTCCGCTATTACTATAGCCAAGGTTACAGGTGAAGATTCAGGAAATTATTTGTGTATGAAGCGTTTACTTGGAGGACAAGGGATACTTATGGCTGGACATATGGTTACTATTTTTAAGAGAAAATCAAAAAATCAATTTCCTCCTTTTATGACCATTAACTTTCCTGGATCCAATTTTGAATGTTGCAATGCATCTTGGAATAATAACCAAATATGGTGTACTATAGATTATACCTAGGGGTAAATTCTTATCTCTTGTTTCCCGTCATAGATAGGTTTATCGCATTTCAAAAGAACTGGGGTATATGGAAACTAGCTCTAACTTATTCCAATACACCTGTTATAACTTGTGTTGCTCCTCCATATACACTTTTGATTGGTTCTATTAGCATTGGTAATTCTTCCAAAGGAGGATATAATATTAGCTGTGTTCATTGTATTTTTACAGTTGTATGTTCCCTTCTGCAGGAACACAATCTGTGCTTATACTAAAGTAACCCATATATGTTATGGTGCCTGTACATCTGAGAGAACCTTGGTAGGAAGATACTGGAGTACAGGCATGGGTGGAACTCTCTAAAGCCTTGCAGAGAAGGAGATGCTTTATTGGGTGGCTAATAGTAAGTTTACTTGCCTTGGCTGCTCTGTCTGCTACCGCGGCTACCGCCTGTCTTGCTCTTTCACAGAGTATTAATCATGCTCACTTTGCTAATCAATTATCTCAAAATACCAGTCTTGCTTTATCTTTACAAAGTCACATAGATTTACAGATGAATAACAAGTTAGATGAATTTAAAAACGCAATTTGGGGGATTGGAGATCAGATGGCAGCATTAAAATTGAGGATGCGTTTAGCTTGTCATGAAAAGTATACATGGATTTGTGTTACTCCTTACAAGTACAATGACTGTATTTGGGAATGGGAAAAAGTAAAAATGCATCTGCTGAGTGTTTGGTCAGATAATAATATTAGTCTTGACCTTAAGAAATTAAATGCTGAAATTCAGGATATGCAAAATGCACATCTTGATGATATTTGGCAAGAAGATGTAATTAAAACTTTACTGGAGCATTTAAAGTGGTTAAACCCTCAGTCGTGGATTACTGGAGGGTTGTCAGGATTTATTACCCTGGCCATAATTTGCCTATTTTTGATAATAATCTTCTCATGTCTGTTTCGTATCCTCATGCAACAATATACTACTCTCGGCACTACGCTTCATGGAATTATTTTGCAGCAAAAATTAAAAAATAAAAAAGGGGGAACTGAGGGAAACAGTCAGCCTTGAGATCAGGCTATGGACATGCCAGGCATGCCGCCGCTGCTCGAAGGGACTGTCCCTACTTGTTCCCTTCCTTGTTCCATTCCATGGGAGATAAATCACCAGGGCCCAGAAATCAGAAAGAATGTAAAATGAGACAAGCAAAGCTGTCTCCCCCTTGCACATGCAGGTTATTTTGGATGATTCTGGGCTTATGGGTTTTCTCCCAGGGAAGTTAACCTTGAGCCAAGACAGTCTATAGATAATGTAAACCACCATCTGGCAACCTTCCATTTCTAGTCTATATAATCTGCAACCGTAGCATAATAAAACTTGCCTTGCAACCATCAGTTGTCTTGGTCCTTCTGACCCCATTCGTCGGTGCTACTTCAGTTCCTTACCCCGTCCCTTCTGACCCTGGGCGGAGAAATCCTCTTTCTCCGGCTGGTCCACGGCACATATGAATATACGTTTTTGTCTTGCTGTACTGCACGTATGCTGTCTAGTAACAGATATTTTGTCTGCTAGTAGTGTTGTAGATTATGTCTTTCCAAAGCGCTGAGGCAGTGCACCTATTCTGTAGTTGCAGCTGATGCCTGAATGTATCCTAGCTGACAAATTATTGATTAATAAGAACTTGAATTTCTAAAGATTAGTACTGTTAACCAAAATCTGAGCAAGGAGTCTCAAATGTAATTCTTAGCCAGAATTACATGTTAATGAACCATTTAACAGTGTAAATCGAGGAACATCAGTGTAAGGATTTCTTTTCATTTATTTTTTACCTGTTTGAAATATCAGTTAAAGGTTGGCAGCTTGGTTGCAGACGAACGGTCGTTTGAAGTTCACCAAACTACTTAATGTGGAATAGGATAACAGATTTCCAACGCCCTCAAGGCTGTGACCTTGCAGCCATTTTACACAGCACATCATCATCCTATAGGGATGAACCTTTCCCTGGCCCGAAAAGTAGCCGCTCTGTTGAAGCTTTGCTTATTGGAACAGGCTTTTGTTTCCAGGTTACATGTCTGTGGAAGACTTAATTCTGAATAGAAATATAGATATTACTGGAAACTAATTGTTTTTCTATTATACTCTGCTTTATCAAAAAAGTAAAACATTTAAATTGTGCTACAAAAATTCAGATGTTGTCTTGCAATCTTTAAACAATAAATGAATGATTTGCCCTTAAAAAAAAGAATTAAGCAGTTAAGCTGTTGGTCCCACATCAGACAAATCATCCTTATACCTCCTGTCAATATTGTTAACAGAGACTGTTACTTTATGAATCCTTATGATCCCGTGATTCTTTCTTTCACGTTTCAGGGCACAGCAGGTGAGAGAGTGGATTTGTTAAACTGGGTGGGTTTATCCTTCTTTTATGCGTTCATTCAATTTTATGTTCATTTACTTACTATACACATATGGCAATAGAAGCTGCTAAAGCAATCATTGCTATTCTGCAAAACAACAAGGCACAGAAGCAGATGTCTTATTTCCGAGATTTCTCCCCCCAGGATTATTGTGATTAAAGATACCTTCCCGCAGTTTCCTGGAGAGGACAAGGGGCTACTCGCTGGAGGTTTTTTAATGACTTGGAGAAAGGCTCAAATATGCCCCCATTATGGTAATCCACCCCAGGGGCAAACCACACAAGAATATTATGAATTTATTTTATTTTTCTATCCTTGCAAAGGTAATACTCAGCTCATTAGAATATGAAAACTATACTGTCAAATTTCAGAATTACATGGATGAAGAAAATCACCAAAGTGGCATCATATCATGTGTGTTATAGTTGTATTGACTATATTAACTATGTTGTGTTAACAATGTATTGTATAACTATATATTGAAAAGGCAAAATGCTGTACCTTATTTCAGAGAAAATAATTATGTTGGCAAACCCCAAACTGTACATTGTAGACGGGTCCTAGGAAAAGAAGATTTAATTCATAGTGGACAAGAGGTTAGCTTCTGTTTTCAGCCATGTGCTATTTCAAGAATTAAACATCATGAATAATACAGGATATAAGAGGAATAGTCTAAAGACGGAAAAGCACATTTTGATTAGGAAAGAGAATTTAAGGCTTAAGTCTTTATTTTTTTTTAAGGAAAACTGCCTTATTACTATGAGATAAGAAAATTGTTTCCTTCTTTTCTTCCTTGCTTTCTTCTTCTTCTTCTTTTCTTTAACCTTTTTTACTTTGGATATTTGGATATTTGACCTCTAAGCTGAGATGACTGGAAATGCCTCCTCTGGGCACTAAATGCTGACACCTCCTGATAAGAGGGAAGCTGCAAAGTAGAAGAATTGACGGTCAGTATGTTGATGTTGGTCTCAAGCACACTGATGTACATTTGTGTATTGGGGAAGGGGAGTGAAGCTTGAGAGTGGGCCAGTGGGGAGGGGTAAATATTTTGTGATGCTGTCTACCTATGGGCTTATAAAGTTTACAGCTGCATTAGGAGGACAAGCACTACCATTCGCATGAAAAGTAGGGCAGACGTCAGTTGCAAAAGCTTCTAGCCATACACATAGGGAAATACATAAATGATACACCTTATTGCATTCACCCATTCACCCTCCCCTGTTCACGCTAATTGGAAATTTCTATCCATTTCAGAGAAGTAACACAACTATCAATCATTTTCCCTGGCACGAATCTTCCAGGAGGAAGAAAATGGAACACGCCTAGCAGCAGAGCTCACGCACTAGCCCATGTGTCTTAGATTTAATATCTGATCACTAGCTGGATTGAAGCCAAGAGGTGGTTCACAAAGTTGCTGCATATTAGAATCACCTGGGGAACTCTGAGACCTCACCGTGCCCAGGCTCCTCCCTAGACCTACTGAATCAAAATCTCTGGGGCTGGGACCCAGACACCAAAGTTTCTCTTCAAAGCTCTTTAGGGAAAGGGATATGGGAACAGATGTATATGTATAACTGATTCAGTTTGTTATAAAGCAGAAACTAATTAAAAAAATATTTAATACTAAAAAAAAAAAAGAGCTCTTTAGGTAATTCATACGAGCAGCAAAGCTTGAGAACCAGCCCAATAACGGGAACAAACGTATTTCACACAGATAAAGTGGGGCAATTCATATGTTAAAAGAACATGAATATATATATATATTTTTTCTTTTTTTCTCTTTATTCTGTTTGTGTTTCAAATAGGCTTTTTTTTTCCTTCTGCAAAAAGCGTTATTGTTTCCATTTGGTCCAAGGCTTGGGAGAGTGCTCCAGGGCGGTTACAAAGCTGCCTAGTGGCTGCAGAGCTGGGCTTCGGGCAGAAGCTCTGACGCCAGAGGGGCTCCTCAGAGGCCGCTGGACTTCAGAGACTCCTGTTTGTGCTCGAGCGTGAGCCTTTCGAAAAGATACTCGCCCAGCACAGCCTGCGGACCAGCCAGCCTGCGGAGGTTGGTCAGGTGGTTGCCCATCTTCTTGATGAGTTTCAGCTGCTCCTCCAGGAAGCGGCTCTCCACGAAAAGATACTCGCCCAGCACAGCCTGCGGACCAGCCAGCCTGCGGAGGTTGGTCAGGTGGTTGCCCATCTTCTTGATGAGTTTCAGCTGCTCCTCCAGGAAGCGGCTCTCCAGGAAGTCACAGAGGTGAGAGTCTGCGCGGGCAGGACCCAGGGCGCGCAGATCCGATAGTGCCTGGTTCAGGTTCTTCTCCCTAAGAATGGCGGCTTGCACAGTGTCCTGGGTTTTACCCCACTCATCTTGAGAAGGCTTCCGCGCATCCTGGAAGAGGGCGCGGCCGCAGCACTTGTTTTGCATTTTCAAGAGTCGCTGGGCGCCCTCACACTTCTCTTCAGCCAGTTGGCGAAAAATGTGGCCCCCATTGTCCAGAGTCCCACTGTTGCTGTGGAAATAGAAGCTTAGAGAGAGGTAAGTGTCCACAGATGCATGTTGAACAGGCGGTGGATGGTGGCCTCCACCTCGATGGAATAATTCTGACGAACCTGGGAACTCGTGGTTGATCAGTGATAAGGAGCTAAGCTCCAAAAACGGTGTTGGCCTGTCCTGGAGGCTGAGGATAGCTGAGTGGCTGATTCCAAAGGTTGCGACAGGAAGAAATGTTGGAGTGTGGTCGGGGGCTGGAGCAAGGAGCGTCCCTGGGTCTGTTCATTCCAAACACTGTTGAAGCCAAAGACAGATCTGCAGGACTGCCGAGTGCACTGCCTCAAATAGGCTTTGATATAAATGAACAAGAAGTCCAAGCAAGGACAAAACTTACCCTTCCCCCCACCAAAATAGCTGGTGATACTAGAATCTAGATCTGGGAAGGGCTTCTTCCATTACTTTAACATTCCAAGCCACTAGAGCAGTGGTTCTCAAAGTATGGTCACCTTGTAACCAAGCAGTACCCTATGGGGCCTTCCTAGGACAGACCCATCCTCCATAGCCTCTGCTGTAGTTCCTCTCTGAAGTCCTCAGATAATAGTATCTCAGGCATATTTCTTGAGTTTTCAGATGCTAAAAACCACCACCCAATGGAAGAAGTTAACTCTTCGATGATCATGAGCACACAGCCCCCAGACCTTCTGGCACCTAAGGATGGATAATGTTACCTGCCCTGTGGCCTCAACATCAGCCAGTCAGATGATTGTGCACGAGCTGATCACATTCCCTGGGACGTCCCTCCCTCACGTGGCCTTTAAAAATGCTTTGCTGAAATCCTTTGGAGATTTCAGGGTTTGTGGAACACGGGCCACCCCTCTCCTTGCTCGATCCTGCAATAAACCTTTCTCTGCCCCACACTCCAACCTTTCGGTTTGTTTGGCCTCACTGTGCTTCAGACACACGAACGTGCATTCGGTAACAACCTGACCAGCTTTACCAGCGTCCCCTGATAATGTGTCAGATATTCAAGTTTTAGGGCCCTGTCCCAGCCCTATGGAATGAGCAACTCTAGTGGGGCTCAGTGATCTCTGTTATAACTGGCCCTCCAGATGATTTTTTTTTCTTTTTTTTTTTGCGGTACGCGGGCCTCTCACCGTTGTGTCCTCTCCCGCTGCGGAGCACAGGCTCCGGACGCGCCGGCCCAGCCGCTCCGCGGCATATGGGATCCTCCCAGACCGGGGCACGAACCCGTATCCCCTGCATCGGCAGGCGGACTCCCAACCACTGCGCCACCAGGGAGGCCCCAGATGATTTTTATTCACCTTAAAGTTTGAAAATATCTGCATTGTCAGCTGCCAAAGCGTCCACCAGCAGGTGAAGGGGAGAGACGCCTGGAAAAGATAGGGAGTAGCCAAGGCAAGTAGAGCAGCATTTGCCGTGGTAGTAATGGAGAATGCCTTTTCTCCACTGGTTGGCACAGACAAGTATCTGGGGGCAGTGGCAGGGTTATTTAGGATGCTTTACATTTCAATGTAGAGTGACCTCTGTCCTGGTTTGCCAGGGACTTCCCCTGTGTGAGCACTTAAAATCTCATCCTGGCAAACCCCTTAGCCCTGGATTTGAAGAACTTAGGAAATCACATGAAATTTAGGGGAAACATGATCTAGGTTTTGGGCAAGTCACAAGTGCTAATTAAAGCTAAGCAAGTATGGACAACATCTAGCCTTCTTTACCCCTTTGCAGGAAGGTAAATCTGATTGGGTGAAAGAACTTATTGTTAAGAAATCTTTGTAGAAACATCCCCTTCTGCTTAGTCCGCTGGTTCTCACTTCTGGCTAGACAATGGCATCGTCTGAGGAGATTTAAAATGATTTTATTGGTTTAGGATGACCAACTGTTGGTGTGAGGGTTTTTAAAAAGTGCTTCAGATGATTCTAATGTGCAGCCAAATTTAGGTGCCACTGCTTAAGCTTTTGAACCGCTGCTACATATTTTCACCTCATCTTCCTATGAGAATATCCAACTGTAGTTGGTTTGTTTTTTTTTCTTTTTCTTTTTTTAACTGTCTTATTATAAGATTTACTGTCTAAAATAAGATTGAATGTACAGAAAATCCTGCTAGTCCATCTGGTATAGCTGGATCCTTAGAATAATATCGTTAAGATATATACCATTTAAGTGTTGTGATTGGCCTTTTAAAAATGAACATATGCATTGAATTAGTACCATCTGTTTTGAAGCTGTCATGTTGGGTAGCTATACCTCTAATCTCTTGCCATTGCTAAATATCTGGACACCTCTTATTAGGAATTGCTTTTAAACATCTTTCGGGGTTAAAACCAAGATTGCTGTATTATTTGTACTGGGACCACAAAAACCTCACAAAGATCCCCCGCTGTACTTTCTACCCCCATGTCTAACCCTTGGCAACTTCTAATCTGTTCTCCATCTCCACAGTTTTGTTATTTTAAGAATAATATGTAAATATCATCATGAATTACTTCATCTTCGGAGATTGGCTTTTTAAAATTTTTCCCTCGGCATCATTCCCTTGAAGTTCATTTCAATTTTTGCATATATTAATAATTTGTTCCTTTTTGTTGCTCGGTAGTATTCTATCATAAGATTTTATCACAATTTGTTTCAACATTCATCCATTGAAAGACATTTGGGTAGTGGCCAGTTTTGGGCTGTTATAAATAAAACTGCTATGAACATTTATGTGTAAGTTTCTGTGGGAACTTAATGAAGTTTTTGTTTCTTTTGGATAAATGCTCAAGAGTACAATTACTGTGTTGTAGGGTGAATCTACTTTTAGGATTAAAAGAGACTGTCAAGCTGTTTCTCAGAGTGGCTAAACCATTTTATTTTCCCACCAGTGATGTGAGATCATTTTTCTATGTACTCACCAGCATTTGATGTTGTCACTATACTTTAATTTTCGTTATTCTCTGATATCTCATTATGGTCTGAATTTGCATTTCCCTAATGGCTAATGATGTTGAGCATCTTTTCATGTGCTTCTTTGCCATGTGTATATTCTCTTCCATGAAATGTCTGTTCCTGTCTTCTGCCTATTTTCTAGTTGGGTTTTTTTAAGTTGTTTGGAGAGTTCTTTGTATATTATAGATACAAGTCATTTGTCTCATGTGGGATTTTCCAATATGTTTTCCCACTGTGTAATTTGAGTTTTCATCCACTTAAAATGATCTTCTATGAAGCATTTTTAACTCATTTTGATGAGATCCAATTTATCAATGTTTGCTTTTATTGATCATACTTTCCGTGTCAAATCTAAGAATTATTCACGTAGTTCTAGATGCCAAAGATTTTCTCCTATTTTTTTTTCTCAAAGTGTCCTGCTTTTACATTGAAGATTATGATCCACTTTGATTTAATTTTTGTGTAAGGTGTGGAGGTTTAGGTTAAGGTTCATTTTTTGTTTGTTTGTTTTTGTCGAGGGATGTCCAACTGTTTCAGTACCATTTTTTGAAAAGTCTATTCTTCCTTGATAGCTTTCACACTGCTGTCAAGAACAAGTTAAATGTATTTATGTCAGTCTATTTCTGGGTTCTCTATTCCATTCCATTGATCTGTGTATCTAACCTCCATCATTACTGCAAAATCTTGAAATTGGGTAGATGAATTCCTCCCATTTTAATCTTCCTTTACAAATTGTTTTAGCTATGCTTCAGCCTCTTCTTACCATATAAATCTTAGAATAAGCTTGTCTATATCCACAAAAACCTTGAGGGCCTTTTAAGAGTAACTCTGTTAAGCCTCTTAACTTGGGGAGAATTGACATCTTTATTATGTTGTGTTTTCTAATCCATGAACAAGGTATGTCTCACTGTTTGTTTGGGACTTTTACATTTTTCTTCATCAGCATTTTGTAATTTTCAGTATAGAGGACCTATAAATGTCTTATTGGGCTTATATTTAAGTATTTATTTAGGTCAGTTGTAAATGGCATCACATATTTTTATTTAAGCTTCTACACATTTGTTATTAATATATAATTTGATAAAACTGTGTTGATTTGTACTCTAAAACATTTACAAACTAATATTATTTCTCAAGCTTTTTGTGGATTCCTTGGTATTTTCTCCATTTAGATTATCATCTCCTCTTCAGATACCGTTTTACTTTTCCTTATTTAATATAATAGTATATATTACTGTTCAACATTCAGTAGGATATATTCCTTCCTATTCAACGTAGTAGGAATAGTCCTTTTATCTTTTAAATAAATGTTTTAAAAATTTAACTTTTAAATTTATGTATTTATTTATTTTTGCTTTACTTTCTTACTAGAACCTCCATTAATATATTTAATAAAAGTGGTGAGGGCAGATATCGGTGCCTTGTTTCTGATCTTACAGAGAAAGCATTCAGTCTTTCACAGTTAAATATAATGTCGGTATAGGTTGTTTGTAGACCCTCTTGATGAGTTTCAGTATGTTCCTTTTCTATTCCTAGTTTGCTTGGGGGTTTTTTTCTTCTTTTTTAAAAATTTTTAACTTTATTATTATTTTTTACAACTTTATTGGAGTATAATTTCTTCACAATGGTGTGTTAGTTTCTGTTTTATAACAAAGTGAATCAGTTATACATATACATATGTTCCCATATCTCTTCCCTCTTGCGTCTCCTTCCCACCCTCCCTATCCCACCCCTCCAGGCGGTCACAAAGCACCGATCTGATCTCCCTGTGCTATGCGGCTGCTTCCCACTAGCTATCTACCTTACGTTTGGTAGTGTATATATGTCCATGCCGCTCTTTCACTTTGTCACAGCTTACCCTTCCGCCTCCCCATATCTTCAAGTCCATTCTCTAGTAGGTCTGTGTCTTTATTCCTGTCTTACCCCTATGTTCTTCATGACATTTTTTTTCTTAAATTCCATATATATGTGTCAGCATACAGTATTTGTCTTTCTCTTTCTGACTTACTTCACTCTGTATGACAGGCTCTAGGTCCATCCACCTCATTACAAATAGCTCAATTTCGTTTCTTTTTATGGCTGAGTAATATTCCATTGTATATATGTGCCACATCTTCTTTACCCATTCATCCGATGATGGACACTTAGGTTGTTTCCATCTCCGGGCTATTGTAAATAGGGGTGCTATGAACATTTCAGTACATGTCTCTTTTTGAATTATGGTTTTCTCAGGGTATATGCCCAGTAGTGGGATTGCTGGGTCATATGGTAGTTCTATTTGTAGTTTTTTAACGAACCTCCATACCGTTCTCCATAGTGGCTGTACCAATTCACATTCCCACCAGCAGTGCAAGAGTGTTCCCTTTTTTCCACACCCTCTCCAGCATTTATTGTTTCTAGATTTCTTGATGATGGCCATTCTGACTGGTGTGAGATGATATCTCATTGTAGTTTTGATTTGCATTTCTCTACTGAGTAAAGATGTTGAGCATCCTTTCATGTGTTTGTTGGCAGTCTGTATATCTTCTGTGGAGAAATATCTATTTAGGTCTTCTGCCCATTTTTGGATTTTGTTATTTGTTTTTTTGTTATTGAGCTGCATGAGCTGCTTATAAATTTTGGAGATTAATCCTTTGTCAGTTGCTTCATTTGCAAATATTTTCTCCCATTCTGAGGGTTGTCTTTTGGTCTTGTTTATGGTTTCCTTTGCTGTGCAAAAGCTTTTAAGTTTCATTAGGTCCCATGTGTTTATTTTTGTTTTGATTTCCATTTCTCTAGGAGGAGGGTCAAAAGGGATCTTGCTGTGATTTATGTCATAGAGTGTTCTGCCTATGTTTTCCTCTAAGAGTTTGATAGTTTCTGGCCTTACATTTAGGTCTTTAATCCATTTTGAGCTTATTTTTGTGTATGGTGTTAGGGAGTGATCGAATCTCATACTTTTACATGTCCCTATCCAGTTTTCCCAGCACCACTTATTGAAGAGACTGTCCTTTCTCCACTGTACATTCCTGCCTCCTTTATCAAAGATAAGGTGACCATATGTGCGTGGGTTTATCTCTGGGCTTTCTATCCTGTTCCATTGATCTATCTTTCTGTTTTTGTGCCAGTGCCATGCTGTCTTGATTACTGTAGCTTTGTAGTATAGTCTGAAGTCAGGGAGCCTGATTCCTCCAGCTCCATTTTTCGTCCTCAAGATTGCTTTGGCTATTCGGGGTCTTTTGTGTTTCCATACAAATTGTGAAATTTTTTGTTCTAGTTCTGTGAAAAATGCCAGTGGTAGTTTGATAGGGATTGCATTGAATCTGTAGATTGCTTTGGGTAGTAGAGTCATTTTCACAATGTTGATTCTTCCAATCCAAGAACATGGTACATCTCTCCATCTATTTGTATCATCTTTAATTTCTTTCATCAGTGTCTTATAATTTTCTGCATACAGGTCTTTTGTCTCCTTAGGTAGGTTTATTCCTAGATATTTTATTCTTTTTGTTGCAATGGTAAATGGGAGTGTTTCCTTGATTTCACTTTCAGATTTTTCATCATTAGTATATGGGGATGCCAGAGATTTCTTTGCATTAATTTTGTATCCTGCAACTTTACCAAATTCATTTATTAGCTCTAGTAGTTTTCTGGTAGCATCTTTGGGATTCTCTATGTATAGTATCATGTCATCTGCAAACAGTGACAGCTTTACTTCTTCTTTTCCGATTTGGATTCCTTTTATTTCCTTTTCTTCTCTGATTGCTGTGGCTAAAACTTCCAAAACTATGTTGAATAAGAGTGGTGAGAGTGGGCAACCTTGTCTTGTTCCTGATCTTAGTGGAAATGGTTTCAGTTTTTCACCATTGAGGACGATGCTGGCTGTGGGTTTGTCATATATGGCCTTTATTATGTTGAGGAAAGTTCCCTCTATGCCTACTTTCTGCAGGGTTTTTATCATAAATGGGTGTTGAATTTTGTCGAAAGCTTTCTCTGCATCTATTGAGATGATCATATGGTTTTTCTCCTTCCATTTTTTAATATGGTGTATCACGTTGATTGATTTCCGTATATTGAAGAATCCTTGCATTCCTGGAATAAACCCCACTTGATCATGGTGTATGATCCTTTTAATGTGCTGTTGGATTCTGTTTGCTAGTATTTTGTTGAGGATTTTTGCATCTATGTTCATCAGTGATATTGGCCTGTAGTTTTCTTTCTTTGTGACATCCTTGTCTGGTTTTGGTATCAAGGTGATGGTGGCCTCGTAGAATGAGTTTGGGAGTGTTCCTCCCTCTGCTATATTTTGGAAGAGTTTCAGAAGGATAGGTGTTAGCTCTTCTCTAAATGCTTGATAGAATTCGCCTGTGAAGCCATCTGGTCCTGGGCTTTTGTTTGTTGGAAGATTTTTTATCACAGTTTCAATTTCAGTGCTTGTGATTGGTCTGTTCATATTTTCTATTTCTTCCTGATTCAGTCTTGGCAGGTTGTGCATTTCTAAGAATTTGTCCATTTCTTCCAGGTTGTCCATTGTATTGGCATAGAGTTGCTTGTAGTAATCTCTCCTGATCTTTTGTATTTCTGCAGTGTCAGTTGTTACTTCTCCTTTTTCATTTCTAATTCTATTGATTTGAGTCTTCTCCCTTTTTTTCTTGATGAGTCTGGCTAATGGTTTATCAATTTTGTTTATCTTCTCAAAGAACCAGCTATTAGTTTTATTGATCTTTGCTATCATTTCCTTCATTTCTTTTTCATTTATTTCTGATCTGATTTTTATGATTTCTTTCCTTCTGTTAACTTTGGGATGTTTTTGTTCTTCTTTCTCTAATTGCTTGAGGTGCAAGATTAGGTTATTTATTCGAGATGTTTCCTGTTTCTTAAGGTAGGATTGTATTGCTATAAACTTCCCTCTTAGAACTGCTTTTGCTGCATCCCATAGGTTTTGGGTCGTCGTGTCTCCATTGTCATTTGTTTCTAGGTATTTTTTAATTTCCTCTTTGATTTCTTCAGTGATCACTTCGTTATTGAGTAGTGTATTCTTTAGCCTCCATGTGTTTGTATTTTTTTACAGCTCTTTTCCTGTAATTGATGTCTAGTCTCATAGCATTGTGGTTGGAAAAGATACTTGATACAATTTCAATTCAAACAAAATTTTTTTTTAGCTAAGTAGTATTCCATTGTATATATATATATATCACATCTTCCTTACCCATTCATCTCTTAATAAACACTTAGCTTGCTTCCATATGTTGTCAATTGTAAATAATGCTGCCATGAACATTAGGGTGCATATATCTTTTCAAATTAATGTTTTTTGTTTTTATTTTTTTCGATATATATCCAGGAATGAAAATGCTGTGTCATATGGTAGTTCTAATTTTTTTTACAAGTTTATTGGAGTACAGTTGATTCACAATGGCGTATTAGTTTCTGCTTTATAACAAAGCGAATCAGTTATACATATACACCTGTTCCCATATCCCCTCCCTCTTGTGTCTCCCTCCCTCCCACCCTGGACCCCTCTTTACCGCTTCCCAGCAGGTGCACTGTCCTCTCCCTGCTGGACTCTCCCTCTCCCTCCCATTCCTCTTCCACGGCCTGGTGGGAGAGTGGGGAGAGGGACAAGGAAACTTAGGGGAAGCAGCAACGTTTCAGCCTTATAAGAGTGAGATAATGGCTTCCGTGGTGGTGCAGTGGTTGAGAGTCCACCTGCCGATGCAGGGGACACGGGTTGGTACCCCAGTTCGGGAAGATCCCACATGCCGTGGAGTGGCTGGGCCCATGAGCCATGGCCGCTGAGCCTGCGCGTCCGGAGCCTGTGCTCCGCAACGGGAGAGGCCACAACCGTGAGAGGCCCGCGTACCCCCCCAAAAAAATAAATAAAGAGTGAGATAAGTATGTAAAAAAAGATCCCAGGTACATCGACTCAGTGGATTAAAAAGTTACGTTAAAACACGCAATTTGGCAAAGCTCTTTGGCTGAATGTTTACTGACACTGCGTTCAGAATTCTGTACTGGGGGAGTACACGTCCGCTCCCCTCAGGCACCTTTGAGTCCAAGAGCCATTTGGAGAAGCTAAAATCATAGAAAACTACAGGTGCTCACGCACCCTTCAAAGGGTGTCTACAAACACACACACACACACACACACACACACAAAAAGGGTACCTTTGGATGTCACAAAGTCCATGGATTGTCCAAAGCCTGCCCCTTGATTCCAGTTAAGAAGTTCTAGTCTACTTATCAAAATCTTGAGAATGTGGTATCACTGTTGACCCAGAGATTTCACTACCTGAATAAAAATGTCACATGTACAAAATACTAAATGGAAAAAACTCCAGTTCAACACAGATGATTTTTCTGAATAAAAATGTCACATGCACAAAAAGACTAAATGGAAAAATTTCCAATTCCAGACAGGTTATTTTTCTATGAGGGTAGGAAGTATATGGTAGCCGAGATGCAGAGAAGAAAATAGCCAACTCAGGGTCGTGCAGTGTCACTGGAAGCTTCTTCTGAACCTCCCAACTCGTACTTCCACTCCTCCCCTTGGGGTCTGAGTCTTGCTTTTATTCTTGGGTTTCCCTGGTGGCACAGTGGTCAAGAATCCGCCTGCCGATGCAGGGGACACAGGTTCGAGCCCTGGTCCGGGAAGATCCCACATACCGCGGAGCACCTAACGCCCGTGCGCCACAACTACTGAGCCTGCAAGCCATAACTCCTCAGCCCGCGAGCCACAACTACTGAGCCCACGCACCTAGGGCCCATGCTCTGCCGCAAAAAGAAGCCACCTCAATGAGAAGCCTGCACACTGCACCGAAGAGTAGCCCCCGCTCGCCGCGACTAGAGAAAGCCTGCGCCCAGCAACGAAGACCCAACGCAGCCGAAAATAAGTAAAACAAAAATCTTAAGGAAGGAAAACAAGAATTCTCATTGTTGTGCAACCATCCCGACCATCCATCTCCAGAATGTTTTCATCCTGTCCAAGTGAAACTCTGTCCCCATTAAACACTGACTCCCCACCCCCCTCCCAGCCCCTGACACCCACCACTCCACTTTCTGTCTCTATGAATTTGACCCATCTGGGGACCTCACAGAAGTGGAATCATGTAACATTTGTCCATTTGTATCTGACTTATGCACTTAGCTTAATGTCTTCGCGTGTCATCTGTGTGGTAGCCTGTGTCAAAATTTCCTTCCTAGACCCCAAAGCCAGTGTGGACAGTACACAGTGAGTGAGAAGGAAATAAAACCGTGGGTCTGAAGAAGTTCAGATGTTTGCCAAGTGCAGTGGGAAAGCAGTGAATGAGAGGTGTCCTGATCCAGTTTGCACTGAAAGAGGAACAATTGATTTTGGCTGCTGCATAAATGGATGGGGTGGGGATTCAGTAAGAGTGGAAGTCGGGAGACCCAGATAAGGTTAGGAATTTGGCGTGGTAGTCCAGGAAGACGATGTCTGAGAAGATGGAGAGAAGTAAACAGGTTCTCTATATTTGGAGGGAGAATCAGCAGGGCTCATCGGGGGATCAGATTGCGGGGAGGTAGCGGGGCGCTCTTCTGTTTACTCTGTGTGCACGTGTGTGCTTATGCCTCTACTGCTGAGACTTAATTGTTTCTACAAAGAAACACTAACCTTTCCTCTTAAAAGTGGAATTGTTAAATTTTCACTGTTCATACAAAGAAATGTCAATCTTTGAAAAATACATAAATGGTCTTTGTATCAATTAGAAACTTTCCTTCCTGTTTGTGGGTGAATAATATCTGTTGTGTGAATATACACACTACATTTTCTTGATCCATTCATCTGTCAGTGAACACTTGGTTTGTTTCCACATTTTGGCTCTGAATCTTGCTTTTGAATTATTGCTTGGACTTTGATGAGAAGTATCTCTGTTGTTCAGGATGTGCCCAGAGGTTTATTCTGTCTTCTGATCACTTCCATATTTCTAATTAGCCCAAGCAATGCATACGTAGAGTCAAATCAGTTCATCCAAGGTGCAGGGAATGAGTGTCTCTTTGGTTTGCACTCGTGGACTTTCTGAGATGTTCTAGGTCTCAGAGGCCGTGCAAAGAGTGTCTGAGGTCCTCCAGAGCTGCCACAGCCTGGCTCTCCTCAGGGTCTGCACTGCTGGGAAAAGCACTGCTGCTTGAGGACCTGTGTCCCTCTGCTGTAGACGTTGCATTGTTAGGAGGCAAATGAATTCAGATTTGCGTTCATCATGCTTTCAACCATCACAGCTGATTGGGTCCTTGTATAACAAAACAGAAGTTCACTCTCCCTCTTGGCTAACAGGCTTTCAAATATTAGAAGGTTGGTATTCTGTCCCCATGAAAATTTCTCTTGTATACTGTGAAATACCCTGATTGCTTTATCTAGTCTTCAGATCTGGATTTGCATAATCCCACCCCACTGCACCTTGTCCAAATGTGCTACAGTCGGGTGGGACCCATCTTAAGATGTGTTGGTATGTTGTCCAAAAATGGCGTAAACAGCCCAGATTGAATGTGATGTTGTAAGTGAGTAGGACCTTGTGGGGCCTTCCTGGGACGGATTCTCCCCATGTCTTCTGCCTGCTTCTTGTCTTTAGAAAATTTTAGCCTCCTAGCCTTCCATGAGTTGGAAACAAACAATTTAATCAGAGAAGGGAGAAAGTGCCAAAAGAAAGGAAAAGAGTCCCAAAAGACCAAATAATACTAGTGTAGCCGTTAAACAAAGTCAAGGACCTTTAGTTCCTCCTCAAGGGCTGTAGATACTGTTCTGAGCCACGTCCTTGGAGCTGTTTTGCAGAGACTGAAGCCCCCAGCAGGGGGGAGGAAGGTAACTGCATGCTGCCCACAAGCACGTAGACCCCAGACCAGCTGGAACCAGCCGGTTGATGATGTTGACCTCAGATTACCTCACCACCAACCAATCGGAAGAATGTCCACAAGCTGACCACACACCCCTCAACCTCCTCTCCCTCACCCCACTCGTTTGTAATTCACTTTAAACATTTTTTAAATTTTATATTGGGAGTATAGTTGATTTACAGTGTTGTGTTAGTTTCCGGTGTACAGCAAAGTGATTCAGTTATATGGACACAGATATCTATTCTTTTTCAGATTGTTTTCCCATTTAGGTTATTACCGAATTTCGCTTTTTTTTCGTGGTGCTGTGTGGCTTGTAGGATCTCAGTTCCCTGACCAGGGATTGAACCCGGGCCACGGCCATGAAAGACCAGAATCCTAACCTCTGGGCCACCAGGGAACTCCCTAGGTTACTACAGAATATTGAGTAGAGATCCCTGTGCTCTACAGGAGGTCCTTGTTGATTTCCTGTTTTATATATAGTTGTGTGCATATGTTAGCCCCAACCTCCTGATCTATCCCTCTCCCCCACCTTTTCCCTTTGGTAAACATAAGTTTTTTTCTATGTCTGTGAGTCTGTTTCCGTTCTGTTCAGAAGTTCATTCGTATCACTGTTTTAGATTCCACACAGGAGTGGTAGCATATGGTATTTGTCTTTGTCTGACATCCTTCACTTAGTCTGATAATCTCTAGGTCCATCCATGTTGCTGCACATGGCATAATCTCATTCTTTTTTATGGCTGAGTAGTATTCCATCACACATATGTACCACATCTTCCCTATCCATTCCTCTGTCGATGGACATTTAAGTTGCTTCCATGTCTTGGCTATTGTAAATCGTACTGCTATACATATTGGGGTGCATGTGTCTTCTTGAATTATGGTTTTCTCTGGGTATATGCCCAGGAGTGGGATTGCTGGGTCCTACGGTAGCTC
Source organism: Mesoplodon bidens (assembly GCF_964165515.1). Classification (NCBI taxonomy): domain Eukaryota; kingdom Metazoa; phylum Chordata; class Mammalia; order Artiodactyla; family Ziphiidae; genus Mesoplodon; species Mesoplodon bidens. The sequence continues at coordinate 1,444,219 of NW_027672700.1, read as the reverse complement.
TAGCTTTAGTGTTTTGAGGAACCTCCACACTGTTCTGCATAGCGGCAGCACCAGTGTACATTCCCACCGACAGCCTCACCCCATCTGTAAACACCTTTCCCTGAAAGCCACGGGGGAGTGGGGGCCTTCTGAGCCCTAGATACCTGGACCCCTTGCTTGTTGCCCTGCCGTAAACGCGGCACTTTCCTTCACCGTGACCCGTGTCCGTAGACGGGCTTTAGTGCGTGCGGGCGAGTGGACCCAAGTGTGGTTCCGTAACAGCGTGTTTGGAGATCAGCAGAACTGTCGCCTCTCCTCCTCTCTCTTCCTCCTGCGGATGCAGTTTAATGTAACAACGGCTGTAGCTCTAGTGCAGAAATATCAGTGGGGTGAAGCAGAAGGGCTTTGTCAATACAATCCTTTGGGCATGAGAGTCCCGTGGAGAAAATATTCCAACACAGATGCCTGGACCCAGCCTCACAGATTCTAATTCCACAGCACTGAGCCAGGGCCTAATTTTAACCTTCTCAATGGACATGCTTCTGATGTGGAAATGACTGGGTGGGATGTGCCACCCAGGCTGGTGCAGTAGGGGGTCTTCAAGGCATCGTTGAATGCAATAAGCAGGAGGGAGGTGAGCCGTGACCTAGATTTCAACCAGGCAGCCTCTGGCAGGGCTGTGGCCAGGCCATGGGTCCACAGCTGAGCAGACGTCTGTGTCAGCCTGCAGTCCTCCTGCCAACGGGTCCGTGACAAGCCCTCCAGCGGCCTGGTGCTGCTGCGGATGAGCAGCCCTGGGATCGGAGTTCAGCCCAGGCACCTACCTGCTACATACATAGTGCATGTGCTTGTGAGGAAACCGCCCTCTCCACCAGGAAGCCTGGAGCACATCCTCCCGTACAGCCCTCAGAGGGGACCAACCCTGCTGACACCTTGATCTCAGACTTGCAGCCTGCGTAAATGTCGGACAGTGCATTTGTGTTGCTTAAGCCCGCCAGTGTGTCGTATTTTGTGACGCAGCCCAAGTAAACTGCTACCACCTGTATTTTGAATAAGAAGGAATTCACATGAGGCGGTCACTTTCCTGCTTCCCCTGCCTTTATTTTTTTATTTTTATTTGTAAAAAATTATTTATCTCTCTTAGGCTGCATCGTGTCTAATTGCAGCACGCGGGCTTAATTGCCCCGTGGCGTGTGGGATCTTAGCTCCTGGACCAGTGTTCCCAGGCTTTGAACCCACGTACCCTGTATTAGAAGGCAGATTCTTTACCACTGGAACACCAGGGAAGTCCCTCCCCTGCCTTTAAATTAAGACGTGTCGCTGAGCTTCAAAGAAGAGCCTGTCCTTTTCTGTTAGATTACAAACTTGAGTTTTCTTCTTAAACAGTGCGTTTCCTGGTTGTGGTAGATGAAAAAAATGGTTGAGAGACTTTAAGAGGAAAATGATTTTACAAATCCTGAAGATGGGTGCCAGTTATCTTGATAAAATTGGTATGTTAAGAGACCCAAAATAAACAGGAGAAAACACAGGCAACTACTTAGGAAATGCAGGATGGGAAAGGCTTCTTCAAGTACAGTGTCCAAGCTGATGAAAAGTATGAAGTGAAAGTGAAAGATTTGAACACAAAATATCTTTTTAAGTGTCTGTATAACAGAATGTGAGAGTAAAAAATTAAGTTAAAAAGATAAAGAACAGGGATTGACAGATACACACTTTTATATGTAAAACAGATAAACAGTAAGGACCTACTGTATAGCCCAGGGAACTATGTTCAATATCTTGTAATAACCCATAGTGGAAAAAAGAACCTGAAAAAGAATACATATATTCTTACATAAATACATGTAACTGATTCACTTTGCTGTACACCTGAAATACTGTAAACGAAGTATACTTCAATAAAAATAGATAAGTGACAAAGTAGGGAAAATATCTGTATTTAATAGAAATGCAGATACAAAAAGAGAAAGCTTTATATTGTAAATCTCCATATATATGAAGAGATCTTAATGACAGCAAACTAAAAGGTGGCCATTGCTGCTTCTGGTCAAGGTGAAATCGCAGGGTCCAGGTTTACCCTCCTAGCTTCAACAACTTTAAAAAGGGGGAAATGTATGAAATGACAGTTTTTCGCCTTTTGGAGAGAGGGGTGAGTCGTGAGAGACATCAGCTCACTGCTGGACATCCTGTTCATTGGGATGACTCCGTACTTATTATTCCCTTTTTTAGAGCATTTCCTCATGACAACTTGTAATAGAAAGACTTCCAGAGAGTGTCCAGGGCAGGGGGCTGGGGAGCCCAGCATGTCTCTGGGCTGAAGGGATAGAGTGAGGTGTGGAGGTGGGCACAGCAGCAGAGGTTCACAGGCCACCCCACTCTTCTGCTGAGACACGGTCAGTGCACGTGGGTGAGGTGAGAACTGGAGGCCTGGTGGCGTGCTCATGGGCGCACTGCCCTTCCAAGGCGCTTCCCAGCAAGGTACTCCGTGTAGCTGATGTCCTTACGTGGTGAACTTGGAAAATGCGAGAAATGCGCCCTGGAGGTTTGCCAGGCTCAGGCTCAGAGGAGGTGTGGTTGCTGTCATTCCCACACAAGCAGCATTTCATCGGTGAGAATTCAGGCAGAGGCCACAGTCAGCAGCAGCAAGAACTGGAAAAGACCATTCGTGGCTCTAAGCAGCCACTTCCAAGAGCAGTTTTGGAGAAGCACACATTTTGTGCAGGATTCATTTAATGTGGCAGTTCAGCTGGGGAAATCAGGAATGGGTTAGGTGCTTATTCATTTGCATGAATCATCACTTCTTATTTCCGTTTTTAGAGGATTTCCTCAAGACGCTTGTAATAGAAATACTTCCTCTGTCCCTTTCGTAAGTATCTAAATCTTTTTAAAAGCTAAATCAGTCTCTTGCCAGCATTACAACCCAGGAATGTTTATGTTAAGGACCTGAGAGCTATCTTCTTTATCTCTCTGTCACCAGGGGAGTTTAGGCTAGGTGTTAGGCACTTTCCTCTGAGCTATAAGTACGTGCTTGTCCTAGACATAGGAGAAGTTGTCTTTCTCCTTTGGATAAAGGGTATTAACTAGCATGGACAACCACCGAGATGACCAGGTGAATTTAGGATGTACTCTGAAAGAATGTATGCCATTTTTATGGTGGTGTCAAGTCTATTCCCATGAGGCAAGTTCCCGTTTATCTTGAGAACCTGTATGCAACAGATTTTATCTGCTGAGCTATAAAAAAAAAAAGGTGAGGTTGATTTCATTTGCACAAACATTAGTGGTTCACCTGTGGGTGCACAGCACAGTCTGGTTTAATGGTTATTCAACAGTAAAACCGTTTTCTTTCTCTCTACATTTGTGGAGAGGATTTTCTCGGTTGGCGAGAGATTTTTTATTTTTATTTTGTGTGTTCATTAATTAATTAATTAATGAGACTGTGCTGCACAGCATGCGGGATCTTAGTTCCCCAACCAGGAGTCAAACACGTGCCCCCTGCAGTGGAAACTAGGAGTCTTCACCACTGGACCACCAGGGAAGTCCCTGGAGATTTTATTTTTACCTTTTCCCCTAGCAGCTTTTAAGGAACAGTTGGCCAAGAACACAGTTATATTATTTCACCCCCAGTGATAAATAGTGATAAATCATTACCCTTCTGATTCCATTTTTGAAAAATGATATTTTTACCTAACATAAACAGTATTCTGTATAAGAGGTAAGATCCCAGGTATCTGTTTTCTGTTTTCGGTTTGTGTGTACGTTCTGATTTTCGTACAGTTTTTAATGCGTTGGTTGTGTAATCTAAACAGCTACAGTTTCTATTTTCTTTTCCTTCCGTGGGCAATATTAGTTTGTGTCATGGTTGGGCATTTATTGTATTCTAGGATTTGAATGAAAGTTGTAGCGTTTCAGTTAAGCGAACATGATACCCTCCTTCCCCTCTCCTGGTGGTGGGGGAATCTCAGATGTAACCCGAAATGTCCCAGGGCCGGGAAAGGACCAGGGAGCCTGGAGACCATCACACAGCCCCCACTTGAGGCCACACCTTTCCTTGATCCCTAACAGGAGTGAAGACAAATGGGCAATGGAGTCCCTGGTCCAGGCGGCACACCCTCGCAGCACAGCAGCACTTGAGCGCCAGATGAGAAGGAGACATTTCATACGTTCACTATCTTGACGGCACGGAGACTTCTGGGAGGCTTCTGGGGTCCGGGTACTTGTCCCGTGCTCCTGGCGGGCTTTGGCAGGCGGACTTCGGGCGTCCGCCTGCGCAGGTGCGCCTCATGATTTGTGCGTGTTGGCGCACGCGCACCGTCGCCGCCCCGCCCTCGCTTCCTGTGCGTGCCCAGGTCGTCGCTGGCCGTCGTTCCCCCGTCTTGGCCTCTTGCGGGCGAGCATTTCGGGGGCCTGCGGGGCGGTACGCTGTCCGGGCCGGCCGGCAGCCCGCGGGAGCTGGCTGTGCGGGCGAGGGTTCGCGTGGGCCGGGCGGAGGCTGGAAGTGTGACCTCCGAGCTCGAGCCGCGGAGCCCGCGTTTGGGCCGGAGTGGCCGGGCGGCCGGCAGCGGTGCAGTGCCCGACCATGTGCAGCGCGGGGCCAAGCGAGGTCCCGGGAGGGACGTGGGCCCAGAGCCGGCTCCTCTGGCCCAGTGGTCTCGGGAGGCGGAGCGGAGGGACCCCGAGAGAGGAGCGCGCCCGAGGAGCAGCCCCCGGACCGGAGCCTCGGGAGCCCGGGGCCGGTGAGCGAGTCCCGACGGGGTAGGTGTTGCGTCTGCAGGCCTGTAGTTGGTTGTGGAGCTTGCGGCCCTTGAAGAGCAGGGCTTGGGGTAGCCCGCCCCGGGCCCCGCGGTAGAGCCACCTGAAGGGTTTGACCGCTTCCCGGAGGTGGAGGGGCCGGGCTGGAGGACAGGGCTGGCTGCTCCGGATGGGGCTCCCCTGGGACTTGTGAGCTCCGGGTGTCCTGGGGGAGCAGGGTCCACAGGCTCGGCCGGGACGTGCCGCGTCCTCTCCTCCGTCCAACCCCGATCCTCCTCCTCGTCCTCCCCCTCCTGTCGCCGTCTCGGCATCTCGCACGTGTGTCTCAAGGCGCGTCAGCACCTTGGTTGTCTACTGTAAGCGTCCGCCGCCCCCCTGGGTTGTGCCCTGTGGAGTCGCACAGTGTAATCGGTGCAGGATGAGTCTGCAGGGCTTCTGTCCTGCTGCCTCGGGTGAGGAAGGAAGCGATGGGGCCTGAGAAGGGAGATGACTTGTCCTAGACCCTCACCGGGTGTGCACGTGGGGTCGCTCACAGGACTCCAAACTCCTAGGGCAGGTGTTCTGTCCACTTAAAGTCAGCTTTAATAAAAGATGTTTTCGAGCGTCGCACTTAAGTTTGTAAAGTTTGTACAAATCATTGCAAGACTGAAACGCACCTGAGTGTGTCCCTTTATTCTGGGTATCCTGTGGATGTTCTGATCTAAGTTGTTAACAGACTGAGAAGAGATAAACTATAAGCGTTTTTTAATTTCATATTTAATGACGGAGGTTTATTTTAATAGGATTCAATGTACACTCGCTACGGAAAAATAAAGTATCCCCTCAGGTACCAGAGTCACGTGGGAGTTACAGACCTGAGGGTGGTTGCTCCCTCCTTATTCTCACAGGCCCTTCTGAAGGTGAAAGGACGAGTCTCCCACAGGTGTCTCTTGTGGAGCGCGGGGCGGGTGCTCGTGCACCCCGAGCCGCTTCAGTCGTAGCTTCACTGCCTGCGTTTTCCTTCTCCAGGTCCGCCTCCACTGTCACAGTCCTGCACGTTGTTCCAAGAGCAGCGGAAAATGAGTCAGCCTCTGGTGAGTTTTGCTGTTTACGTATTTACCTGCTGCTGTTCTTTTGTGATAACACCTTGGGAGGCGCATAGTTCAAAAGTTAAAATGGGAAAGTAGGAGTAGGTAAAAGATGTGGTTAGACAAAGTGTAGAGGAGCAGGTCAGCACCAAGTGTTTCTGGCAAGTTCTACGTGTAGATCCCAGGATCCTCTTAGAGCCACAGTACAAGCCTCGTGTTCTTGACATTTGTGGCAAAACACCATCCCTTGCTTGACTTATATGGTCCTGCCAAATCACTTTTGTTCTCGAGCGTTAAAAGGTTTCCCTGAGGATCCCGCTGTAGGCCGCGAGCCTTCCTGAGCAACAGCCCCTAACGTGTTGACGTCGGTGCCTTCCTTGTGCTTCCTGTAAGCCGAGAGCGTGCTGTCCAGGGAGCACTCAGTGCATATAAGTTGTCTGTTCAGTAGAACACCGTTGTCACATAGGTACATTGTTTTCAGTGCTCAGTCGAGGGATGCAATGAGGATCATCTGGAAGAACAGCCTTGTCACCCTTCCAGTAAATTGCGCTCTTTGTCTCTTACAATCTCAGAGGGTCGCGCTACACACCATGCAGTGAGGTCTCTGGCAAAGATTCTTGTTTCCCAGCTGAATTGTATCGTGCAGCCTGCGGTCTTGGTTCTGCCCCTCCACGGAACCTGATCCGGTTGAGGTGACCTGGCATCCAGCATACAAAGCAGTGGAGATTTGCCAGTCGTCACCTCAGACCACTGTCGCCTTGCCATCCGCAGAGTCTGCTCTGTTGGTTTCTGTGACAGATCTCTCCTTGCTGTCTTCCTGACTGACTCTGTCTTCCGCCCTCTGTGTGTGTTGTCGTTTCACCCTTGGTCCATGACTCTCCACCCCGTCTGATCTCACCCTCTGGTGCTTTTCACCTCCAGCTCTGTCAGTTCTCCCACCTGGACCAGACAGATGCCTCCGTCCAGCCACTTGCCAGCATCTCTATGGAGTTTGTCCAAAGGGCACCTCGGATGACTAGATCCAGTAGATCCAGAAATGATTATTTACAGCTCCCCTGCCCCTTGCCTTGTCCTGTTGTCTCTGGCGGCTCATCGTTGCATCATCCAGCCTGTCACCTGCCCAGAAAAATGAGTTCATTCTAAAGTCCTTCTCCATCCTCTGTTACCACGTTGTAGTGTGAGGCTTGTTAATGTCGTCTTCTGAATGGTTTTTATTCGTTCTCCTTCATCCCATACTTGCTACCATTAAAACAGCTTATCTGTTCATTTCTGTAGTTACAGAAACTTCTTTTCTGTGCCGCTACCTCTTTCCTCCAGCAGCTCAAGTGTATTCTCCACGCTGAGTATTTCTCCTAAAATATTAATCACAGCGTTTTGTCTGCATGTGGGAAGCACTTTAGAGGTTCCCTGGGTGACTGGACAAACGAGGTTGCCGTTCCGCGGAGCCAATAACCATCTAGCCCAGCACTGGGGGGAGGTCCTAACTCGCCGATGATGCGTTTGGATGGATCTGTGGGGTAAAATCCTGATCGGAGAGGCTTAGGAGAGAGGAGTGGGAGAACTGGGTTTGTTCTGGTCCCAACTTTTTCAAGACATTTTGCTGTGACGGGGAAAATAGAAACTGGACAGTAGCTGGGGTAGGAGCTGAGGTCCGGGGAGGATGTTGTGTTGTGTTGTGTTGTGTTGTGAAGGGAGAAATAACAGTGGGAATGATCCAGTAGATGCGTGTGGGGGAGGGGAGAGCTGCTGCCCGTGGTCCTGGAGTGGGGAGGGGATGGCTGAGCAGGGTTGCAGGTGGGGAAGCCCTCCGATGGCTTCTGTGTTCTCAGGGAAGCAGCTCCTCAGCTGAGGGTGAGGGTGAGGTTGGGGGTTTGAGGGGAGAGCAGAGCTCTGGGGCCCAGCTCCATCGTGACCATCAGCACACACAGTGCATCCAGCTGGGAAGACTGTACTTGCCTTCCCTGCCTGAAAAGCCATCTCCTTTCTTAAATGTGGGAGTAATTACTCTTTGGGGAGCCTGTGTAATTACACGGGTGCTGCTCAGCCCAAAGCGAATTGAGTGCCAGTTCTGGCCACGGACATTTTCTTCTCTGCTGATGGAAGGGTCCCCAGAGGAAGTGTCCTGCTTGCCTGGCTCTTGGCCTCGAGGACCCTTCACACCATCTAGTGTTGTGTCTTTTATCTTTGACATAAGCATCAAATGTCTTCAGTTTCTGCATGTGATCTTAAGAAGCAATTCTCTGCTTCCAGGAGCTTCTGTGCTCCTCGGGAAAGGCACTTCACAGATATAATTACAGGAGAGCTCGGGAATCCTGCCCGTCGATACATAGGGAACTCCAGAGTGCTGACAAAGGAGAGCCTGCTTTTATTTATTTATTTATTCATTCATTTTAATTTTTTATTTGTTTACTATTTAACTTATTCAGTTTCGGCTGCGTTGGGTCTCTGTTGTTGCGCGCGGGCTTTGTTCTCTAGTTGCGGCGAGCCGGGGCTACTCTTCGTGGCAGTGCGCGGGCTTCTCATTGCGGTGGCTTCTCTTATTGTGGAGCACAGCTTCTAGGCATGCAGGCCTCAGTAGTTGCGGGTCGTGGGCTCAGTAGTTGTGGCACGCAGGCTCTAGAGCGCAGGCTCAGTAGTTGTGGTGCACGGGCTTAGTTGCTCCGCAGCATGTGGCATCTTCCCGGACCAGTGTTCGAACCCGTGTGCCCACAATTGGCAGGCGGATTGTTAACCAGTGTGCGACCAGGGAAGTCCGAGAGCCTGGTTTTAAATGCATTGTCAGAGCACGTGGCTCAGTGACTCGGGGAAGGGGGACGGCCCTCAAGTGCCCAGGACTTGGGTAGCTGCAGAGGTTGGCGAGGCTCTCAGAGCAGCGTGAGGTGGACTGGATGAGGCTCCTGAGGTGCTGGTAAGGACCTCCTTCCTTAGGATGTGGGCCTCCCGTCAGGAAGAGTGGGACGTGAAGGCAGGCAGACCCTGAGTTTGACTGAAGAGCCTCCCCTCTGTGCTGGTTTTGGTTTCTTCCTGTGCAGAAACTGAAACCTTGTAATTGGGACAGTGAGTCATCTGATCAAAAGATGTCATGTGTAGAGACTGTGGACGGCATGAAACGCGGGGTGGGGTGCGGTGGGTCAAGTCAGGGGGACTCTGGGCTCCAGCGCGATGCCCGACAGGAAGGGGCGAGGCCGCGGCGTGTTCCCGCTCATCCTAGGCCCCGGTAAGCAGTATGGATGTTCCCTTGGGGTTTTTCTGAATCGTGAATGAGGTTGAGAGTATTGTCACGTGCTTAGAGCCGTTTCTTCTTTTTAATTGGTGGACAGTCTTTAGCGCAGCTTTAGGGTTATAGGAGAATCAGAATCGAGCAGACAGCGCTTTCCTATACCCGTCCCTCTGGGTTCCCTCCCTTGGTAACGTCTGTGGCCTGTGTGGCGCGTCATCTCAGTGATGGATCGGCATTGACACCTAATTCTCCCCTGGAGTCTAGTTTATATCAAGGCTCACTCTCTGTGTCCTACTGTTCAGGTTTGGACAGGTGTGATGACCTGCAGCCACCACTGCAGTGCCACCCAGAACCATTTCACTGCCTGAAACATCCCTGGGGGCCACCTTCCCTACCAGTGCCCTACCAGAACATCCTACCAGTGCCCCCAAGCCCCCGACAGCTGCTGGTCTTGTTACTGTCTGTGTATTTTTGCCCTTTCGAGAATGTCACGTAGTTGGAGTCCTTCATTCTGTGGTCTTTTCAGACTGGTGTCTTTCTGTTTTTGTATGAAGGGCCTGTTCATGTCCACTGCCCGTCTTACTGCCCCAATGCTTTCCTGTGGTTTTTTTTTTTTTTTTTTCTGTGCGCGCGCCTCTCACTGTTGTCCTCTCTCCTGCTTCGGAGCTCAGGCTCCGGACGTGCAGGCTCAGCAGCCATGGCTCAAGGGCCCAGCCGATCCGCGGCATGTGGGATCCTCCCGGTCCGGGGCACGAACCCATGTCCCCTGCATCGTTTGGCACTGGAAGGCTTCCAGAAGCCTCCCCCTTCCATTGCAGCTGAGGAAGCAGCTCCTCAGCTGAAGGTGTGGGTGAGGTTGGGGGTTTGAGAATAGGCAGTTGGAAGAACTCCTCAGTCTGGAAGACACGATGTGGGAGGGAGTCTGAGTAGCTCATGTAACGTGTGTATAGATTATTCACTAAATCTTGAGTTAGCTCTTAAGATTGAGAAGAAGCAGCATTAGGGAATAATAAGCGAGCTGTCCTCCACATCCTAAGACACGGTACCAACTGAGACTATAAATCTGCAGGTCCAGATTCATTCACAGATGGTAGGCTGCTGGGAAGCTGTTAGCCAGAGTTAGGGGGTTAGGGAGCAAATCCCCAACTTAGATTCTGTAGAGGGTAACAACCTGCCTCTCTCATGCAGGGGGAGATGGAATTCTCAGCTCCATGCCTCAGGACTCCGGTCCATTATCATGGCTGTTGTAATCTGTTTCTGAAGTGGTCTTTTCTACAACATTGAAAAAAGTGACTGCATTATCCTGAACATTTTTATCAAGTAACAAATCAGCTGATATAAATGCATAAAGTTGGCTGAAAGCAGGCCAGGATTTCAAAGCCCCTTCGGCATGTCTAGGTTGGACACACGTCATGGAGCCTAAGAGTTTATTTAGATGGGGAATCTTAAAAAGCTGCGACTAAAAGTGACCATGAAATCATCAAACTTTTAAGTTTGAAAAAGGCTCATTCTTTTTCATATGTAAAAAAACATTAAGTGAGTCATTACAAGAGCTTTTTAAAAAGCCTCCTGTCAAGAGAGTGACAGATACAGAACTTTAAACCCATGCCTCTGGGGCCAGTGCTCTTCCTGTCATAAAATGTTTCTCCCTAACATTTGATGAATCAAAACATACACACACACACACACACATACACACACACACACACACACACAATGTTAAGACCCAGTGTTCACTCTTCAACTTGCTTTCAACCATATGGAAACTTTATGGATTGAGTCTTTCAGATATTATTTCAGAGCAGATAAGCCAAACGCTATTTCTCTCACCTGGCTCCAAGCACTGTTTAGTCTTCTCCAACTGGGTGTAATTATTCACTAGGGATCTCACCTATTGTTCAACACTCAAACTTGTGATGGCCATGCTGTGGACTCCATTGTCTTGAGAGGAAAGTTTACACACCAAAACATTTGGGTGGGTGAAAGGAACACAGGAGAGGAGACTAGAGGAAAGGTATCGGTAAATATGTAGTGAGTTGTTGCTCTTCTACCTTGATTATGCCTGAATGGCTATTTTTATTAACATGAGCTTGTGCTACGTGCTTGATGCATGACACACGCAGACTCCCTTAACTTAGAACATAATTGTGGCACATGTATCTCCAGCTACAAATATAGATACCAAAGAGCCTAAGGAGCTCTGAGAGTCACATACCTTCATTTATTTTTTTTGACTTTTTCTTTTTTTGTGAGAATTGAATAGAAATAAAAGCTAAAAAGTATCCCTTATTCACCTAGCAATTTCTTCTCATCTTCCTTTTCTCAGGTAACATCTCTAGGAATCCTCCCATACCCAGGAAAAGATAGTTTCTCCTGCTCTTTACAATCAAAACCCCCTGGGCAACCCTTTCTCATACCTTTTATAGTAGGGTGTTGAATTGTGGATTTACTTGTCTGAATCTTCTTGAACCTGTGAGAAATTGAGTGCAGGGGCTGAATCTTCCAACAGTGTATCTTCCAGTGCCAAGCACGAAAGAGTCAACTAACATGTAGCTTTAAAAAAAAAGTACCTTGTACATATTGTAAGTGTTCAATACATTTGTACATCAAATACGTGAAATAATCAAGGCTGAGAAATATGATAGGAAAAAATTAATATTAAGGAGGATTTATAAATGAGTAGAAAGGGGATTTTAGGGAAGAAATCATGATTTAAGATTATTGGTTTTTTTGAACCTGGTATATGTTGCGGATTGCTATAGAAGAAAAGGCAGTTCAGTACTTTGAAAATGTGTGAAGTCTATATTCATTAGTTCATCAGCTAAAATAAGGTGGTATGCCCATAGCTGCTCATCTTTCAAAAATTTTCATAAATGTCAACTTGTTGAAAATATTTTTGAAACTAATTTTTCTTTACCTTTTAAATTCTCTTGGAATTAAACATGGTGATTTACCACTAAGACCTTCAAGATGTATTAATTTATTTAGGCCACCATAATAAATTTGAGAGAGTCTTTGTACAGAGATGCATTTTAAAAAACACAGTTAATCACCCAAAAGTAATTTATAAAGGAATTCAAATTTTAACCATTACTCATAAAAAAAGGTGAAAAAAGGAATTAAATTCATAAAAAGTTGAACATTCTTAAATCTTCATCCCCCTACTCAATTTTCTTGTAGTTCACAGTGCTGCAGAATTCCTAATGCAGAAATCCTCAATTATATCCAGCACTTTTTGGCTTTTCCCTTTTCTTTACAAACCCTCCATTATTTTCTTTTTCTTTTTTTTAAATATCTGTTTTGGAGTATAATTGCTTTCCAATGGTGTGTTAGTTTCTGCTGTATAACAGAGTGAATCAGCTATATGTATACATATATCCCCATATCCCCTCCCTCTTGCGTCTCCCTCCCACCCTCCCTATCCCAGCCCTCCAGGCGGTCACAAAACACCGAGCTGATCTCCCTGTGCTATGCGGCCGCTTCCCACTAGCTCTCTATTATTCTGTATTTGGTAGTGTATCTATGTCCATGCTACTCGCTCACAGCGTCCCAGCCTAACCTTCCCCCTTCCTTGTGTCCTCAAGTCCATTCTCCACATCTGTGTGTTTATTCCTGTCCTGCTCCTTGGTTTATCGGAACCTTTCTTTTTTTTTTTAGATTCCATATATATGTGTTAGCATACAGTATTTGTTTTTCTCTTTCTGACTTCCTTCACTCTGTATGACAGACTCTAGGTCCATCCACCTCACTACAAATAACTCAATTTCGTTTCTTTCTATGGCTGAGTAATATTCCATTGTATATATGTGCCACATCTTCTTTATCCATTCATCTGTTGATGGACACTTAGGTTGCTTCCATGTCGTGGCTATTGTAAATACAGCTGCAATGAACATTGTGGTCCATGACTCTTTTTGAATTATGGCTTTCTCAGTGTATATGCCCAGTAGTGAGATTGCTGGGTCGTATGGTAGTTCTCTTTTTTAGTTTTTTAAGGAACCTCCATACTGTTCTCCATAGTGGCTATACCAATTTACAGTCCCACCAACAGTGTAGGAGGGTTCCCTTTTCTCCACACCCTCTCCAGCATTTATTGTCTGTAGATTTTTTGATGATGGCCATTCTGACCGGTGTGAGGTGATACCTCATTGTAGCTTTGATTTGCATTTCTCTAATGATTAGTGATGCTGAGCATCGTTTCATGTGTTTGTTGGCAATCTGTATGTCTTCTTTGGAGAAATGTCTATTTAGGCCTTACGCCCATTTTTGGATTAGTTTGTTTGTTTTTTTGATATTGAGCTGTGTGAGCTGCTTGCAAATTTTAGAGATTAATCCTTTGTTAGTTGCTTCATTTGCACATATTTTCTCCCATTCTGAGGGTTGTTTTTTCGTCTTGTTTATGGTTTCCATTGCTGTGCAAAAGCCCCATAGCAGTATTGTGAGTGTCACTGAAGCAGACTTGGGTCCACTTATCCACGTGCAATAAACCCAATCTACTGACACTGGGTTGTGGTGAAATAAAGTGCCGTGTTTTATTGTAAGGCACCATACAAAGAGTCCGGGACAGCTAGTACTCAAAAAGCCTCATTTTCCTGATGGGTTTCAGCAAAGTGTTTTTAAAGGCAAGGTGAGGGAGGGGAGTCCCAGGGTATGTGATCAGCTTGTGCACAGTTCTCTGTTTGGTTGATGGTGAGGTTTCAGGACAGTGTCACAGGGGTTAACGTCATCAATTCTTTGGCTCCAGTAGGCCTGGGGGCTATGTGCTCATGGTCATTAAGTAGTTAACCTTCCATTTGGTGGGAGTTTTAGCATCTGTAAAGCAGGAAATGTGCATCAAATACTGTTATCTATGTACTTCAGAGAGGAGCTAAAGTAGAGGATATGGGGGAGGGGTCTATCCTAGGAAGGCCCCATAGGGTCCTCCTCTGTTATATGAGCCCTGATGTTCTTTCCAAAATCCTCTTAAAGTTGAAGACAGACAGATTGGGTTTCCATTTTTTTGCTACCAAAAGCATCCTAACTTATACACTTGGCATAAAAATACTCTACTAATTTGGTACCTGCTCAGAGGTCTTGCTCAGGGCTGTACACAACTCCAGCTTGTGTCATTCACATTGACATTATTATGAATGGTACCCACTGGAGTTGTGCAGTCCCCAACTTTCATAGTTGTAAAAGGCTGTGCTGCTTTGTATCTGCTCATCTTTCCAGCTCCCCTTCAGTTGTCTTACATATGTGAGCTACAGTTGAGTCAGTTCCAACTACTTTTGCTCTCCAGAGGAACCATGGTATTACTTGGGGTTTTTGTGATCACTTTGTTCCCAATGCCAAATACAGATTCTTCACAGTTTGTTCATCTGACAGAGTCGTGTTTATTCTTTGATGGTCTTCTCAGATATCACCTTTACTCTAAAACTTTTCTGGTCACATCATTTTCCTGCCATAGACCCTAGGCACTCATAGTAAATGACTTTATCAAATGTAAACATAGCACTTTGTGTACATTTCTATCAATGCATCTCATGATGTTTTTTTTTTTTTTTTTTTTTTTTTTTTTGCTGTACGCGGGCCTTTCACTGCTGTGGCCTCTCCCGTTGCGGAGCACAGGCTCCGGACACACAGGCTCTGCGGCCATGGCTCGCGGGCCCAGCTGCTCCGCGGCATGTGGGATCTTCCGGGATAGGGGCACGAACCCGTGTCCCCTGCATCGGCAGGCGGACTCTCAACCACTGCGCCACCAGGGAAGCCCCTCATGATGTTTTTTTATGTTAGTCTTCTATACTGACCTATGTGCTTTTTGAGCAAACAGATTTTTCTAATTGTGGCCTAGTAGAGGAAACCCTAGCACACAGCAGATGCTTAAAGGACTCTCTCTTTGTGGACTGTTTAATGTATTCATTAACACTCATAATTCACTGAATGAACCAAATCATTTAATATTTACAGTTTTCCACAGCAAGATCTTTTTCGACCCACCGCCTAGAGTAATGAAAATAAAAACAAAAATA
Source organism: Mesoplodon bidens (assembly GCF_964165515.1). Taxonomy (NCBI): domain Eukaryota; kingdom Metazoa; phylum Chordata; class Mammalia; order Artiodactyla; family Ziphiidae; genus Mesoplodon; species Mesoplodon bidens. Next base: position 1,429,196 of record NW_027672700.1, on the reverse strand, counting down.
AATAAATGGGACCTAATGAAACTTAGAAGCTTTTGCACAGCAAAGGAAACCATAAACAAAATGAAAAGACAACCCTCAGAATGGGAGAAAATATTTTCAAACAAAGCAACTGACAAGGGATTAATCTCCAAAATACACAAACAGCTCATTCAGCTCAATATCAAAAAGACAAACAACCCAATCAAAAAATGGGTGGAAGACCTAAATAGACATTTCTCCAAAGAAGACATACAGGTGGCCAAGAAACACATGAAAAGATGCTCAACATCACTAATCATTAGAGAAATGCAAATCAAAATGACAGTGAAGTATCACCTCATACCAGTCAGAATGGCCATCATCAAAAAATCTACAGACAATAAATGCTGGAGAGGGTGTGGAGAAAAGGGTACCCTCCAACACTGTTGGTGGAACTGTAAATTGGTACAGCCACTATGGAGAACAGTATGGAGATTCCTTAAAAAACTAAAGATAGAGCTACCATATGACCTAGCAATCCCACTCCTAGGCATATATCCAAAGAAAACCATAATTCGAAAGGATGAATGCACCCCAATGTTCACTGCAGCACTATTTATAATAGCCAGCACGTGGAAGGAACCTAAATGTCCATCAACAGAAGAATGGATAAAGAAGATGTGGTACATATATACAATGGAATATTCCTCAGCCATAAAAAGGAATGAAATAGTGCCATTTGCAGAGATGTGGTTGGAGCTAGAGATTGTCATACAGAGTGAAGTAAGTCAGACAGAGAAAGACAAATATTGTACAGTACCATTTATGTGTGGAATCTAGAAAAATGGTAGAGATGAACTTACTTGCAAAGCAGAAATAGAGTCACAGATGTAGAGAACAACCTTACGGTTACCAAGGGGGGAAGGGGTGGGTGGGATGAATTGGGAGATTGGGACTGACATATATCACTACTATGTATAAAATAGGTAACTAATGAGAACCTACTGTATATCACAGGGAACTCTACTCAGTGCTCTGTGGTGACCTAAATGGGAAGGAAATCTAAAAAAGAGCAGATATATGTATATGTATGACTGATTCACTTTGCTGTACAGCAAGAAACTAACACAACATTGTAAAAGAACTATACTCCAATAAAAATCAAATAAAAATTTTAGAGTTTTCAATCTCCCATTACCACATATATCCAGATGCAGCAATATTTACTTCTTCTATCAGTTGCCAATGTCAACTAAAAAAACCCAAACAATAGCAGCACAGTAAGGAGAAACTTTACTCAAAAGGGTAAGTGCGAGGAGGGGCCTATTGCAATTGGGGGAGGAGAACTATCGCATTAGGGAGAATGCTGTGACCCTAAGATCTGCAAGCCTCTCAGTGGTTAATCAAAAGGGGTTTTTCTTCTCTTGAGAGGAAGTAACAAGGGTATTAAGGGTAGGGTGTGGGCAAATGGGATAAAAGAGTAGCTTGAGTGGATGGTAGATCAGAGAATATTTTACCCTGAGGTCAGCCTGTTCTTAGGAGAGATTATCTGTTGACTCAGTCTGACAGTGAGTCCGAGTTCTGGAGCCTGGAGGAAGGAGTGAAACTTTACAGTTTGATTAATAAGCAGTTTGTTCCAATTGATTAGTAGGAATAAACACTTCAGATGATAATTTATGAGACAAAAAAAATGGCAATTTGGAATATCTTTGTCTGGCATTGCCATAGGTAAACAAGAGGAGGCATCTGTGGTGGTTCTTAGGAATAAGCTGTTTTCCACAACACAAAGGGCAGAGGGATATCTTAACTTTTGCTGTTTTCCAGGATTCGAGGGCTCAGGTAAAATTCCACATTGTCACTAATAATAGTTTTCAGTATCGAAGGACACAATTAGACTATATAAAACTTTATTTTCTTTTGCAGTGGTCATCACACAGCCAAGCAAATGTATCCACTTGTTAAATTTAATTACCTTTTATCTTAGAGAGTTCCCCCAAATTAAATAGGTCAGAAATTTTTATAAAGAATCAAATATTGCTTTCCTGTCTGAAAAGTGTGGACTGAGTATCAGAGACTTATCAGATTCCTTTCAAGCTAAAGTCACCTTCATTCACTTGATAAGACTGTAGAGGGCACAGTTGGACTGAAACAAAGCTTGAGTGAAAGAGTGTGAGAACTTTATTACACCTAGCTAATATCCAAATGTGTGCTCTCAGTGATTCATATCTGCCTTTCAGAGCAAAGGTCTTTTTTTTGAAAGAGGGTTTTCTTATTTGTCACTTTACTTTCTTTTTAATTAATCCTGACAACATTTCACGTGAGAAAGTGTGTTTGAAGAGATAGAATTATAAATGAGTCCAGCATTATTGTTATAGTCCCTGTATTAAAATGTTACTGTAAGCTAAGGCAAGGAAGTCAAAGATAGTAGATTAAGAGAAAACTGCTGGGGAAATGAGCAAGCATTATTAAAAACAAGTGACAGGTTTGTATTACTCTATTGGAAGGAGCATATAGTAGTGGAAAGACTAAGGAATTAGTTGGGCTATCTGTAAGCTATTTGAAGCACAGCTTTTCCAAAGCTAAGTAAAGTTTTGTCTAATCATCAGCTAATTTGTGGTTTCAAAATCCTGTAGTGTTCTTGATGCAGTTACCACCAAAATGAAGCATGCCCTTCTTCCTAATGGTCTACTCCTCCCCTTCCTTGTACTATATGTGCAAAACAAATGACATATACGAACTCTTTATGTTCTCTTTTCACCCTGCTTTCATTCCACATTGCACCAAGATTTCATTTTCCACATCAGTAATGGCTTTATAATTTCCAAATTCAAAGGTTTTTCTTCTGTCTCATTTACCTCAAAATCTCAATTGCCTTTGATTTTTTGCTCCTCACAGATGACTCTTATCTTTTTGCTGGAATTGTGTTGACTATGTACTACCTGTTACTCTTTTCACATATTTAGCAAATCAGTTTGTTAGTTTGAGTGCTTCTTTTTGATTTTTCCCACTCCATTATTTTGGGAATTCACCATACTTCTGTATTTTGTGTGCTGGTTCTCCTCTATCAGACTATTGATTGAATTTTATGTTTCCAGCTAAAACCTGCCATTGGATTGGCTATTACCTCAGTGGGAAATGGCTATGGTATCCATGTAATGTACTCTCACTAAAGCCCCAACTTTGTATTGCTAATTGCCTTCTAAATATTCATAAATGGATGTCTTGCTGTTCCTTGAAAGATAGCTATTCAAAATCATTTTTCTCTCCAAACCTAGTCCCTCTTTCTGATTTTCTCATTCTTCTATCTCTGCCATAGCCTTTAGATAGAAAAAAATTCGACTGTTTTTTCAACTAACACTCTGTAGGCTCCTTGCTATCCTCCTAGGCCAGGTCTTTGGGCCAAGGTAACTAGTGTCTGGATCCATTAGAAAGTCCAAGGGGGCAGAATTTTCTTTATGCTTTGTTCATTAATGTAGCCTAATCACAAAGGATGATAACTAGCTCAGTTAATATTCATTAATAAATGAATGAGCCCAAATACCCAAAGTTAGGTTCTCCTATTATTTATTTTACATTAATTACCAGATGAATATTTTTAATACCACTTTTGTATTGCTGCTTTTCTGATCAGAAACTTCATTGAGTCTATTTTGTCTCTTTTTTTCTGACTTTTAAGATTGTCCATTTTTCTATTCTAAGGAGGTCCTAAGAAAGTGAATTAATGTTGTGGGTAAGAGTGAACGTACTGGAGTTAAACAGCCTGAGTTTGATTATTGTTCTTTCATTTACTAACTGGGACAGGTATTTAATTTTTCTGTGCCTCGGTTTCTACGTCTTTAAAATTGAGATAATGATCAGTGGATTGATGTTAGGATGAAATAAGTTAGTGTGTCTTAAGCACTCAAACAGTGCCTGGTATTTAATGAATGCTCAATATGCATTATTATTATTATTATTATTATAAACCTCTACATTTGAAAAGCGTCTGTACAGTCAGTGACATCCAGCTGTTTAACAGAACATATCCCATCTTTCAAACAAAATTTTACATGTAATCCCAATAACTTTATGAAATACAAAATAAGTGTGGCTTTGATTATTTGTACCCTCCGCTCTTTCATAAACTCATAAATGTCCTTGACAAAATCCCCAAACTCCAAGAACTACAATTTAAAAACCCCTGGTCTCAGTAACTTGTTTTCTTTTTTTTTAATATTTATTTTTTTGGCTGCACTGGGTCTTAGTTGTGGCATGCAGACTTCTTAGTTGTGGCATGCGGAATCTTAGTTGCAGAATGTGGACTCTTAGTTGCAGCATGCATGCGGGATCTAGTTCCCTGACCAGGGATCAAACCCGGGCCCCCTGCATTGGGAGCACAGGGTCTTACCCAGTGGACCACCAGAGAAGTCCCTGGTCTCAGTAACTTTTGATGTAAGTATTTACTGATTGACTAAGTCATGTTGAAAACCATTAGATTGTAGAAAGAGCAGGCATTTTAATAATACATCTATTATATTGCCTGTCTCAAGTGAGGGTATTGTAAGACAAGGAAGTTACATTTGAAAATATTATGTAACACAGACAATTTATATCTATTTTAGTAAATTTAGATCAAAGGAATAAACTTTTTTTTTTATAATAAATGAGGGGTAAGTTTGAATTACAAATCATACTTAAGGAATCAAAGTGTTGTGTTACTATAATTGTCATATATAGAATAAATTATTTGCCCTTTGAGCATTTGGAGATGACTTAAAACATTATTTGTTTCTGAACTAAACCTAAAAGATGTAAAAAGCATTTTCTAAATGATAATATTGATATTAACAATACTTATCCTTTTACTTTCAACTCTGTAAGCTTAGTAAAACTTCAGTCTTTATTGATATCCCCATATCTAAAAGATATTTATCTCTACTGCTTAACTGGAAATTTTTGAGAAAAAATTAATTGATGTTATTAAAAGAAAGGTGTCATCTAAAATTATACTGTCTTATTTTTAGAAAGAATTTGCTGAGTGATCCAATGAACATCTGACTAAGAGTCATGTACTCTTAAAGGGGTTGAGAACAGGTTCATGAGATATTTGAGTCCCTTCATTTTACAAATGAGAAAAATATGAGCCTGCTTAGCTAAGGAATTTACCAAAGATAGATGATTGCATATTAAATATTAAGAAGTATTAAAATCTCTGTTCTCAATCCAGTACTCTTTCCACCATTTGGAAAATTAATCATACAGTCTCAAACATCAAAATATTTTTTCCTGTATCCAAAAGAGAACAGAATGTCATGTTTTAGAATCCAGATGTCATATCAACTTAAAAAGCAACATAAAAAACAATTGTAAAGTAAAACTTTGGATTAAGCAGATGATGACTGCTTGATTGGTAGTGGCTTATACTGGAATATAAAGTAAATCAGTAAGCAGAAATACTGCAGTCATCTGTTTTTCTGAATGTCAATCAACAGAGCTGTTCTAAGAAGGATTGAGAAATAGCAAAAGGCTGGTCTTTCTCCAATCTGTGGTTGTCTTTATTGAACTCATTTTCTTTTTTCCTTGCCCTTTTTGGTGCCTCTTATCTCTGTTCTCTCCTTCTCCTACCAAAACTTCTAGGAAACTTGTATCAAACTTGTACTGAAATGTAAATGGCTTACAAGCCTTAAGGTGCTGCCTCTCCCAGGGAAGTGTGAGGAGTGAGATTTAAGAGGGGCAAAGAAAGGTAAAGTTATAGACTGTATATCTAAATATGAAATTTTAAGCATCAATGAGGAAGAGAATAGCAGTTTTAAATTGTAGGAGGACACACTTCCCAGTGATTTTAAAACCATTGTTAATCTCCCCAAAGAAATAAAAACCAAACAGACAAACAAATATGCAACAAATATAACAGCCAAACACAAAAACAAAAATAAGAAACCCCAAATTAATGGGACTTGACTATGTTGAAACTGAGATTAATATGTGGAGTATTGATTTCTCTAATAAGTTGAGTCCCTCAGTCCATGAACATGGTATATCCCTTTATCTAGGTATTCTTTAATTTTTCTCAGTACTGCTTCATAATTTTGCATATAGAAGTCTTCGTATCTCTCATTAGATTTATTTTTATGTGTTTCACTTTTTAGATATTACCATCAAGAGCATCGTTTTCTGAATATCCTATTTGCTGTTGGTCTGTACAAATACAATTGATTTTTAAAAATATTGACCTTGGATTCAGCAACCTTGTTAAATTATCTTATTCAAATGGCTTACCTGTAGAATTTGTTTCAAATACCATAAGGATTAAAAGATCAATCCTCTAAAACAATGTAATAAATCTAAGATTTCCTACAAACAGTAATGTTTTTAAAAATTCATACAGCAAAACTTGACAGGAAAAGAAGAATAAATATGTAAATCCACAATCATCGTGGGAGATTTTAACACAACTCCCTCAGTAGTAGGTAGAACAACCAGCCAAAAGTCCATGGAAGATTTTTAACACAAATATCAAACTTGATCAATTTGAAATATATAAAACGCTCTATGCAACAATGATGGAAATCACACTTTTCACAAGTATATATAGACTATATTACAAAATTACTTATATGGTTGTACATAAAGCAAGTCTCAACATATTTCAAAGACTGAAATACAATAAAATATGCTTTCTGACCATTGAGATGTTGAGTTAGAAATCAGTAACAAAAATTATTTTAAAATAGATCCAAATGTTCAGGAATTAAGCATTTTACTTTAATAATCCACAAAGAAGAAATCACAATTAGCATAAGAAAAGCAAAATTTTAGCTATACTCCCATGGTTTATTACATATGTGTGTACTCTAACACCATCACAGTTTCCCCCACAAGCATATGCACTAACAGAGTTTGTATCCTATCTATCTAGTTTCCTTTAGGGTCTGATAAGGCCAGTTGAAGATGCTTACTAAATGCTAATTGGGTGTATCGGCAGAACTCTTGGTTTTAAGCAACATGATATGACTTAGATAGCTTTAAGAAAATGAATTTATTACAGTGATACAGAGTAGCTCACAGAATGGTTTGGAGAGTCAGAGAACCGTGGGTCTAAACGATCAGCCAGGAGAAATGTCTAAACTTATTTCATGGTCTGATGTGGTGAAGACGAGATTGCCGCTACTGCTGGATTACTTGATTACTCTGCAGATTGTAATGCTGAGCTCACAAACACAGAATTTAGATGCTGCTGGAAAGAGGGTATTGCTTCCACTAGGGTTCTTTTGTGTGACCAGTATAGACTCTACAATTACTGTTTTCCACTCACTCACTGGCAGCTTTTAATTGCAAATCTGGGGCATATGCATCCAACTGATAGAATTCCGTTTTTGTGCTAATGCCCTAGTTTCAAAGGAGGCTGAGAAAACAAGTACTTGAGATGTTTAGCTTCTATGGTGAAAGGTGGATTTGCCTCATAAAGTGGGAGATTCCTAAATCATAGGGAATGGACAAGGTTCATGCAATTTATCTATGACATTCAGGCAGACATGGGTCTTGCCAAGACACTTTGGATAGTCTATTTACTGATCTGTAGGTTCTCTGAGCATGATGTCATTAAAATAGAGGATAAGTGTGATGTCAGAAGGTCAAGGTCTCTATGAACTAAGCTGTGATGTAGAATGAAAAAGTTGAGACAATACAGTGAAATTAATACTGCTGCCTTGTGATTTGCAAGCAAATTGTTCTGATGTTCTCAGCTTTTTAGAGTAAAGGAATAAAAGCATGTGCCTAATCAATAACTACTGATTACTTAGAAAGCAAAGCAGGTCCCTTAGAACCTTACTGATTTGTTCTAGTGAAGAGACCACATATAGAACAATGGTCTCAATTTGCTGTCTCTAGCTGATCAAATTTATAACAATCTTCTGTTTTACTCCTGAATACTCTGACTTCTACACTAGACAAATTGAAATTTTAAAAGGGAATATGATAGAAATCACCAACCCTGAATTTGTAAAATCTTCAGTAGTGAAACTAATCACTGTGATTCTCTTAGGGATTTAATCATGCTTTTGACATATTATTATAATAAATAGAGGAAGCTCTTGGGGCTTTTATTGAGCTCTTCCTAATAAAAATATTATTCCCTGAGACATGCAGCCAAGATGGTGATTCTGCTTGTGGCTGAGTGTACTACTTTAATGATATACTAAGAAACTAGTGAAATATTTATGGAATTTTGGGGCATCCTAGTAGTCCTACTGGGAGGCAGACTTAAGTCAAACTGCCATTTATCATTTCATCTTCATGTCTCCACCCTGACTAGTGGAGAATAGTGGTATCGAAGGTACCAAGAATCAATACAGGGAAGGGTAAAGAGGTTGGGATGGGAAAAATTGACTTCCATTTTCTAGGTAACTCTTCTTGGCTAAGTCATTACATGTCTCCAATCATGGCGAAAAAAATGTTACTATATGTCGTAAAATTGACTTCTCTTTAGAAAGATGGCAAGTGAGGGTTGGAGAGTCTTTTCTTTATTGGAATCTACCATTATATCCTCATCCCACTACAAAGAAGTCCAGTTCTTTTTCAGTCAGTGCCCCATTCCAAGATGCCAATTAAACTCTCATAATAAAGCAGTCATCAGAATTAAATGTTTAGTGTTATTCTATCTCAACCTGTGGATGCAAGAAGTAAGACTTTTATCACATTCACAGAAAGTTAATGATATTTGGCATTATCTTGAGCTGGGAATTTAAGACTGGAATATTACATTCTTATTACATTGGTTTATCCTGTTGTCTTTATTTTTAATTTATTTTATTAATGTATGAAAAGAAATTTTATTGTGGTAAGAAAACAATATGTGATCTACTCTCACATTTTTAAGTGTATAATACAGCCCCTGGCAACTATCATTCTATTCTTTGTTTCTGCGAGTTTGACTATTTTAGATATCTCATGTAAGTGGAATCATGCAGTATTTGTTCTTCTGTGACTGGCATATTTCACTTAGCATAACATCTTCAGATATATCTATGTTACTGCACATGGCAGATTTTCCTTCATTTTTAAGGCTGGACAATATTCTATTGTATGTATATATCACATTTTAAAAATGTATTCATCCATCAATGGATATGTACGTTTTGTCCATATCTTGGCTATCATGAATAATGCTACAGTGAGCATGGTAGTGCAGAAATATCTTTTAGATCTTGATTTCAAATCTTTAGACTATCTACAGAGAAGTGGCATTGCTGGGTCACGTGATAATTCTATTTTTAAGGTTTTTAAGACCCTCCATACTATTTCATAGCAACTGTACCATTTTACATTCTTACCAACAGTACCCAGTAGTTCCAATTTCTCCACATCCTTACCAATACTTTACTTTATTTATTTTTATAATAGCCATCCTAACAGGTTCAGGATGATACCTCATTGTGTGTTTTCTTTTGTTGTTTTTTGGGGGTTGTTTTGGTCTGTGCTGTGCGGCATGTGGGATCTTAGTTCCCTGACCAGGGATTGAACCTGCACCCTCAGCAGTGAAAGCACAGAGTCTTAACCACTGGACCACCAGGGAATTCCCTCATTGTGGTTTTGATTTACATTTTCCTGATGGTTAGTGATGTTGAGCACCTTTTCATATATCTGTTGACCATTTATATATCTTCTTTGGAAAAATGTCTGTTCAAGCCCATCATTGCCCATTTTTAAATTGGGTTATTTGGGGGGTTTTTTGCTATTAAGTCATAGGAGTTTCTTATAAATTTTGAATATTAAGCCCTTATCTGATACAGGGTTTGCAAGTATTTTCTTCTCTTCCATAGGCTGCCTTTTCATTTTGTTGATTGTTTCCTTTGCTGTTCAGAAGGTTTTTAGTTTGATGTAGTTCTACTTGCCCATTTTTGCTTTGTTGCCTGTGCTTTTGGTGTCATATAGTTAGGACATCATTGCCAAAATTAGTGTCAAGGATCTTTTCCCCTATGTTTTCTTCTAGGAGTTTTACAGTTTCAGATCTTATGTTTAAGTCTTTAATCCATTTAGAGTTGATTTTTGTGTATGATACAAGAGTCCAGTTTCATTCTTTTGCATGTGGATATCCAATTTCACCAACACCATTTGTCAGTTCTGAGAAAGAACAAAGTTGGAGGCATAAGAGTTTCTGATTTCAAAAACTATATTACAAACCTACAGTACTCAAAACAGCATGGTACTGGCAAAAAGACAGACGAATGGAACAGAATAGAGAGACTAGAAATAAACATATGCATATACAGCCAACTGATCTTTGACAAAGGAGCTAAGAATACAATTGGGAAAGGATGCTCTCCCAGTGCCCTTAGAAGTAACCATGACACCCTGCAGATTTGGAATATTCAGGGCCTCCATACTTTTTTAAAAGATAAATTTATTTATTTATTTCTGGCTCCATGGGGTCTTCGTTGCTGTGCACGGACGGGCTTTCTCTAGTTGTGGCGAGTGAGGGCTACTCTTCATTGCAGTGTGCGGGCTTCTCATTGCGGTGGCTTCTCTTGTTGCAGAGCACAGGCTCTAGGCTCATAGGCTTCAGTAGTTGTGGCACACAGGCTCAGTAGTTGTGGCTCGTGGGCTTAGTTGCTTCCCGGACCAGGGCTCGAACCCGTGTCCCTTGCACTGTCAGGTGGATTCCTAACGACTGCACCACCAGGGAAGTCCCAGGACCTTCATCCTTTTACATGTGAGTTACTACTTGATTTTCCCTAGTCAGGTCACTAGTAGGCTTTAAGTTCCAGGAGACTCTAAGGTTAATTTTTCTCAATTTGTTTCTTATTGCCAACTAGGGATTTACTGTCTTCAGTGCCAACCAGGCTAGATAACTGATGGCAGTTTCCCCTATATCCTCAATGATCTGTTGTCTCTGATCTCTCCTGGTATCAATTTTTATGTTAGAGCAATAGATGACTTACTCTGGGTTAATTAAGTAGAAAATAAACTACTAAAAAGATATTGGACAGTTTATGGAATCTCTAAATAAAAGATTCAAGAACCAGCATTGGTGTTTGGAAGTTTAAACTTATGCCTAGGAATCATGCTGTAGAATTGGTCCAGGGAACAACCTAGTGCAAGAGTCACTGGGCAGAGACACTTCAGCTAGAACTACAAATATCAATGATAGGGGATGCTAAATACAGTAATATGAATCACTGCTACATTTGTTCTGGATACTGAAAACTGTGTGTGCTTTCCACTTCCAGAATATATTCTAAGCAGTCTTTTCTTCTTGTCAGTAGCTTCTAGTCCAGTCTCCAGAATGGATATAACTGATTGTCAGAGCTAAGGTCATATGCTAGCCTATGGCCCTAAAGGTTACTCAGAGATTAAGTAGCTGGCATTTTCAATCTCAATAACGAGAGACAGATTCTTCCTCATAAGATGGGGATTTCCATAACTTATATATGGGTTCATACACTGGACAAAAACGAAGAGTAGAACTCTCCATTAGAGTTTATTCATGAATAAATACCACATAAGTCATAATTTTCTTTACAATAATATTTTGGAAACAAGAATAAGGAAGTTTTATATATATATATATATATATATACACACACACACACACACATATATATACACAGACACACACACACACACATACACACATATGTATATATGGGTGTGTGTGTTTATAAATTCTGACTTTATATAAAGTAGGCCTTTGTTTTTTACTGTTACTGTTCTGAATGCAGAATGGGGATTCTTTTAGTTACAAAGAGGAAAATGAAAACTTTTTTCTGAACTAAACTACATGAAGTGTGAACATGAAGATTAACATCGTCTCTGAGGCAGGAACCTCAAAATTATACTCCTTCTCAATCAATGTTATTGTCAGTTCTTAGTTTTATTAATTATTAAAGGAAAATATATATCCAAGACATTACTGCAAATAAATATTTTAGAATATGTCTGGCTTTTCCTGTACAGTGAAAACATTTTTTTTTTTTTTTTTTTTTTTTTTTTTTTTTTTTTGCTGTACGCGGGCCTCTCACTGCTGTGGCCTCTCCCGTTGCGGAGCACAGGCTCCGGACACACAGGCTCCGCGGCCATGGCTCGCGGGCCCAGCCGCTGCGCGGCATGTGGGATCTTCCGGGATAGGGGCACGAACCCGTGTCCCCTGCATCGGCAGGCGGACTCTCAACCACTGCGCCACCAGGGAAGCCCAAAACATTTTTATAATATGAAATGTAAGAACAGATATTTTTCCAACGTAAGTTCTCGTTGCACATTCTCACATATTATAACCATATGTAATTACTGTTAAGTGAAAAGCCTGAATTAGATGAGTAAATTGTTAGAGCCAGTGGTAAGAAAATTATTATATATATTTTTAGCACAGTATTTAAATTTTATATTTAAGAAACTTTTGAGGGACTTTTCATCTAGCTAGTAAGTGAGTTAATTAAAAACAGAGGAACGTTGTGAAGAGTGACACCATGGTGTTTTTAGAATCAGAGGGGTATGAATTCCAATTATTCAATGATAATTTTTGAGATCCTACCACAGCCAGGTACATGGCTTTTACATTTTCTCTAGGAATTTCATTTTCATCATCTAAACAATAGATATAAAACATTTAACTAATGAAGTTTTTGAGAGCAGAACAAATCTTCAAGGCAAGACACAAAAAGGTGAAAACCTTTCCAAGTAACTTGACTATGTTCCAGAGCAAAACTCAATAATATTTATAGAAATACAAAAATATTCATCACTACTACAAGGCAAAATTAATAAGTTATGGCATCCAACCAAAGATTACCAGGCATACAAAGGGTCAGGGAAAGATGAACTATAATAAGAATAATCACTTGAGAGTGACCCAAAACTGGCACAGATGTTAGAATGAGAAGATAAGGAAGTCAAAATAGCTTTTATAATTGTACCACCCATGTTAAAAAAAGTTATGTCGAAATATAGAAGATATAAAAAAGAACCCAATTTAACTTCTAGAGATGAAAGCTACAGTTATTGAGATCAAAACAAAGCAAACAAATCATTTGATAGGTTTTGTGTGTTTGAAACTTTGTTGTTTGAAAATTTGTTTCATTTGTTCTACCAGTTAGACCTGGTAGAAGAAACAGTGTTTCTGGGTAAGAGATGATAAAAATACCAGTCCTCCAGTTAGTTCACTGTCACTCTCAGAGAGCTTAAAAGAGAACTCAGTGTGGTTGAACAGTAGCCCAGAGAATAAGTTGGAGGGGGTTATTGCTGGAAGTGACAAAAGTAAGACACGGCTTCCACTTTGGGGTGTCTTCTGTTGTAAAAGAGGCAAGAATGAGGATGAACCATAAACTCTTCCCATGCTGAAGCCACAGAGTGAACCCATCCCATGTTATTAGAGGCCACTGATAGCAGAGGCAGAAGACCAGGATCATAACTGCTAATGGGCAGCTAATTGTGCTTGTAGTCAGAGGAGGGTCTCCCTCTTTTCCCCTTTTTCTTTTTAATTCTAAACTCAGGGTTATAATTAAACAAAACAGGAATTTAGAGAAGAGCATGTGGGAAGCTTTTTGGCTATTTGGAGTTGTTGCTTTGAACAAATATCCCCCCAATAAAAATAATAACATAATAATAGTAGTACATGAAATGTCCATATATTGACTTAAATGAATTCTTTAAAATTAGATGTAGTTTTTGGTCTAGACTGCAAAAGCATTAAATTTCCCTTGTAGCAGTTACTGAAAAAAAAATAAACATTTAAATTTCTTTACTTCATCAAGATTGAATTTCTCAATCAAACCACATATGATTAACCTGGTTTTCCAATGTATCTTTTATAACAGACACATAATCTGATAATAAACATGGCATTGCTTTCTAAATTATTTTTAATGACATACATGATAGAACATGAGAGGATCTTGGCCCATTTAGCAACCCCCATACTTTTATTTTAATGGAACATATAGTTTAGGTAGAAAATATAGCCTAGTGGATTTAAAAAAAATTATCTTTGGAAATGAAAAATAATGGGACTGAAAGATTAAGTATAAATTAGAGACTATAAGGATTTGATTTATTTGAAGTACAGAGTCCTTAAATTGTGCTTCTGGTTAATAAACTGGCTTTAGACATTGGACAAAGGTCTGTAATTTCTTCTACTACAGTCTGGTATTTCAAGAGCTACCAAGAAAACACTGCTGAATGGCTTTAGGTCTCAGAAGTTAAGACACAAGAGAAGTCAGATATCACCACTATGGTGGTAAATTCCCTCTATGCAAAACAATTTTAAAAAATTCCACTTCTCTCATTAGAATACCACAGTGCAGAACTTGCGTGGTGGCGCAGTGGTTAAGAATCCGCCTGCCAAGGCAGGGGACATGGGTGCGAGCCCTGGTCCAGGAAGATCCCACATGCCCAGAGCAACTAAGCCAGTGTGCCATAACTACTGAGCCTGCATGGCACAACTACTGAAGCCCACGTGTCTAGAGCCCGTGCTCCACAACAAGCGAAGACACCGCAATGAAGAGTAACCCCCACTCGCCGCCACTAGAGAAAGCCCACGCGCAGCAATGAAGACCCAACACAGCCAAAAATAAATAAAAATTAATTAATTAAAGAAGAAAAAAGAATACCACAGTGCAATGTCATCATCTCCTCAAGAAAAAGTGCCATATAATTCTGTTCTCTGTCTTCAGTGTTATGCAGTAAGACAAGATTTGTTTTCTCCAAGTCCCCCCTCCCTTTTTTTGGTCATTTCCCCCTCCTAGAAGAGAGCATTAGCTTAGATGAGAAAATAAAGTTTCCATTATCATAACACCAAATAAAGGCTATCAACATTTGCAAGGGAAATTTTGATTGTAGATGTTTAACTGAAAGATTAAAACATATTTCCGTAGGACCTTCAAGGTACCTGACCTCTCCCACAGCGTATCTTGCTGAGAAGATGAAAGGAGCCTATTGACTGCTAATCAAGCCTTGCAGAGTAAGAAGAAAGCTGAAAAAACCAAGGTCATGGTGAAGAGGAGAAAAGTTAGGGAGAACCTACAGAGATGCAGCTTTAAGCTGAAACCGGTATAGACTTTAAATGGAAAAGAGGAAAACACTATCCGTGCTCTCCACTGTTCTCTATGTGTTTTGTATTGTAAAGTAGGCTTTTCTTTTAGTAACAGACCCACTTTCATGCTCTTCCAGATATTCAAGTCTACATAAATAAGGATTTATATACTTGTGGTCTTGTCTGAGATTACTGTACTGTGACATAACATATGGCTGTGCCTCCATCTAAGACTACCATAGAAATGAGCCAAGAAATACTCCACCGTTTATCTAAACTACCAGATTGTTGCTGAGGAAGGGGAGTGCTCACAGCTTTTGTAAATTGATGTAATGAATACTCTTTCAGCAGGGGAATAACTTGAGAAAAGTAGTAATCTTGGCCTGGAAGCACTGGCGGAGAGAATGCATGGTTTAACATGAATGCCTAGGTTAATGCTTTCTTGTGAGTTTATTAGTTTCCCATAGGAAAATTTCACAAGCTGTTATCAGGCTATGAAGAGAGGGAAGAAGTCTGGGGAAGGTCATATGTGTGTCTGCATCATCCAAAATGGCTGATAGAAGGGAAATTAGATTGTTTATGAAGGCGGAGGAAAAGTCCCTGAATGATATGGCAATATTGATGGGGGCAATGCAGTTGATAGAGTATTTGGCTCCAGCTACATTTGAAAGAGGGCTTGAAACTAGTGAAAAGACAGCCAGTAGGTACGTGAGAAGAAGAATGCATTATTTAGGAATTCATGATTCTCTGCCATTCTCAAATAATTCATTGAATAATTAATTGAGAGGATGGGTAAGGGAAATTGATTAAGCTTTAGAGAAACTGATAAAAATTATTTAGTGGACAGTGTATGTTATGGTTGATTTAAGAGATTTTCAAGGGTAATTTTGACTTTACTCCCTTAAACAATATTTTCCACTGATTTTAGCACCTAATCAAATATCAGAGTAATATTTGACTCCAATTTATGGACAGATTTGAATATACAAAATCTTAAGTAACCTAAGAATGGAAGGCAAGTTTAAAGAGAAGTTATAAGGTATGAATACAAATTTTTCCTCTCAATAAGCAGTGCAAAAGGAGAACTACAGCTGTAGAACCCTAGAGTTTGTAGAGCTTTTCAGTGTGATTGAGCCATCAGAGATCAATGTTTTATGGTACCATAGTAGGAAATCCTATATTATGATATCGTAGTATCGAAGTTAGTGATCTTATTCAATTGTGATGGTATTTTAAAAGACTAAGAAAATTAGGATGTGTGTGTGTTTGTACTAAAGGAAGTTGAAGAAGAAACTATTAATCATTAATTTACTGTATCCCAAATTCAGAATTCAGAAGTTGGCATGGTATAGATTCAGGAATTTTTTTGTCTGTGTTAGATTTAAGGAAGGAGTGAATATTATTTGATACCCATAGGAAGACTAAACCTAAAGAGAATATAAATACTTTTTTCTAGGGAGATTTTTTTTCCTTTGAAAAAATGCTTCAGGGTAACACTAGAGTCTAAACTCTTTGGGGACAGTGGCTATTGGTGAGAGTATTTGGAAGTGTAGGTCTAGTTAAATAATAAACTTGATTCTTGGAGTTAAGGACTCTGAAAAAGCAAGAAAAGTTACTTCTCTAAGGGCAGGATCACCTTAAGGAAGTTAATTTGAAAATGTCATTTAACAGGTGTGAGTTTTGACACACTTCAGTGAATATGTGCACCATGTTGTTCATTGACAAGGGGAAAAAGAATTACTATGTCATTAACAAGACCACTTCTTACCAATCTGAAAGAACTAAAGATGTTTGGAGAGTTCAGATGGTATTATAATTGATTCATCCAAGATTACTCCTAGAGTGAAATAAGTGGATTGGCATTCAGCATCTATTTGATCTATAGTCATTTCCCTTTATTTGAGGTTTCATTTTCTACTGTTTCAGTTACCCACGGTCAACCGAAGTCCAAAAATATTAAGTAGAAACTTCCAGAAATAAACAATTCATAAATTTCTGAGTAGCGTGATGAAATCTTGTATCATCCATCCACCCACCGGGATATGGACCATCCCTTTGTCTGGCATATCTCACCCCTTAGTCACTTAGTAGCCATCTTGGTTATAGAACTGACTCTCAGTATCACAGTGCTTGTGTCCAAGTCACCCTTATTTTACTTAATAATGGCCCCAAAGCAAAAGAGGAGTGATGCTGGCAATTTGGATATGCCAAAGAGAAGCTGTAAAGTAGTGTCTTTAGGTGAAAAGGTGAAAGTTCTTGGTTTAATAAGGAAAGAAAAAATCATTTGCTGAGGTTGCTAAGATCTATGGTAAGAATGAATCTTCTGTATGTGAAATTGTGAAGAAGGAAAAATAAATTCATGCTAGTTTTGCGGTCACACCTCAAATTGCAAAAGTTATGGCCACAGTGCATGATAAGTGCTTAGTTAAGATGGAAAAGGCATGAAATTTGTACAATAAGATATTTTGAGAGAGGAAGGGACCACATTCAGATAACTTTTATTATAGTATATTGCTATAATTTTTACATTTTATTATTAGTTATTGTTAACCTCTTACTGTGCCTATCTTATAAATTTTATCATAGGTATGTAAGTATAGGAAAAAAACACAGTATATATAGGATTCGGTGCTATCTGCTGTTTCATGCAACCACTGGGGTCTTGGAATGTATACCCTGAGGATAAGGGGGCTACTGCATTTTCTAGTATACCTTCCTAAGGCAGAGGTTAGAAGTTAAGAAAAAAAAATCCCAAACCCTCTTTCAGCTTGGGATCTTTATGTAAAAGAAATTCCACAAACTCAGTGCATTTACGTGAGACTTGGAATTTGAAAATAAGGAAAGGCAGTTATCCTGGTGCTTTAGCTTTTGTGGCCAGCAAGCATCGCTGTGGAGACATAAGTATTCATCTGTAGCATCATTCCTGTGTACTTAACTCCCTAGGTAGTAAGCACAATAGCTGTTTCTCTTTGTGAGTTTAGATGGAAAATCTATAGACTCTATGTACATTTAATGAAAATTATGAAGCAGTAACAATTGTTACAATCACACGGGTCAAGAAATGGAACATTGGCAACAACCAAGAATCCCCTCCATGCCTTGCATCATCACAAAACCCTCCCATAGCACAAACAATAACCACTTACCTAACTTTTATGTTAACCCATTCATTGTTTTTCTTTGTAGATTTATTACTTATGTGCACATTCCTGTAATACTGTTGATAGATATTTGTGTTGTTTTCTATTTATGGCTGTCATGAACAATGCTGAACAAGATACATGTTTATATATGTATCCTAGTAGACAGGAGAACACGTTTCTCTAGGGAGTGAACTACTGGGTTACAGGGAAGTTTCAGGAATGAGATGCTGAGTCACAGAGAAAATATGTCCTTAAACCACAAGATAATGACAAGTGGTCCAATCAACTTACACTTCCAACAGTGGTGGTGACTCATATTTAAATTCCTTGACATTAGTTGTTATCATTTATTTTAATATTTCCTATCTAATCTGTGTGTAGTGGTACCTCATTATGGTGTGAATTTTAGTTTTCATGATTACTATTGAAAATATAAATATTTTACAGTTTTAAATATAGTTATTGGCTTTTGGGATTTGCTGTTTTTTGAAGGGTCTATTGAATTTTTGGCCTACTTTTCTGTTGGGTTATTTGCCTTTTTATTCTTGCTTTTAAGAGTTTATTTCATTTTTTAGTTGAAGTATAGTTGATTTACAATATTATATTACTTTCAGATGTAGAACATAGTGATTCAATATTTTTATAGATTATACTCCATTTAAAGTTATTATAAAATATTGGCCATATTTCCTGAACTGTAAATATATCTTTGTAGCTGATTTATTTTACACATTTTATACCTCTTTATCCCCTACCCCTATCTTGCCCCTTCCTCCTTCTCTTTCCCCACTGGTAACCACTAGTCTGTTCTCTATAACTGTGAGTCTATTTCAGTTTTGTTATAGTCATTCATTTTATTTTTTAGATTCCACATATAAATGATAACATACAGTATTTGTCTTTCTCTGTCTGACTTATTTCACTAATCATAATACCCTCCATGTCCATCCATGTTGTTGCAAATGGCAGGATTTCTTTCTTTTTCATGGCTGAGTAATATTTCTCTGTGTGTGTGTGTGTGTGTGTGTGTGTGTGCGTGCGTGTGTGTGTATCATACCACATGTTATTTATTCATTTGGCTGTTAGCAGGCACTTAGGTTTCTTCCATATCTTGGCTATTGTAAATAATGTACATAATGCTGCTGTGAACATTGGGTGCATTCATCTTTTGGGATTAGTATTTTCGTTTTCTTTGGATATATACCCAGGAGTGGAATTGCTGGATCTTGTGGTAGTTCTGATTTTAGTTTTTGAGAAACCTTCATACTGTTTTCCATAGTGGCTGCACCAATTCATATTCCTACCAACAGTGTACTAGGGTTCCCTTTTCTCCACATCTTTGCCAACATTTGTTATTTGTAGTCTTTTTGATGATAGCCATTCTGACAGGTATGAAGTGATACCTCATTGTGGTTTTGATTTGTATTTCTTTGTTGATTAGTGATGTGCATCTTTTCATGTGCCTATTGGCCACCTGTATGTATTCTTTGGAAACATGTCTATTCAGGTCTTCTGCCCATTTTTAATTGTTTTTTTAATATTGAGTTTTATGCGATGTTCATGTATTTTAGATATTAACCTCTTATAGGTCATATCATTTGCAAATATTTTCTGCCCTTTAGTAGGTTGTCTTTTCATGTTGTCAGTGGTTTCCTTTTCAGTGCAAAAGCTTTAAAGTTTATTTAGGTCCCATTTGTTTATTTTTTCTTTGGTTTCCTTTGTCTTAGGAGACAGATCCAAAATAATATTGCTATTATTTATGTCAGAGTGTTTTGCCTATGTTTTCTTCAAGGAGTTTTATGGTTTCTGATCTTGTATTTAGGTCTTTAATCCATTTTGAATTTATTTTTGTATATGATGTGAGAAAGTGTTCTAATTTAATTGTTTCACAAGTAGCTGTCCAGTTTTCCCAGCACCACTTATTGAAGAGACCTTTTTCCTATTGAACATTCTTGCCTCCTTTGTCTTAGATTAATTGACCATAAGTGTATATAGGTTTATTTCTGGTCTCTCTATTCTGTTCCATATGTCTGTTTTGGTGTCAGTACCATACTGTTTTGTTTACTGTAGGTCTGTACTAGAGTCTGAAGTCAGGGCGTGAGATACCTCCAGCTTTATTCTTTTTAAGTTCTTTTCATATTTTGAATAGTAGTCTCTCTATTGGTTTTATATGTTGCAATGATCTTTTCAGGTCTGTGGCATGACCTCTCTTTTAACTATCTTTGTGTTTTCTTTTGTTGGAAAATATTTCTTAATTTAATGTGGGTAAATACATCAATCTTTTCCTTTAAAGCTTATACTTTTTTCCATCTTTCTACTTTGTGGCTTAAAGATAGCCTCCTATATTGTCTTTTAAAATATATTTGGTACCATTTCACATGTAGGTCATTAATCCATCTGGAAATAATTTTGTTTACAATATGATACAATTTTAATTATCTTTTCTTTATGGATACCCTAGTGCTCAGCATTTTTTAATCGAAAAGTTTGTTATGTCTTTGTTGAGGTGCTGTGATACCTCTGTTATACAGAGGTGCCATATGTATGTGTGTGTGTGTGTGTGTGTACATATATATACATATGATTTTGTTTTAACAATATATGTTTTGGTTTGTTTTTCTGTGTCTCTATTAAGTCTTCTTTTGGTTCATTTGTTTGTCTCTATATCAAAACTGCACCCTCGGGGCTTCCCTGGTGGCGCAGTGGTTGAGAGTCCGCCTGCTGATGCAAGGGACACGGGTTCGTGCCCCGGTCTGGGAGGATCCCACATGCCGCGGAGCGGCTGGGCCCGTGAGCCATGGCCACTGAGCCTGCGCGTCCGGAGCCTGTGCTCTGCAACGGGAGAGGCCACGGCAGTGAGAAGCCCGCGTACCGCAAAAAACAAACAAACAAAACAAAAAAAAAAAAAAAAAAAAAAAAAAAAACTGCACCCTCTTTGTTAGTAGAGCTTTATAAGAACACTAAATATTCAGTAGAACAAGTTTTCCCACATTTATATTATTCTTCAAGTGTGTGGTGGGCTTTTGTAATCTGTATAAATTTTTAAAGAAGTTTTTCAGGTCCAAAACAAAATCTTTGGCATTTTCACTTAGATTTTTCTTACCCTATAACTTAATTTTTAGAGACTTAACATCTTTTCACTATTAAGATATCCAACTTATAAACACAAAATATATCTCTATTCATTTCTGATTTCTTCAAGGTCTTTGAAAAACTATTATAATGTTGTCTGTAAAGGCTTTGTATATCTTATTGGATTTATTGCTACTTCAGCTTTTTGGTGCTATGTAAAAGGATTTCTTTCTTTTTACTATCACTTTCTGTTTGATGCTATTATATAAAAACACAATTTATTTTTATTGATTTTTATCTAGAAATCTTAAGAAGCTCTCTTACAAATCCTAGCAATTTCCTGTACATTATTTTGTATTTTCTCTGTACACAACAATATCATATCTAAATAGAACAAGTTGTGTGTTTTCTTTTCTAATCCTTAGACATTTTAGTTCTTTTTCTTGACTTTCTCCACTGGCTAAACTCTCAAGTACAATACTGAATAGAGTGGTGACAGGGGGCATCCTTGTCTTCTTCATCTTTAAATCTTTAATCATCTCACCTGTATCTATAATGTTACTCTATGGTAGATAGCTAATTTTCATTTAAGAAAGTTTCTGTTTCTAGTTTGATAAGATTAGCTGCGGGTTTTTGTAAAATCATACATGACTGCTGAAATTATAAGAAACTTTGGATTTAATTTTTTGTATCTTTAATTTTATTAATTTTGTTATGTAAAATAATTTTGGTTGTCTGTCATGAAATTAGCTTTTTATGTTGGACTCAGTTTGCTTATATTATATTTACCATCTGTTTTCCTGGGTAAGGTCACCTCTAATTATCCTTTCTTATACTGTCCTTTCCTGTCTTGAAATGAAGAAAATATTAAAAAGTAGTTGAATAGTGTTCCCTCTTTCTATTCTCAAAGAGTTTGTGTACTACTGGAATTCTTCCTTTCTTTAGAACACACTAGTGAAAAATCTTGGATTTCAGCTTTCTTCATGGTGAGAATAGTGAGTGCTGATTCAGTGTCTGTAATGTATAAATGTATGTATAAATGTCTATTTCTGTTTGAATCTATTTTGATATTATATTTTTCTAGAGGACTGTGATTTTTATAAAATTTAAAATTTATTTGAAAACACTTTGTTCATTTTTTCCTTTGTAAAGTCTGTAACATGTGTGTGATATATGACCCTTTTACCTTTCTGATATTGGCTTCTTTTTCTTTTTTGGTCTTGAGAAGACTCTCAAGTAGATAGCCATTTTTATTAGTATTTTCAAAGAGCCAAATGTTAGCTTTTGAATTTGTATTGTTTATTTTCTATGTCATTAATTTCTGCTCTTGCATTTATTATTTACTTCTTCCACTTTCTTTGGGTATGTCTCTTGAAGATAGCACATAGTTACATGTAATTTTATACAATCTGACACGTATTTTCTTTTCATTTGGAGCAGCCAATCCATTTGCATTAAATGTAGTTACTAATTTGGTTTAAATCTTCCTTTTTTTCCTACTTGTCTAAATTCTTTCATATTTTTCTTCTGGAATCGTGAAATATTTATAGCAGTCTACTTTGACTCTATTAAGTTTGAAACTGTAAGCTCTATTTTATTATTTAATGACAATTTCTGTCAGAATTTACTAAATATTTAGAGCTGAAAAAAAAAACCCTTGCTGGGAACCTGTAAATCAATACTTGTAATCTGTGTCACACACACACACACACACACACACATTTGAAAGGAAACTTATTAGAAATTAATTAGCTAAGTTTGCAACATAAGAATTAAATAGATTGTGCCATAGAAGAAGAGATAATTAATAAAACAAGTAGGACAAACAGAAAACAAACTATAGAGGGTATCAATAATCTCCAACTTGTAGGAGGACTCACACTTCACACTATTTAAAACAATAGTGGTAGGACAGTAAAATGGCGTCACTCAATTGAAAACCATCTAAGCAGTTCCTCCAACAATTAAACATGAAATTACCATATGACCCAGCAATTCTACTCCTAGATGTATACCCAAGAGAAATGAAAACATATGTTCACACCAATTGAACAAGATTGTTTATAGCAACATTTTTCATAGTAGCAAACAAGTGGAAACAGCCAAAATGTCCATCAGCTGATAAATGGATGAACAGAATTGGTATGTCCATACAATGAAATATTACTTGGTTATAAAAAGGAATGAAATACTGATACATGCTATCACCTAGATGAACCTTCAAAATATTATGCTAAGTAAAAAAGTCAGTCACAAAAGACCTTATATTGTATGATTCTCTTTCTATGAAATGTCCAGAATAGTGAAATCTACAGGGACAGAAGATAGATTAGTGGTTGCTTAGAGCTTGTGGGAAGTAGGGTGGGAATATAGGGAGGTGATGCCTAAAGAATATTAGATTTGTTTTTTGAAGTGATAAAAATGTTCAAAATTGACTGTAATGATGGTTGCACTTATATGTGAATATACTCAAAATCACTGAAATATATAAATAGGTGAATTCTATGGTATGTGAATTATATGTCAGTAAAAAATGGGATCTAAATTGACAATAGAGAGGATCAGTAAACTTCAATTTTGTTTCTTTGAAAATATAAAGAATGGTATTTTTTTATGTTCATAGAAGAGGAAGGCACAAACAAAACTATGAAAGAATAAGGGTTTTACTTACATATATTTGGAGTTTTACTAATTATAGGAATAAAGTAAAGAGTATCATGCCATTAATATGAAAATTTATAAAAACTTGAATTAAAAAATAAAATTAGCAAAATTGTCTTAAGAGGAAATAGAGAAACATAGTATACTAACAACTTTTACATGAATAGGCTAGTCTGGTCAAATGTCTAGAAATCAGCAAACAAAAACACCAGGACCAGACATTTTAAAAGTGCTTTGCAAATCCTTCAGGGATCAAATTAACTTTTATCTTATATAAAATTTTTCAGAGAGTGAAACAAGAGGGTATACTCACTTTTTCAATATACAATAGCCAAACCAAAATAAATAAATAAATAAAATATACAACACATCCATTTATAGAGATCAATAAAACTATTCCAAATAAAATATTAACACAAGATTAATTTATATGTACAGAAGCACAAGCCAGTGGAAAATATATTTGAAAACAAAAAAAGAGGTGGAAAATGTCTGCATACAAAATACAAGAAAATCTGTAATCTCTGAACTTGCTGGATACAAGACTGACATACAAAAACCAATAAGAATTTAAAATATTAGCAACAACCAGTAAGAAAATGTACTACTATTAGTAAATACTATTCCATTAATACTTTTACTATTAAGTAAAAATATCATTCACAATAAAATAATAAATATCAGGTATTTGAGAATAAATATCATAACGTGAGTCAAATATTCATGGAGAAAATGATGCTTTCTTAAAGGATGTAAAAAATTAAATGGAACACTTTATAATATTCTTTGTAAAAATGAATCAATATTTTATAATTGACCATGCCACTAACTTGTGTATGCATTGCTATCACAATGAAAATTGCAATAGATATTTTCATAAGCCATGACAAGCTAAATCTAAAGTTTATATGGGAGAGAAGTGTATTAGGCAGAGTTCTCCAGAGAAACAGAAGCAGAGCCAATAGGAGATGTGTATGTGCAAAAAATCTGCAGGGCAGGGCAACAGGCTGGAGACCCAGGGAAGAGCTGATATTGCAGTGTGAGTCCAAAGGCAGTCTTCTGGCAGAATTCCCTCTTTTTGAGGGGACGTCAGTCTTTTTTCTATTAAGACTTTCAACTGATTGGGTGAAATGTTAATCTCATCTAAAAAAATGCTTCACACAAATATCATGAATAATGTTTGACCAAATGTCTGGTTACCGTATCTTAGCCAAGGTGACCATTACGTATAAGTAGGGAGTTGAAAGTAGCCAAAAAATTCTGAAGAAGATATGAAAACATTAAGAAACATGAAGAAAGGGCAACCTATGCTGCCTGATATAAACATTTAAAGTCATATTAATTAAAACAGTGTGGTACTGGCACAGCAAAGGTATAGACAAACAAAATTGAACAGAATATAGGGCCCAGGAACATAGATAGATTAAAAAAAAGGCTAATGTGGTAACATTACAGATTGTGGAGAAAGGATGAACCTTTTAATAAATGGTGTTGAGATGATTGGAAATTCATATGGACAAAGGATTAGACCCCTATCTTAAAGAAATGAGAAAATAAATTCCAGTTCAAATCAAAAATTAAATGTGAAAGAAAAAACATGAATACTTTAGGAGCAAAATATGGATATAGCTTTATGAAGTCAGGTTAGGGAAAGGTTTCTTAAACACAACATTTAAAGAATCACAAAGTATGAAGAAAAGCTGAACAGATTATATGACATTCATATTGAAACATTTCCACAGCAGTATAGACAAATGGACAAATAAAAACAGAAAAGAATAAATCTGGGTGGCCACGAAACTTATAAAAGAAAGGTCAGCCTCTCTATCATTAAGGAAATTCTTATTTATCTACATTAGAAGCTAGGTGCATTGGAATCTTAATGTAGTGCTGTTTATAATAAGGTGGATGTTACCTAAATTCCCTTCTTAAAGGTAATTGATAAATAAATTATGGTTTGTTCTCAAAAGTAATATTATACAATAGGTAAATTGAATGAAATGTTTTTGTGTGTATTAACATGGGTGGATTATAATAACATAATGTGAATTTAAAAAATAAATTGCAGTTACAAAAAGAGTATGTAGGTTTACAAATATATGAACTGAAGGGATGGGTGTGTGTGTGTGTTTGTGTGTGTATGTGAGAGAGAGAGCAAGAGACAGTGTGTACATGAGTTTTTGTGTGTGTTAAATAAGAATATATATGTAGTCAGATATGGCAACATGAACATAGAAGATTCACATACCTTTTGGATAGAGATCTCTCTAATGATTGGGGATGATCTGAAGCGAAATGCAGGAATCAGATCTTTGGAAATACCCGTCAGGCTCCACGTGAAGTTTTGAAAAATTTACCACTTTAAGTAAACATTTTCTTCTCTGAGTCTGTTAAGATTTATTGCAAGTTCGATCTAATGAGCTGTATAGTAGAATGAACTTTTCAAAGTATGCTTGGTGAGGGATAGATTTCAGATCATTGATTGTTCCCCTAAAGACTAAGGCTATTTGGTGAGGAGGCTCCAAAACAAGGATTTTGTCGATATATAAATCTGTTTTCTTGAAGAGCTAATTATTTGTAGTTACGGCAGTATAATTTATTGAAGCTTTAATTTGTGTTTGTTTTCCCCAATAACTCTATGACCACCACTTCAAGATGGTAGTCAACATTTGCTGTTAATTACTTCAGGGGAGATTTGTGTTAGGGTGAAAAGCTGGTGTTTCCTGGAATTGACCGATTTTCCTTTGTTCTTTGAAAAGCACAAATACTTTGAAAGAATAATGTTAGGTGAGAGAGAGAGAGAGGAAAGAGAGGAGAGCCATTGAGACTCCAAAGGAAGAGGGATAGATGTCCCCGAGGCTGGAGAGAGGGACATATCTTCATGTAGCAGAAAACTTAAACATTCACTATGGCAATGTGAAAATAGGGCATGTCTCCAGAGGTACAGAAAGATTTCAGAAACAGTGGTTATGCACTTCATGCAAGTAATATGGGTTCAGGCACCAACTTTCCTGTTATTCCAGTTTATCAGTGAAGCAGTAGAGTCAGCAGATTTAAAGCCACCATGAAAGTTCAACAAGATGTATCTTTTGTTTAAGGCCCAAATACAGAGCCTCTACCACACTTTCTAGGGTTATTTTAAGCCTCTAGAATGTTCATGTGACCTAACGAAAGAAATGGATTCTTGAATGATGACAAATGGTAGTTTCTTCTTTGCCTGATGGGATGAGGGCTTACATTATTATTAAATTTGACATAAAAGAAGTGAATGAGCCTCTTCTTTTTTTTTTTTTAAGATGTTGGGGGTAGGAGTTTAGTAATTTATTTATTTATTTTTGCTGTGTTAGGTCTTCGTTTCTGTGCAAGGGCTTTCTCTAGTTGTGGCAAGCGGGGGCCACTCTTCATCGCGGTGCGCGGGCCTCTCACTATCGCGGCCTCTCGTTGCGGAGCACAGGCTCCAGATGCGCAGGCTCAGTAGATGTGGCTCACGGGCCTAGTTGCTCCGTGGCATGTGGGATCCTCCCAGACCAGGGCTCGAACCCGTGTCCCCTGCATTAGTAGGCAGATTCTCAACCACTGCACCACCAGGGAAGCCCGAGCCTCTTCTTGACCAAACACTTGAAATTCACTTTAATGAGAATACCAATATGGTGTTGTAGAATAACAAAATCTCATGCAAGAAGGGAGCCTAGTGATCACTCCATCCAGCCTACCATTTTGTAAATAAGGAACCTGAAATTGATCAAATGTGGACAACTTGCCCGAACTTAATATTCTGGTAATTAATCAAGCTGCGATTCAAACTCAGGTCTTTTGATTCCAGGTCTAGTTTATTTTTCCCATTACATTAGGCTTTGTTTAAATAGATACAATTTTAAAAGTACATGATACCTTTACTCACTGTGGGACAGTATTCCAACATGAAGGTTTTATTTCTATTTGCCTTTCCTTGAACCTAGGACAGTTGAGGAACACACACACACACACACACACACACACACACACACACTCAGTAAATCTTCATTGCTTGGACTATCAATCCATTGGTATTTTAGCGTTTTCTTCAGAGATATGATGCATCCTAAGAAGCTATATTTTCAAATAGCATATTTCAGATGAATTATCTAAATGTGTGGGGGTTAGTTCCTGAAAATCTATTTCTCAGTTAATTGCTAGTTAATGTTTTTCTATTTTTACCACCTTAATCTGCTGTCCGTTACCTGGACTCTTAAAAAGGGCCTTCTAAAGTTTCTTCTTGAATTCTTGTTTACTTGTCTATAGGAAACTCCCCATAGATAATCTTTTTTTTTTTTTTTTTTTTTTTGTGGTACATGGGCCTCTCACTGCTGTGGCCTCTCCCGTTGTGGAGCACAGGCTCCGGATGCGCAGGCTCAGCGGCCATGGCTCGCGGGCCCAGCCGCTCCGCGGCATGTAGGATCTTCCCGGACCAGGACACGAACCTGTGTCCCCTGCATCGGCAGGCGGACTCTCAACCACTGTGCCACCAGGGAAGCCCTCCCCCCATAGATAATCTTTAAAAATTAAATTAGATCATTTTTCTCCCATGTTTAAGCCTCCAAACCCAACTCTGCATTGCACTATCCTATTGTAATTGAATAAAATCAATATTTCTCACCATTGACTAAAAAGCTTACATGATATGGCATCTCCCAAATACTCCTTTGTTTGGTCTGCTATGACAAAAATACCATAGACGGTCTTTTTCTGTCTTATATCACTTATATATGGAATCTAAAAAAGCCGAAGTCATAAAAGCAAAGAGTAGAATGGTGGTTTCCAGGGGCTGGGGGTGGGGAAATTGGAAAAATGTTGGTCAAATGATATAAACTTGCAACTGGTATTGATAGATAAATAAGCCCTGGAGATTTAATGCACAACATAGTGATTACAGTCAACAATACTGTACTATAAACTTCAAAGTTGCTAAGAGACTAGATCATAATTATTCTCACCACAAAAAAAGAAATGATAATTGTGTGACATGATAGAGGTGTTAGCTAATGGTACTGGTGGTAATCATACTGCAATATACAAATGTACCAAACCAACAAGTGTACACCTTGCACTTACATAATGTTATATTTCAACTATATCTCAATAAAAAATACTATAGGCTGGGTGGCTTAAACACAAATATTTGTTTCTTATAATTCTGAAGTAGTATTTCCCCCAAATACTACTTCACTATTGAGTTGTAAGGTCATCTTACATATCCTGGATGCCAGTCTATGTTATGTATATATCTATATCTATATCTATATCTATATCTCATGAATGTTTTCTCCAATCTGTGGCTTGCCCTTTCATTTTCTAATGGTGTCTTTAAAAGTGCAGAAATTTAAAATTTTAATGTAGTTATAATTTTTTTTATAATTATCCAAATGCTATTTTTAAAATTCTGAGGTAACATGGTTTTAATTATAAATTGAAAAGCAGATAGTATAGGTATGTGATTTTGTATCTCATGCAGAATTTGGCAGTCTGGTAGCTTGTGAATATTTTCTATTTGTACTATTATTGCATGTATGAATTTATTTACAATAAATATACTTATGTGATACATAGAGAATATTTAAATTGTCAGGATTTGCTATTTCCCCATAACCTTTCTCCTGTCAATACTCTGAAGACTTGAAATGTTTACTTTCTTAATTGGTACAAGGCCTTTGTTGAGGTGGGGGGTGGACGGGAGAGAGATATAAAGAATGTAAAGAATGCAAATAATAGCCCAGGCTATTCTCTATGAGGAAGAATGAAAGAGGGCAAAGGGGTAAGAAGGATAGGGAACAATAAAGGAAGGGTGAGGACAGGAGAGAAGAGGTAAAAGGAAAGAGCAGTCACTATCAGGAATGGGATTTAGGAAAGGGAGTGTGTAACAAATCTTTCGGAATCCTAGCTGTGTGCTGCCTGCATCTTTAAAACAAATCAACATGATCTTCAGTGCTTTCTGGAGGTTGGTTTCTGTTTGTGTGCATTATCATACTTAGGCTGTGATATATTTGACATCCTAAATTTTCATGGAGTTTATTTCCCACTCTTTGACATCTATGTATCTTACTGACACAACTTGAGTACCTCCTACTTTTTCTCATGTCCAATCACCATAAACTCATCAATACAAGGGACTATCATAATGCTTTTGTGATATCCAGATGACTAATCTCCCTGTGGACTATAATGTTATAGACATCGGGAGACTTGGCATAGCACTCAAGTAAGACAAAGTTTGAGTGTACTTCTGTCTCTGTCAGATAGAAGTGAACTGCTCCGTTACCTTTGCTGTTTGATGTGGAGACAACTATTCGCCAGATCAATAGCTGTGTATCAGGAGTTAGAGATGTTTTGATTTGTTCCAGAAAAAAGAGGCCCATAAAATCCAGCAGCTTTGATTAGAATTAGTACCTCATTATCTTATGATAATCAACAATCATTGTCCATGACTTACTTGCCTTTTTTACAGGCCAAACAGATTATTTAAATGGGGCAGGTGATGGAGATTCCCATCTGCATGGTTATTTTAGTCTCTGCAAATTCCCCAGATATGTGCTATTGCTATTTTTTGGTATCGTTTTCATGTAGGGACAGTTCCAGGAGTTTCCACTTGGCCCTTCCTATGTATTTTTTTCCAGTTGTGGCAAAATATGCATGACATAAAAGTGACCATCTTAACCATGTGTAGGTGTACCATTTAGTGGCATTAAGTACATTCACGTTGTTGTGCAACCATCATTACCATTCATCTCCAGGACTTTTTTCATCTTCCCAAACTGAAACTCTGTACCCATGAAACAACACCTCTCCATTCATCACTGCACCCAGACCCTGGCAATCACCATTCTATTATCTGTCTATATAAATTTGACTACTGTAGTACCTCATATGACTGGAATCACAGTATTTGTGTTTTCGGTTCTGGCTTATTTCATTTAGCATAATGTCTTCAAAGTTCATCCGTATCGTAGTGTGTGTCAGAATTTTTTACCTTTTTAGGGTCATTAATATTCCATTGTATGTATATACTACATTTTGTTTATCCATTCCTCTGTTGATGGACATTTAGGTTGTTTCCATCTTTTGGCTATTGTGAATAATGCTGCTAAGAAGGTGAAATTACAAACATCTGTTCAAGTCCCTGCTTTTAATTCCTTTGGATATATACTCTGAAGTAGAATAGCTAGATCGTATGGTAGTTCTGTTTAATTTTTTGAGGAACTGCAATGTAGAAGGGTTCAGATTTCTACACATCCATGCGAATACTTGTTATTTATTATTGTTTTTAATAATAGCTATCCTAATGGATGTCAGGCAGTAGCCGTTCTTAATAGCACTCACTGACCTTGGTTGAGAGTTCTGTCATTTTCCAAGTATGTGTACTCCAAAAATACATTCAGATATGGGGAAATATAGTGTAGGTCACTGCACAAGATTTCTAGTGAGGTGAACTTGTGTCAAAATTCCAATTATCACATGGCTTCCATAAGCCCTATTATGACCTGAAGACCACAGTGATGTTTTGGAACCTCAGGTGTGTAAATTTATCTTAATAATCTCTGAAAAATTCTGAGTTTTCCACTTTTCTTTCTAAACATTCCCCCTGGAAAATTGTAAACCCCTTTGAGGTAGACCTGGAGGAAGAAAATAATCACACTCTATACTTTTGACAGTGTTGCAGCAAAGTTCCTGAAGCTATTGTAGCCACCTGATCTCTGGTTTAGGTCTGGGCGAGGCTGTAATTTTCATTGCTGGAAAATCAATGCAGGTTTCTGCTCATTGTGCTTGAATTTTATTTTCATTTATACAGTTCAAGCCTGCTCATCAATGTAATTCCCAGTGTAAATGTGATTAATCTGTTACTGCTGGAAGTCACTTTGGGTCAAAATACTGCCACTCTGCCCTGCTGACCTTTATGATAATTGCACTCACCTTGTTTCTCATGTTAAATGCTACCACTTAACCTCTGCTACTTTGTAACCCAATGTTCCTGTTAAAAAGCACGGGGGCCATTTCATTGGTGCTATCCCGCATTGTCATCTTTAGCCCACAGAAGACAGATGCCACAGAGGTTTAAAAGGATGCTTGTATTTCTCTCATCAAAGAATGTCTTAATGTCTTGAAGAAGAATGTTATCGGTGACCTCTGAGGGGGCATAACTATGGGATAGTTGAGTGGGTTTTACATAATTAATCCACTCCAACTTCTCATTTTAAGTACATGGATTCCTTTGTCTACATTCTGTCAGATAAATTATGGCATCTTCCCCTCTTTGAATGTTGCTGACTATTGAATCTATGTTTCAGTCAGCCAAACAAGCCAACGATTAGAGCCAATTCCATCAGCTAGAGCTAATACTTTGAATCTCAGGTAACGTCTTTATAATAAATTCAACCCCTTGCAACTTTATATTCGATCTTTCTCAGTCTAACACTTATAAAATATATGCCAGGGCTTCCCTGGTGGCACAGTGGTTGAGAGTCCACCTGCCAATGCAGGGGACACGGGTTCGTGCCCCGGTCCAGGAGGATCCCACATGCCGCGGAGCGGCTGGGCCCGTGAGCCACGGCCACTGAGCCTGCGCGTCCGGAGCCTGTGCTCCACAACGGGAGAGGCCACAACAGTGAGAGGCCCGCGTACC
This sequence comes from Mesoplodon bidens, assembly GCF_964165515.1. Lineage (NCBI taxonomy): Eukaryota > Metazoa > Chordata > Mammalia > Artiodactyla > Ziphiidae > Mesoplodon > Mesoplodon bidens. The sequence continues at coordinate 1,396,705 of NW_027672700.1, read as the reverse complement.
GCAAAAAAACAAACAAAAAAACCCCCCAAAAAAATATGCCGCACACACATTCTACAGGTTTCTGCTGATACACGTTAACAGGATATAGCATTTCTTTTGATGTATATGCTAACTCCTACCAGGGTGGACATTATACTTGCCTACTGGGGCCTGGTAGAATCTGACTGTAGTTATTAGGATGCAATAAGTGCTGATGTGGGTGGGTCTTGAGAAAAGTAGAAATTTCCTTGAAAACTAACCTATTTAGATGAGGTCTTTAGAGATATGTTAAGTAAGGGAAGGTTAGTTTCCTCAAATGGGGAGGAAGAAGGGTGGCTTCCTTTGTCAAGGAAACCACAGGAAGATTTGGGTTAAAAATTTTCATATTAATCTGAGTCTGCCTACCTGCACTTATCCTAAATACTCAATATATCCTTATCTTAATACCCAACTCTTCCTGATCAATGTCCTGATATTAATCTGTGAGGCTTAGCACAGATGTACGTTGAACTTGCATTTTAATTCTGCAACCCACACTTTTAGATTTGAAACTTGATCCTCAGCCATGTCTGCTGTGTGGCTCTAAGACATGAGAAAATTTTAAGGCCCTCAGTGTGGCTCTCTGTGTCTTCCCATGCCTCGATCTGAGAGCTTAAACACCTAACACCTTTTAACATTAAGTGTAAACATTTTCATTTTGTAAGCTCTCTGGTGCTATAAGAAGCAGCTAATGGTCCCCATGGTGCTTGTAGGTATTACTGCTGTAATAGACAAAATCCGCTGCCGCTTGAGATGTAAAAGTATTGTCTTCAACTGGCAATATGTTCAAAGCAAATATTGCTGGTAATTTATTTATTGCTTCCACTACTCGGAAGAAGCACTTGTCTTTGCATTGGCAATGGAGTCACTATTACATTCAAGCTCAAAACCTTATTCCAGAGCCCCATCTTGAGCATCTTTTTCCTGGGATTACTCATGCAGGACAGGAAATCTGCTTCAGGAAGTTTAGAAAGTAGATTTTAATAAAAGGAGCTTGTTTCAAAAGTTATAAAAGCTGGAGTCAAATGAAATAGGAAGGCAACCTAGAGTTTGGAAAGACTGAATCCCCTAAGCAGAACTGGAATGAATGTAGAGACTGCTAGTGGGTGCTGGGAACATGGAGGGAGAAGCCCTTGAGCAGGAATTGGACGCATGAGGGAGACGAAGCCTCAGTTGTATGTACAACTCAAAGAAAGAGGGCATTCTGGGTTCTCCCCTATCCCCTTCCTCCAAACTCTCACCAGTCCTTCCTTTACTCAAAATTAATTGGAAGCTAGTTGTCAGTGAATCCTGGGAAACCGAGTTTTCAGGAGTCAGTCCTCTAAAATAAAAATCAGAGCTGGAAAAAGAGAAATAGTCTTTAAAAATTATTCACACAAATATGCCATCCCTTTACAATAACTTCTCACATTCCACTTCACTTGTTCAAATACCCCACCACTATGATAGTACTTTGACGCAAGTCTGTTTACTCCCTTGCTTTCTCCTGATACTGCCTTTGTATCTCCCCTTACTCTCTTACATTCCAATGTCCATTATCTACTAGTGTGTTTGTCCCTAGCCCTGTTCCAGTGTCTTTTAATTATGCTGGATCAACCCAAACCATTGCTTTCTCTTTTCTTGATCTCCAGCTTTCAAAGTCTTCCCAAGTAAAGTGTATAATAGTTTAGATTGTTTCCTTTATAAATTCATGATCACTAACCTAAAAGGTCCTTTAATATTGCCCTTTAATTCTGCTACATTAATCTGGACCCATCATTTCCCACTCTTTACACTTTGTTCTCTCTTTCTGCACTATTCTTTTTTTTTTAAATCTTTATTGGAGTATAATTGCGTTACAATGTTGTGTTAGTTTCTGCTGTATAACAAAGTGATTCAGCTATTGCACTATTCTTAAATGGCATGTCCCCACCATTTGCTATAATATCAGGAGATAATCTCTTTTAATTCACAGAAAAGAAAAGAAAAAACATTAGGAGAACTTTCCTGTTAATTAACATAATAGAGTTACTACATCTGCTGCCATCTTTATCTCCTTTGGTAATTTAACAGAACAGAAGCTCTATTCCTACTAAACCCAATTCCCTTACTCCTGATTTGGATTGCATCACCTTGCACTCTCTAAGGATCCTTATTTTGTTCAATACCTTCTCTAATCTGGATCTTTTCCACTATCTTTTTTAAACATTCTAAAATCTTCCAAATTGGGAAAAATAATAAAGAAGAGTAAAGCAAAAAAGGAAAGCAAAACCAAACTCACCTTTCTCCACCTGACTTCTGTTACTAATTACCACACTATCTCTTCTTCAAAGGCACAGTTTTTAAAATAATTCTTGAAAATGTTTTTCTATATCTTGGCAATTGTGAATAATGCTTCAATGAACATGAGAGTGCAATCTTTTTGAGATCCTGATTTCAGTTCTCTTATACATATATATACACACACACACACATATATATACATATATCCATTCAGAAGTGGGATTGCTAAATCATATGATAGTTCTATTTTTAATTTTTCGAGAAGCCTCCATACTGTTTTCCATAGTGACTATATACCATTTTGTATTCCCACCAACAGTGTACAAGAGATCCAATTTCTCCATATTCTCCCCAGTACTTGTTACCTTTATATTTTTGAAACTAAGCATCCTAACAGGTGTGAGGTGATATCTCTTCGTGATTTTGATTTGCATTGCCCTGATGATTAGCGATGCTGAGTACCTTTTCATATACATTTTGGCCGTTCATATGTGTTCTTTGGAAAATGTATATTCAAGTTCTTTGCCCATTTCTTGATGGAGTTATTTGGTTTATTTGCTACTTAGTTGTGGGAATTCCTTATAAATTTTGGATATTTACCCCTTACCAGATATATGATTTGCAAATATTTTCTCCCATTCCATTGGTTACCTTTCCATTCTGTTGGTTGTTTCCTTTGCTGTGCAGGAGCTTTTTATTTTGATGTAGTTCTACTTGTCTATTTTTGCTTCTGTGGTCTGTGCTTTTGGTGTCATAGCCAATAAATCATTGCCAAGATCAGTGTCAAGAAGCTTTTCCCAAAATGTTCATCAACAGATGAATGGTTCAAAGCATGTAGTATATATTTACAATGGAATATTTTCAACTTTAAAAGAAGAAGGGGGTTCTACCATTGTGGCAACAGGGATGAACCTGGAGGACAATACGCTAAGTAAATAAGCCAGTCACAGAAGGACAAATACTGCATAATTCCATTTATATGAGGTATCTAAAATAATCAGACTCATGGAAGCAGAGAATAGAATGTTGGTTGCCAGGGGCTGGGGAAAGGGAGAAATGGGGAGCTGTTGTTCAACAGGTATGAATTTTCAGTTATACAAGATGAATAAATTTGAGAAATCTGCTGTACAAATAGTGTCTATAGTTAACAATAGTGTTAAGCACTTAAAATTAGTTAAGAGGGTCAATTTCATGTGAAGTGTTCTTACCACACACAGAAAAAATGGGACACAAGGAAGCTTTTGGAGGGGACAGATATGTCTATTACCTTGATTGTGTTAATTGTCTCATGGGTTTATGCATATGTCCAAACTCATCAAATAGTATACATTAAGCATGTGCCATTTTTTGTGCATCAGTTATACCTCCATAAAGCTGTTTAAAAATGTTTATCTATATTTGATATCTTCACTTTATGACTTCCTTCTCATGCTTCAACCCACTCCCAATAGAATCCATCTTTTATTACTCCAATAAAAAGGTACTTCATAAACTATTTCCAAATCCATGGATGCGATGTGAAAATTTTATCTCCTAGTTACTTGACCTGTAAGTAGGATTTGCTTCTGTCTTTGAGACTTGATTTTCCTTGACCCAAAAACTCCTCTGGTTTTCTTCTCATCTCTGCGGCAGTTCATTCTCTATCTTCTTTGCAGGTACGTATCCTTCTCCTCAGACATTAAATGTTGAAATTCTTCAAAATTCAGTTTTAGGCCATTATGTCCTCTCACTCTGGAACTCATAATATGATTTCACAGAAACACACAGCTTCAGTTACCAACTCCATCAAGTTTGGACATCTGTGTACCTGAGACCTCTAATCTGAATTCTGTAAATCCAGTTGCCTAATTAACATCTAAATCTGTTCATTTAAAATATACATAAAGCTAAATACTCATGGTCTCCCTAAACTGCTGAATCTCTCCTCCTTCATTTTCATTTGTCTTAGTGTGTAGTGACACCATTCACCCAGTTGTATAAACCAGGCACCTAACAATAATCTTTGAGTTCAACCTCTCGCATCAGCCACTATATCCTATCCATTATCAATCTTATCCATTTTACCTCCTAGATACTTCCTTAATCTATCTAATGTCCTCTATCTACTCATCGTTGTAAGTGGTAAATTAATGCATGAATATATATTTCCCTGATTGCTTTGCTTGGTACCTATAGTTTTTATGGCAGAAAAATTTATATTAAAAAAAATCCGGGGCTTCCCTGGTGGCGCAGTGGTTGAGAGTCCGCCTGCTGATGCGGGGGACACGGGTTCGTGCCCTAGTCTGGGAAGATCCCACATGCCGCGGAGCGGCTGGGCCCGTGAGCCATGGCCGCCGATCGTGCGCGTCCGGAGCCTGTGCTCCGCAATGGGAGAGGCCACAACAGTGAGAGGCCCGCATACCGCAAAAAAAAAAAAAAAAAAAAAAAATCCGTTCATCTTCCGTGTATCTTCCCTTCTGTTCCTCCATCCTTCTGTCCCCATTTCAAGCAAGTATACAGGACTCCCTAGAAACCTCTTCCTCAGGAAATATGCCATTTCTAAGCCTCAAGGTGTGAAGGAGGAGATTACAAGGCAGTTGGAGGATTAAAAGCCAGTGAGTACAACAAGCACTGCCTGACACTACCTTGTTACTGGATAGAGCCTTGGAGCTGCACCAACTCATTAGAGGGATGTAGTTGAGAGAGATATAGGGAAGGCATGTAATAGGCATGAGGTATCTATCTCATCAAATATTTCAGCATCCCAAACATTATAGAGGAGCATTTATAAATGGGACATAAAGGTACAGGTGTCCCGGTCTCAGAAGACCAGAAGGACCTCCACAACACTTTCATGTTACAGGGTTTTTATACCACTTTGGTTGTATAAGGTACCTCTAATAATGGCTGAGTCTAAATTCTCTACTTGCTCAGTTATTTAAAGAATTAAATTCATTTAAATCAAGTAAAGAAACAGTAGGTTTATAGCAGCTCATAACTGCTTACTTTTTTTAAAAAAATTTATTTATTTATTATTTTTGGCTCTGTGTTGGGTCTTCGTTGCTGCACGCGAGCTTTCTCTAGTTGCGGAGAGTGGGGGCTACTCTTTGTTGCAGTGTGCGGGCTTCTCATCATGGTGGCTTCTCGTTGCGGAGCATGGGCTCCAGGTGCACGGGCTTCAGTAGTTGTGGCGCATGGGTTCTAGAGCGCAGGCTCAATAGTTGTGGCACACGGACTCTAGAGCGCAGGCTCAGTAGTTGCAGCACATGGGCTTAGTTGCTCCGCGGCATGTGGGATCTTCGGGAACCAGGGCTGGAACCCGTGTCCCCTGCATTGGCAGGTGGATTCTTAACCACTGCGCCACCAGGGAAGCCCCTTAACTGCTTACTTTATGTAGAAAAGCTGTCACCAATATATGGCAAGAACTTTGCTTGTATAATTTACACTAACTGGTATAATACACCTTCTACAAGAAAACTGAACAAGAATGAACTAGGGAGCAAAACATTTTTATCCTTTGAGCCATTCTGTTTTTAAGGGTTCTTGTAAGCTCTGATGTTTTATCTCTGAGAGAAAGAAAAAAAATTTTTTTAATTGGAAATTTAGAGATTTTTTTTTAAAACTTAAAATGGAAGATCTTGGTAGTAATTGAGTGTATAGTATTGTGTCATATGTTTTATTATTCATTTTATAGAACTAATTGCCCATGTGTTCCTATAATAGGGGAGGAAAAAATAACGGTTTTAGTCCCAGTATAGATATTGCGTGATAAAAGGAGAATGATGACCATCTCCATTTCCAAAGGGAGAACAGGAATTCAAAACATGCTATGCCATAAATCGTTTAATTCAGCATTTTAAAATATTTTGAGCATTTTGAACTCAATGTTTTGTAACTTCTAAAAAAGTATAATGTATATACATAATTTCCACACATTTAAAATGACTTGTTAAATTGTTAAGACCTGACTTCTTTCTCAAAATTAAGGTATGCTAGTCGGACCTGAGAATAGCCTCCAGAGGGCGACCGCAAGTTTCATCCCTGCAAACAACTGCATCAAAATTTAACATTGCTTCCAACAAAAGCAAGGACTTTCTAAAGTTAAAATTTGAAAAGCCAGTGATAATAGTTAATCCTTGAAAAAATACCATGACCCAAAGTCTGAATAGCTCTGCAAATATTGGTTGTTTCAGAAGGAGACCACCTCTAATTTGATGGTTTAGTAGAGCAAGGGCCTTTGAATCTAGACAAATCTCACAAAGCTGCTAGATCAGCAAAACTTGTCGTCAGTTCACGCATGCTCTGATTTTCCTGCTCACTGAAGTCTACCTCTTCTAAGCACCTTGTATTAGCAGGGTGTGGCTCTTGCCTTTCCACAGACGTAAGGCCTTAAATTCAAGGGTCAGCTCTACAAATGGTTGATATATTACTTTGTAAATAGAGTTTCATCTATGGAATGGGATAAATATCTTCCTTATGTCTCATTGTTTTGTGAGTATTAAATTAGATAAATATATGAAAACACTTGACACAATGACTGGTTGGTAAACTTACTTTCTGCCCATTTCTTTTGCCCTCCCTTTTTTTCTCCTTAAATTGAGAAAGATAGGATCTTATTATGTCATTCACTTGAATGTTTTAGTGCTATATCACTCTTCCATTACTTTTCCCCAAAGTATATTTTTAAAAATCTCACAGAAATAAAGTAGTGATTAAGTTTAAATAATTGATATTTCTCAATCCCTAGACAGAAGTATATCTAATAAAAGTAGGTTTGTTAATCCTTGACTGATAATGACTAGAAAATAAAGAAGTATTTCTAATTGGGCAATCCATCCAATTGGCTCTCACCGTGTACCAATGGATTATTTTTTTTCTACTTATTTCATCTTTATTAAAGCTACAACACAGAGAACATTAGTTGAGTTTACTTTGTAACTGCCCTTTCTCATTATTCCTGACCTGTATCTAACTAGCAGACAGTTACTTTTGATTCTTCTGAGAAAGTTCCTAAAGCATTGCTTTTCTTTATAAAATAACCTTCCTGAAGGTAATGCTAATTTTAACTACTGATCAAGATGGCCTTAATGTGTCCCTCAGTTTGGCTAAACTTCAGACAGGATTTTTCTTTACCATAGGCCCCTAACCTCCCTTTTCTGAAAACATTTACTTTAAGAAGCTTGAAATTATAAATTCTTTCTCTGCCCCTTTGAGATGTAAATTTTCTCCTAGTCACTTGATAATTTTCCAACCCAGAAATGTCTTTCTCAAGGACCTGGGAGTCAGCTCTTTGAAATACAACCTTCAAGAAAGGTATTGCCCCTAGTTCCCAGTCTCTGTGGGGAGTATAGGAGCCTAACTTTGATAAGAGCCAAAGCAAACAGAGATGGTCTAATTATATTGACCAACCTCTTCCCCAGCATCCTCTACTATTTTTCCTACAGCTAAGCTCATCCTGGCATCTAAAAACTTCCATGCCTTTTGTTTCAGCAGAACGGAGTTCAGTCTCTCTCCTCTATTACAGAATCATCTTGAGTAAAGTACTCCTTGCCTGTTTAACCATCTGGTGCAATTTTTCTTTGACATCACTCCATCACATACTCCAAACTGCCTACCACTTTCAGATTAATCTTATAAAACTTTGTATATGTGCTGCTGAAGTGAGCACAATCTTTATAGAACTTTGAATCACTCCCTATTTCCTGTGGCATGAAGCCCACCATTCAAACTTCTCCACAGTCTTATACCTTCCAAACTCATTAGTGTTATCTTCCAATTCCTGAATTCTCTCCTCCAATAATATTAGTACATTTTCTTCCTAAACGTGGCTAACATTTCCCCATTTTGAGATTTCATGTGTCTTCTAATTTTTTTAATATTTGGAAATTTTATTAGACTGTATTTGCCCATAACAAATAAAATAGAAATTGTTTCAAGTCTTTGCAAATAAATTTAATACAGGGTATTAAGAACACCAGTGATGAAACTTCTGAGAAGTAAAGAAGGGCCACCTAGATAATGGAGTGATTAGTAGGAATAGGAATTTACTTGTACCCCTATGCTGGAAAGGCAAAGTTAAGGAGAGGGTTGTAAAGGCGTCCAGGGCCAGGTTAAATGATCATCAATGTCAGACCATACCAGTTCTGTCTCATTGGAGTTGGAGCCGTGGAAGTTACACAGTTGCTGCTGGAGAATCTTCACAAAGTAGAGGAAGAAAGGGAGAAATCTCATAGCTTATCCCTAAACTCCCATATACCATCAGTTGCTTCTCTTTGGCTGCGCCTGATCAGAAGTAAGCTGCCTGTATGAGTCTGCTATCATGTGATAGAAAACAGATTCAAGAAGGAACAATGACTAAATTCAAGAAAAAGCAGTCCCAAACTAGTATTTTTGCTTGAATGTTGTGCAACAGTCTGTTTTCTGTATTTTTTCTAACTTTATTGAGATGTAATTGACATATAGCATTGTGTAAGTTTAAGGTGTACAACCTGTTGGTATGTTACATGTTGTGAAATGATTACCACAGCGGAGCTAGTTAACACACCTCCGTTACCTCGCATAAATAGCATTTTTTTTGGTGAGAACATTTAAGATCTCTCTTAGCAACTTTCAAGTATATAATACAGTTCTGTTAACTGCAATCACCATGCTGTAGATTAGATTCCCAGAAATTCATGTGCTAACTGGATATTTTACCCTTTGGTCAACATCTCCCCATTTCCCCCAACCCCAACCCCTAGCAACAACCATTCTATTCTCTGTTTCTCTGGGTTTGGCTGTTTTAGAGTCTACAATTTAGTTACATCATACAGTATTTATTTTTCTCTCTCTGACTTATTTCACTCATCATAATGCCCCAAGGATCCATAAATGTTGTTGCAAGTGGCAGGATTTTCTTCTTTTTCATGGCTGAATAATATTCCATCTATGTACATACCACATCTTCTATATCCATTTATCCATGTATGGACACTTTGGTTGTTTCCATCTCTCGGCAATTGTGAATAATGCTGCAATGAACGTGCGAGTGCAGATATCTCTTTGAAATAGTGATTTCATTTTCTTTGGATATATATATACCCAAAGCAGGATTGCTAATGTATGGTAGTTTTCTTTTTAATTTTTTGAGGAGACTCCATATTGTTTACCATAGCGGCTGTACCAATTTACATTCCCACCAACAGTGCACAAGGGTTTCCTTTTCTGCATCCTTGTCAACATTTGTTACCTCTTAGTCTCTTTGAGGTGATATCTCGTTGTAGTTTTGATTTGCATTTCCCTGGTGATTAGTGATGTAGAGCATCTTTTCATGAACCTGTTGGTGATCTGGATGTCTTCATTGGAAAATTTTTTATTCAGTTCTTCTGCCCAAGTTTTAATTGAATTGTTTGAAAATCTATATCTATCTATATCTATATATCTATATATAGATATAGATATAGCCATTGTATGAGTTCCTTATATATTTTGGATATTAACACCTTATCACGTACATGATTTGCAAATATTTTCTCCCATTCTGTAGCTTGCCCTTTCATTTTGTTGATTGTTTATTTTTCTGTGTAGAAGCTTTTTAGGTTGATGTTATATAACAAGTTGTATAACAAGTTGTATATAACAAGTTATATAACAAGTTGTATTTCTCTTGGTGATTTTAAGATTCCCTTGTTATCTTTAACGTTGACATTTTAATTTTAATATTTCTTGGTATGGATCTCTTTAGGTTGATCTGCTTTGGAGCTCTCTGGGCTTCCTGTATCTGGATGTCTGTTTCTTTCCCCAGGTTAGGAAAAGTTTTCAGATATTATTTCTACAAATGTTTTCTGCCCCCTTTTCTCTTCTCCTTCTGGAGTTTCCTATAAGGTGAATTTTATTCCATTTGATGTGCCATAAATCCCTTAAGCTATATTCATTATTTTCATTCTTTTTTCTTCCTTATTCTCTGATTGGATGAGTTCCTCTGACCTGTCTTTGAGTTCACCTATTCTTTCTTGTGCTTCATCTACTGTATTTCTAAGTTCAGTTATTGCATTCTCCAGTTCCGTGACTTCTACTTGGAACTTTCTTATATCTTCTGTTTCTTCGTTGAAGTTCTCACTGTTTTCATCCATTTTCCTTCTGAGTTCAGTGAGCATTTTTATGACCATAACTTTGAACTCTTTATCAAGTAAATTACTTATGTTCATTTCATTAAGATTTTTTTCCTGAGGTTTTATTTTGTTCTTTTTTTGGAGTATAGTCCTCCCTTTCTTCATTTTGCTTGACTCTCTGTGTTGGTTTCTATGCATTAAGTGAAATAGCCACATCTCCCAGTCTTGAAGAGCTGTGTGACAGATGAACCTTGTCATTTAACCCTGTCTACTCTTGGTTGCCTCTCAAACCTTTGTGATTGTCTAAGCAGTTTATTTTTAATAGACCTGGCACACCATCCCAGCGGTTGAGGGTGTGCCAAGACAAATGAGCAACCCAAAGTGGAGGATCTCAGGCAGCACCTAGATTCAGGTTGATAGGAAGCCAGAAAATTTGGTAACAGCTTTTAAAGAATGCAAATGTATTTAGTTTTGTGAGATTGCAAGTGGAAGCCCTGCTGTGCCCCAGAAGCAAGCAATCTGAAGGTGTTCCCTGGGGAGCAGTCACAAGAAAACAGTGCTTCAGATAAGTGTACAAGCTCCATTCTGGGAGATACCAGTGAACTGTAGTAAGGCAGAGTGAGGGTGGAGAGATGGCACCCCCAGCCTACCTTCCCCGAGAGCACATCCGTAGCCTCTAGATGTGTGCTGAACCTGAAGCCTGCTCTTAAGTCTTGTCCCTACTAGCAAATAGGCCTTTTTCATGTAAAGGCTGGGGCTGTGTCTCAGTCTGATGTGTAGTGGTACATCCTGGGGGTGGTATCCTGCCAAGAACTGTCTCTCCAATTGTTACAGTCCCATGGGACCCAGAAAAGAAATCCCTCCTGGCCTCCAGAGCCAGGTGATCAAGGAGCATCCCCTGAGTGGAGGCCACAAAAATGGGATCTCCTGTCTTGGAGATTCTGGCTCTCTGGAGCACATCAGAAGGAAAGTGTGAAGATGATGCTTACTGGCTGAGTGAGGCGGTGGGAAGAGTGCAAAGATGACACCATTTGAATAAAGGGAAAGAGGGAAAAGAAAAAAAAGAAAAGAAGAAAAAATATATATATATAGCAAGACAGAGGAAGAGCAGGGAAGAAGGAGCCAGCTGGCTGGAGCACAAAGCTGTCACCTGCAGGAAAGGAAAAAGGGGAAAAAAATGGCACCTTTCAGTTTTATCAAGGCAAAGAGAGAGCAGGAAGATGGCACCCGCCAGCCTCTGTCCCTGGGGAGTATTCCAGCAGGCCCCTGTTCCTCAGATTAATGCTTTAAAATTGGGAAGTGAGTCTCTTTCACCAAAAGTCAGAGTGCTTTTCAAAGGGCTGCTTCTACACTTGGCCCTGGGACAGGTGAGTCTGTGCACAGGCCCTTTAAGAGCTGTTCCTCAGTTCACCACAGCCCTGTGGGTCTCATGGGATGTGCCTTGTTGGTCTTCAAAGTCAGATGTTTTGAGGGTCCATCTCTCAGGTGCCAGCCTTAAAATTTGGAGTGCCCAATGTGGGGTCCATACCCTTCACCTCTCAGGAAGAAGCTCCAGGTTTTGAGTTCCTTCCTAATTGTGTGTCTCCACACCAAGGATGGGGTTTATGGCAAAATTGTGTCTCAGCCTTTCCTACCTGTTTTGATGTGGTTTCCCTCTGGTTTTCCTGATGTGAAGGGGTTGCTCCACCATCTTTTAGTTTTCTTCAGAGGAAATTTTTCCATATGTAGCTGTAGCTTTGGTGTGTTTGTGGGAGGAGGTGGGTTCGGGATCTTCCTATGTTGCCATCTTGAACTGGAACCTATTTAATATGTTTTAAATTTTGGTTTTCAGTTGTTCAGTTTGTTACTAGTATATGGAAATCTGATCAATGTTGTGTATTAATGTTTATGTATTGATTTTATATTCTGAGATCCTGCTAAAGCAAGCTATTATAATTTATTATGAGTCTACTTATACCTTCCTTGGAATTTTCTATGTAGACAGTTATGTCATCTGTAAAGAATGACAGTTATATTTCTTCTTTTCTAATATGTATGCCTCTTTTTTCCTTTTCTTGCTGTACTACACTAACTAGAATCTAAAGTACTAAGTTGAAAACTAAGATAAGAGTGGACCTTCTAACCTTGTTTTGAACTCAGGGAAAAGCATTCATTCTTTCACCATTTCATGTGATGTTAGAAGTAGGTTTTCTGTAGAGGCTCTTTATTCGGTTGAGGTAGTGCCCTTCTATTCCTAGTTTCCTGAGCACTTTTAATATGAAGGGGCGTTGAATCTCGTTCAGTGCCTGTTCTGTGTTAACTGGTGTAACAGTACGTGTTTCCTCTTTAGACTCAATCTGGTAGATTACACTGGTGAGTGTTTACCATTGAACAAGGCTTGCATCCCTGGAATAAACGCCACTTGGTCATAGTCTGTTATTCATGTGGATGCTGATGGTAGGTATTCTTGTGGATTCCTTCTAGTAGGGTAAATTCTGGTTCCCCCAACACGTCCGTGTTTAACCCCTCCTATGACAATATGTGCACGTTACCTTGTATGGAAAAATGGACTTTGCAGCTGTGACTAAGTAAAAAATCTTGAGATGAAGAGATTATCCTAAATTTTCTGGGTGGGCTATATATAAACACAAAGAGCTGTGTAGGAGGGACACAGGAAGAGTCAGAGTTGGAGAGACCATGTGATGAGGGAAGCAGAGATTAAAGTGATGCACTTTGAAGATGGAAGAAGGGACTAATTCCAAGGAATGCAGGCAGCCTCTAGAAGACAGAAAGGGAGAGGAAACAGATTCTCCTGTAGGGCTTCAAAAGGAACAAGCCCTGAGACACCTTGCCTAATATCAGACTACTAAGCTGCAAAAACTTTCTTTCACAAAGGGTCAAGGAGGGCTGGGAGCACATATGTGCTGCCCACCTGGACAGAGGGGGACCTGTGAGGCTGACCTACAGATTCTGTGGAGGTGGAGAGACATGAGCCCCTTTCTTCTCCAAGCTCTTTGCAGGGTCCAGCAGAGAGTCATGCCACCTGTGGAAGCCTGCGGCCCCAGTTTTGCATGCTGGTGGTGTAGGGGTCATGTTCAGGGAATCTCTGTTGTCCTAACACCTGCCTGGGTCCTGGGGAAGGAATCAGAAGTCAGAAGCAGGAGAAGAGCCTTTGGCCAGCAGGGAAGGGGGGGTGAGGCCCAGGGCAGGTCCATAAAAGATCAGAGCATCTCAGTGCTTTAGGAGGAAGGGGCTTCAGAGGTGGGCCAGCACAGGCTGTGACAGAGGCTAAGCGGACTGGGAGGGGAGGCACTTCTGGGAGACAGCGGGGGTCTACTCCCTGCCCCTCATTGTTTGCTCATCTCACTCTAATGAGGGGGTCATTTCCCCTGCTCTGATGATTCGAAGCCTCTGCCGACACCCACAGGACGGTGACTGAGGCCTCCACACTCCTCAGCATGGATCCCAGCTCCCACTCAGATCTGGGGCCACAGACACCTCTCCCACCCCCTGCCGCCCCTGTGAGCAAGCTGTTCTTGTGAAACGTGGTCATAGTTTGTTAGGAGGACCTGTTTCCTATGGGGATACAAACCAGTGTTGATACCAGTACACACACACGTCCAGCCATGGGTGCAAAGGGAAGGGACAGTAGCTCTGGGGTGTCTCTGCAGACCCGGAGGCCCCGGACGCCAGTCCCCACGGCCACAGCCACATGGGTCCTCCTCCCTCAGTTGAACGAGATGCTGCTGCACAGACATCCCACAAGTTCCACAAAGGGGCCCGACTGTCCTTTCCCTTATACACACCTTTAACGGGGGCCCCATGAATCTCCCCACACCCATTCCCCTTGTTGCCTCCTCATTGGGATGAAGAGGTAGCTGCCTCCACCACTCTCCACATTGCAATAATCCCAGTGGAACTAGAGGATGCTCCCGCTACGATGAGGCAGACAGTCCCGTCCCCATGGCCAAGACTTTTCGTCTCTGGTCAGGCCACCCACACAGGAAACCCTGGATGAGCGGAGGGTCATCCCAGCGCCGTCGTCTGGCCACATGAGGAAAGCAGAGAGAAGCTCCATAATGACAAGGGCTGTCTCCAGGCTCCATCCTAGAAACTGGTGAGTGTCCAGAGGGCTGAAAGGCACAAGAGCAGCTCTGCCTCCCCAGAAGGTTCAGGGATGCAGAAGACGGTACAGATGCCCCAGAAGGGCCCTAGCCTAGCAGGCGTTAGAGAAGGGGCTGATGAGGGGGTCCCTGGGGAAAGTGAGAGCTGTGCGTTCCCAGGGGCAGCCTGAGGAGTCCTTGTCTATGTGGAGGAAAGGTGTGGCCACCTGTAGACCCAGAGCTCCTGTGACCTCCCTCATCCTTCCTTCCTCTCAGGATCGCTCTCTGTGGAGCAGCTCAACACCAACAAGATGACAGTGGCCTGAGAGCATTTCCCACGAAAACGATCTTTGTTCACAATTTACATACATCACTCCAAAGGTCCTGCTCCCACCCACACCTGGCCACACCCACCTCCCCCACCTCCCTAACCCCCCACAATCCCGCTCCCCCTCCCCACCCTGGTGGTCCTGCCCCGCTCCCTTCCCCCCACATCATCCAGGATCAGCACTGGGAGGAGGAGGAGGAGCCCCTAGGCTCCCCAGGGGGCTGCCCTGGGGCCTCGCCCTGGAGGGCCGGCCCAGCTGTTCCCTACTGGCTGCAGTGCTTCTTCCTCCTCTTCCCACGCTTCTTTGTGTCAAACGGGTCACGCTTTCTCTTTCTCAGCTGTGAGGGGCGAGCCAGCCCCAGAGCCAAGGCTGGCCTCCCAGAGACGCCGAGGCCAGCCCCGGGGATGGGCAGCTTCTCAGCAGCGGCTGGGTGTCCACACAGAGCCCGCTTCCTCGACTTGGGAGCGGCTGGTGGAGCTGGGCTGAGGCCTCTTCTCTGAGAGGAGGGGGACTGGGGAACACTCTGGGCCCCCCAACCTCCAGAGGAAGCCAGGGCTGAGACATGCGCAGGACTGAGGGACATCCCGAAAGGCACCAGTATATGCTGAGAGTCTATGATGAAGACGCTTTGGAGCACCTCCTCGTTCTCACTGGACCCTTCCCTGGGCACTCGGGCCTCCCGAAGAGGAGAGGCCTTTCTGAGAACAGACGCATCCCTGGATCTCAGTAGAGGGCCGGTGCGCCTTTGACCCTGGGGAGGGGAGAGCCGTACGGGCCGGAATATAGAGAACTCCTGACATCCTCCAGAGGGAACAAAGACTTTGGGCCTGCACAGGGCAGTGTCTGTTTGCATGAGCCTATGAAGAGCCTGAGAATCAATCTCTGGTGGGCAGGCTTCATCACTGACCCCTAGATGGGGGTCTTGGTCGTGCCTCTGGGCACCTTGGCCGGCGTCGGACTCAGAAGGACTTGAGGCCATTCCGGGTGCACTGTGACTCAGGGCTGCCCGCACACCGTCGTCCTCTTTCAAGGCCAGGAGTCGTTTCTGCACCAGCTGGTAGGAGGGAGGAGGACAGTGACGGCTCCACACACACGTGTGAGAGGAGGAGCACTGGGCAGTGGGACAATGGCCCTGGTGGGGAGGAGGGGACGGACGACCCCAGGACTCGAATCCAAATACAGACACTGTGGCAGTCCGGCCATTCTCCTGCAACTGATTCCCAGCTTTGTGACCTTCCCTCCCCTCCCGGCTCCCTATCCTCTCCTTCCTTTCACCCTGCACTGCACCCACCCCAGAACGGGCCCTTCCCCATGCCAGGTGTCCCAGGCAGGGGAGGGATGGACAGCGCTATGTGGCCCTCCTGTTCTGGGGCCCTACCTCTCCCCTGTTCACTGGGGTCCCTCTGTGCCCTGGTCTTCCTGAGTGTCCCTTGTGTCCCCTGTTCTACCGGGGATCCCTCCCTCCTCTGGCTCCCCTGGGTCATCTGGGTTCCCCTGTCCCCTGGATCACCTGGGGTCCCCCTCCCGTGGGGTCCCCTGGCTCCCTGAGTGTCCCTCTCCCTCCCCTGTCTCACTTCTTCGGGGGTGAGCCCTTCCTCCTGCTCCAGCTCCTTCTCTAGGGCCAAGAGATCCAGCTGTGGGTCTGGGGAAAGCAAATCTGCCAGGAATCCAGGGTGAATGACTGCCTCCACCTAGAACAGAAAGAAGAGGCTGTGAGCATCCTCGGCCAGGAGTGGCCTGTGAGACAAGAAGGCCAGGAGGGAAAGTGAAAAGCAGAGACCCACCCCACTCTCCTCCACAAGGCGGGGATGGTCAGCGCGCACACGCACACACACACACACACGCAAACATGCACATACACAGTCACACACAAAAGAGCACATATACAGAGGCACAAACACAGACACAAAGGCATACACACAGATAGACACAAACATATACACACAAACATCTGCGTAAACCTCCCCTAACACCAGGCTCAGGAACAAGGAGCTGAGCTTAAGTCCCAACGGCCTGAGCAGAACCCAGATCTTGGGTGCTGAGAGTTCCATGCCCTGGCATCTTGCAGACCCCAGTCTCCAGGCCTAGCCTACTTTGGTGACAAAGTCCTCCTGGGAACACAGCTTGTCGATATAGCTTAAGAGATCGGGGTCCGAGTAGGTGCCGTCCTCTTCCTGCTGCAGCTCATTTCCGTCCTCTCCCCATTCTGCATCTGAGTCGCCTGTGGCTGAGTGGACGGGCCCCACCAGCGCCTCCATGATGTCCATATACTCCCTCACAGCCTCAGGTGGAATGTCCTCGGGTGCCTTGGGCTCCGGGGGTCGCTGGGACCCGTGTGGCTTCGGGCGGGAGGGCTGGGCCCTGGGGCCGGACATCCTGGGAGCACAGGCTGCGGCAGAGCAGGAGGAAGGGAAGGAAGGTGAGGGGCTCCCGGTCCACCTCCTGACCACCGAGCGCACGCTGGTGAGGGCACTGTTGGGGGACATTGATGTGGGTGTGGGGGGGTCAGGACCACCTGAAGCTTCATGCACAGTTGGAGGGGGGAGGTAAGGGGGCATCTAAGAGAGTCACATATAAGGAAGTGGGGAACCTCCAATTTTCTAGGGGTGTCCCCATCAAGCCCACTTCTTAGGCAGACTTTGTGTGCAGTCCTTTGACAGGGAGGCGTGAGAGAAGTTACAAGATTGACCAAGTCAATACCCCGTAGTAACAAAGGGCATCTGAGACCCCACCCCCCACCCCCCGCCTCGGTGGCTGTTTTGCTTGAAAGACCAATGCCCCTGTCTTGAAGGAAAATGATCCACATGGGAAGAGTGGCCAACCCTGGGCCCCTGTTACCTGTGCGTTCAACTCCAGTGGGAACCTGGGTGGCCGGCTGAAGGCCCACTTTCGGGGCTGGGGGCCCCGGAGGATCCAGCTTCGGTGGGGCTGGAGGAGGCAGGCCCTGCGCGCACTGCATCCACCGCAACTGCTGGATCTGCATCTCCTCCTCTGCCTCAAATTGCATGAACCTGGGGTGTGACGGAGGCACAGGCCATCCTGAGAAAATGGCCTGGGTTCTGGAGCCCAACAAAGGCAGCCAAGAATGAGGGATTGGGAGAGGATGTGCCTTGGGGCTGTCAAGGCCCTGTGAGGTGCTGTCCACAGCAGAGAGCTGCTCCTGGAACTGATACAAGATCTGGGACCCTTCCTGCCTCACCAGCACTGGAGAGCATTCAACAGCATAGAGCCAGGTCGCTGCATTGAACCAGGTCAACGGGACACGTGGCTGACCCAGGGGGCACCCTCCCCATGCCCCCCATCCAGAGCCACATGAAGGGCTGACAGCCAGAGGCTGGAACAGGCATGTGTTCCCCACAGGGGTCCTTGCCCAAATCCAGGACCCTGGGTTGGGACTGAGAGTTCTGGAACGTAGACCTGGAGACAGGGCTCAGGAGAGGCTGGACGATGTGGATGCTGAGCTTAGAGGACAGGCCTTCCTTTCCTCTGAGAGGTGCTTGTTTGTTTGGTTTTGTTTCTTAAACCAAGGGGATTACCGTGGAGCAAACACTGGAAGGGCCAGAGACCCTTGGGCTGATGACAGCTGGCTTCCCCAGCCTCATGAGGGATGCCAGGGTACCCACTCAGGCCACTTTTCGTGAGGAGAGGGGGTCCCAAATCTATGTCAGTGGCCGCCAGCCAGCCACCACTAAGGAAGCAGCAGGCTGGCGGGTGGAGCTCTTTCCCCAGCCCAGCCCATATGGCCGGAGTTGGACCCCTACTGGACTCACAGCTTCACCCTGCCCCGTCCTGAGACCTTCATGTGAGGGCAAGGGTAGGTCAAACTCAGGGGAGGGCAGAGCTCGTGGTGGAGGAAGGACAGAAGACCCAAACTCTCAAGGTGAGGGAGGGGTTTCTGGAGGACTGTAGGGCCTCTGGGCTGCGGGCCCCCCGTTCCGAGCGACAGCCCTTCTCCTTTGTCCTCTCTGATGAGCCCTGCCACGGCCAGACCCTGCCCTCACCCACTCGCCTCACCCTCCACGCAGCCCCTGGGCCCAGGACGCTGACTCACTTTTGCGCCATCTCGTAGTAGATCATCCGGTCAGAGTTGCTAATGTGCTGCCATTCCTGCACGGCCCTGCACAGTCCCTCCTCCAGTGTCATGGTGGGCTTCAGGCGGGCCAGGGATCGAAGCGCTGGGCTGTAAGCACTCGGGGTCAGTCTCTGTGCCCAGCCCAGCCCCCACCTGCCTGACCCCACCCACCAATGTGGACCACACATCACTCAACACAGCATGACTGAGCAACAGGAGAGTGAGAGGCAGGTGTCTGGGAGAGCAGAGACAAGCCTTCCCGGCTACGGCTGTCACCGCCTCACACTCACTCGAGGATGACCATCCACTCCCAGGCTAGAGCTGGGACACTGTGCCTTGGGGAGCTCTTTTCCTCTTCAAGGCTGCCTTTTCATAATAAAAATCACCATCATCACTGAGGCGTGGCATGTGCCAGGCAATCTGCTCACACTTCATAGATTAGCCCAAGGAGTCTTCTGCACGGTCCTCTGAAGGTGAAGTGTGATTGTCCCCTTTTTACGAGGGACCGCAGGTTTAGGATGGAAATGCCTGCCAGGCTCACAACTCTAGTGGGAGAGAGCCCATGCCCTTAGGAGAGCTCTACCATCACCCTGTTCCTAGTGGAATTCTCCACATCAACAAAGTCGAGGCGTGCATGAAGCGCTCTCCTGGGCCCCGCGCTCCTCCCCCTTCTCCGAAGTGACCTCCCCCGGCCACGTACACTCAAGTGCTGTATGAAAGGAGACGTCAGCACAGGAGAGTGTGGCATCCACTCCTTGGCTCCTCAACTTACACCACGACCCTCTCTGACTGCAAGTCTTGAGGCCATATTACCAGGAGAATCATGGAAGAGCAAGCTGGCTAGACTCACAGGGGGGTGGGGTCAGTTGAGATAAGGCACATTTCAGTCATGATGTCGTGGACTAGCAGGCTCGCCCGTATGACTGACAGTGTGCCTTTTCGTGGCGTGGACATCGCCTTCACACCTTGCTTCCAGTATCCCTAGAAACCTAACCTGCGAGTCCATCCCCAGTTCCTCTTTATCTAAGAGCTCCGATAAGCTCATGACCCCCTGAGCGTTCACTCACATGAGAAAGCAGGAAAGAGCTTCTGCATCAGGACTCTGGGGAAGGTGTCTCCGGGCCAGTGGCTTGAGGCGCTGCCACCGTCGGAAGTTACTGTACACGCTCTGGTGGTTAGAGCAGTCCTCCTGCGAGGCATAGGGCTGGTTGGTGTCCAGGCTGCCCTCCCTGGAAGTGCCACGTGGCCATGGCCCAGAGTTCACTGGGCGAATGTTAGGGGCCATCTGGGCAGCTGGTGGTGGAGCTTGAGGAGGAAAGCCTGGGGTCCAGCCTCCCTTGCCAGCCTGAGTAACTCCAACAGCTGGAGCAGTCACAATGGTCTCCATCGCAGGGGTTGCTAAGAATATGGGTGCAGGACATGCAGCACTCCCGCTGAGGGCCCCTGGAGCGCTCCAGTTGAGGGGGCCCTGAGGAACGATAAAGGTCTGAGCCGGGGGGGCCTGCACTGGCCTCCCTTGTGACCTGACTTGTACAGTGAAGTTGCAAGCCCCAGGGGCACTGGGGCCACAGCCACCATTAGCCACCAAAGGCATCCTGGGGAAAGCTGGCAGCCACAGGCTGCTGCCAGGAGGGAATGCGGGGGTGATGAGAGGTGGCAGGTGCTGCTCCCAGGGTGGCCAGTGCTGGGCGCCAGGAATGGGTGGAGGAAAGGACACTGCCATGAAAGTAGACAAGGAGGCACCGGGGTTCATGGTGACATCCGTTCCCAGCACTGCAGATGCTGTTGAGGCAAAGGAAAGGAGTGAATGGAGGAGGAGAATGGGCAAGTGGGACTGAGGCTTTCTGCGGCATCAGAGTGTAAATCTCCACAGATGAGAGACTCTTGGACAAGGGAAACTGCAGCGTGCAAATGTCTTCAAGTGATTTTCATGCCCTGACCTCCAGTTGAGAATTATTCCACTGGTGACCCCACGCCCATCCACCAAGCTCCCTGACCCCTGCCTGCCGAGAAGAAATTGCCTCAGCAAGCACTCACTTGGAGAGCCTCCCTAAGGCACACCCTGGCACCTAAGCCTCACAGGCTGTCTCCCAAGACCTGGAGCTGTGTGGACATCTGCTCTGTGAGAAATGCCCCTCAGCCGGCGTACTAGCAGGTGGGGCCTTCTGCAAGGTAAGTTCTAGGCCCCCAAAGGCCCTTTGTGGACAGGCACTGTGTAAAATATTAGGGCCCCACCTCCTCCTCAGTCCTCCTTTTCCTGATGCTCAGTATAAATCCCCTCTTTCTTTCCTAGCCTCACAAAACAAAACAAAATGCTGGAAAATATCTCTAATGGAATCCTGATACAAACCCATGACACTGGCCCAGAAAGCACCTGCATCTCCGAACAACCCACAGCAGATACGTAACATGGGCCAGGTCCTGCCACCCCTTCCCCAGTGCCCAGAGTCACTGTCATCAGTCAGGAGTTCTGTTCCTAGGGGCTTGGCGTGGTCTGAGAAGTAGGCGCATGTCCCTTAGATTCTGTCATTTCACAGCCAGTGATGGCTGCAGAGGATTAAACAAGGGCCAGGGAATTGTCATGTTACATTGGTCGTGGGAGTATAGACTGCCTGTGGTCCTTCCCCTTCCAGCTCCCAATAACGGAGAGACAATCTGAGATGCAGGCATAAGCCAGATGCCATGGCGATCAAGTTGTCTGAAACACATCCCTGTTCAGGAGAACAAGGTACACAGCACGGTGCACCTAACTCACCAGAACAGATGTCATAGGACGTTTAATAGTAACACAGAAGATCATCTTCCTGATCCTGGGCTACACTCCTTCCCCCTTTAAAAGAGGAAGCAGGCTTCATAGACATTCCACCCGAAACAACCCCACTCCACATCTGTTCCCTGTCCATGAAGGAGTGACCTGAAATAGGAACAAACTCTTCCTCTCAAGGCAGCCTGAGGGTCCACCATGAGATACTGGACAAGATGAAGTAGGTCTGAAGTACTGCCATTCCACAAAAGGAAGAACAATTCAGAGCAACTCAGGAACCTGAGCCCTCTCTTGGCTGAAGTTACTCGTAATGGTTGCCCATCCCCTGTTGAATCCAAGGCAACAGTTGCCTGAACTGACAAGTGAGCTCTGGGCTGGGAGGAGTGGACGAGGTGTGGGCTGCGGCAGTTAGAGTAACCCCCTGCCTAGCTCTCGGAGAGGACACTTCA
This sequence comes from Mesoplodon bidens, assembly GCF_964165515.1. Lineage (NCBI taxonomy): Eukaryota > Metazoa > Chordata > Mammalia > Artiodactyla > Ziphiidae > Mesoplodon > Mesoplodon bidens. The sequence goes on along the minus strand of NW_027672700.1, from coordinate 1,374,660 downwards.
CTGCAGGTGTGGCCACACACAGCCCCATTGAATAGTTTTCTCACCAAGACCATCTCTCCCCACGGCCCCCTGAGATACAGTATGCTCCTGTTCAAACCCCTTTCAAAGATATGGTGAGGCAAGCTTCAGGTGCCTGAGGAACACAATACAGCTCTAGGCTTTCCTCATGACCCTCCCTGTGTCACCACCAGGATATCACACACATCCTTACACACACGTTTCAAAGTGGCTTGTCTCCCTTCTAGAAAGAATCAGACTGTCTGCTGCCATCCTTTCTCCATAGCCAGGGCAATTCCTCTGGATCCACCTCCAACGACCCCTCCTCCCCAGGGCAGTCTCAGGTTTCTTCAGGCTCCCCAGTCTCCCCAGGTGAAATGTCCTTGTGCGTCCAGTGCTCTCTTCTCCCTCTACTTCAGTCCAACTGTGTGCCCACAGTTAAGTGTAACATGTGAACCTGAAGGATGTGAGGATGGCAGGGTCTCTGAGAACACACCCCCAGCCTATAGGCTTACCTCCTATTGAAGCCATCCTGCAGGCTTGGGCACGGACTACTGCTGCCTGGTAGCCTCAATGAGAAAAGTCAAGACCAGGAGCCAGAGAGCGACCTGCTTCAGCAAACGCTCGGGATCCAAGTCAACGAGGGACACGTTTGAAAGTAAACCGGAAAATGCGGGCTGAACCGTTCTGCGGTGGGGGAGGGGCAGAGGGCACGTGGGTCGGGGTGGCGTGCGCTGGGGGGACATTCCACGAGGGCTCTGGCAGGTAGGCAAGAACCGGAAGTTCCTTCCACCTCCCACAGTGGCAACACAATTGGCGTGTGCCTCTTTAGGCAGTTTATAAACTGTTGTTTTGATTCACGGCACCGAGGTTGAGCATGACAGTCCCTTCCTTTCACGTCTTTATCCATCAACCTAGGTTTTTTTTTTTTTGCGGTACGCGGGCCTCTCACTGTTGTGGCCTCTCCCGTTGCGGAGCACAGGCTCCGGGCGCGCAGGCTCAGCGGCCATGGCTCACGGTCCCAGCTGCTCCGCGGCATGGGGGATCTTCCCAGACCGGGGCACGAACCCGTGTCCCCTGCATCAGCAGGCGGACTCTCAACCACTGCGCCACCAGGGAAGCCCTGGAGCTTTTATAATGAAGGAAAACTTGTATGATTTGCAACCAATAACTTCATACTAGAGGAATGGTGAGGCAAAATATTGTACCCAGGCACTCGAGAAAGGCAGGCTTCCTTGTTGCTTCCTCCCTTTGTTCAGTCATTCAACCAATTATTTACAAGATTCTCACTCATAATTCTGATACAGTATTTGAAGGACTCTTCTCAAGGCCACTGATACAAAAATTGCACTGTGCAAAAATTAGCCAGTCCCAATACTGCAATCACTTTTGTAATACTTCAAAATCCTACACCCCACAGACAGAGATAATCAAATTAGCCCAAATGTAACTTGGGAAGACCAGTCACAGAAGGGAGTATCTAAAAGTCCTTTGGATCATGATCTCTGACTATTCCTGCACAGAAGGTGGGGGCGGGCATTGACTACTGAGAAAAAACATCTCTGGACATGGATCACAAGCCTCAGAAGACAGTTCATCTTCCACTCAATCACGAAACATTAAAGAAACGAAGAGATACCATGTTTGTGTCTTGTGGAGTTTTCAAGTCTGCACTTGGAGGCGCTTAGTGCTGTTACATGTGAGGGGTCTTCAGAGGCATCCTGTTGAGTGAGAAATGCTCTAATCTTGCATTTGACCAGAAAGCGGATCTGATGATTGAAGTTTCTTTGGGAAGTATTACAAAGTCAGGTCAGTAAGTTGATCCCGCTACTATTTTTGTTGTTGTTGTTTTATTGTCAACTGAAATTCTGCAAGATATTATAAAAAAGGAGGGAGGGAAAATAAAATTGTTCCCATACTACCTGTTGAAATTGGCCCAGATTGTCAACTCTTTCTCAAAATTATATTTTAAAAAACCCCAAAACCGTACAAAGGAAACACCTGTGAACACGGAGAAAAAATATTCTAGTAGAATAAATGCGTTGGAAAAACTCTAGGAACGGAGTCAGGAGACAGTATCTTAAGAGTGTTTCCCAGGTCTGAAATTCTTTGCTAGCATTGTTCTTTAACGGAAACTTCAGGTGTGCTAGGAAAAAGGACCTACTGTTTTTTGAAAGGCATTAACAAGAACCAAGGAACGGCAGTCCAAAGGGCATGAAAGTACTTGCCCCAATTTGAGGCTACTGTGCTTACAGCGGAGCTCTCCAGAACTCTTTGTAGCTAAGTGCATGGGTTTCACGAGTGCAATATAAAACTCACGAGTGCACATTTCCCAAGAGCTGGTTTTAAGAAGAGACCGGGGCCTCCCTGGTGGCGCAGTGGTTGAGAGTCCGCCTGCCGATGCAGGGGATACGGGTTCGTGCCCCGGTCTGGGAGGATCCCATATGCCGCGGAGCGGCTGGGCCCGTGAGCCATGGCCGCTGGGCCTGCGCATCCGGAGCCTGTGCTCCGCAACGGGAGAGGCCACAACAGTGAGAGGCCCGCATACCGCAAAAAGAAAAAAAAAAAAAAAAAAAAAAAAAAGAAGAGACCGTCACGAAGGTTCCCAGCGAGGAGCGTCGCCAGAGAAGTTCCGCAGCTTGCCCGACCCTCCATTTCTGTCCTCTCCTGCAGAGACCTCCTAGGCCCGCGCACCCCGCGCCAGCACGCCCGCGCACGCCTGTGCACGCCCACTGGGGCGGGTCTCTCGGGCACGGCGGACCGCCATCCTCCAACAGCTCCCGGCGTCTGCTGGGGCAGTTTGCTCCGGAAGACAGGAGCGCATGCGGGAGCGCGGAGGGTGGGGCCCCAATGGCTGTCCGGCGGGGGAGGGGCCTGTCATGGCGGCCTGTAGAGTCAATTCTAGGAATCCTGAGGTAAGGGGTACGGGGACTTTTCACCCCTCAGGTGTCACCGCTCTGCACTGTTGTTCACCCTGTGGGTTATTTGTGCCCTTGTCCATGTAAGGAGACTCCCCACAATGTGGATTCACGCCCCCATAGAGCTCGATTCCCTTGAGATGTTTACCCCAGGATTATCGGCACCACTGGGGAGCCGGCTGCATGAAGGGTTCAGTGATTGCGGGGCCTACAGTGGGGGCTAAATAGTGTGTGCGAGCTATTAAACAGGTGCCGTTCTAGTCTGCGCGTTGTGAAGAGTACAAAAGCTAGAGGGAAGTTCTTGCGAGTTGAAAACCCTCATCTGGTTCCGAAGGTGTAGCTCAGGTGATTGGAAAATGAGTGAAAATGGAAGGAACACACTCATCGTTTCACTAGTGTCTTCCTTCTTATCATAAAAACATCAGTCAACACTTAGGTTCAAACTGCATTCTTTTGTCAGTGATGCGAGCAACTTTGCTGAATGTGGTAATAAACATGTATTTGTAGTCTGGTGTCAAATCATGATTGATTTGCAAGCATAGATGGGGTCTGTACATACTTAATTGGTTGGTGGGAATCTGATAGGTAGTCAAATGTGTGGGTTGGTTTTGTCTGTGGATATTTGTGTTTGAAGGGAGGTCATGCCTGTGTTTTTGTGAGAGTGTGTAAGAGTGAGCGTTGTATTTGGAGGGTGTTGAGATGTGACGCAGGCATACTCAAGGAGTTGGTGGTTAGGTGTTTGTAATTTGGTGTTTGGGGAATATGTTTACATGTGTTTTTTTCACCCGTGAATTTGGGGATTTGTGTGTGTGTAATGGTGGATTTGGAAGGATTATCTGCATATGCGTAAGGGCCATGTCAGGAAAAGTAGTGGTGTATATTACTTTGGGTGTCCAGTCTGTTAATTTTGTATATTTGGGGAATGTAGGCTGATCATTTGTGTATTCAGGGCATGTTGTATGGTTATGGGGTGTTTGTGGGTGTGCATTTTCAGGAGCTGTGTATGTATATTTGGATGTGTAGAGGGCAAGTCTGTGACTATTTTATGGGGCTGGTGGATGTTGAATGTGTAGGTATGTTGTGTTTGTATGATCCTGTATTCTGCAAGATGGCAGAGTTCATTCTGTGTGAGAGGTTGGGAATATGGGGTTATGTATACGCCAGTAGCGTGGTACTGTATGTGTATTTGGAACAAAGGGCGTATAGGGTGACATTATTGTCTATTTGTAGTGTACTGGGTAATCGTGGTTCTATTTGGGACTTGTGGAGAGTTGTGTGTTAAATGAGTTTGTGTGTGTATTCAAGGGGCATGGCCACTTGGAGGAATATTTGCTGAGGCTGTGCATTTGTAATTTTCAGTAGGAGCCTCTTAGGCTTATGTATTTTGGGAAGTGAGTATATGTGTATCTGATAGAGAGGTGGGGTTGTATGTTTCTACAGGGAAGATGGACAATTGCATTTGTATGTATTAGAAATATGTGATACGGGTATTTGTTAGTACTTGCATATGTGTGAGCTGGCTCCTGATAGCTAGGGATAATTTGATATATGGAAGTTGTTTCATAAATGGTTTGCTGGAGATATTTCCATGTATCTTACTTGTGTATTCTAATCCGTGTGCGTGTCCATCATCAGGTGCATGCATTATCAGAGTTTGTTCATAAGGTATGGAGTTGTTAGGAGTATTCAAAGTGTATTTCTTTGGAGAACGCTAGGGTGTTTATACATGTGTTTGGTAGGAGTAAGAGGTGGTCTGTCTATATATTCAGGGTGAGGGTAGAAACATATATATATACACACACACACATATACAGTTTGTATGTTGGAGTAGTGGTGGGGAGCTTGTATTCTGGAGAGGTAGCATAATGTATAGTGTTTGGGAGGGGATCCATATGTTCAGGGGTTAGGAATATTTGCATGTGTGTGTCCATAGGTGTGTGAGAATTGTGTATGTATCTTAGTAAGACTGCAGAGGTTGTCGGTGTTTTTCTGTTTTCAGTGTGTCTGAGCATTTGGGGTGTATACTCATGAGTAGTTTGTGGATGTGTGTATTTGTGATTTGTGAGTGTAGCAGGAGGCTTCGAGTCCTCTATGTGTCTATTTCAAAATGTAATGCCTGAAGAATTTAGTGGTGTTGCTTGTATGTGTGTTCTCAGTATTAGTGAGGTGGACTTATATGGACAGTTGACCCTTGAACAACATGGGTTTGAACCACACGGGTCCACTTATAGTGGATTTCTTTTTCAGTAACTACTACAGGACTACTACAGGATCCATGGATGCAGAGCCACTGCATGGAGGGTTGGCGCCCTAACCCCCAAGCTGTTCAAGGGTCAGCTGTCTTTGATCAGTATAGATTATTTGTGTCTGTGTGTGTGTTTGAGTTCCTGGGGCTTCTGGGGTATGTATTCTGTGGGACGTGAGAGTTTAGTTTGTGTGTTTGGAAACCAGTAGGCTGTGTGGGTTCTGTGTGTGTGCAGGAGTCCTGCAGTCTATGTATTTTAGGGCTGTGGGATTGCATATGGGTCTTTTTTTGGGTTGCACATGAGACAGTTGTGTACTTGGTGACCCTGTGTGCTTAGGTACTCAGTGTGTACATCTGGATGGCATATTGGTTGCACATGTTTGTTTTCAGGCCCATGTTGTGTGTGTATATATAGTTGTGAGAGTGGAATGTGAATATTCAGGGTGAGTAAGGTTTCATCTGTAAAAATTTAGGTAGTAAGAGGTGGTCTGTTTGTGTATTTATTCAGGGTGAGGGTGTGTGTTCAGGAGATATATATATATATATATATATATGTACAAACACAAATGTGTATGTGGTGTCCTTTTGGTTATATATCTGTGGTGGGAGTTGAGAGTTCTCCTTGGGGTGTAAGTGGATTCTGTGCACATATTCACAGGAAAAGTTATGGGATGTGCTGGAACTGGTTCATACTGTCTTGGGAGAGTCAATGGTGCATATCTCTTCCCAGCTGTGTGTTTAGTGATGTCAGGTGGGTAGCTTGAAATTGGTCCTGCTGGGAATATTTATACCATGTAGATACCATAAGTGAAGTCTTTCCCGCCTTTCTCGGAGAGCTTTTTATCAAGCACTTAGCAGCGTACCACTGATGTGCGTGTTTGGATTGTGTATGTATGAAGCAAGAATATTTGGGCATCGGTGGGTACGTATGGGACCCTCATGTGAATTGTGAGTGGGGCATCTGGGGCTATGGGCCCTTGTATATGTGCATTGACCCTGGTAATTGTGAATCATTGCATTGCTCCTATCAGGTTGGTCTGTTCTTTAGGGCCAGAGAATCCCCACAAATGTTGTTGATTCCCAGTAGAAATCATGCAGATGGATACAGGGGTGTCTGTACCTTAGGCAGGTGGACACTCCTTCAGCATTTGTGTGGTCCTAGCATCTGGGTCCCTAGAAGGGGGCGCCTGGCGGACAGATGGCCATGCAGAGCAGAACCTTCACAGGTGTGTTGTTGGCATGACAGGCAGCAATCAGAAAGTCATGGGGCTTCCTGGATAGGAGGTCAGATGACCAAGGGCTCTCCCAGGAAAACCCCCTGAGAATCAGTTGGACAGCTACAGGCGTTCCTGGCTCTTCTGTGGCACAGCGGACGTGCAAGGACACCCTCCACATGGGGTCTAGAGCCATGTGTCCCTGAGCCCAACTGCCCCAGGGTGGTGGGAACTGTTGCATATCAGGCTGGTCAACTGTATCACTAGGTCTCAACCAACCTGTCTCATGGAAACCTAAGTCCTCACGGATAGGCAGGACCTCTAGGGATCACTGAGCTGACAAGGACAGAGGTAGGGAGGCTTTGTCACTGAGGGAGAGTTGGGGACTGAGACCTGGAGAGCCTGGGGAGTCCCACTCTGAGGAGATGTGGCTCTGATGTTCCCAAACCCTTTAGACATGTTCTCTGTTCTTTTCTGAAGGCTCAAGATGCTTCTAGCAGTGGGAAGCTTATCTCAGTTTCATGTTTCTCTGATAGCATGAACTGACCCTTTTATTCACTCTTCCACATCGAGCTGCAAACCCATCAGAGGGAACCATGTGATCGTTGTAGCCACCAGCTGACCCCACAGCCACCTTGTGCCTGCCTTGGACCCACCCAAGCATTTCTGAGCCTTCTTTATGGTGAGTCTTGTGGCCTTTTCTCCCTCATTGTGACTCCTCCTGCCAATAAAACATGCTGTGAGGGCTTCCCTGGTGGCGCAGTGGTTGAGAGTCCGCCTGCCGATGCAGGGGACACGGGTTCGTGCCCCGCTCCGGGAAGATCCCACATGCCGTGGAGCGGCCGGGCCCATGAGACATGGCCGCTGGGCCTGCACGTCTGGAGCCTGTGCTCCGCAGCGGGAGAGGCCACAACAGTGAGAGGCCTGCGTACCGAAAAAAAAAAAAAAAAAAAAAAAAAAAAACCAAAAACATGCTGTGAATGTTAACAAAAGGAAACCTGCACTAGAATTGGAGTCTGGAAGGCCCGTAGAGGGAGCTCTCATGCCGTGCCACTCATCATCAATTACCCCAACAGGAAGAGGTCATTTACTGACCCCAAAGAGGACGTGCAACCACTTTACTACCCCAGCTGGAGGAGGGAAGACTTCCTTCCTGGCCAGCAACAAGAAATAGAAAATAGAAATAGCTAATAGAAAATTCCGCAGTTTAGCCAATGAGACGCCGTTGTCACCTGAAGTTTTACTTTCCTCCAGTGAACTTTCATTTTTTCCCTTGATGATGACTTTCTTTCCTTGTCCCACCCTCCTTACTATACAAGTCTTCTGGGACTTCCCTGGTGGTCCAGCAGCCAAAACTCCACGCTTCCAATGCACGGGGCATGGGTTCGATCCCTGGTCGGGGAACTAAGATTTCCACATGCCATGTGGCATGGCCAAAAAAAAAGAAAGCCTTCCATGTTGTGTAACCCGTTGGAGTATCTCCCTTTCTATCAGATGAGATGCTGCCTGATTCATGAATCGTTTAATAAGGCCAATTTATTCAAAATTCAAAGTAAATCTTCCAATTTACTCCGTTAAATTTTGTTTTTTAATACATTGGGGGCATGCAGAGGTGGCCACTAACAGTTTAATATGTATCCCTCCAGAAATGTTCTGTATAAAAATATGTATGTGCACTTTTCTAAAATTCACTCTTATGATTGCTACTGCTAACAAGATGATTTTATGATTAAATGCTTATCTTTTTAAAAAGAAAAAGGTAAATATATTGGTGGCAGTGATGGGATCTGAAGCAAATTTCTGATAACATTTGGGACAAGGAGGAACAGGTGTGGTGCCCACAACTCCTTTGAGTTCACTGTCTTTCTTGCCATTCCTGAAGGTTGTTGGTAAGCTCCTCTTGGTTTGAGCTCCATTCTCTTTGCGTTTGTGCTCCCAATCTAATTGGCTTTCCTTTACAGGGCAGGGCAGTTTGGCTGGTAGAGGATTCTCCTTGAGGCCAAACCCCTAGCCTTTCAGATGGAAATTCCCAGGACACAGTAACATCTCTTGGTTATTGCCAGTATATTTTTTGAGTGGTAAACCATAGCCCCTAATTTTGTTCCCTGGATTCCACACTGGGCACTGCTGACAGTGTAGTCTGCACTTGCCCATCTGTTTGGAATCAGCCCCCAGTTTCCATGCTTGGAGCTGTTGGTGGTGGCTATAGTTCTCCATTTTGTTTGGAATCAGTTTGCAGTCCCCCTTCCTTGGGATTTGCCGTTTGGATCTTTTTCCTCAGTCCAAGGATCCCTGGGAATCGGTGGTGGTGCATACCAGGCCTTCTTTTGTCCAGGACATAGTAACATCTCTTTGTTACTGCTGATATATTAAGGCGCAGGTTTTTTGTGTGTTCTTTTGGGTTGACAAAGGCTAGCTAAGGAAATGAGATCCTTTATCGCCCAAGAGTTGAGAATGCCAGCTTCTGGCACACCTGCTTATTTTATATTTAAGAACTATGGTCCTGGAGGTTGTAGATATTTAGAAAGATGGAAAAATTATACTAATATTGATGTAGAATTACAGTGGTCATTGTGGGGCATGTTCCAGTTAGACAAGATTGTACATTTAAGGAAACCACTAGAGAGCAAGGGTTCACAGATTGCACAGGGAGAATGAGATGCCTGCTTTACTTGGTATGTAAAAGTTTACAGACGGTTTCAAGATTCCAAAATAGCTTCGTTTAGAGACTTAGAACAAAAAGCTAATGAAAAATTAAAGGGACAAAAGGTACCTGAGACAAAAGACCGTAGGACGGATGTGACTGCAGACGCACCTCCTACTGTCCCCCCCTTTCCGTTGTCACCCGAGGACTCTTGTGTTACTCATTTCCTGTCTGAAATACTTCTCTATTCCAAAAAGAATATTTAACAATTGCCATTTAAAGTAAAACTACCTGAGGTTGCAGGTGAGCCCCCTCAGGTGTCCTTTACCCCTTGGTCAAAGACTGAACTGAGAGCTGTAGTCAAAGAATTCTCTAAACCTTGGAGGAACCCCCAACATTTTTTAAAGAACTTAGAGTCACTGTCAGGGCGTATGTCCCCAAACTGCTAGATCTTTATCCACTTGTACACATGTTGGTAGGACTGGGGGAAGCCCCAGAATGGATGTGGGAAGCAAAATGACATAATCCCTAGGATGATATTCAAGATCCTCAACCTAAAAAGGCTTGCAGAATAACAACTAACCTTTTATAAGCTATTCCTAAAATCTTCCCTGCTCACACTTGGTCTATTATTAATTGGCCTAATGATTGCTCTATTATTCACTCATACAAACAAAAGAGGGGTGAATCTGTGGAAGACTTTAGAGCCAGTTTGGAAGCTCTCTTTTTACAGCAGTTGGTGTTCCAAGGAATAAAAAGGCCACTCAGCCTGCTTTAACTGCCCTCTTTGTAAGTGGATTATCTTCTGAGATGAGTGGATTGATAAAAGGGCAGAAAAGAGGGTGGGAGGCTATAGGCCTGACTGAACTCGTGACTATAGCTGAGCATTTTGAAAGGACCTTGGAGCAAGACCACAAACAGAAATCCACCAAGCTCATAGCCTTACAGTTACAACAGCTCTAAGGCAAGGGACACAAAATGACACCTGGGCCTCCCCCATTACAACCTCCTAGGGGTCCATGATCAATTTGATGACCCAAAGTTGATGTTTCATTTGTAATCAGTGAGGACACTGGAAAAAGAGGTGTCCTCAAAGGTCCTATGCAAACTCTTCACAAATGCTCTGATATCTGTCTCAAAGGGAGGGCCCCCCGTGACCCTCTCCCCTAGTTGGCAGAACTCCAGAGGTTCTCTGGTAAACTATTAGCAGCAATGACCTTAAACAGCCCAGAGGAAAATATAATGAAAAACGGCCAAATTTTAGTTGATACTGGAGCTATGCTTTCTACTTGAAACCCCACTCTCATATTTTACTTTGAAATCTACATTAAACTCTAACCCTAACTGTAAACATAATTACCTAACCCTTTAACACCCTACCCCTAGCCCTAACCAGAGCTGTGCTTTCTACTCTAAATCCCACCCTCAAAGAACAACAGGTGCCTCTGAGTAAAGAGGATGTTTCCATAGTGGGAGTACCTAATACAGTTCAGAGAGAATTTTTATCTCAACCAAGATTCCTTTCTGCTATGCAGTATAGCCCCAGTTAATCTATTCAGTAGAGATCTCTTTTCTAACTTCAAAGGGCCAGTACATTTTGCCTCCAGTGGAGATCTCACCTTAAAATTTCCTGATCAACGTGAACCTGATCAGTTATGTTCCTTACAATCTGTCCTGGACCTAAAAGCGGAAGTTCAACAAAAGTTCCCTAATTGGATGGAGATGCCTGCAAATTTGGGGGCTACTTCTGACAGGATGCCTGCAAATTTGGGGGCTACTTCTGACAGTGTTAACATGAGAAGAATAAAAAAATGCAAACCTATAAAGATTCAGATAGATGTAGCTAAACCTCTCCCTAGGTTTCCTCAAGAGCTATTAAAGCCTGCGGTCATACAAGGTCCCATAGCTATTGTAGAAGACCTAATTGCCCAGGAGGTAATCATTCGTGTACTCGTCCCTGCAGCATGCCAATCTTGCCTGGTTGGAAACCTGGCAGGATGGCGATTTGTCCAGGACTTGGGAGCTGTTAATAAAAATAGTTTTTCCCTGTTTTCCTGTTGTTCCAAACCTAGCCACCCTTGTGTCACAAGCTTGAACTGACTTGAAATGGTTTACAGTTGGAGACCTTTGTTCACCTTTCTTCAGCATCCCGGAGACCCAACAGCCAATATCTACATGGCTTTACTTGGAACAATCAACAATATACCTGCACTTCTATGCCTCAAGGGTTCACTGGGACTCCTTCTTTTTTCCTCCCAAGTACTTCACCAAGATTTAAGTACCCTCTAGTTCCCTGAGAAATCAGCCTTTTTACCATATGGAGATAACCTCCTGCGGTACTCAGCTACTGTAAAGATTCCATAAGGCATTCATAAAAGATTCCATTTATTTGCTGCAACAGTTAGCTGAGAAAGAACAAAGGAAAAATTACAATTATCCGTAGACGCTGTTCATTACCTAGGACGTAATCTAAGCACTGAAGGAATTCAGCTATCTCCAGAGAGAATTAGGCTGATACAGGAACTTCCTAGACTCACAACTAAGTGCTAGCATTGTGGATTTCTAGGTTTAGCTGGTTATTGCAAGCTCTAGGTTCCAAATTTTTCTGTTACCTCTTCCACTCTGTGAACTTATTAAAGATTTAGTTCCTGAATCCTTTGCTTGGGAAGATAAACACAAGCAGGTTTTTATAAGGCTAAAACAAGCACTGCAAGAACTGCCTGCCTTAGGGTTACCCAAATGATCAGGTTCAGGTTGATCCGGAAACTCTTTTTTTTTTTTTTTTTTTTGCGGTACGCGGGCCTCTCACTGTTGTGGCCTCTCCCGTTGCGGAGCACAGGCTCCGGACACGCAGGCTCAGCGGCCACGGCTCACGGGCCCAGCCGCTCTGCGGCATGTGGGATCTTCCCGGATCGGGGCATGAACCCGTGTCCCCTGCATCGGCAGGCAGACTCTCAACCACTGCGCCACCAGGGAAGCCCCAGGTCTGTGTCTTTATTCCTGTCTTACCTCTAGGTTCTTCATCACATTTTTTTTCTTAAATTCTATATATATGTGTTAGCATACGGTATTTGTCTTTCTCTTTCTGACTTACTTCACTCTGTATGACAGACTCTAGGTCCATCCACCTCACTACAAATAACTCAATTTCATTTCTTTTTATGGCTGAGTAATATTCCATTGTATATATGTGCCACATCTTCTTTTTCCATTCATCTGATGATAGACACTTAGCTTGTTTCCATCTCCGGGCTATTGTAAATAGAGCTGCAGTGAACATTTTGGTACATCACTCTTTTTGAATTATGGTTTTCTCAGGGTATATACCCAGTAATGGGATTGCTGGGTCATATGGTAGTTCTATTTGTAGTTTTTTAAGGAACCTCCATATTGTTCTCCATAGTGGCTGTACCAATTCACATTCCCACCAGCAGTGCAAGAGTGTTCCCTTTTCTCCACACCCTCTCCAGCATTTATTGTTTCTAGATTTCTTAATGATGGCCATTCTGACTGGTGTGAGATGATATCTCATTGTAGTTTTGAGTTGCATTTCTCTAATGATTAATGATGTTGAGCATTCTTTCATGTGTTTGTTGGCAGTCTGTATATCTTCTGTGGAGAAATGTCTATTTAGGTCTTCTGCCCATTTTTGGATTGGGTTGTTTGTTTTTTTGTTATTGAGCTGCATGAGCTGCTTATACATTTGGGAGATTAATCCTTTGTCCGTTGCTTCATTTGCAAATATTTTCTCCCATTCTGTGGGTTGTCTTTTGGTCTTGTTTATGGTTTCCTTTGCTGTGCAAAAGCTTTGAAGTTTCATTAGGTCCCATTTGTTTATTTTTGTTTTGATTTCCATTTCTCTAGGAGGTGGGTCAAAAAGGATCTTGCTGTGATTTATGTCATGGAGTGTTCTGCCTATGTTTTCCTCTAAGAGTTTGATAGTTTCTGGCCTTACATTTAGATCTTTAATCCATTTTGAGCTTACTATTATGTATGGTGTTAGGGAGGGATCGAATCTCATACTTTTACATGTCCCTGTCCAGTTTTCCCAGCACCACTTATTGAAGAGGCTGTCCTTTCTCCACTGTACATTCCTGCCTCCTTTATCAAAGATAAGGTGACCATATGTGTGTGGGCTTATCTCTGGGCTTTCTATCCTGTTCCATTGATCTATCTTTCTGTTTTTCTGCCAGTACCATACTGTCTTGATTACTGTAGCTTTGTAGTATAGTCTGAAGTCAGGGAGCCTGATTCCTCCAGCTCCGTTTTACGTTCTCAAGATTGCCTTGGCTATTCGGGGTCTTTTGTGTTTCCATACAAATTGTGATATTTGTTGCTCTAGTTCTGTGAAAAATGCCAGTGGTAGTTTGATAGGGATTGCATTGAATCTGTAGATTGCTTTGGGTAGTAGAGTCATTTTCACAATGTTGATTCTTGCCATCCAAGAACATGGTATATCTCTCCATCTATTTGTATCATCTTTAATTTCTTTCATCAGTGTCTTATAATTTTCTGCATACAGATCTTTTGTCTCCTCAGGTAGGTTTATTCCTAGAAATTTTATTCTTTTTGTTGCAGTGGTAAATGGGAGTGTTTTCTTGATTTCACTTTCAGATTTTTCATCATTAGTGTATAGGAATGCCAGAGATTTCTGTGCATTAATTTTGTATCCTGCTACTTTACCAAATTCATTGATTAGCTCTAGTAGTTTTCTGGTAGCATCTTTAGGATTCTCTATGTATAGTATCATGTCATCTGCAAACAGTAACAGCTTTACTTCTTCTTTTCCGATTTGGATTCCTTTTATTTCCTTTTCTTCTCTGATTACTGTGGCTAAAACTTTCAAAACTATGTTGAATTAGATTGGTGAGAGTGGGCAACCTTGTCTTGTTCCTGATCTTATTGGAAATGCTTTCAGTTTTTCACCATTGAGGACGATGTTGGCTGTGGGTTTGTCATATATGGCCTTTATTATGTTAAGGAAAGTTCCCTCTATGCCTACTTTCTGCAGGGTTTTTATCATAAATGGTTGTTGAATTTTGTTAAAAGCTTTCTCTGCATCTATTGAGATGATCATATGGTTTTTCTCCTTCCATTTGTTAATATGGTATATCACGTTGATTGATTTGCGTATATTGAAGAATGCTTGCATTCCTGGAATAAACCCCACTTGATCATGGTGTATGATCCTTTTAATGTGCTGTTGGATTCTGTTTGCTAGTATTTTGTTGAGGATTTTTGCATCTATGTTCATCAGTGTTATTGGCCTGTAGTTTTCTTTCTTTGTGACATCCTTGTCTGGTTTTGGTGTCAGGGTGATGGTGGCCTTGTAGTATGAGTTTGGGAGTGTTCTTCCTTCTGCTATATTTTGGAAGAGTTTGAGAAGGATAGGTGTTAGCTCTTCTCTAAATGTTTGATAGAATTCACCTGTGAAGCCATCTGGTCCTGGGTTTTTGTTTGTTGGAAGATTTTTAATCACAGTTTCAATTTCAGTGCTTGTGATTGGTCTGTTCATATTTTCTATTTCTTCCTGATTCAGTCTTGGCAGGTTGTGCATTTCTAAGAATTTGTCCATTTCTTCCAGGTTGTCCATTTTATTGGCATAGAGTTGCTTGTAGTAATCTCTCCTGATCTTTTGTATTTCTGCAGTGTCAGTGGTTACTTTTCCTTTTTCATTTCTAATTCTATTGATTTGAGTCTTCTCCCTTTTTTTCTTGATGGGTCTGGCTAATGGTTTATCAATTTTGTTTATCTTCTCAAAGAACCAGCTTTTAGTTTTATTGATCTTTGCTATCGTTTCCTTCATTTCTTTTTCATTTATTTCTGATCTGATTTTTATGATTTCTTTCCTTCTGCTAACTTTGGGTTTTTTTTGTTGTTGTTCTTCTTCTTTCTCTAATTGCTTTAGGTGCAAGTTTAGGTTGTTTATTCGACATGTTTCCTGTTTCTTAAGGTAGGATTGTATTGCTATAAACTTCCCTCTTAGAACTGCTTTTGCTGCCTCTCCTAGGTTTTGGGTTGTGGTGTCTCCATTGTCATTTGTTTCTAGGTATTTTTTGATTTCCTCTTTGATTTCTTCAATGATCACTTCATTATTAAGTAGTGTATTGTTTAGCCTCCATGTGTTTGTATTTTTTACAGATCTTTTCCTGTAATTGATATCTAGTCTCATAGCGTTGTGGTCAGAAAAGATACTTGATACAATTTCAATTTTCTTACATTTACCAAGGCTTGATTTGTGACCCAAGATATGATCTATCCTGGAGAATGTTCCATGAGCACTTGAGAAAAATGTGTATTCTGTTGTTTTTGGATGGAATGTCCTATAAATATCAATTAAGTCCATCTTGTTTAATGTATCATTTAAAGCTTGTGTTTCCTTATTTAATTTCATTTTGGATGATCTGTCCATTAGTGAAAGTGGGGTGTTAAAGTTCCCTACTATGAATGTGCTACTGTCGATTTCCCCTTTTATGGCTGTTAGTATTTGCCTTATGTATTGAGGTGCTCCTATGTTGGGTGCCTAAATATTTACAATTGTTATATCTCCTTCTTGGATCGATCCCTTGATCATTAGGTAGTGTCCTTCTTTGTGTCTTCTAATAGTCTTTATTTTAAAGTCTATTTTGACTGATATGAGAACTGCTACTCCAGCTTTCTTTTGATTTCGATTTGCATGGAATATCTTTTTCCATCCCCTTACTTTCAGTCTGTATGTGTCTCTAGGTCTGTAGTGGGTCTCTTGTAGACATCATATATATGGGTCTTGTTTTTGTATCCATTCAGCCAATCTGTGTCTTTTGGTGGGAGCATTTAGTCCATTTACATTTAAGGTAATTATCGATATGTGTGTTCCTATTCCCATTTTCTTAATTGTTTTGGGTTCGTTATTGTAGTTCTTTTCCTTCTCTTGTGTTTCTTGCCTAGAGAAATTCCTTTAGCATTTGTTGTAAAGCTGGTTTGGTGGTGCTGAACCCTCTCAGCTTTTGCTTGTCTGTAAAGGTTTTAATTTCTCCATCAAATCTGAATGAGCTCCTTGCTGGGTAGAGTAATCTTGGTTGTAGGTTTTTCTCCTTCATCATTTTAAATATGTCCTGCCAGTCCCCTCTTGCTTGCAGAGTTTCTGCTGAAAGATCAGCTGTTAACGTTGTGGGGATTCCCTTGTGTGTTATTTGTTGTTTTTCCCTTGCTGCTTTTAATAGGTTTTCTTTGTATTTAATTTTTGACAGTTTGATTAATATGTGTCTTGACGTGTTTCTCCTTGGATTTTTCCTGTATGGGACGCTCTGTGCTTCCTGGACTTGATTAACTATTTCCTTTCCCATATTAGGGAAGTTTTCAACTATAATCTCTTCAAATATTTTCTCAGTCCCTTTCTTTTTCTCTTCTTCTTCTGGAACCCCTATAATTCGAATGTTGGTGCGTTTAGTGTTGTCCCAGGGGTCTCTGAGACTGTCCTCAGTTCTTTTCATTCTTTTTTCTTTCTTCTGCTCTGCAGTAGTTATTTCCACTATTTTATCTTCCAGGTCACTTATCCGTTCTTCTGCCTCAGTTATTCTGCTATTGATCCAATCTAGAGTATTTTTAATTTCACTTATTGTGTTGTTCAAAAAGAGGAAAAGAGGAGAAAATCATAAATCTTGCTCTCAAAGTCCACCTCCTCAAGTTGGGATGATTCCTTGTCTATTCATGTATTCCACAGATGCAGGATACAAGTTGATTGTGGAGCTTTAATCCGCTGCTTCTGAGGCTGCTGGGAGGGATTTTCCTTTCTCTTCTTTCTTCGCACAGCTCCTGGGGCTCAGCTTTGGATTTGGCCCCGCCTCTGCATGTAGGTCGCCGGAGGGCATCTGTTCTTCGCTCAGACAGGATGGGGTTAAAGGAACAGCTGCTTCGGGGACTCTGACTCACTCAGGCCTGGGGGAGGGAGGGGTACGGAGTGCGGGGCGAGCCTGCGGCGGCAGAGGCCGGCGTGATGTTGCACCAGCCCGAGGTGTGCCGTGCACTCTCCCGGGGAAGCTGTCCCTGGATCCCGGGACCCCGGCAGTGGCGGGCTGCACAGCCTCCCCGGAAAGGGAGTGTGGACAGTGACCTGCGCTCGCACACAGGCCTCTTGGCGGTGGCAGCAGCAGCCCCAGCATCCCACGCCCGCCTCTGGGGTCCGCGCTTTTAGCCGCGGCTCGCGCCCGTCTCTGGAGCTCCTTTAAGCAGCGCTCTTAATCCCCTCTCCTCGCGCACCAGGAAACAAAGAGGGAAGAAAAAGTCTCTTGCCTCTTCGGCAGGTCCAGACTTTTTCCCGGACTCCCTCCCGGCCAGCCGTGGTGCACTTACCCCTTCAGGCTGTGTTCAGGCTGCCAACCCCAGTCCTCTCCCTGTGCTCCCGACAGAAACCTGAAACCCGAGCCTCAGCTCACAGCCCCGCCCGCGCCGGTGGCCGAGCAGACAAGCCTCCGGCTGCTGAGTGCCGATCGGCACCCATCCTCTGTGCGGGAATCTCTCCGCTTTGCCCTCCGCACCCCTGTTGCTGTGCTCTCCTCCGCTACTCCCAAGCTTTCCCCCTCTGCCACCTGCAGTCTCTGCCCTTGAAGGGGCTTCCTAGTGTGTGGAAACCTTTCCTGCCTCACAGCTCCCTCCCACTGGTGCAGGTCCCGTCTCTATCCTTTTGTCTCTGTTTATTCTTTTTTCTTTTGCCCTACCCAGAGTGCATGGGGAGTTTCTTGCCTTTTGGGGGGTCTGAGGTCTTCTGCCAGCGTTCAGAATGTGGTCTGTAGGAGCTGTTCCACGTGTAGATGAATTTCTGGTGTATCTGTGGGGAGGAAGGTGATCTCCGTGTCTTACTCTTCCGCCATCTTCCCCCAGGCCCCTAAGGAGTTTTATTAGCAACTAATCAAGATGTTTTTTCACAAGGCTCCCGATTAGCTGTTGGTATACTAAGAGTGAATCAGAGTTAGCGTAGTTTCTGATTTCTTTACATTGTCTATGTGGATGATCATATTTTTACTGCTGGGGGTGGCGGTGGTGGGGAGTGAGGGAATGTTGCTTTCCTGCTCCTGATGTTTCAGTCCTGTCAAGAGAGCTCGTAGGGTCCTATCAGCGCTGCTTCTTTACTGACTCTGCCCCAGGGTGATCAAGTGACATATAGAAAGCTTGAAAAGAATTAAGTGAGCATGCTTGTCTTGACTAATTCTGTTCTCTCCCTTGAGAGTGTGAGTGTCTTCTGTTTCTCTCATTCTGTGTATCACTAGTTAGTAAATCTGCCCAATTCTGCGGTTCAGTTATGTGATCATTTCATTCAAACTGGATTCTCAAGCCAGGGTTATCAAGAGTAACAGGAATATTCGGCCCTCCATCTTTTCTCTTTTATCTTATTTCCTAATTTATTCCAAACCAAATGGAATTAAGGCATTGTACTTGCTGAAAGGTAATTAGAAGTTCCTGACACTTGGTGCATTACCTGGGAACACTGAGAAATAAAAAGAAAGGAGCAGACATTTTGGAGAGGAAAATGTCCATGTGGAAAATCTTTTGTTACTGCCAAGGAAGGTAGTCTACTGCCTTGGTCTTTAATGTATGGTGGAATGTTGAAACCTTTGACTGTTTGAAAATATTTAGGTTTGTGCAGTAAACTGCTGAAGCTTAGAAAACGTTTAATGCATGCTGTATAAATGTGCCGTGCTTGCTGGGAGACTAAAAAACTTGGAGGCTGAACACAATAGAAATTTACGATCTCACAGTTGTAGAGGCCAGAAGTGTGCTGTCAAGGTGTCATCAAGGCTGCTCTCCCTACTGATGCTCTAGGGAAGATTCTATCCCTTGCCTCTTTCAGCTTCTGGTGGTTGCCAGCTTCCTTGGCTTGAGGCCACGTCACTCAGTTTTGGTCTGTGTCTTCACATCACCCCCTTTCTGTGTCTGTATCTTCTCTTTTGTGTGTCTCAAATATCCCTCTGCCCTTCTTGTATATTAAGGACAATTGTCATTCTATTTAGGACCCATCCAGCTAATATAGGATGGAAATCCCATCTCAAGATCCTTAATGACGTTTGCAAAACCCTTTTTTTTTTCAAATGAGGTAACAGTCAAGGCTTAGGACATGGATATATCCTTTTGGGGGCCACCATCCAACCCACTACACCAGTCATAAGATACTTTGATTTTGGCTGATGGCTGCAGCTTATGGTGTGGGAGAGTGGCTGTTTCTTTCGAGCCACTTAAGTAAAGGTCTGATATAAAGAAAAGGGGCATTAGGGAGTTGCAGGTGACTGAGCAATACCTGGAGCGGAATGAATAAGGCACCTGGAGGGTCTTTAGTATACAGAGACCTTTACCTGGCACTTGACTTGAGAGTGTGCAGGAGTTTACAGGGCAGGAAAGTCTCAGGCAGCCGTCCACCTTGCCTTACTCTTCAGGTACAGTTTTTCCCAAGCAGGCTTGACTGAGACAAAGACTCAATTATAAGGAAAACATGTTTTATAGAACTTGTCGGCACTGACACATATGGTCTACCGTAGGCTCAAGTGACGCCCTTCACATGTGGACCCAAGCTGACACTGGATTTGTCAATTATATTGGAGAAAGAAATGTTGTCCTAAAGGCAGCCGCCTTTGGTCTATGTAGTTCCATAGCAGGAGGCAGTGAAAATGGCCATGGCGGCATAGGACTGTCAAATCTACGCCTCAGACCTGGAGGTGTAATGTCACTCGACAGAACCCATAAACAGTTCAGTACTGCAGTGTAAACAACAAGGTCATCAAAGAGGAAGGATAACGCAAGAGTCCATGTGTGACAGATGCTCAGGGCTGTGCACTGCACATGGCAAATTCATAGTGACAAATCAATGTCAAGCTAAAAGTTTCCTCCTGGTTCGAAGTTCGCAGGTCAGAAATTTCAGTTAAATGGCATAGACTAATGGACATTCTAGTGAGGCTAAAACCAAAGAGACTTTATCTTTCTCTCAAATGCCATTGAGTTTCCGCTATGTTCTTTGATCAAAGTCTTTACTGGATTCCGGGAACAAAAATGTGCCTAGTTTCACTCTTCTAAGAGTGGGGGATTGGCTTGCTTTTGAGATTGTTTTTAAATGTTGGGGATAGTGCTGTAAAATCAAATTGTATCTTAGTAACTCTTTAGACTCTTTAAAAGCATGGTTCATGAGAGGGTTGATAAACTGATAAAACAGCCAAGGCCCTGAGAGACCCACACCCGTGTCAGTGACAGAAGTCCAAGCTACAGATACTGAAGGAGCCCTCAGTCCCATTCAGGCAATGAAAGCCCTGTCACTGAGAATGAACCAAATGTACATTTGGGAGGATTGTTTATGGACATTTAGGACTTTGGATTTTTAACCCACAGTAACAAGGAAACTTGATTTCAAAATTGGGATTTAATACTTTGGAACCTTAATTCATAAGAGCGTGTCATGTGTGCCCTTTTAATTTGTCTGTGAAGAATTTGATACTGGCAAAGGTGTACTTACAAATTTGCAACATTTCTATGATTTCTGAATTGTATTACTGGATGCTTTTCTGTATTTAATCTTAGTTTGTCATTTGACCTCATCAAATGTCTATGGTTAGCTATGTTGTGGATGGCTGGTAGAACAAAAAGTTGTTTCTGATCATTGGATATGAGTAGCCTTGGAGTTCATTTGAATTAATGCAATTTCTCACCCATATCAGAGACTTCTGGGATGAAACTCTAAGGCATCCACCAGCAGTTCCTGGAGGCCACTCAAACGAGTAGCCCCATAAAAGTGTGAGCAGGGCTGTCCTGATAAAGGTCTATTCTTTCCTGAAGGGAGAGCCATATTCCATTAATTATAGGCTTAAAAGCATCGTTGAGTGGGTTAAGAGATTGAAAACACCAGGGGAGCATTAGTGACAGTTTCCCTTCTCATTCTTACGGGTACCAGCATGTGAAGGGAATTTGATTAGTGTAACTTTTAACCTCCCTGCTCTTATGTTCACTGACACTGGCTAGGTGAGGTGACCTACCTGACGGGCAAAGTTGGGAAGAATAACTGGCCATGCTTTGCTAAGCTCTTCTTTCCTTCCTCTTGGGAGTGAGTCTGGTGATAGAGAGACAGAAGTTCTCTGCTCCACTGTGGACATGCCCCTCTCACCTGGCTTTGCCTGGAACCAACTTGCTGCAACAAAGTGGGTAAGTCTGGATAACTCTAGAATTCAGTTGACAGACTCACTTGGCTATGTCGTGAAGCCCCATTTTCCAACATGGGCTCTAACAGTAACAAGTGACATAATGTGTGGGCTCCAGTGCAAAATGAAAATATAGTGCCTCTTGTTCAAACTGCAAAGAAAAAGTCTTGTTGAAAGTATTTGCACTGGGGTGCATAGTGTCCTCCCCAAATTCATGTTCACCTGGAACCTGTGAATGTGCCCAAGTAAATTATTTTTTCAGATAGAATTGAGATAAGATGACATCATACTAGATTAGGATGAGTCCTAAATGGGTTCTGTGGGTTGTTCTCTCTTCTCTTTTTCATACATGTCATCTTTTTCAGCAGACTGTTTGGCTAATATTGGGAAGTAACACGAGTAAGAAAGGATATGATAAGATTCCTTGGACATTCTTGTTTCTTAAAAAACAACACTTTCTTTCTGTGTTAGAAGTAAGTTCAGATTCAAATGGAAAGCATGGCCTCCACATCTGTTAACACCTTCACTTAGTCTTGGATGTGACCAGTAGCACAGAATTCTGGTGTAACACAGCAAGACTCCAAATGGGTACCAAATAAGCATGTCATTGAAAGCACACCATAAGCAGGGTGAAAACTAGATGTGAATGGGGCAGCAGGAATGGTGGCAGACACACATATTGCACACGTCTCCTCTGCTCATGCGTATATTTTATTGTCCCATAAACTTTACTTACAGAACGTAAGTTCAAAGATAAAATCATTAAGAATATTAAGACAGCAATATCAGAGCATGAAACCAAGCAAGTGTGGGGCCCTTCTGAGCATGGTTCATCTGGGACTTGATAAACTGGTAAAAACAGCCAAGGCTGTGAGATACCCACACCATGTCAGTGACAGGAGCCCAAGCTACAGATATTGAAGGGGCCCTCAATACCACTCAGGCACTGAAAGCCCTGTCACTGAGAATGAACCAAAATATAAATTTAGGAGGATAATTTATGGACACTTAGGACTGGATTTTTAACCCACAATAACAAGAAAACTTCATTTCAAAAGAAAGTGTGAGGTCTTCAAGTTTGCTTTCGTTATTGAGGGTCCTTTGTGGTTACATATCAATTTTGGAGTGGTTTCTTCTATTTCTGCAAAAACAGGGGATTTTGATAGGCATTGCATTAAATCTGTAGATAGCTTTGTGTAACATGGACATTTTAACAATAGTTCATGAACATGGGATGTCTTTCCATTTATTTATGTCTTCCTTAATTTCTCTCAATACTGCTGTAGTTTTCAGTGTACAAGTGTTTCATGTCTTTGGTTAAGCTTATTGCTAAGTATTTTATCCTTTTAGATGGTATTGTAAATGGAATTGTTCTCCTAATTTCTTTTTCAGATTGTTCATTGTTAATGTACAGAAATGCAAGTGATGTGTGTATGTTGATTTCATATTCTGCAAACAAACTTTGCTAAGTTTATTCTAATACATTTTTTGTTCTAATAATTTTTTTGTGAAATATTTAGCACTTTCTACATCTTTTTCAATAGTTTCCCTTTCAGCCTAAATGTATCCTTAAATCTAGGGGCCATTTTGACCTCCATCTTAGGCTTTCATCTTATTTCTCAACTTATTCAGTCTTAGTTATTGAGTGTTCTCCTTATTGTTTGCCACTTTGGAGAATCCAACAAAATGTTCTACTCAAGGTGAGACGTCTTTTCTCTTCCGCCTCTGAACCTGAATATCACTTATTACTTACTTCATTCTCTTAGCACTTAGCATTCGAAGTTTCACGGGTGATCTTTCTTAAAGGAGGCCAATATGCTCACCGAATTCAAGACCTCTGGTGAGTTGTGTTAAGTGTATAGGAATCATATTAACTTGTTGGCTGTTAGCACCCCTGGAAACATTTCTAAAGTGGCCTTTGACATTGATATTCAGGTATATTGAGCACCACATTAAAGAGTTTAACAGAATAAGAGTAGGCTGGTCTTTCCTAAAGCAGAGTTTATTCAAGGGTGACCTTTTCGTAACCTGCATCAGGCTCATCCGCATTGAGTCATTGAGTGCCCTCAACCCCCCTAAACTGTAAACTTTTTTTTTTCTTTTTCTTTTTTGTGGTACGCGGGCCTCTCACTGTTGTGGCCTCTCCTGTTGCGGAGCACAGGCTCCAGATGCGCAGCAGAGATTCCAGACATGCAGGCTCAGCGGCCATGGCTCGCGGGCCCAGCCGCTCCGCGGCATGTGGGATCCTCCCGGACCGGGGCACAAACCCGTGTCCCCTGCATCAGCAGGCGGACTCTCAACCACTGTGCCACCAGGGAAGCCCCTGTAAACTTCTTATACACAAGAATTATGTTTTATAGCTCTTGTTCCCCTTCCCTATACCTAAACATACCTGGAATAGAAGGTGCCTCTACGAACAGGTGTTGCTTTAGTTTAAACTACATTAAGTACATGTATATGTTCATTTCCCTCTGGGAAAGGAGGCTACTTTCCACAGGATTCAAATATCAAGCCTTTAAACTTCCTTGAACCCATAGATATATAAATAGTTGCATAACTATCCTCCCTCTATACAACTCTAAGATGATCATATCAAAGTATGGTCATTAATTGTTTTTAATTGCAAACAGATAATAAGCAAAGTGTAAGGAATTTCTTCCACCAAAGTAAAGGCCAAAGTTCAAAAAGTCAAATTAATATGGGATTTGTTACTATTCTAAATAGCAAAGAACACTGACAAGAAATAGCACAGTGCTGGTTGCTATTATCATCTTTTCATTTTCCATTACTGTTGTTTATATTATCTTCATGGGATTTCACTGAAATTATCAAGGTTTTTTAATAGTCACTAAAAAACAAAATGCCTTGAAATGCCAATACAAAGAAAAATGAGTCAGAACATGAAAAAGTGTTTTAGACAAGTTGACGACATATATTCTTTGCTCATTTCTCTTTTTGAGACAACTTCCATCTTCTTCACACCCACATGTACAATACACTGAATAAAATACAAGCCCATCACTCGATGGTGATAAGAAAAGGAAAGATAAGCCGGTTCCAGAAAATCCCTCTATTCCTAGTATCTTGTTGCATCTGGCAAAAAAGAGCATTTTGAAATATTCTCTAAAGTTTTGTATTTTATTTTATAATAATTTACTTATTTATCTCAATGTAAATATTAAAAACGCATGAGAAATATGTTAACATTCGGCATTTGACTATTCTTATCTACTTCCTTAATGTTTCCTTTGCCTCCTATGATGATCTTTTGGGATAGACAGCACATACCACTCTCATACTCCCCAGACTCTACAGCCCCATACACATGCAAAATAGCTTGTGTGGGGATGTGTTAACATACACTTGGTTGAGGCAGGAAGGCTGTAGAGTACATCGTTTTTACACCTCAACATTTTAAGAGTTTTTGGAAAGTAACCCTAGTTTGAGTGCAAGTTCCATCGATTTATCAAATGCATTTCAGGTATATCTAGGTATGTCCAGTCATATGGTAAGGCTATATCACTGGGAGACTATTTACATGAGCAAGTGAAAAGAAATCAGTGAAAGAATATATTATAACCAAGAGTCAGATATAATAGGTCAATCAAATAGAATGTAGATCCCAGGAACATATCCACACATATAAGGACAATTGATTTTTCAACAGAGGTGCAAAGCCAATTTTGAGGAGAAAGGATAGTCTTCTTGACAAATGGTGCTGGAAGCATGTAGTACATGGATATAGTGCCTAGTTCACCATATGCAAAAGTATGACCTTTGATCCCTACTTCACACCATATAAAGAATTAACTAAATGTAGATCAAAACATAAATCTCTAAAACTTGGACACAATCTTTTTGACCTTGGGGTAAGCAAAGATTTCCTAGAGATGACACCAAAAACAAGATCCATAAAAGAAAAAAAGTAATAAATTGGGTTTCATCTTTGGAAGCCATTATTAATAAAAGAAAAGCCACAGGTTGGAAGAAAATATTTACAAATTATACACCTGAAAAGACTTGTGCCTCTAACACGTAGAGAACTCTCAAAACTCAGTAATTAGAAAAAAAATTTTAAATTAACAATATGGGTAAGAATATTTAAAAAGAGATCCTGCCAAGGAGGTGTACGGACGCAAATAAGCACATGACGTTGCTCAATGTAATCCATTATTAGCTCTATGGAAATGAACGCCCCAGGAGATACCACTACACACCTACTGAATGGCTAAACTTAGAAAAGTCCAACCACACCAAGTACTGGTGAGGCAGTGTAGGAACTGCGCGGCTTTTACATGCTAGTGGGAGGGCAAGAGTGCAGTCACTTCAGTCCGCAGTTTAGCCGTTTCTTCATAAGTTGAACGTACACCTACCGTATGACCCAGCCTTTCTGCACCCGGATATTTACGCAAGAAAAATGAAAGCATATGTGCACACAAAGACTTGTACATGGATCATCATAGCATCTTTATTTCTAATAGACAGAATTGAAACAACCTCGAGCACCCATCAACAAGAGAATGAATAAATATACTGTGGTATACCCATACAGTGAAACACTATTCAGCAAAACAAAGTGATAAACTATTGACACCCACCAAAATATGAATTACTCTCCAAATAATTACATTGAGTGAAAGAAGCCAGATAAAAGAGTCCTCAGTGTGTGAATCCCTTTATCTAAATTTCTAGAAAAATGCAAACACGTCTCTAATGAAAGAAAGCATATCAGTGCTCACTTGGGGATGTGGAGGGCTGGAATGTGAGGGGAAAAAAGGGGCTTTATGAATGAGGCATAAACACTTGCAAGTGATGGATATGTTCCTTTTCTTGATTGTGTTGGCAGTTCCATGGGTATATGCATATTTCAGAATTTAAATTGTGTTTTTAAGTATGTGCAGTGTACTGTGTCCATTCTATTTAACAGAGCCATTAAAAAAAGACTAAGAACAGACGTTTGTCTCAACGAATAAATGTAACAAAGAACAGAAAAGTCAACTACAGTATGATCTCTGTCAGTTGAATTTTCCTGTAGTTTATTTCCTCAAAAAATATATCCCAGTTCTTAAAAGAGGTGGGACTCTTAATAAATGGTTAAAAAAACCCAGCAAAGCCATCAGCAGGGTGAGCTCCGGCTACTTTTCAATTGTGAGACACTAGGTGCACAGTGCAGACATGCTAGGGTGTTTGTTCTTCCTGCCCAATATCTTAGAGAGGATATGAAACACCCCCGTTAAATGCCTGCAAGTGATGCCCAGAGTGGAGTTTGGAGAATGATGGCTGTGATCTTTAATATGGTTGTGCCTTTGTAAAGAATCTCACTCAGAATTTCCAGGGTAATTTTGGAGTCCATTTTTTTTGTGTTTTTTGGATGATATATATGTAACTCACCTGAAGAATATACCCACGTAGACTTGAAGTTAGGGACCAGCTGGTGTAAATCTGTGTGGTTATCTCCTGACCTAACCTTTTAGCTTCTTTTTGCTCCTTGATTGTAGTTAAGCTTCATCTTGCCTCAGGGACTTTGTATTTGCTGTTCCCATGTTTTGGAAATATTATTTCCAGAAAAATTTTCCATAACTGATTCCTTTCTATTCTTTGGCACTCATCTCTTAAAAGATATTTTTTCCTTGATTGTCCTACTAGCCTAACTCAGTCCCAATTTAACAGATTACCTTACTTCTTTCACAGAATAATAATCAAACCAAATATTATCTTTGGTGTCTCTTTGTATTTAGATGAACTTCTTCCCAAAGAACTCAAGCCCCCCAGTGACAGAGGTTGTTACCTTTCTTATCCCTTATTCTGGGTCTTAGAACTGTGTCTGGCATGTAGTAATCACTCGAGGTCTGTTGACTGTGTAAAGAATATGTGAGTAGATGAACAGATTTGGAGTTATTTGAGGTCGCTCTTAATGATGGCTCGTGTTGGTGATTAAATTAAAGTTGTAGGTTTTAGAGTTGGAAGTGATCTTGCTGAGTCTCACAGTTAGGGCAAAACTCTCCCTACTGTAGCATCCCTGACAGATGATCAAGTCTGAGCTTGAATAACTGTATATGAAAGACCCTAACCAGGGCACCCTCCTAGCTCTGCCAGGTCAGATAGAATTTTGGACTATTCTCTTTCTCTCTCTTGTAGACAGCCACTGTCATTTGGTAAGCCATAAGCCTTCCATTGCTTTGACTGTGGTTAGTGTGTTTGCTGGATTTCTAAAATATATTTTTAGTGTTTACTTGTTTAGATTGAAAAGATTGGGCTATATTTTTAAAAGTTGATCCCACCATTTTGGAAGGCCTTTTAAGTTGTGATATTGCATGCAAGAGCGCTAATGGAATTCTGGACTCCATATTTTCGTTTTTACCTTTTTTTTTTTCTCAGACTTTGAACTAACAATGGCTAAGAATGAGAGGCACTCAGACCCGAATATTTTTTCCCTTGTCAGGCACAGAGAATATGGGAAAGAATGAAATTGGGAAATTGTTTTGCTCCTCTTCCTTTCCTCCTTTTTGGTCAGTTAGCTTAGTCGTCCACCTCACTTTGTATTTCTAGCCTGGCTTCAGAAGACCTGAATTTGATGAACTACACACTGATGGAGTAGTAGATTGCTAGAAGGAATGGCGGCTTCACAGAATTATTTTCAAGAAGGATGGTCCAGCCAATTTCCTCACTTCCATTGTGAAAGGAGTTCCCTATTCCTAAGAAAATGGACCTATGTCCGACTGACACAGAAGATGGAGATTTATCCCAGTGCATGTATATATGTATATCTATTAAATTTATGTATATATATATAATGCCTAATGGAAACATCTCAGATGTTCTCTTTGGTATTTTTCTTTAATTTTACTTATAAAATTGTGACCATTTTTTAACTCAAAAGAGGAGAACCTTAAAAATTAATTAAGAAGACATCCTCAGTAGTCTAAGGTTCAGAGTGACTTGGCAGAGAAAATTGCTGAATGGTTAGATAATAGTGCTGGTATGCTTGGCTATTGTAACACTTTACATTTGAGTTTCTCTTCCTTGAAATTACAAGAACTATATGACTCAAGAGAAAGATTGATAATTAGGAATATTGTGCTTGCTTTATTTTATTTATTATTTTTGTTGTTGTTGCGGTACGCGGGCCTCTCACTGCTGCGGCCTCTCCCGTTGCGGAGCACAGGCTCCGGACGCGCGGGCCCAGCCGCTCCGCAGCATGTGGGATCCTCCCGGACCGGGGCACGAACCCGTGTCCCCTGCATCGGCAGCTGGACTCCCAACCACTGTGCCACCAGGGAAGCCCCTCTGCTTGCTTTTTATATAGCGTATTGAAGAACATTTTAATTATTTGGAGGTCATAGGAAGGAACCTTCATGATCTAAGTTTTGAACAAGTAGTGTTGCAACACAAAGCTATGACTTAAAAAGGAAATTTGAAATGACCTATTTCTTTTGGCATCTCAATCCAGATATCTGTCAGTAAAATGAGTCACTTTTCAGTCAAATGGGTGGTCAGCAATATAATTTTTTATTGGGAAGCTGAAAGACACCATTGCCAAGCAGAGCACCTGCAGTGTTCACATCTATATTTGAGCATCTTTCGTTTTACCAAGGGGTGCAAGTGAAGAGAAGGCAGGCAGAGAAATGCACTTGAATAAAGCTTTTCAAGATGGATAGAACAGAGAGCATTCCCAGAGGCGGGTCAAGTTCAACCCAAGAACAACTCTCTCAGTGCTTTCACAACTAGGTAAAATACAAGACCAGTAGTAACTCAGCTCTCAAATCAGTGGTGAAATCCAGCGGAAGGTTGTTAATATTGATATGGTTAACATACATCAAATAGGATTACTGAATTTTCTGAATCCAACTGAACTCCCAGGATTGTTTGGTTTCAAAGGCTGTTGGGCTCAAGACGCATTTGGTTTTAAATAATCCTTCCTAAAATGTTCAGCTTTCAGTCTAATATGATTGAAACCCAGCTTGAGTGTGTCTTATAATACACTGGACAGGAAAGACTATGGGCATTGAATTATTCAAAACATGGCAGGCGAAGGAGTGATATGTGGGGAGGATGTGATCATAGAAATGAGTGAGACTTGATATGTCTTGTTATCTCATTTGATTTACCTGTTAGAACTCTTCCAAATATTAGAGGAAAGAAATCAATATCAATTTTCACCTGTCACGTTCCACACTTCAATGATGAATGAATGTCAAATTTGACCACAGTTTTCTGTACCACCTGCTCTGAAATAATATTTCTGGGCCTTTATTAAAAATGTAAAATTGTCATTGAATTTCCAAATATGATTCTGCAGTGGCTAATTCAGCTTGTTTTATTAGTAAGCAAGTTCTGATGAGTAATACTAATTTAATAAGCCTGCATGTGAGGTTAAAGTGTCAACTGTTCCTGCCGAAGGTGATGAGATATGACTGTGATGTGGTGGTAGGACACTCACCTTCCTGAACGAACCCTGCGAGCACACAGTTCTTGGGAGAAACCAGTACAAATCTGATATCATTTTGCATGTCTCCTGTAGCAGTAGAATGCACACACATACAAACATGATCATGGGTGAAAAAACACACATGCGCACCTTAGAGGCTTACATTAATTTCTGAATATAGTTCTCCGGAAAGAAAAAGCTTCACTGATGATTTGTATTTTTATAGTTTATTGTTTTATCCATACTAAAACACTTCATGAAATCACTTCCTGTTTTGTTGTCCATGGAATCCTTTCCATTTTGAGATGCTAAATATAAATCGAAATAATGATTATAGTCCTTGGCCATGAAAGACTAAGTTACAGAGAACCCGGTGACTGGAGGTCAGAGCTGCCACAGAATTATTCTCTGCTCCAGAGACCATCAGAATATCACTGTGTACCCACTTAAGGATA
Organism: Mesoplodon bidens; assembly: GCF_964165515.1. NCBI lineage: Eukaryota > Metazoa > Chordata > Mammalia > Artiodactyla > Ziphiidae > Mesoplodon > Mesoplodon bidens. The sequence continues at coordinate 1,344,607 of NW_027672700.1, read as the reverse complement.
GAATGCTGCTATTGAGAAACGAGCTCTCTTTTATTTCTACTAAAAGGAGAGAACAGTAGGGGACCTTGGCTGCGAGAGTGTATGAGACTTTCTCTGTTTTGTACAATAAGCCAAAAACAATACATGAAATAGCCACACGCCTTTTGTCTTTTGTACCCAGCTCCTTCCTGTATTGCTCCTGATCAATTACACTTAAATCAACAAGAGTTGCTTGAACATTTTGACAGTTATGTTCCCCATACCCTGAAGCATTTTTAAAGGGTTACTGAGATAAAGCTATTTCAAAAATACTCCCTCCAAATTTTTTCAGGGTGGCATCAATGAAAGTAACTTAGAGGAAGAAAACTTGAGTTCCTAGCCTACCACTCTAAGGCCAGGCAAGCATAAACCTTCATAGCAAAACCTAAGTTTGCTCCCAGTTGAGAATTTGGTTTCCACGGTCTTATATAAAAAGTATATGGAGACTTTAATTCCCTATAAGCCCTTTCCAAAGAGTGAATACAGTTCATCATTCGTAAGAGATGATGGAAGTTACAATTTTGTTGAATAGATGGAATATATATTACATATAATATACATATTTATTTTATATATATATATATATAATATATATAAAGTTACTATTCAGAGTCCTAAAACGTGGATTTTTCTTACTTACCAAGAATGAACAGTAACTTGATCTCTAAACAATAAAGCACCTGGTCATAACAGAATCATAACAAATATTTGATATCAGAATGAATTCACTGTTCAGGTGTAAAGAGGGAATAGCTTCAGTTTTCCTCTTTTGTGCACCCCATTATTGCATCCTGGACAGAGGGGATTTTCTTGATTTTAATCTAAAGGGGAAATGGTCACTTTTGTTGAGATGGAAATTGACCACCTCAGTAGGCAGAGGCACTGTTTTTATTTGGCTGAATTCATGTTTCTAGTGATAATTCAAGGTGTAATAGGGTTTTCTCAGCCACTCCAAAATCTGAAAATGATAAGCATCTCACCAGAGTTTCAGGATGGCCCATTACCTATTCTGTGGAAAGGATATTCAAAACACCATGCTTCATCAATGTCTTCTTTGACTTATTAATGAATGGACAACTACTGAGTTAAGACAGTGTCTTATCCTTGCTTCAAAAAAATAAAAACAAAAAACCCCCACAAACACAAAAAAACTGTTAACAATGAAAACTTATTATGCCAGGCCTTAGTATGGCCTGACTTGGAAATTTAGTTTCAGAGGCTTTTGTGAATATACCAAGGAAAGAGGACCTAGGTGTATCTTATTCCCACAGGCCGCCAATAAATATTTGCTTAACGGACAAAATATGAATATATAGTGTAGGAGAGAACCTGACAGATGCTTAACATTATTGAGTGATAGCAATGCCCAAACTCATCTGTGATCAAACACTATGAAAGTATCCTCCTAATGATAAACTTATTAAAAATAAGAAGTGAAAATTCAATTATGCAGATACTTTCAGTGTCAGCTCTGATATGCAAAAAGCATGGAAGTTGTCACTGTATCTTGTCCTTACAGGATAATGCTGTACAAAATGAAAATCAGTGACTTTTCTCAGACGTGATTAATAAAACATGTAACTATGAAAGAATTTTCGAACGGTAATTATGTATGTGTATATATGTGTCTCTGAAAAATCTTTGTCAAAGAAAACTGAGGCTATCAGTATAAACTTCTTTAACTTCTATCTCTTCTTACCTTTATTTCCTCCCAAACTTACCAGTATCCATCCAGCTCGAAGGATACAAGTGATTTTTATATACTGTGCAAGGTTTTTTTCTTATTCATATGTCCGTGTTTCCCCAATTCTCTAAATTATTATCTACATCTTCAGGATCTCCTTTATTGGTTCCTTCATTTCAACATGTAAAATAGAAGTCCTTCTCATTCTAAAAAATTCTTTTTTGCTCATCATTTTCTCTTTTCATCCACACTCCTTGAGAGCAGCCTCTTCCCACTGTCCTCACTAGCCCCGCCTGGCCCCGACAGGCAGCCCTACACCCTCAGTTTATTGCCATCTGGCTTTTTGTCCACCACTTCCCTGCACTGCTCTCAGGTCACTGGGGACCTAACTGCCCAAATCCAATGGACACTCACAGTCTCTGAAGGACGACGCTGGCATCTCCTTCCTCCTTCTTGAATCTCTGTCACCTCTCTCCTTCCCAGAATTCTTTCTCTGCTTATCACTTAAACGTTGTCAGGACTCACAATTCTCTGAAATCTCATCCATTTTCATGATTTTAATGACTGCTGATATGTGCTGAGGACATTCAAATTTTTATCTTTCCATGTCTTCACATGCATGTCCAGTTATCTACCAGTTTGTCTTCGGAATTCTACAGGTGCTTCAAAATTCTACATGTCCAGAACTAAAGTCTTTTCCCCACTTCAGTTCTTTATCCCCTATTTCCAAACTCAATGATACCACCACCCAACCTTAGTCACACAGATGGGGGTTCAGCCTCCGCCTCCTACTTCTTCCTTACTTCCCAAGGTCAAGTCTTGCTGGTAATTTCCTAAATACAATTAGAACTTATTTCCTCCCTTCATCTATACCTTATTTCAGACCCCTTTCTTCTTGCTATTACCTGGTCTAGAAGTTACGAAATTGCTGTTCGGTGGAACCAGTTGTTAGACATTGTATTAAAAAAGGACTCTAGGGTCAAATAGCTTTGAGGATGGCTGTGTACCATACGCCTGCTGTGACGATCCAGAATGAACATTAGCCTACAGCAGCCCCGAGAAGCTGTACAGTAAAGAAACCTGATTAACTCTACTTAAGCCAGGTTCTCCCTTCTGCCGGCCTATAAACCTTTCAGTAGGGATAGGAGAGGAGGTGGCAGCGTGAAAATCCCACTTGAAAATATAAAGCACTGCTCCTCAGAAGAGTGGGGCATAATTATCTCCAGGCTTCTTCAGATTCCTCATCCATACTGACGTCAGTGGTCTAAAATGCCACCTGAACTTGTCCTTTCCATTCTTAGCTATTTTCTGAGGAAACCAGCTCCACGCACATGGATGCTTAAGACCTGCTCTCCTCCTCCTCGCTGCCTCCTTTAGGGGCACTTGCCGCTGCCTGGGGACACTGCACTGATCCTCCAGAGCCTGTGCCTGTGGCTCTGTAACACACCCCTCGCACACTCACGGCTCTGGACTTCCGCTGTCCACTCTGCCTTGAGTATCCTTGCCTTTCACCAGCTGACTCACCAGTTTCTCACGAGTCCTTTAAGACTTAGCTTAGGGACTGCCTCTTCTGATGACTTTTCTTTGCCTCACGGCTCCCCCTCTTCTTCCACACTGACTAAACGCCCTGAATATGCCCGTCACAGCATGTCACGTTCAGGATGAGACATCTGCTGTGCGTCTTCCCCTCTGACTCCACTGCTAAAGGGCCAACACTACATCTTGCTCATTGTTTCACTCCTCTAACACTCAACCCATGACTAATGAACTAACTAGTACTGTAGTAGCCCTCTTAGTAACAATCAGGCAGGACCTTCTACAAGAAATCTGACACTCCAGCTTTTCTCTGATCTCACCTTTCACTCTGATTGAACTAAAGACTTATCTGTACATGTTTTACCAGGGAGACATAATTTAATCCAGAGATGTCATCACATACTCTTACATACTCTGCCATTTAAAAATTCTGCTCACGATGGGGGAAGGAGACAGGTGTGCTTTCTGACAGCCCCACTGTTTTTGCACTTCTAGTGGTCACTGGCTTCTCTCAGTGCCTTCCTTAAACCCTTCTTCTCTTAACAAGGAAACAGGATAACAAAGTAATTAAGAGCCTGGTTACAGCCTATGTGTGAACAGAAACATAACCAAGGACATAGAGAATAGACTGGCGGTTGCCAAGGAGGAGGGGGTGGGAGAGGGTTGGATTGGGAGTTTGGGATTAGCAGATGCAAACTGGTGTATATACAGGATGGATAAACAAAAAGGTCCTACGTGGGACTTCCCTGGTGGTGCAGTGGTTAAGAATACGCCTGCCAATGCAGGGGACATGGGTTCAAGCCCTGGTCCGGGAAGATCCCACATGCCAGAGAGCAACTAAGCCGGATGTCACAACTACTGAAGTCCAGGCACCTAGAGCCCGTGCTCTGCAACAAGAGAAGCCACCACAATGAGAAGCATGTGCACCTCAACTAGAGGAAGCCCGCGTGCAGCAACAAAGGCCAAACACAGCCAAAAATACATACATACATGCATTTATTTTTAAAAAGTGCATGTATTTAAAAAAAACCCAAAAAGTTCCTACTGTAGAGCACAGGGAACTATATTCTATATCCTGTGATAAACCGTAATGGAAAAGAATATGAAAAAGAATGTACATAAATGTGTAACTGAGTCACTTTCCTGTACAGCAGTAATTAACACAACACTGTAATTCAAGTGTATGTCAATAAAAAATAAAATTTAAAAAAATTGCCAGAAAAATAGTCACATAAGGGGAACTTCCCTGGTGGTCCAGTGGTTAAGACTTTGCCTTCCAATGGAGGGGGTGAGGGTTCAATCCCTGGTTGGGGAGCTAAGATCCCACATGCCTTGAGGCCAAAAAACCAAAATATAAAACAGAAGCAATACTGTAACAAATGCAATAAACACTTTAAAAATGGTTGACATCAGAAAAAATCTTTAAAGAAAAAATTCACATAAATCAGAAACAAATGAAAGATAATAAAGTCCATACATTAAAAAAAAAAAAGAGCATGGGTTCGGGTCACATTGCAACTTCCCACTTACTTATAGCTGTGTAATTCTGGGCAACTCACATAATGTCTCCTCAGACTGTTCATCTATAAAATGGGGATGGTAAGAGTTCCCTACCTCAGAGCGTTGCTGTAATCCATAAACACGGTTAAGTGCCTTGGTAAATGTTTGAGGCTCTCTGGTTATTATGAATTAAAATATGTCAATGGCTTCTGGCCGTGTGATTTATAATAGTTTGATGTTTAACCAAATGGTAAAACTATTCCATTTATTATTCCCATCTCTTTTTAACCCTTAGCCTGCTTTGTTGTTTATGTTTTCTCCCACCACAGAGTGCTAGTTCCAGGAGAGTAAAGGCTTTATTTTGTTCACTGCTGAAAGCAACAGCACCCAGAAAAGTACTGTACATATGAAGCCCTCAGTAAACACTAGCTGAATGAATGGTGCAAAGTGTTACAAGGAAAAGTACACCCAAACTTTCATTATAATAAAAAAGTATAGATAAAAAAATCTTTCTCTAATGGCTTCCAGTCAAGTAACTGAAAACACCATATGCTATAATAAAAACATAAGAAATTTATGAAAATTTGAAGGCAAAAACATAATTTTAAAAGATTTAGACCTATGTTAGGCGTGATAGAGTATGGATGCTTTCTTGAAATTCACAATCAGATCCAAGAGTATCACTTTCAGACTGTTCTAGTACACTGAGTTTACTTTTAGTTGTCTTTGATGAAACAGTCATTATTCTACTCTCTTTCTTAACAAAAATGTGTTTTTTCGAAGACTCACTTTTAATTGGTTTATTAACCAAAGAATTATTTTGCCCAATTCCTTTGCTTTTCTGCTTTACAGGTGAGTCAGAGCAGGAATGCAGGTCCTTCCCAGGTTGTTTCTTAGCAGAGTAGTTTTTGGTCTATTCACCTGCTTTGCTCATTTTCTCTGAAGAAGACCTGCTATTTCTAGATAATTCTTCTTCTTTTTTTTGACTTCCAGTTGCAGAAATGACGTCTGCTGAAGGAGAACATGTTCTAGCAATGAAATTTTCAAAAGACTCCTGCCGCTGCTCTGTGACTGGGACCCCCAGGTTGTCTTTGGAAGTTTCTAAGGCCTCCTGAGTAGACGCTGGGACACGGAAGGAGTCGAGAGGCAAAGGAATCCTAGCATCACCTGTAATTTTCGGAAAGTGGAGGGGAAGACAAAAGACAAGACAAAAATTCAGTGATGAACAAAGCCAACCATTAAAAAGTAGAGTTCAAAACTTCAATGTTACTCTGTAATCTTATTATTAACACAGTCAATTGATTAATCAGAAGATTTCAGAGCCAGTTTTTTTTGTAATTATATCTTGCCAAGTGATTCTCAGCTTAACCTAGCTATATCCAAGGCTATGTCCGCTACGTTTTCAGACTTTGGTGATTGGGGTAGTTATTACCCATTTCCTTTCCCTCACTAAAAATAAAACCCTATTCTGTAGGATAATTAATGTCTTTTCTATCCTCCAGGCACATGTAAACCGTATATAGTTTGTGACCAGACTGTGTTCTCAAGCTGTCAGTTCCCAAGACCACTCTGAGATGGGCTGATGGGGGCTCCAAGTAAGGCTGGAGGAAAAGCTGACAGGTTTTCCCCTCCCATTCCCATAACCAGGTGATTCACTCTAATATGTTACCTATTAGCTATGTCTGGACTACTTATTTTAGAAATTATATCAGTCCGTGTACCTTCATTAGTGTTCCTTCATTGTAAGCTGACTGCATACAAATAGAAACCTAGATAAAATATGAACAGAATAGACATTTATACAATTTAAAATCTGGAATATTTTCTCTAATGTCTTCTTGCTTCATTAAGGATAGTTTGCTTTAACTCATAAATTTTCTCAAGAACTTCCAGTCTCCTTATTTACAAAAGTACAGTATCATGAAATGGGCACACATTTACTAATCTCAGATTTGGAAAGGACTCCAGAGTCTTCTAGCTCCTGAGCATGTGAATTATTAGAGACTGATCATTATTGTTTTCTCCCTGACTTGGTCATTTCCTTTTTGCTAATCACTCTTAGAATCATTAAGTGCTGTTCTGTCCATTTACTTGGCTATTTTGCATTTGTTATGGGGCACCCTGTTTTGATTCTGATTTTCCTTCTTCAAGTGCCTTCTTTTCTTCTTTAGGTGGACTACTAACAGGAGAATTCATGGGGGGACAACCTAGTAAATGAAAATCTGACTGATCTATACCAGCCATTGTGGCCAACTGCCCAAGCCTAGACGAGAGGAGGAAAGGAGAAAAGACAAAGGTTATTATAATCACAGAAGAGCAGTTTAGATTTCCCCAGACCTACAATCATGAAATACTTCTAAAATCTTTTTTTTTTTTTTTTTTTTTTTGCGGTACGCGGGCCTCTCACTCCTGTGGCCTCTCCCGTTGTGGAGCACAGGCTCTGGACGCGCAGGCTCAGCGGCCATGGCTCACGGGCCCAGCCGCTCCGCGCCATGCGGGATCCTCCCAGACCGGGGCACGAACCTGTAGCCCCTGCATCGGCAGGCGGACTCTCAACCGCTCCGCCACCAGGGAAGCCCTACTTCTAAAATCTTAAAAGCCAACATCCTACTCCAGACTACAAGCCTCTCTCTCCCCCAAATCCTCAGCCCTTTCCAGATTCATCCTCTAGGAGACATCCCACTGTCTCACTAGAAGCTTCAATATGTACCATGCACCCTGTCCACTTCCTGTCACACCTCCATTCCCACACTTGTTTACCACCTTTCCTTCAGTTTCCAAGAACGTGTTTGTTCCTTCCTTCCCAACACCAACACCAATTCATTCACTGACAAAACACCACTCCATCAACTATCAATCTCCAATTCCCTCTTTCAGCAAAATTGCTCCCGGTTGAGAACCACTGACCTATATCTCCCCTGAAGATTAATAATCATTTTTATGTCTAAGGCAAAGATAACTTTAATTCAAACTTATCAAACAAGCAAAAGAAGTGAAAGATAGGAAAATTCTTATGCATTCCCGAATATTTTCAATGAAAACTGCCTTTAATTTAGTCTTTACAAAACAACTATACCTACTAATTACTCTGTCTACAGGTTACTCTTTTATAATGGGCTCCCCACTCTACCAAAGCAGGCTTCCCTATTTGCATTTCTTAAAAAATTTAATTCCTCATTTTAAAACGTCAACTATATTACCTATAATTACACTAAATTTGGCTAAATATAGCCACGTAAGTGATGAAAATTGCTCCAGTTCCTCAGCAAACTACCATTAGAGTCGCAAAGAGAAGAAGGCCATGAAGAGAAATGAACTAACCCAGCATCTTTAAGGAGAACCAGGAAAGCATGGAACTTCTGAAAAGAATTCTCAGTGCTGCCCCAAACACCTTCATCATCCAGGATCATGCTTGTCAAGGAGTGGGCATGAAGGGCTTCAGACAAAGAGAAAGTTGTGTTTCTTAACTGGGCATTTTCATGTTCCAGCTATACAAGAAGACTGAAAACGTCTGACATGATTTTTTCTCATTGTCATCAAAAGTAGTCTTGCCTTGGGCTTCCCTGGTGGCGCAGTGGTTGCGAGTCCGCCTGCTGATGCAGGGGACACGGGTTCGTGCCCCACTCTGGGAAGATCCCACATGCTGCGTAGCGGCTGGGCCCGTGAGCCATGGCCGCTGAGCCTGTGCGTCCGGAGTCTGTGCTCCGCAACGGGAGAGGCCACAACAGTAAGAGGCTCACATACCGCAAAAAAAACCCCAAAAAACAACAAACAAAGAAAAAGTAGTCTTGCCTAGTTTCAAGACTAAAACACTCAAAATGTAATTATTTTATAATTAATGTAACCCTCCGCCAGTAAAGACAGAGACCATATCACATAATAACCAAAGCCCACAGGCACCCAACAAAGTTTCCTATATAACCCTTAGGTGGTATATAAATAAACCCAAGTTACCGTTTTATTAATGATCTTTCACAAAAGATCACATTTCTAACTGGTTCAATTCATAATGGAGCCTCATTCCACATTAGAAAATGACCTGCTTTAAGTTTCCCTTAAATTAGAAAGTGAATTATAGAATCTGATTTGAACAAAACATATTACAACTCTGATGAATGTTAAGAATTAACTTTAGTGAGTAAAATATCTAATGCTTACGTTTAAAAGTCCTAAATCATACCCAACCCAATTTATTAAATGTACGATCACCAATATTTTCTTTGGCTTCTTGAACATATTCACCCCCGTGCACTCTTCCCCTTCCGCTCAGCATCTACGCACTTAAAACCCCCTGTAAGCTCAACTCTCGTATTTCTCAGAAAGGCCGTTAATGTTCATGATGCCCCTTTTGCCTTACATGAGCAGGTACTCAACATTTATTGAATGAGTGTCTGCCAATCCACTGGATGCACTTTTAAAAATTCCTCCCTACACTCACCCTGTGATAAATTATATTTAGATAGAACTTTTTAGATTATGCCCTGCTTTCATGCACATTACCTAATGTAATTCTCATAGTGTATATTTTTATCTTTCATTGCATTCTTAGAAGTTTTCCAATATCTTAAATTTATTTAAATGATTCACTTTCCTACTTCATTGCCAGGAGAGTCTCATCATGTCTTTTATGTTACTGTATATACAATACATGCACAGAAAGTGCCTTCTTGAATCAAAGAATCATGAACAGGAAATAAGCTAATGTCATATAAAAGCACACACACACACACACACATACACACAACGTGCTTTTCACATCTTTAAAAACATGCTTTCTGGAATATAGATCATATGATCACTAAATACCAGTAAATGCAAAAGTCCATATGATACCACCAATTTGCAACATATTACAGTTTTAAAGCTTACAAAATATGTGTATATGGCTTAAAATCAAATCAAAATAAAACCAAAACACTCTCAAAAGCAGATGAAACGTGTTTACCTCACTGACTCGTCTATCAGCCTTCAGTCTTATTACTCTTTCCTCCTTTAACTGCTTTAGGCACTCCTCCAGGGTTTCCTAAACAAACAGAGTCAATATTATAACTAATTCATAGTATAATATCCAAAAGCCTTTCCAGCTATTGGTCTCATCAGGATTTATGGGCAGAGCCAGAAGTGAACTCAGAGTTTAGTCTGCTACTGGTCATATCATACCATGCCAGTGAAATGAATGATCAAAATCTATCCAATTTGCCAAGATTTATTTAAATTCCACTCTTTCCAACATAAATTTGTGGCAGCCCACCATAAAAGGCATATGCATATAACATAGTAAGTCAGAAATAAGAAGTTACGACCAAGAAAGAAAAATTCTATTTTTATTTGTGGGTCTCTTTATAGCAGGAAGTCCTATTAACGAACCTGCTTAGCATACCTGAATTGCATAATTGCAGATTCAAAAGCATGTTTTAAAAAAGTAATCACTTTTAAAGCAATTTACAGTCAAGCACTGTTCCTGGAGTTCCCTGGGTATTAAATAATCGAATCATCAAAACCCTAAGAGGGGGCTTCCCTACTGGCACAGTGGTTAAGAATCCGCCTGCCAGTGCAGGGGACACGGGTTCGAGCCCTAGTCCAGGAAGAACCCACATGCCGCAGAGCAACTAAGTCTGTGCATCATGACTACTGAGCCTACGCTCTAGAACCCACGTGCCACAACTCCTGAAGCCTGCGCGCCTAGAGCCTGTGCTCCGCAATAAGAGAAGCCACCGCACCGCAACAAAGAGTAGCCCCCCGCTCGACGCAACTGGAGAAAGCTGGCGAGCAGCAACGAAAACCCAACGCAGCCAAAAATAAATTTATAAAACAACCCTACGAGGAAAGAACCATCACTAACTCCATGTTATTTTACAGATGAGGGAAACAGAGGCAGAGAAGTAGAGTAAGTAGAGCAGCACAGCCAAGGTCACACCACTAAGTAGCAGAGCCACACTGTGGACTCGGGAAGCTGGCTGCCATTCCTGCTCACGGAGGTGGTAGTCTTCCCTTCACCAAGGTCACTGAAATAAAATGAACACTGATAAACTATCTTAGGAGTTTTAGGAACTAAGACACTTCGGTCCTTGAAGTGGGGACACTGCTTGCAATAGGCAGAATTCTGACAGAGCCCCCAAGACTACCACTTACTGAAGTACACAAACCTTCCACTTATCCAATCAAACTCTAAGTGTAGGTGCTGTAGTGAAGGCATTTTGCACATGGAATTAAGGTTCAAAATCAGTTGATCTTTTAAGATAGGGAGATTATTTTAGGTGGATGTGGCCTACTCAGGCACCCCATAAAAAGGACCTGAACTCTTCCTGAATTGAAGTACAAAAGGCACAAGAGGGAGACTCTCCATTGCTGGCTCTGAAGAAGTCCAATGCTGCGGCAGGGAATGCAAGCGAGGCCTCTAGGAGTTGAAACTCTCCCCCGACTGACAGCCAGCAAGGAAATGGGGACCTCTGTCCTGCAACTGCAGAATCTGAATTATGCCAACAAGCCAGAAGAAGCCTGTAGGCATTCTTTCCCAGAGCCTCTGGACGCTAACACAGCCAGACTGACATCTTGATTTCAGCTCTGTGGCCCACACAAACTATGGTGAACATCCAACGTTTGGGGCTCAATATCTTACACTTAAATTTCACGTGCTTTAACACTCTCAGGAGGGAACCCACATGTTTCCGTGTGTATCTGAGCAGGAAGCCCAGTCACGCTGTGCCTGGACTTCTGACCTACAGAACTCTGAGCTAGTCAAACAGGTATTGTTTTCAGTCAGTAAGAGTGTAGTAAAAGAATATTCTACTCAACCTCCAGGTTCGTGAACAAAATAAATGATTGTCATTGTTTTAGGCCACTGTTTTGGGCTGGTTTCTTATGCAGTGATAAACAATCATAATACCTATACTTATGAAAACAGTAAGGTATATTTATACATGTTAACTGCTTTGAACAATCACTTAAAGAATGAGGAACTCTATTACCTGCCATCATTGGGAGAGGAGCTGGTATCACTGTCTGGACAGTAGCTTTTGGTACCTAACAACAATCCTACATCAGGAGTTTACCCTAAGGAAATCAAAGATGTGGGCAAAGATTTATCTACCAACATGATGTCATAAGATTGTTGATAACCAAACCCTAGAAGAAAGCTAAGAGCCTCCGAATTGGGACTGGTTTAAATAAAAACAGCTCATCGTCTGTAGGAATGCGCTATGAAGCCACTAAGAATGACAAGAGGTCTCAACCAGAGTTCATGAATGGGCTTCAGGAGTGCTACATTCAAAATATATCTGTGCGTTTTTCCTGGGAGATGATGCATAAGCTTAATCAAATTCTCTGATGTAGAAGAGTAGTTAGTGACATGGCAAAATATTTCGGATACTTTTTTAAGACAAAAGAGCAGATTAGGTGTGTGTACATGCAGAGGTGGCTTTTATTTCCTTCAAGAAGTTGTTCATTGTTTTCAAACATTTGCTCAATGAACATATATTTTTATATTCAGAACATGTTTAAAAAATTGAGAGTCTAAGAACTTCAAATTCTTTAATGTTTCATTACCAAAGCCAGTCAAGTTTTCAATGGGGAAAAGGGGAAAAAAATTGCAAAATTCCTCTACTTTTAATATAATGGTTTAATCAATCTTCTAAAACTGATTTCAAAGAAATTCTAAACAAATAAACAAACAAACAAAAAACCCTCAGCACGGTCAGAGGAAGGTAGACTAAAATTCCTGACTGGTTCTAAATAGCACATCAAAGTGCAATTACATGCAACAGTTTCTCCCTCTAATGGAGGGAATTAGAACACAGTGTTCAATTTTTGTGAAAAAGTGTACCCTCCTCCTACAAAGTATTCAGAATTCATGTCCCTTACATGGACATATGGAACCAAAAAAGTTAGAAAGTAAAATTGCTTGATATTCTATTACTTAAGTAAGACTAATGATAAGGCTTTGGAATAATTTTCCTTCCTGCCATCTGCTCTCCATTCCACCCTTCTGTACACTGGCTAGGGTGATTTTTCTGGGACAAAGCTCCCATCATATTGGATATCAAATTTTATGTTCAACTTTTCTCCATTTAACATTGAAATCAATCATTTCTCCTATAATCAGGGGATTCATAACCTTGATTTTTTTGTGTGGGCTACAAAATATTCCACTGAGTGGGTTTACTGGTTAACCATTTTACAGATTTAAATTCTTTCCAACTTTTCAGTATTATCAGACAAAATAACCGTTTTTATGCATGAAGGCTTTTTTCCATATTGAGAATAACATTCTTACAATAAATCCATAAAAATGAGTTTGAGATCAAAGCAAATGAACATTTTTAAGGCTCTGAGGTACCTATCTCCAGACTTCTTTCCAAAAGATTTCTGAGATTTTACACTGCCATCAGCGATGTATCACTTGGTATATAACCTCTACTGTAACTGTTGGCTTACTTCCTCACTTAGAGTGCAAGTTATTTGAAGATAGGGGGTGTATTTTATTAAGGTTTATCCCCAGCACCTGTGCCTAGCACAACGTAGACGGTCAATAAATAATTGCTTAATAAGGAGAATCCCTGCCACACACATACATATAAGATGTACGTGTGTGAAAGACAGACTGTGTGTTTTTCTCTAACTGGATAGATGAAAACTTGTCATCTTTAATGTGCAATTTTTTTGCTTATAATTAGTCATTAAATTTCTCTTTTAGATTATATTGTAAATATTCAGATTCTCTGAGGCAAATGGGCCTGGCACTACCCATTAGCTACATAACCTTGGACAAGTTGTATAACTCTAGGCCTCAACTTCCTCATCTATAAAATGGAGATAAGCTCCCATATTACAGAGCTCTTGTGAGAATTACATGAGTTAAAACACATATAAAATTAGAAGAGTGCTTGGTACATAGAATATGTGCAATTAATGCTGAATGAATGAACATGCGAATGCAAACAGTAGTGAAGGGCTTCAAATGAAACGGTCTCATCCCACTCCCACATCCAGCACTCAAGAAGCGACCGATTCTTTATGCAGTTTTTAATTGTAAAATACGATATGTGTACTGAGAAGTGCACAGAACAAAACTGTCAATGTGACAAAGAAAAAGAGAATACTTACATAAGCACTACTCGAAGCTGAAAGTATTGATACTTGTCAGCATCGCAAAAACCCCCCATATCCTTTTCTCATCACAAGCTCCTTCCCTCTTCCCGGTTAAACACCAACCTCACTTCTTGACAGTCATTTCCTTTAACCTGCATGCATCCCTAACAAAAGAGTTTAGTTGTGTCAACATCTAACTTTATGTACAGGATCATAGTATATGAAGTCTTTTCTATCTTATTTCTTTCTCTCAACATTGGTTTAAAAAATTCATCCACATTGCTGCCTGTAGCTCTAGTTCATTCAATTTTATTGCTGGATAGTTTTCCCACTGTACAAATACACATCATTTATTTAATTTTTGACTCTTAATGGACATTTGGTTTGTTTTCAGTTTGTGCTAATGCAAGTCATGGACAGGAATCCTGCTGTACCCATTATTCTGGTGCATTTACATAGGGCAGGGGTGAGGGCTGCTGACTACACCTCGTTCCATACTGTGCCAGTGTCACTGCCCTTGTGCAGGGTGACCACATACCCCAAGGCGCCTTGGGGTGTTCCAGTTTATACCTGTTGTCCTGTTGTCTAATGTTACAGCATTAGAGTGCCTCCTTTATATACCTTCAGTTGACGGAGAGGGCTAAATGCTTTCCAAAGTAGTTGTGTCGATTTATACTCCAGTATAAACAGGGTAGAAGATTCCCATAGTACTTCAGGTCTACAATACCTGATACTACCAGACTTTTTATTTATGTATTTGTCAATCTGATTGACATGTAGTTTCCTTGGTTTTGACTCACTTTTCACTTATTACTTCATGAAGTCGTACACTTTTCTGTGTTTACTGGCTGTATGGATTTCCTTTTTTACGAGGTTTACGTCAAATATTGTTATTTTTTATTATTTTATTATTATTATTTACTTTTGGCTGTATTGGGTCTTCGTTGCTGCGTGCAGGTTTTCTCTAGTTGCGGCGAGCGGGGGCTACTCTTCATTGCGGTGGCTTCTCTTGTTATGAAGCACAGGATCTAGGCGCGCAGGCTTCAGTAGTTGTGGCACATGGGCTCAGTAGTTGTGGCTCACGGGCTCTAGAGCACAGGCTCCGTAGTTGTGGTGCATGGGCTTCGCTGCTCCGTGGCATGTGGGATCTTCCCGGACCAGGGCTCGAACCCGTGTCCCTTGCCTTGGGAGGCAGTTTCTTAACCACTGCGCCATCAGGGAGGTCCAACTATTGTTATTTTGAATTCTTCTCCATTTCCAAGTAATACTCTTCCATGACTATTTTCTCACTAAATTGGAGGCATTATCTGTTCACTTTCTAACTTATGTCCACACTGCTCAGTAAAGTTATGTCATGAGGTATTCCACTGCTCATGATCTCTTTGACTTGTAGTGATATACTTAAAAACCTACATTGTTGATCAACTAGAAACTCTCTCAACGTCACGCTTTGTAAAATGAGGACATTCATACCATCTTCCCTTTTTTCTACCTCCTGTCTACCTTCCAAACCTAGCTGTTACGTTGTCAAAGTTGAAATTTATATTCTGTTCTATGTGCAGTTAAGTCTTCTGTTACTTGAGAGTCAGTACGGAGTAAGGTTTAAGAGAACAGGCAGAGAGCCTAAACTCAAAGCCTCGATCCAACCTTAAATTAGGTACAGCCTGGGCAAGTTCCTTCCCTGACTTAGCTTCCTGCTCTCAAAAGTGGGAATGATATTAGCACCAACCTCATAAGGCTATTCAGAGAATTAAATGAGTTAATATATGCAAAAACACTTAGAGCCTAATATATACTAAGTACATACTAGTACACAATACATTTCAGTACATACCAAGTTAATACTCATACATACTAAGTATAGTTTACTTTAGTTATTTGTGATTACATGCAAGTTGACAATAAAAGCTGCAAACCAAGACAGTATTGCCATTATTACAATGAAATTAATATTGCCCACTGCAGATGTACTGTGTCTCTGTGTATAGACTATACCTCGTTCCATACTGTGCCAGTGTCACTGCCCTTTTGCAGGGTGACCACATACCCCAAGCCACCTTGGGCTGTTCCAGTTTATACCTGTTGTCCTGATGTTACAGCATTAGAGTGCCTCCTTACACTGTTGAAGTGTAAGGAGTTTGGACAAGTTCTGGTTTGGACAACCAATTAGATAGGTGGTTATTACCCCTGTGTGTCACTGAAAAGGGGGACATCTATAGTGTCAAGTTAAAGTGGATTCTTCCCTTCCTCACCAATAGTAGGTTAAAAATCAACCATAGTTCAGTGTGCTTCAGCTTTATGTCCGTATAGCCTTTTCTCCTCTGGAGTTCAAGTTCCTTCTCCTCTTCCTCTCCCTCCTCCCTTCCAACAGTGCCTAACACCTAGTAAGTACAATATGCCTCAAGGTGTTTCTAAGCTCTCAATCACACAATCAATAGAAGCCTCTCCACTCTAGACTAGCTGCAATCTGCACTGAATCCCCTATTACCTTCCTTCTTGGTTTATTGCCTCATTTTGCTGGATTATGTCTATAAATAGCTTAAGGTGTAGCACAGGAGGTCAATTTTTCAAATTTCTTTCTGTACAAAATATCTTCTTCAGCCTCCACGTATGACTGATAGTTCGGCTGGATACAAACCCCTAGGGTGAAAATTATGTGCCTGAAAAACTTTGGAGGTATCTTTCTAGTGCCTTCCAGGATCCATGGTGCTCATGACAAGTATGATAAAGTCAGATTTTAACCTTTTTTTTTAGGTGACCAGTATTTTTCTCTCTGGAATGGATGTATCCTCTCAGTATTTTATTCTATTTTAATTTAGTTTTTCGGTATTTGAAAGTTTCACAGTGAAGGGTGCCTAGGTATGAGTCTATTCTTGCTCATCTTGCATAACTATTTTCAATCTGAGGCCTGATGTCTACTTTCAGCTGTGGGGAATTTTGTTGCCCTTTGACAGTTTCCCTCCATTGTTTTTCTGGGTCTGGACTTTCTAATAGTAACATGTGGGATCTCCCAGATGCAGCCTCTCTAACATATTTCTATCACATTTTCCATTGTGTCTTTCTTTTTTATATACTGAGAAATTTTTTAAATTCCTACTGAATTTATTTCAGCAACCATATTTGCATTTCCAGGAGACCCCTCTTGCTTTCTGACCATTCTCCTTTTCATTAATACCCTAGTCTTATTTTATAGTTGCTAGCTCTTTTTAAACCTCTCTCAGGATACTAATTAGGGTTTTTTCTTAAATTATTCTGTTCCCTAAATTGTCCCTGGTCCTACTAGGATATGTTTGCACTCTTTCCCCCTCTCTCATATTGTAAGCTTTACTCAACTAACAGGCAAATGACAGTTATTTTCTATTTAAGAATGAGCGCAGAAAGCTCCCTGAAGTCAACGATTGATTGGCTTCTTATGCAGGAAGAAGCGGGGAGTAACTGTAACAGGATCTCCCCCAAACACAATTTTCGAGGGTGTAAAAACTCACAGTAGCTGCCCCAGTTCTCACCAGTTTCACTGTTTTCAAAATGAAATCATCTCATTTCAGGAGGGTGAGGGCGGGGCTGGGAGTCCACTCCTCCAAACACATCCCTTCAATGAGCTCCCCTATTGGTCACACTTTTAACTAACTCCACCCTCTCTCCTACATGCGCACCTGAGCATGGGGCTACTTTTTCAGGTGGGGTCAGAATCCTCCTCAGTTGCACGTGGTCCCTGTGCATATTCTAGGTGATGCTTTTCCTCTGTTTTACTGCTTCAGTTTCACACTCTTCCACCTGTCTTCTGTCTTTCAAAACTATGTTGAAATCTCTTGTTTGTTGTGGGCATATATACTTAAACACTTTGATACCATCATTGTAGTGTCTTGTCAAAACAGAGAAGAGCTAAAAGGGTTCTCAGTGTATTCTGAATCTGCTATTCTGTGGTCCCAGTGTTTAAACTTCTTGGACTTCCCCAGTGTCTTTTACTGCTTTTACAAATACAATCTCGTGGTCTATTTGTGAAGGAAATGAATACACCACATCTAAAATAACAAGGAATGCGGGTTAGATGCTCTAGGGTCATGTCATACTCTGCCATTTACTAATAAACCACTTACGTTCTACAAATTGTAGGTGCTCATTTATAAAACGAAAGGGAGTAACTCCACTTGAACTATAGATTTCTCCTACTCTAACATTTCATAATTTTCTAAGTTCTTTTCTTAAAAGTTCTCTATATTATCATTAATTTTAATTAAAAAATAAAAATCTAACTTTCTCTTTTGAAAATCAAAGAGTAATTCCCATAGTCCTACAATAATGGGATAATCAGTTCTGAAACCTGTCAAGTGTCATGTTTCATATGAAGAGAAAGTCATATTAAATAATTTTTAAAAATTAAACATGGACTTTGTAGCACAAAGACAAGGTCCCCCACAAATGGTGTTCCTTTATTTACTAGAAATGTTCAGCACTGCATTAAAGTTGAAATAAAATAAATATATTAATTTTGAGCTGCAAAAATTTCTTATAAAAATCAATTTTTCTTTTCTGCCCATACAAACAAAAGTATGGAATGACATTAGAGGTCAGGTTTATTTGGTAATAGAATGTAGCTTCTTGATATTTTTGATTTTAGGAAAGGAGAATATCAACATCAAAACGTTTTTCAACTTTACTTTTATTTAAAATGAGGCCATATTTTCCTCTTATAAAAAGAGAGTTCAACTAGAACTGTCCATTTTCTCATCTGTAAAACAAGAGCACTGAATCAGCTGACTGTATTCATTCAGAACTCAATTTCCTTATCTTATGATCACTAAGCTTCTCCCTAAATCTAATATACTAAGGTTCTAAGGAAAGGAAAATATATTACTAACGACATGTTTTGATTTTAGTTTCTTAGAGTTCAAATGTCCGCCATTCACCTTGGTCTAAGCTTAAGGAACCATTCAAGGGGATATACAATGCAGGTGGGAGGAGAAAACAGAACCCTCACACAAGCTGTGCTGTGTTGCAATCAGCCTTCCGTTTGAAAAATAATCTTCACTATAGCTTTAAAGTGATAACTTTGTACCTGCAATGCTTCTTGTTTCAAACGGATTTTCTCTGGCTCCTCCTGAACACGTTCTGAGGAATCATCGACCTCTTCGATTTCTGAGGAGGAAGGACTCTCTACTGTCACAGTCACAGGAAATTCTGATGGACCTGAGTGTCACAGGAAGAAGATAGGAAACCATAGAGTTCTTACACTAACGTGCAAAGAAAGAAGACAAGATTGTATAAAAGACAACACAAGCCAGATACCAAATATCCAAATATTAGAGGACATTTAACAAAAGTGATCTGAGCTATCATTCTTTATAAATGTCTCTCACTGCTCTTTAGTGTAAAACAGGCAATGACTAAGTAAAAGTACAGTAACTTATTTTTGCTATGTTACTGTACAGACCTCTGTTGTACGTGGTTAGGATTAGTAATGGGAATTGCCCATATTATTTTATTACGTTTCTTTCACAGAAGCCAAGTGAAGATCCAAGGTAAACATTTTTTCTCAGATCAACTTTATACTGCAAATGAAAAATTTATTCTTCACCATCAGACAAAAACAGTCTGGAAGAAAATGTAGTTTTTCAGAGGAAAATACATCAGTAAAGGGACTGATGAATAATCAGGAAGTCAACATATCTAAGCTGTGAATAATAGACATTAGAATTTAAAAAAATAAATCACATACACATACACAACTAAAACTGACCCATCAAAAATTTCATCTTCTCACCACCCTTAAGCCAAAACTACGGCAACAATTCTCCCAGCAAGCTTCACTGCCACTGCAATGTTGTTCAATAGGACATTTCCAAACATTTAAAAACTGACCTGGCCACAACCCCATAAAAGTCTACAGATCATAAAGAACTGTGCTGGGATTATATAACCACGCAGAAGACAAGTCACTAGGACATCATTTTGACAACAAGCAGCAAACCCTGCAGCATAGGAAAACCCTAACAGGAGAACGAGGTGCATACCCCTCTCTCTGGGAATGCAAGGCCAGGACTGACACCCAAGATGCTCTTCTCTCAACCTCAGCAGTGGTGCCATTCACAGAGCAACTATGCAGTCTCCCAAGACCACTGGGAAGGAGAATCTGATACTGACAGTATTAGCTTGCCACGAGGCCATAAGCGAGGGAATGTGTGTGGCCTTGGTGAGAGAGCAGAGGTTTGGGAGATGTTGCTTTATATTGGCTTTCAGATCAGGAATTTGTACATATAGCCCGCAAACAACGTTTCTTGAAAACGTGAACATTCTTGAGTATGACAGCTCCACGTGAGGGGTCAGAAATGGCAGTCAAGTTCGTTTCACTGGGTAACAGCTGATTTGCGGACTGGAAAACAGGCTTCCTTGTTTACAGACATAACCATAAGGCTGCCAGTTGTGCGCCAAATCCACACAACTACACAGTTGCATTGGGAGAGCGACCAAACATGTTTTACATGGATTTATTTCAGAGAGGGAAATG
The DNA here is from genome assembly GCF_964165515.1 of Mesoplodon bidens. NCBI lineage: Eukaryota > Metazoa > Chordata > Mammalia > Artiodactyla > Ziphiidae > Mesoplodon > Mesoplodon bidens. The sequence continues at coordinate 1,324,277 of NW_027672700.1, read as the reverse complement.
CTTCTTGTAAGGCTCTGTCAGTTTAAAAAGCAAGAAGAATGACCATCCACCTTTCCCAATTCAAGCCCTATATATCATAAATATGATAGCTACACACCACCAACTGATTACATACATCACGAGCTTTGATGAATGGAAAGCCCCTAAAAAGATAGCAACAAAACGAAGTTAGATCTTCATGTAAATACATCACCAGTTAAACCCAGTTAATACAACTATTTAGTAGTATGAACAGTATCCATACAGAATTGTGTATAAAAGTAAATAAGCTCAAAACAAGGACCTGGAGGGCTCTGCTACGGAGAAAACACAACAGAATTCAGCCTACTGGCTTGGTAATCACTCTCTGAACTGCTGAGAGGCCCCTTCAGCTCCTATGTTCAGGATGGTTGAGATTTCAGTCTCTCTTCTTTAAATGGTGATATTAATCGTTCTCTAATTTACCCCCCTGTGTGAGGAGGATGGACCTGCGATTAAGTGTCTCAGGAAGAAGACAGGAAACCACAGAGCTGTGAAACTCAAGTGCAAACACTGGAGATTCAACACTAGTTTATGCAACAGCAATTCACATTACCATTTGCAAAAAAGTAGTCGGTTGTCCAGTGGGGATTAGAAACATCCATTTAACATGAGCAACTGAACAGATATTTTACACAGGAACTACTTCAAGTACTATTTCAAATCAATTCTCTTTGTTTTCTTAAGCAATTGTTAATCCCCAATTTCCTGATTACTACCAAGTAAGTCACCTGAAGATCATCTAGAGCCATCTATTTCACTTAGCAAGCCTAAAGCTATAATTCAACCATTTTATTTACTGTTCTGTGACAAAAATTACTATGAACAGCTATCCCCTGGATAAGAAATCAGGTAATGCTAGTTTGACTCACTAAATCTGATTTACTGAGTTAATAAGCCAGTTGATTTAGAAGAGGTCTAATGCATATTTTTCATCCATTCTGCATTAAACTATTTCCCATGCCTAAAATGTCTTTTTTCCCATTCGTACGTATCCAAATTCTTACTTCTGTGCTGTAGGGCTTCGCTCAACTACACCTGCCTTTAATCAAACTTTCCTCACATGCACAATTGGTGATCATTTTAGTCTCCTCAAGACTCCCACGGAGTTACCTCTGTTGTGACACTTGAGAAACAACTTGAAACTCCCAATTACTTTTAATTTTTCTTCCTTAGAGCGCTCATTAGGCAGAAGCCATGTGTGAGTTACCTTTTTTCCTCTACACAAAGCACCAGAGACCACCCACATAATACAAGTTCCAAAATAAAGAACTCTAAATGACTGAAAAAGACAGGGAATGCAAACAGGTTACCTGTTGCTTTTTGCACTTTCTGCAGGACACAATGGCCGGAAACCAGACACTCCAGGTGGTAGCGCTTCAGGAGGGTAACATTCTTTACCAGCAGGGTGTTTCCTTCCTTTACTTACAGGCTTCTTTGCGGCCAAAAGACTACGTTTGACAAAGCATGAAAACAAGGAATCAAGATGCACCAAAGGTCTACACAGCAACTGTCACATGTGCACACGTCGAAAGGAATCAAAAAGGCACTTGACAATGATGCCAAGCCCATTAAAAAGAGGATCGGTTTTGTACAAAGGTTTTCCATAAGCCAGCATTTTAAAAAAATATAAGTTCTCTACAGTAACAAGTTATTTTAACTAAAACAAAAGTATTGAGATGTGCAGAAATGCAAAAATAAAGTTTAAAAAAAGATCCCAAAGTATGATACATTTTATGTATCATGCAGAAACACTCAAGTTTCCTGAATCTTAGAACACCTTTGGCATTTCTGAATCTCAAGGACACAGAAACACAGATATACCCATGACTTCTGCCAAACAGAATCTTCAGAAGTAGACCAAAAGTTAAATTTAAGATGAATTTTTCTATGTAAAAACAATACAATTTATAAGGCTGCAAGTTGCTGGGGGGTAGGTGAGTCAATTTTACCCTCCTATAAGCCTGTCAACCTTCACTGCTCCTTTGATTTCATATAGAAAACGCACAAAAAAACAAATGAAACCCACCGGATGAAAGAGTGAAATGTGGAGACTTACCCTATATTTCAGTAGTAAAGAGGCAAGTATCTTTATAGGAAACATTTGGTTGCAGAAACTAGACCTACGTGTTAATATTTTACTTAGAACAAGCCATATATTAAAATTCACATTTAAATATTTAATTTGAATTTACTGAAAACAAACATCATAGGTTAAAATGGTTATATTTATCCTTCAAAGCTACTGTATTTTGTTATTTTATTTATTTATTTTAATAGATCTTGATTGGAGTATAATTGCTTCACAATTCTGTTAGCTTCTGTTACACAACAAAGCGAATCAGCCATATGCATAAACATGTCCCCATATCCCACCCTCTTGAGCCTCCCTCCCACCCTCCCTATCCCACCCCTCTAGGTCATCGCAAAGCACCAAGCTGATCTCCCTGTGCTATGCTGCTGCTTTCTACTATATTTTAGCAGCATTAGGATGCAGGGTAAAATGCAGTGTATGTGATATTTTACACAGTAACTACTTCAAGTACTATTTAAAATCAATTCTCTTTGTTTTCTTAAGCAATTGTTAATCCCCAATTTCCTGATTACTACCAAGTAAGTCACCTGAAGATCATCTAGAGCCATCTATTTCACTTAGCAAGCCTAAAGCTATAATTCAACCATTTTATTTACTGTTCTGTGACAAAAATTACTATGAACAGCTATCCCCTGGATAAGAAATCAGGTAATGCTAGTTTGACTCACTAAATCTGATTTACTGAGTTAATAAGCCAGTTGATTTAGAATAGGTCTAATGCACATTTTTCATCCATTCTGCATTAAACTATTTCCCATGCCTAAAATGTCTTTTTTCCCATTCGTACGTATCCAAATTCCTACTTCTGTGCTGTAGGGCTTCGCTCAACTACACCTGCCTTTAATCAAACTTCTCTCACATGCACAATTGGTGATCATTTTAGTCTCCTCAAGACTCCCACGGAGTTACCTCTGTTGTGACACTTGAGAAACAACTTGAAACTCCCAATTACTTTTAATTTTTCTTCCTTAGAGGGCTCATTAGGCAGAAGCCATGTGTGAGTTACCTTTTTTCCTCTACACAAAGCACCAGAGACCACCCACATAATACAAGTTCCAAAATAAAGAACTCTAAATGACTGAAAAAGACAGGGAATGCAAACAGGTTACCTGTTGCTTTTTGCACTTTCTGCAGGACACAATGGCCGGAAACCAGACACTCCAGGTGGTAGCGCTTCAGGAGGGTAACATTCTTGACCAGCAGAGTGTTTCCTTCCATTACTTACAGGCTTCTTTGCGGCCAAGACTACGTTTGACAAAGCATGAAAAGAAGGAATCAAGATGCACCAAAGGTCTACAGAGCAAATGTCACACGTGCACACGTCGAAAGGAATCAAAAAGGCACTTGACAACGATGCCAAGCCCATTAAAAAGAGGATCGGTTTTGTACAAAGGTTTTCCATAAGCCAGCATTTTTAAAAAACATAAGTTCTCTACAGTAACAAGTTATTTTAACTAAAACAAAAGTATTGAGATGTGCAGAAATGCAAAAATAAAAGTTTAAAAAAAATCCCAAAGTATGATACATTTTATGTATCATGCAGAAACACTCAAGTTTCCTGAATCTTAGAACACCTTTGGCATTTCTGAATCTCAAGGACACAGAAACACAGATACACCCATGACTTCTGCCAAACAGAATCTTCAGAAGTAGACCAAAAGTTAAATTTAAGATGAATTTTTCTATGGAAAAACAATACAAGTTATAAGGCTGCAAGTTGCTGGGGGGTAGGTGAGTCAATTTTACCCTCCTATAAGCCTGTCAACCTTCACTGCTCCTTTGATTTCATATAGAAAACACACAAAAAAACAAATGAAACCCACTGGATGAAAGAGTGAAATGTGGAGACTTACCCTATATTTCAGTAGTAAAGAGGCAAGTATCTTTATAGGAAACATTTGGTTGCAAAAACTAGACCTACGTGTTAATATTTTACTTAGAACAAGCCATATATTAAAATTCACATTTAAATATTTAATTTGAATTTACTGAAAACAAACATCATAGGTTAAAATGGTTATATTTATCCTTCAAAGCTACTATATTTTATGTTATTTTATTTATTTATTTTAATAGATCTTGATTGGAGTATAATTGCTTCACAATTCTGTGTTAGTTTCTGTTACACAACAAAGCGAATCAGCCATATGCATACACATGTCCCCATATCCCACCCTCTTGAGCCTCCCTCCCACCCTCCCTATCCCACCCCTCTAGGTCATCGCAAAGCACCAAGCTGATCTCCCTGTGCTATGCTGCTGCTTTCTACTATATTTTAGCAGCATTAGGATGCAGGGTAAAATGGAGTGTATTCGGTAATATAGGACAAATATTTCATAGAGTGTAGCTTATTGATAATCACCACACGATCCTCTGTGATTTACATGCCTCTTAAAAATATATAGGAGGGCTTCCCTGGTGGCGCAGTGGTTGAGAGTCCACCTGCCGATGCAGGGGACACGGGTTCGTGCCCCGGTCCGGGAAGATCCCACATGCTGCGGAGCGAGTGGGCCCGTGAGCCATGGCCGCTGAGCCTGTGCTCCGCAACGGGAGAGGCCACAAAAGTGAGAGGCCCGCGTACCACACACGCACACACACACACAAATATATATATATATATATATTTATATATGTATTAAAATTTTTTTAAATTACACTTTTCTTGTTAGGAGATTAAAAAATTTCTAATAAAAGTTCCCATCTTTTATTAGGCATACATAAGTACAATATAAATGTGACACAATTCACACCATTATTTCACCCCTATACTCCCCTGGATCTAGGTATATACCCAGATACTGATTTGGCTTACCTCTATGTCTCCAAATAACTGAGGCAAATACAAAAAAAAAGCCCAAGAAATAAAATTACTCTTAAAAGAGCTCAATGAGCTTGTATACTGCAGTTACATTTCCACTTTGTTTAATCATGCTAACTAAAAAAAAATGTTTAACTGTTCTCATTCCATGATGCCCTATTATTCTGTACTAATTTTACAGAATTCCAAATATGTTGTACATATACATGTTTTATTTATATATCCTTCCATTTCTAATATCATAGCAAAAGTCAATGTAGCTATTTTAAGAATGCTTTACATAGGATATAAATTTTTAATAATAATATCTAATTAGTGTGATATCACAAATCTTAACTTCTTTGAATGTACTATTTGATTATTAAAATATCACTCTCTTTAGCGGAGGGGGTAGCGGAGGCGCGCGGGAGAATCCATGTCCTTCTTAGAACCGTTTCCTCTAAATACTTTTAAACCAACAGCTCTTGGCGAAAGTCTTCATCCCTTTAAGGCTAAGTTCTCGCGAGACGACAAGACGCCGGATAGCTTAATCGCACGTTGTGCCTGCGCGCGCTGGGGCAGCTCGCACTTCCGCCCGAGGCGTGTTGCGACTCACAGCAGCTGCCGGTCTCGCGTGGTGACGCAGCTGTTTTTTCTCGGCTAGGTCTGCTGTAACGGACGGAGGCCGCCTGAGCTGCGGAGTTGCAGAATCTGGCGTTCGGAGCTGCGGTTCTTGGCGAGATTTCGCGTTGCCCGTCCTCAGCCGTTTCACCGATAATCAGCGGATCGCTTTGCCAAGTGCCGGGAAGAACAAAGGAATTCGGAAGGAGACTCTCGGCTCCCGGCCGCCTTTCTCTGAGTGGCTTCGTTTCCCGCTCGCGCCTGTCCGGAGAAACTGGACTTATAACCGTCACTGGATTGTAAGTACCCGAGGCGAAGAGAGCTCACTACGCCCCGCTTTTTGCGTATCTTTGTTCCGGGAGAGTTTGTGGATTGGGAGTATCTGCTGAGCCTTACTTTCTGTGCCGAAAATCATTCCGTAGGAGCCGCCATTTGCTTTCCCTGCGTTGTCCTGCAGCGGCAGGACAACCTCTATCTAGAGGTTGGAACTTGGCATTGCAGCTAACAGATTTAAATGGACCTGAGTAAGGCAATGCGTCATTAACGACTGGTATTGTCACAGCATATTTAGAAAGACTTGGAACTTAATTCCGAATAGACGCTTAGTTGCTCTTCTACCTAGAACTCTTTGTAATTAAAGACGTCAATTTATAAAGAACTGGTCTTTCTGTTGAAATAGCTGAAATTTTTTAGTGCAACCAGTGGTTATTAGAGAAAAACTGAGTCACAAAGAAGTAAAGATGAGTAAGAGCAAAGATGATGCTCCTCACGAAGTAGAGAGCCAGTTTATCTTACGCCTACCTCCGGAGTATGCCTCTACTGTGAGGCGGGCGATACAGTCTGGTCATGTCAACCTGAAGGACAGACTGACAATTGAGTTACACCCTGATGGGCGTCATGGAATTGTCAGAGTGGACCAGGTCCCATTGGCGTCAAAATTGGTAGATCTGCCATGTGTTATGGAAAGTTTGAAAACCATTGATAAAAAAACCTTTTACAAGACAGCTGATATCTCTCAGATGCTTGTCTGTACAGCTGATGGTGATCTCTATCCTCCTGTTGAGGAACCAGTTGCCACTGCTGATCCCAAAGCAAGCAAGAAAAAGGATAAGGACAAAGAGAAAAAGTTTATATGGAACCATGGAATTACTCTGCCTCTAAAAAATGTCAGAAAGAGAAGGTTCCGTAAGACAGCAAAGAAGAAATATATTGAGTCTCCAGATGTGGAAAAAGAAGTAAAGCGGTTGCTGAGCACAGATGCTGAAGCTGTCAGTACCCGTTGGGAAATAATTGCTGAAGATGAAACAAAAGAAGCAGAAAGTCAAGGCCTTGATATCTCTTCCCCAGGAATGTCTGGCCACAGGCAGGGCCATGACTCATTAGAACATGATGAGCTTCGGGAGATATTCAATGACCTCAGCAGCAGCAGTGAAGATGAAGATGAGACACAGCATCAAGATGAAGAAGATATAAACATCATTGACACTGAGGAAGATCTGGAAAGGCAGCTACAGCACAAGCTAAATGAGTCAGATGAACACCACCAAGAAAACGAGGGAACTAATCAGCTGGTTATGGGAATTCAGAAACAGATTGATAACATGAAAGGCAAGCTCCAAGAGACCCAGGACAGGGCAAAGCGACAGGAGGATCTCATCATGAAAGTGGAGAACCTGGCTCTCAAGAACAGATTTCAGGCTGTGCTGGATGAACTGAAACAAAAGGAAGACCGAGAAAAGGAGCAGCTCAGCTCTTTGCAAGAAGAGCTAGAATCACTCCTAGAGAAGTGAGGAGAGTTTTGATACTTAATTTCATTCCTGACAGTGGTCAGCCTTGAAAGAAAAACTTTGTTTTCATCACCTGGACTAGATAGTAAAACTTTGCAGTAGTTCCCAGTTTCCTCCACTGCCTTCTATTGGATTTGTTTTATAATTGTGAATTTCTATCTCATTTGTTTTTTGGAACCACTTCGGTGGGTGTTTGTCCTGTAGTAAGTAGGAATGTATAGACAGATAAATGTAGGGAAGTTGTAGGATTAGTGGAGTGAACAGTTCAGTTTGGTAATTAATCACAGCTTCACTGCAGGACTTTGCTGCTGTTTCTCCGTTTACCAGAAGCTGCCATTGCTACTCTGTGATGCCATCTGAGATAAATTAGTAGATTCTAGTTTGGTGGCAGTGAAGTTTGTTTACATACGTTTTCCCATGCTGTAGCTATTTTCCCAGTTATTCAAAGCAGTTTTCCACATTTTGCATTGCAAATCATTTCATAAAGTTGTTTTAACAATAAATAAAAGCAAGTAATTTTCACCTTAAAAAAATAAAATAAAATATCACTCTTGAAATAACAATTGGCAGACGATCATAAGCTTTTTTTTGACTTCATAAACACTCTTAACAACTTATTTAATACACTATTGTCCAAGCAAGTTGATTAATAGAGAATCAAAAACATACAACTTGAAGTAGGAAAAAAAAAGCTGTATTTATGAAGATGTTTACAATAGTTTATTTGAGGTTATTTCCAATTTTTCACCAATTTAAAAAATTGACCTACTCAATGAAACCTTGTGAATGCAATGGTAAAAAGTATAACTATGAATCACAGAATTTAAATTTAGTATGAAAAGATAAGAATGGCAAATTATATTGAAGCTATGTGGAATTATGTTTATAGACAGCAGGAAGAGAAAATTAAAATGTAAATATTGCTTGATAGGATAATGGGATTAGAGGTGGTCTTTTAAATTTTTCATTTTTATGCTAATACCTTTATAAAACCCCAAAATCTTCAAACAACACATTTTTTAAAAATTGTGGTAAACGACACAAAACAGAAAATTTATAATTTTAACCATTTTAAAGTGGACCGTTCATTGATATGAAGTCAACAAATTTTTAAAACTTTCAGAGGGCACCTGAATAAAAGATGTGTTGTCCACTGGTGATTTTAATGTATCTGGTATATAACTAAAGTCACCACAAAACCCTTTCTGGGAAATTGGCAGATCATAAACATAAAAAATTTATTTTGCTTTTTATTAAACCTTATTGTTTTGCTGTTTCAATATTCAAATTTACTCACAAGAAAGAGTCAGTTTCATATTAGATTTGGTTTCACAAATGCTGCTCCTGCTATTCATTCTTATCACCAAAAAAAAAAAAGACTATTTGTGACTAACGATAATATGTTACAGAAAATAAAAAGTTAAAAGGTTTTCAATCTGCATATCTGGGAACCTAAATTAAAGCATCACACAACATTTTCAAAAACAGAAAAGCCATTTGATTTGACTCAAATCTTAGTTTTAAGATGGCAGAAAGTACCTTGATAATTTTCTTTTAAGAAAGAAAGAAAACCAAGCCATTAAAGAGAAATTCTTCCAAGAGAACTGAAACATGCTATATACCTCTGACTTGGCACTCCTTCTATCTGGAGAACTTGTTTGGTAACTGTTTTCATCACAGAATGATCTAAAGTAAAATGAATTGAAATTAGACTAATTATTTTCCAATGAGTGGCTATTTCCATTTAAAACCAAAAGCCAACTAATTATTGCTTTTCCCAGACATTTAAATATGAAATCTACATTATATAATTATACACTTATTTCCCCCTTTGTGTATTCTAATTTCTTCCTCAGAAACCTAAGATGCCATCTTGCAGACTGCCCACAGTGGCTACTATTTTGGCAGCAGCAAAGGTCAACTTGAAACATTTTGCATCTAAAGTGGCTTTGGATACCTTTGGATACAAAGTACAGTCTGAGCACCGTCCAGACACTTAGATACCTAAAGAGCATCTAAGATATCAAACCAGGGCATCCAAGATAACAAACCAAGTCCTGATATTCCCTCAAAAGCTGCTCCTCCCATCAGCCCCCTTCTTCTAAGGGATACTACCCAGTTGCACACATAATCATCAACGACTTGTCTCCTTGTTACTATTTCCTTCATACCTCACATCTATCTGCAGGTCTTGAGAGCTACACCCTCAAAACACAACCTGAATTCAACCACTTTTCACTTGCTGCAAACTTCCAACCTAACCTAGGCCATAAACATCTCTTATTTGGAGCACTGTGATAGTCTCCTAACTGGTCTCCCTGTTCCTCTTCTTTTTTTTTTTTGCGGTACACGGGCCTCTCACTGTTGTGGCCTCTCCCGTTGCGGAGCACAGGCTCCGGACACGCAGGCTCAGCGGCCATGGCTCACGGGCCCAGTCGCTCCGCGGCATGTGGGATCTTCCTGGACCGGGGCACGAACCCGCGTCCCCTGCATCGGCAGGTGGATTCTCAAACGCTGCGCCACCAGGGAAGCCCCCTGTTCCTCTTATTTATCCTCCCAGGTCCCTTCTCTATACCAGGTCACCTTATTCAGATACGATTTGGATCATGCCTTTTTCCAGTTCAAACCCCTCTACTCATTTAGAATAATCCACATCTTTACTCTGGCCTTCAAGACTTTACAAGAGCAGACCCCTGGCTAGCTCCTTGACCTCATGTCATACCACACTCTTCTTCACCCGGTACTCTGCCCAGATTGGCCTCCTTGCTTTTCCTTAAATACTCCACCCACCTACATGCCTACATACTCATTGCCTCCTTGTCCTGGAATGTGCTTACTCCACATCTTCCATGGCTTGCTCCTCTCTTCATTCAGGTCTCCGTTCAAATGCCACTTCTCCAGTGAAGCTGTCCCCTAACAAACCTATCCAATGGAGTCCTACCTGCTCTCCCTCACTCTCCTTACATTAAGATACTTTTGCACTTCCTACTCTCTAAAATTATATGACTTATCTGTTTACTCATTTCTATCTGATCTCCTTCACTAGAATGTAAGCTCCATGAGGGCAAGACTTTTGTCTGTCTGGTTCACTGCTTTATCCCTAGTCCCTAAACCCGTATCTGGCACACAGAAGATGATTACAAAATTACTTGTGAATCTGACAAATGAATAAAGTACTCCTGGCAAGAATTCAGAGGTTGCACAGGAAAGAAAGAATGCTCTTGGTGGAAGCAGCCTTAGTATCTAGGTTCACCTCTATTCAGAGTAGAGATAAGAAAAATTGACAAGTATAATTCACTTTAATTAGTACAGTAGCTGCTAAAAACATAAGGGAAGTGCAACACTAGAAAAGTACAGTTGAAGCTTGAACAACATGGGTTTGAACCTCGCGGGTCCACTGACACACGCATAGTTTTCAGTACATAGGTACTATCGTCCTACATGATCCAAGGTTGGTTGAATCCACAGATGTGGAACCACTGACTATAAACTTATACCCAGATCTTCAACTGCATAGGGGTCGACACCCCTAACCCCACGTTGTTCAAGGGCCAACTGGATATGATGAGGAAAGTTAAACACATTAAGTTTTAAAAAACTGTCAATACCTGAACAAATTCTTTTTGTTTTGCTATGTGTTTATCAATTTAAAAAAAGTGACCACATACCAACCAGCAGATTTTTTCTTATATCCAGAACGAGCAGAGTTCTGTTGGTTTCAAGGGCCTTTAGTAAAGCCTTTGCTCCTTCACTGGTGAGGCCGCACTGCTGCAGGTCAAGTGCTTTCGATGAAAGACAAAAGGTCACTTGCTAACTCTACAGATTTAACATATAGACAACTCTCATTTTCTCACGTGTGGAAGAGTCCTGCACAAGACAAGTCATGGCAGGTTTGTAATTTTGGCTATGGAAAAAAACAGACATATATGCACACACATAATGCATAATCCAATTTAAAAACCTCTTCTTGGATGTGCAGTGATAACCCTGGCTTTAGTACCAATAAATCATACAACGTATTTTACAATTACAGAACTGAAGAATAACTGTATATAACCTATGAGCAAAAAGCATCACAAAATGAATCTCAGTTCATAATTAGCAAGGGCGGCAGGGGCATGTAAACCTCACAAGCAAAACCTGGTGGAGCTCAGAAATGCACTGCATTCTTTTGATCATGATCTTCAGCTCCAAATCACACTTGAAACTAGTTCAAAGGGGAAAACAAAATAGAAGAAATGTAATAACTGTTAGTTTTAGAGGAAAAAAAGACAAGTCTAAGAGGATACAAATAATAAAAACTTTCAACAATGTGTGAGTAGAGAATATATACTAAAAACCTATCATGAAAGTATGATGGTCAAGAACCCTCGCAGTAAAAGGTCAGACAAAAACCAGAAAAACTGATCATGAATTCTAGTAGTTCTGGGGCTGAACAACCTACTCATTTAAACCAAAGGGATCATCACTAAAGCACAGGGATTAAAAAATATTACAGGAAAGGAAACTATCATGAGTCTTTTGTTTAAGTGTTGTGTGGACCATCACATTAAAATAACTGGAGTCTTTCAACACCCCCATGACAGACAGAAATAGCAAGTCAGACATACGGATCTGACAGGATATGATACAACCCTTACAAACTCTCACTACAGAAGAATGGACACAGGGTATAATTAACCAAATAGCCAAATTAATACAAACAGCCAGTAAACCTCACCAGTCAATCAGATGAATACAAAATAAAACAAAATGTGGTTATTGTCCTATCAGATGAAGCCAAGATTCTGTAAGAAAAGCCTTTAAATAATGTCTATACCCTTTGGATCCAACAACTCTCTTTCTAAGAATTTAACCAAAAGAAATAGTCAGAGATATAGGTAAGGATATATATCAGAGTACTATTTGTAACTGAAAAACTGGACAAAGCTTATATACAAGAATGGATAAGCTATGTGCACTGTGGCATATTCATATAATGGAATACTGAACAATCACAAAAAATGATGTAGGAGATGCAAATTTACTGACTTGCTAAAATGCTCATACTAAATTAATTGAAAAAAGTTATAAAATTTGGAGTAATCCCACTTGCATAGAAAATGGACAGGTACTCATTTTTGTAGTTTCACATTTTTTTACAAGTGCTACAGGCCAGTGTTTGTGAGAGGCAGGCTTCACATCTACTGTTGGGGTGGACTACAAATTGGCATAGCCTTTCTGGGTGGTAATTTGGCCATGTGTATCAAATGTCTTAAAAATAGGTCACACTTAGTCATTCCACTTGTAGTACCTTATTCTACAGAAGTAATCCCGATGGACACAGAGATGTATATACAACGTATTCACATTGTTTCTGACAGGGAAAAGCAAACAAACTGTCTAAATAGAATTGCAAAGAATTGATTAAACTATGGGACATCAATACGACGCAATACTACATGATACATCTTTAAGTGAAAAAAGCAGGAATGTGAAATAGCAAGTATACTACAATTCTATTTTTGGAATCCCTAAGTGTACATATATATTTGTAGAAGAAAAAAAGACTGAATGTATATACGCCAAAATGAACAGTGATTATATCTGGGTATTAAAATTATAGGTTCTCTTGTTACTCTGTATTTTCTGTAAAGGATATATGCAACTCTTAGAGAAAGTTGAAAAGCAAAATAAAAGCTATCAGTAAAATGAGGCTTTAAAAAATCCTATCACGGGGCTTCCCTGGTGGCGCAGTGGTTGAGAATCCACCTGCCAATGCAGGGGACACGGGTTCGAGCCCTGGTCTGGGAAGATCCCACATGCCGTGGAGCAACTAGGCCCCTGAGCCACAACTACTGAGCCTGCGCTTCTGGAGCCTGTGCTCCGCAACAAGAGAGGCCACGACAGTGAGAGGCCCGCGCACCGCGATGAAGAGTGGCCCCCGCTCGCCGCAACTAGAGAAAGCCCTCGCACAGAAACGAAGACCCAACACAGCCAATAAATAAATAAATAAACAAACAAACAAATAAATAAAATTTAAAAAAAAAAAAAATCCTATCACAATAGTATCATGCCAAAAGCTAAGCATATTTCATATTAAAAATTCAATATTTTCAATTTTAGAATTTCCCTCTAAGCCATAAATCCTCACTAAGAGATTCTGCCAAAGCACTTGCACCCAGGTCACCAATGAGCGGGTTGCAGTTCAGAGTGATGCGCCTCAAACCAGCCATGCAGTCAAGATCACGTCTCCTGGAATGAAGACTCTCAGCCCAGGTTTCTTCATGCCTTCTGGTAGTCGGATACTTCAAAGATTTAATGGGATGAAATTAAGATGCTTGAATAAGGAAACAGGGTGTGCCTGAGTATGTTTTATTATGTCAGAGATTTACACACACACACAGATCAAGCATATATGCCAGGAGCATCAACCTGAGAAATTCAACAGTCACTTCTGGTTTACGAGTCCAGTGACCCAGATACTGCTCGGTCAGTGATTAGATTCTAGCCACTGCATTTCCTGTTTCTGAACACTTATGTAAAGTTGGACAACTCAATTACAGTCTATGAATTATTTTCCTTATCTTCTAAGTCAGGGAATTGGTTCTAAATTCTATCTTTGCTGAGGCCCTATATTTCATCATCCTGTCCTCCAATGGCCTCCAAACACCTGACTGGGCAAACCATAAGAAAACTTTTTAATATGCATCTTATTTATTAACAAATTATATACACAAAGTTCCATACCTATAATTTATGTACATGATAAACTACACAGATTTTTAAAAATAATACAAAGGTAAAAATGTTCTAATATTTTCTTTTCCTAACTCCTAAGGCATTATTTTATTTTACTTATTTTTTTATAAAGATTTATTTATTTATTTGTTTGTTTGTTTGGCTGTGCTGGGTCTTTAGTTGCAGCACGCCGGATCTTTTAGTTGTGGCATGTGGGCTCTTAGTTATGGCAGGCACGTGGGATCTAGTTCCTTGAGCAGGGATCGAACCCAAGCCCCCTACATTGGGAGCACATAGTGTTAACTGCTGGACCGCCAGGGAAGTCGCAAGCATTATTTTAAAAACTATATTTACAAAATGTATCTCACATGCTACCTAGGGTGTGCACACAAGCTTTAGAGCCCTGGACTATGCAGAGCCAGTTTGATGTGCCTTGGGAAAATAATGGTTTGACATTTAAGCAAAAGTACTGTCTTGAAGACATTCAATTCTTTATATTAATAAAGTAAATTTTGGTAACAGGGAACACTGACTGTCAATGAAAAAAGTCTTCTTACATTCCAGAAAAAGTAAAAGACTCAAACTGCCTTTGTTACTCTAAAAGGAAAATCATTAGTGTCATTTTTCTATTAACAATAACTTATTAAAGCTCCAAGCAGAAACAACAGCAATCACTTACACAGCGCTTAGTATGTGCTAGGCACTATTTATACAAATAAGTGCATTTAAACCTCATAATGAGGCATAGAGGTTAAGTGATTTGCCCATGGTCACTAGCTATCAAATGGGAGAAAGGGAATTTGAACCTAGGCCATTTGGCTTCCGCACCCAAGTTCCTGACTGTTTTCTACCTCAGGGGTCAATGCACTTGCCCTGTATAGGCTCAAAGAAGTTTTCAATTTTTAAAATCTAAATTTAAACATTTCCAGATTTGTGGGCTATACAGTTTCTGTTGCAACTACTCGGCCCCACTGGTGTAGGGTGAAAGGAGCCATAACTACCATGTAAACAATGGGTGCGACTATGTTCCAGAAAAACTTCCTTTACAAAGCCAGGCGACGGGCTGCATCTGGCCCACCAGCCAGAGTTTACCTATCCCTGATCTGCACCATCAAACTATTAAAAAGCCTTCATGTCAAATTATTAACTAACTTTAGGCCTAAATACAGTCATTATAACCACTGTAAAGTTGTTAAGGCATTATTTTAAAAACTGTATTTACAAATTGCTGATGTACTGACTTTTATTAGTTTAAAAACTACAACAGCTAATAAACACTTGATTCATTTAAGTCTTGAAGACTAGAATGGCATAGTTTCTTCACAGTATTACAATAAATGTTTTCAGTAAAATAATACATAAAAGTATTATTAGGTATTATATATTAAATCTCTTATTTCTAAAATTAAGTGGACTATCTTTCCTAAATGGTAGAATCCCAAACTGAAAACTGGTCATATTCTTTCAGCAAAATGAAAGCTGCGCTCACATGTATCAAAAGGCAAAAATTAGGGCTTCCCTGGTGGCGCAGTGGTTGAGAGTCCGCCTGCCAATGCAGGGGACATGGGTTCGTGCCCCGGTCCGGGAAGATCCCACATGCCGCGGAGTGGCTAGGTCCGTGAGCCATGGCCGCTGAGCCTGCGCGTCCAGAGCCTGTGCTCCGCAACGGGAGAGGCCACAACAGTACCACACACACACACACAAAAAGACAAAAATTAACTGCCCTCTGTATCAATATATTAATGTGTTTCAATCACATATGTTTTCATGAAAGTTTAAACATAAAATCACCTTTAAGATCTAGGCCATGGGATCTGCTCCATGCCATGTCAGAATACACCCCGTGACGTTTACTTAACTTGTCTTAAGTGTGATAGAATTCTTTATACCTTGACAAATAACTAAAAGGAAACCAAAAAAACCCACACACACAATAAGATGAAGAGCCTATACATTTGTCAATCTTGACTTATTTGCTTTTCTTGAGTCAGTTGGAGGTTTATAGCCACATTCTCAAAATCATTAACTACAATCTTCCCAAACAGGTAATTGATGAACAGATGCATTCTAAAACTTGTCAGTAACAAAGTGCTATTCCACTTTACAGCAACAGTTTAATTCTATTTAGATACTAAAACTGAATACACTGAATACTGCAAACTTTATTCCCAACCACTCAGCAAAGTACTACATACCTTTTCAGATATAGGAAAAAAAAGAAAAAGCATACGATTCTTCCTATTTTCATTTCCAAAGATACATCCCAATCTTAATGATCAATCAGCGATTTAAACGTCAACTGTAAACCCAGTATACTGCTGCTATGCAGTGTACTAGAGCAATAGAAGAGAGAGGACCTCAAACCCTCTGTTCCCTCAAATTCAAAGGCAGGCTTCCTGACCCCTCCAGACCACTACTGGACACAGGGAAGGCACACTAATGTTGCAGGACCCCAACCAACAGTCACCTGCTTTGTGATTACTTCCATGACACACCCTCACCAACACCAGAGTTTGCTGCTCCTACGGGACGTTACATGTATTTACTATTTTAACACATACCACAGTGCATCATAATTATGATTGCAGATAGATGTTCTAACAATTGAAAGAGAATGATGACTTTTTTGCTCTTTACATCTTGCTATTTCCCTTCCCATAATATTTCTTGAAGCGAAACCGTAAAATATAGACAAACACAAAAAACAGAAAATATACAAAACGTGTGCTTTGCACCTTAACGCAAACTTAAGTAAAATTAGTTCTGACAGTATCCGGCATGACAAACTTCCATGGTACAAATGAGAATGGACCAAGGTTTGAGCAGGTACAGGAGACAATCCAGGCATGAACAACACCAAGGAAAGGTAGACAGGAAGTAACATGGTGTGTAGGAAATCACGAGACCAGTCTGATGGGAAGAGACTTAAACAAGACTGAAACTCACTTTCTAAACCTCCATCTCCAGTTGGACAATTCGCAGGACACAGGTGCACCAAAGTGGCCAATTTATTCAATCCCTTTAATATGGAGGAAGAGTTTAAAATTTTACTGGTTTAATTTGCCCCAAAAGCAACTCTCAACAGTTATGGCCTCTGTCGTCGGAGCTTTGTATGAAATTAAGTCAAAGTGTGGAGCTCCTTTGCCTTTTTTTTTTTCTCCTTAAAAAAGAAAAGAAACAATTGTTCCGAGTAAAAACAAACATATTCCAAAGCATGTGTACATTGAAAAGTAAAGAAACTTTATTAACAACTTCATAAAAACTGACTTAAAAGTTTAAAAAGAAAAAAACATGTTTCGAAGTCCTTCCGACTGGAGTCGTGTCTCATCGTGTCCTTTCTTTACAGAAATAGTCGTATTATGACACATATGCACAAGGATTAACACCATGACACACTGTACACGGCAGGCCCCGGCGAGCTCACCAGGCGTCGTCTGAGTCCAGGTCTCTGGGGAGGATCCACTCCACGGATGAGCCCAGCAGAGTCTGAAGCTCGTTCGTGAACTCCACCACATCTAAGAGCTCCTTACTTTCCGGATTAAAGGACTCCAGGTCTTTGGGGCAAGAGAATAAGAGACTTGCTGACACTTGCCGGTAGAACTCGGCCTCCGCGATGGTGACAATTTCCACATTTGGAAAATTGCAGCGGAATATGCAGGAGGACATTTGCAGTTTCTTGAGCAGGTCTGAGAGCAACAGCCAGTTACGAGGCCTACACCAGAGAAAGGACAGTGGTTTGAGTTTCCGGCAAAATTAGAGGCGCTCCCAACTATGAACTACCCGTCTCCTGGCGGTGAAAGGGCCTGCTCCTTCCACTTTGATTACCCCACCCCCACCCCACTTCTCACTGTCCTTAGAAGATCTACTTCTTCTTTTTCTTTTTTAATTTTATTTATTTATTTATTTTTGGCTGCATTGGGCCTGTTGCTGTGCACGGGCTTTCTCTAGTTGTGGCTCGCGGGCTGTAGAGCGCAGGCTCATTAGCTGTGGCGCACGGTCTTAGTTGCTCCGTGGCATGTGGGATCTTCCCGGACCAGGGCTCGAACCTGTGTCCCCTGAACTGGCAGGCGGATTCTTAACCACTGTGCCACCAGGGAAGCCCGGAAGATCTACTTCTAGCGGGGGAACTCTGGACTCATGTGCATGTGTTAAGAGACCACCTAGGGCGGATCAGCCAACTTAGACAAAAGCAGGAGCAGCGCCCCTGAACCAGCCTCGTGGCAGGCCACCCCAGTGCTGCCTTGGCTCTGGCCACAACTCAGGTCACCCCTCTCCAAGTAAGTGCACCCCGTTCTAGTCACTGGGGAAAACCAGTCTGTATGCCAACCCAAGAGAGATGGCAAACACCTCTTTGACCTCTCCTCTCCTCCGGCCCTCACAGAGAGAGCATGAGAAACACTCGAGGTCACCTGGCTTTCCTTGCCTTTCCCACACCTCCAACCCGCCCCTCAATGCTGCCGGGAGTGAGGCTCTTTCGAGAAGGGAGGTGGTACAATCCTTCCTGATACCCTGCCACGCTTTATCATCTCTATCCCGAATAGAATGTCACCACAAAGGCAGACAAGGTCCCAGCCTCAGAGTCCAAGGAGGATGCTACTCCTTAAGCACCGGGGTCAACACACAGCAGAGCAAGGTCTCCTGATGTGTTCACTCCGAAGGGTTGGTCATGGGGCACAGTGGCCCGACTGTGGGGACAAGACTCGATCTAAGCAAATCTGAAGACACATAAGATCCCAGGTGCCACATACGGCTTTCTCTAATCTTATACGAGAAGAGGGTACACATCAGTATTGTCCCGTGGACCTCACGCACCTTGGAAGGCCCCTATGGTAGCCGTTTGGGGAGGATCCCTTCCCCAAGAGTTTAGTGACTGAAACTGTGCAATTGCAGTCGCTGACTCCCGTGTCCTTTGGGCTCTAGGGGTGTGTTCCAATGAGGGCAGTTGGCTGGGGAGCCCTCCCACCCCCCAAACTTTTCTGGAAAAGTTCCACTGCATTATGTGAGGTCGGTGGACACTTGGTGAGGAATTCACTCACCCCCCAACCCAGCCACCCTCATCTGCTGAAGGGGATTTCTAACTCCTGCCACCCCACAGAGCAGCTGGGCTGGCTCTCGACCACACGCTGGCCACGCTCACCCCTGAGCGACGGACACCTGGATGTTATAACACGGCAAAACGGGGTCTTCGGAAAATTCAGATTCCAATAGGTCACCATAGGCCTCGTTGCTGTCATCCTGGTCCTCCGGTCCTGGGGGATTTGCTAAAACATCGTAACCACTTTCATCATCTGGTTCTAACCGGGGGGGCAAACAAGAGAGAGGTCAGTAAGCTGGAGCAAGATTCCAGCTGTTCTCCAAAAAGGACCCTGGAAAAATTCTTTCCCGAGCAAGCCCTGCTCACAGCACCACCCCCACCCCTACTCCCACCCCCACAAGCCCAACTGAAACGAACAAGGCTGCTCACCACACACACAGCTGCCAGAGAACTCCGAAGAGCAACCGGGGTTACCGTCGTCAGGAGCCTGCAGGTTATTTCAACAGTGTGGAGAGAGAGGGGGAGAGAGAGAGAGAGAGAGAAACAAGATAACGCCTGCTGGTAAGAGGCAAATGCTGCTGGAGTTCGGGAACATCTCACGCTGGGGCTGGTGTCACCTCCTGACAAGTCCCACTGCACACGCCTCCAGGTATCTGACTGAAACCTCCCCACGCGTCCACCCGCCTTCCTGAGGGACTGCCCGCCTCACCGCCCCAGCCTGCCCAACAAAAGCTAGCCTGGCTAGCTAAGAGTTTTCCAGCCCCCCACCTCGCAAAACTCAAAATATGTATCTCTTCTTTGACAGACTAACATTGGGCCGCTTTTCCCAGTAAAGGGTCACTTAGAGTAAATGGGGGGTGGGGGTAGGGGGAACCCAGGTGAAAGGCTGTGAAGTCACCGTCTAGATGCTTGAACAAGACCGTGTCTTGACCTCTGCCGTACCTGTTAAGAACTTCTCCAGAAGTTCGCTGTGGTTCACTTTCTTGATGGTTCTACCTGAGTACGTAGCCAGGGTAGGATCAGCACCGTAGGAGAGGAGCAAGCGGACAATTTCGAGATGATCATTCTTGACAGCATCGTGGAGAGTCCTAGGAGAGGTGCGGGGGATTACACCCGTGCACGCGACGCTTGCTTCTAAGGACACGGGGCAAAATCGAGCGTGTACGGCCAAGCCTCGTAGGCGCGCTATTTCACCGAGGAGGTGAGTGTACGGTCGCTGCGCCAAATTACTCTGTTATTTCAACACATAACCCTTTACGGGACAGGTGAAGGGACCATCTCAGGCCTAATTCTTCAATGCAAATCTCTCTTAATGCATGGCCCAAGGAGGAACTCAGTCCACGATGAAAACGTTTCCAATGAACTTAAATAGTGACAGACTGTATGAAGGGAACATACGGCGGGGTGGGGGGAAGAACCCCAGCATCACGGAAGCAGATACGACAAGCCATTGTTATACCATTACAAACAAAACCCAAAAAGTGCAGTTTGTAAAAGAAACTAGGGGCAAAGTGGAACGTCTCCTGAAACCAACTTGGAGATGAGTGATCAACCCTCTCGCCCAGAAGCAGTCGACAGGCAGGGCGAGTTCTCAGGAGGATACAGAGTCCTCCTGCCCGTGTCCGCTGGGGTCAGGAACACTGTCCGCAGTCCCATCCAGAAAGGATGCGATTTGGAAACCAAGAACCACCAAATACCTTACGGTTTTGTTCATTTTATGACTGTCAGGAAAGCCCCAGTGCCCTGCCTCGTGGTGGCATCCCAGGTACAACCGGGAAGATGATTGGGCTGACTCAGACCTGGGCCTCTGGCCAATAAACCGAGGTCAAGGACAGAGTGGGGGCCAGGCCCGGGGATGTGGGTGGACACGGCAGGTCCTATCAAGCCAGTTGCCACTGGACCTGTCTGTACTCCTGCAACTTTCAACTCACATATATGTTCAAGAGTGAGATTCAACAGACGCTGGTGAAGAGTCCAGGGTCTTAAAAGAGAACACCCCTGATTATTCATGCAGGCTCAACATTTTCAGGGACTTCTGTCCATAAGAGTGTCACAGAGTTTTAAAGTTCTATGTAAATTTGCCAGAAAGATCTGTCCGATTCCATTCTAGAGGACTCCACCATCAGTGTGCTTACATGGCACTCACTCTCCATCTTTCCTTCTGGGATTCCCCGCACACCCTGAGAACCACTGCCTATGCCCCAGCAGGGCCAGGCCAAGAGCAAGACCGCCACTGACCCGGTTCCATCCTGGGCACTGCAGTTGACATCGGCGCCATATTCAAGGAGGTGTCGTACGATGTTGAGCCAACCTCTTGCACAAGCCTCGTGCAGGGACAGTAACCCGCGTTGTCGCGGTGGTTCACATCACAAATCTTGTTCTCCAGGCAGTACAAGACCGCTTCCTACGGGGAGAGGAGAGGAGAGGAGAGGAGAGGAGATGCCATCAGACAACCATACAGTGAACCTTGTAAGGATGACCTCCCCATAGCTTGGCGGTGCCCACTTTCAAAGGCATACATCCTTGGGGCCAAAAGCCCACCATGGCGCGGGCAGGCGGCAGGCACCCTGGTGGTGGGCAAGAGTGCGTGAGAAGGGCTTGGAGATGCAGACAGTGTTGTCTAAGGCTCTGCTGCACCAGTGGCCTGGCCATGGGCAAGTTACCCTTGAACTTCTCCAAGCTTCCACAGGGCTGCTGAGAGGACGCATTTGGATAGCGATGAAAGCCCTCAGCCCAGGGGCCGACGTGACCAGTACAGAGGTGTCACGGCTGCTAACATCTTAGATGACACATTGCCAAGCACAGACCATTCTCACTTGATGGGTCTGTTCAGTCAGTGGCAGTGGACGATAACACAAGTTTAGATAAAAGTATGGATGACCAACACTTAAAGAGAGCTTCAATCAGCCAGAGAACATTCCCCAGCTTAGAGAAGCAGGGACACCCAGGTCACCTACATCCTTGCGCCCCCTGTTAAGACCCCAAATAAGAACCTGGGCCTCAGATGCTCTTGTCTGTATGTTAAGTGGAGTTAAAGAGAAGCTCTCTCCCTCCATCCTCGAGGAATGACACAAAATGCCTCCAATAACCCCACCCTCTGTTTTGCCTCCCTTCACCCTCTCGAGTAAATATGAAAATTTTAGACTGATTCTGCCCCAAGTTAATGACAGGAACCTGATACACCACAGGCTGCAACCTCCACATTTCAAGAATCAAATAAAACGTTCACCCCCACCTCCGGAGATGTTCTGTGTCAACACTGTGCATTAGAATCACTGTTATTAACCTTATTTCTTTGGCTTGTTAAAATATTAATATGAACGACTCCCAGTAAGCAGAGCAGGAATTTATTCAATGTTTTTTTACCTTAAGAAAGTTTTCAGACACATCGAAAGCATTTGCCACCAGAAAACACGTTATACTGTTTATACTGGGTAAGTCGTGCCCAGCAGAGAGCCGTCAGGTTCTGAGAGCTGGGAGTAGGCAGAACGTGCATGTGGCCCAACACATGGTCTGCTGGGTAAGGGGGGATGGGATGGGGTCAGAACAGGCCTCCTTGTGACATCTCTCAGGTAACTCATCTGTTAAACCTAAAACGGGGGTCATTCTAGCCGCCCATAAGTGCGAGATGGGTTCTGTAAAACCTTTTATGCCCTTTGGAGGACACGCCAATCAAAGGTGACCACTCACTTGGGAGCGAACTAGAATGTTCCATTTGCTTACCACGTGAACCCAATGGGGCATGCTGGTAAACCTGGCCATCGGTGCCCTGTTACTTCAGGTCACTGCAGCAGCTCCCTTCCAAAACAAGAGGAGGAAGAGAAAAGGCACGCCCACGAATGCGTTTCTCCGTTTACATCCCAACCTGCCAGAAAGCCCACAATCCTCTGGGCTCCCAGGCCACCTGCCCCGAGCCCTGGTATCCAGGATACCGCATGAAGCTGCTGCTCTTTTAGCAGGCCCTCACTAGCCAGACTTGAGTGGACGGCTGCAAGCTAATGAGTTGTGTGCCCCAGCCACGGAGAGGCCCTGTCACGTGGCTCTCGGATCAGCTCTGAACGCCACCAACTGCTGTGCACACATCAATTTACTCAACCCAGGGTTTATTTGCTGTGACAATCATGGCCTTCACCTGGAAACCTTCATCACTACTAGGGCAGATTCAAGGGTACCTAGAAATGAAAGGCCGTCCAAGCTGGTGGGTAAGTCAACTCTCTTCTCCTGGAAGATGGCAGCAAAGGCAGCAGTAGCCCCACGGCCAGGTCAGACTTTTTGCCACGGGCTGTCCTAACTCAACCACGTTGATCCCACTATTTACACAGTGCTTCTCATTTCCCCAGATGAGGACGTCTTCTGTCACCCACAGGAACCCAGGAGCTACCAGGAAAGGAAGGTAGTACTATCCTCATTCAACACTTGGAAACTGAGGCCCAGAGATATTAAACCCCAAGTTCAATTAACATGAAGTACTAGACCTATAACTCAGGTCTTTGGTACCTGGTTAGCTGGGAAGATTCAAAAGGCCCAAGAGGGCCCCAGTTAGAGGGATGCAATCCAGCTGTGACGAGCATCCCACAAGCCTTCTCTGTTGGGGGTCAAGTGGGCTAACTACACTCTCCTAGCTAGGAGGGTGATGGCCTCTAAATGGATGGCAACCATCGCCACCAACACTTTCTCTAACTGAAAGGTGAAGAGGCGGGGCGAGTCTGTCGACGCAACACATTCCTTGGTTTATTTTCTCCGCTAGAAATAAACGGGAGTGTCTGAAGGGCAGCCCAGCCATTCCCGAGCAAAGTCAAACTGCTTTTGTCGGACAGCTCTCTGTTCAGCGGCTATAAGCCGAATGCCATTACCCGCAAAATGTAACCATAAAGGCCATAAGCCCGACGTTGTTAGTTAATTAAATGCCTCATTAACTTTTTAAAAAACATGACTTATTCAGTTCATAGAAAATTTAACCATCACCGCTAAAGGCACAAGCATGTGGTTGCACACTAGCGTTTTAGCCTAAGAAATAGAAGCCTTTTTCCCAGGAGGGAAAGGTTTGAGGTCTTTGGCCACGCAAGTGATCTATTTAACGCGGATCTGAAGCCAGAGTGTGTTTCTAAACTTCCAGAACCAGATTATCATGACATAAAGCTCAGACAGCCGTTATACTGCACATGGTATCTTTGGCTAAGCAGAAGAAAATAACCAAGAATGCTGAAGACAAAACTTCAGGAAAACCCTCCCAAACCACACGCTTATCTGCTTAAGCAAACTGTCCTTCAATGTGAAAAGGTTGAAGCTGCCACATCTCCCAACTGGGCCTTCATCCCAACATTTAAAATTCTGCCCAGAGAAATCCCAGAAATTTCTGCCCAGAGAAATCAAAGTTGAAAGCATTCATCTACTTGTCACAATGTTCAGCATCAACACTGGTGATCTGTGGAATCTACATATTGAAATTTACATTTGAAGAAAAAAACAAATCCGACCCTAAACATTCCCAAGGCTTCCTGTGCAATCAAAGGCCAGGTAGCCTAAAAAAGGATGGATCAAGTGCCCCTTGGTCCAGGCCACAGAGCCACCAAACCAAAATGGAAACTGTCTTAGAGGACCAACGAGGGTCTTTTGACGTCTCTGGTCCCAAAGGGAGGCTGCTGGAAATGATGCCAAGTTCACAGGTGGGGCTCGGAGCCCCGCCCTCCACGGCGGGTGCAGCAGCACCCCGCCCCCCCATCTCCAGCATTTGCTGGAAGCGGGAGTCTACTTTCTCAACCCTAACCCAAAAGTTGGGGTTAGGGGTCTCCCCCCCACCTCCAGCGTTTGCCGGAAGCAAGGAGACTATCTTCTCAACCACGGGGGGTCTAGCTCAACACTATGTGCAACATCTGCTCTGTCCTCCTAGGCGCCCGCTCTCAGCTCTTGGGAAACCAACTGGGTGCTCCTTGGACTTCACCTGCAAGTAACTGCGCTAACTACCAGAAAGTGCTCTCTAGCTAATGGAGAGGTCTCCAAGAGACGTGTAGATATAAACAACAGCACATTCAACCCACAACAACAACAACAAAACACCCCAAACTAAGCATAGCCCTAGTGCTTCCAACTTCCCACCCACAGTCATGCCTTAAGGCCAAGGCAGGCACACTTCCAAGGGCTCACGGCACTATGGACCGGGGTGGGGGGACACGACGGGAGACGGGGGACAGGGGCACAGAGCTGGCTGAGGGTGTGGGCGCCAGGGCTCCGGGCCAGCCTGGGTCCTGCCACCCCAGTGCTCAGCCACACCTCCATGCTCAGCCTGCTGAACCGCGTTTTACTGTCACCATTCAACTCCCAGAGGGCTGATGCCAGCACAGAAAAATGCCTTTGCCCTGTGGGCTATTACATCACAATTGCTACTGACAAGTATGGTGGGGGAACTGCACAGGGCAGAGAGAGTCATCTTTCTCACAGAGGTTTTGAACTGTCAAAAGGGCAATTCCAGTGTGAGCCAGTCTTGCTGAGGAGCGTGGTGGGCTGTGGAGCACTGCTGGACTGCTACCTGTACGGGTATCAGCTAACCCCTCTGAGGCTCAGTTGCCTCATCCGAGAGTGGGCTAGTACGCGTTACTCCCAAGTGAAGATGTTAACAGGCTGAAAGGAGTTACTACAGATCACACGGGCTTAGGCAGATATCAGCTATCTTTCTATGTTGCTCTAGCAATAGAGGCCATCACTGTCATCAGCCGTGCTGGGTTGGGATACAGCAGTGTGGACAGGGAGTTTTGTGCAAGGCTCAACCCCTGCTCCCCGCCCATCAGCCCTCGGCTCCCGTGCCCTCTCAGAAAGAGACTGCTCAGGTCTGCCCCACTCCCACCCCTACTCTGCACAGACACTTCCCACCCGCTACCCCACAGGGGCATCACTCTGCCCCAAACAGCACAAATTAGTAGAGCTAATAACTACTCTCCTACTCTCCTTCTTGCTATTCAGAATCCAAAAGGGCTCATTAAAATTCCCCTAGGGCCTCCCTGGTGGCGCAGTGGTTGAGAGTCCGCCTGCCGATGCAGGGGATACGGGTTCGTGCCCCGGTCTGGGAGGATCCCATATGCCGCGGAGCGGCTGGGCCCGTGAGCCATGGCCGCTGGGCCTGCGCATCCGGAGCCTGTGCTCCGCAACGGGAGAGGCCACAACAGTGAGAGGCCCGCATACCGCAAAAAGAAAAAAAAAAAAAAAAAAAAAATTCCCCTGGTCTCCAAGCCCTGGGTTAGGTCAGATTTTATATCAGAGATAAGTGAGCCGGACTGGCCGAAGCAGCCTGCCTGCCTGAACGGGAACGGAACATCAGAGAGGCCTGCCTTTCTTTTCACACCACGACTGAACAAGCCACCAAAGAGCCCGCAGTGTGAGCGGGGCCAACGCAAACACCCTGCTGGAACACCCAGCCCAGCCCGCCACGTGGAGGGGGCTGGGCTCTGAGACCCGCCCCCCATCCCCAGACAGTGTGTCCCCCACCCAAGGAGCAGCAGCCAGCGGATCCTGATCCGGGGCACCCACAAGGATGCTCACCTCGTAGCCAAGCCGGGAGGCCTGCTGTAGGAGGGTCTCGCCCGCGTTCTTATTGACAATAAGTCTCCGCGCTTCCGGTGGCATCGGGCGGGACTGGGTGGTCTCGGGAGGGGAGCTTGACCATGTCAGCTGCGAGGCCTGGGAAGATGGTAACAGTTGCTGCAAACAGTCCAAGGGCTTCTGGTCCTGCTTGGCCGGCGAAAGATCATAGTCGGAACTGGGCTCAGGCCGCTTTCAAAATCTCCGGACGGTCACCTATCACGAAACCAGGCAGCGCACACATTTCAGGCTGTCCTTCCACCACCCGCCTGGTTCGCCTCCTCCCTGAGTTACAAACCTGAGTGGAGGAAAGCACTTTTCCTCCTCTCTGTCTGGGGGAGGCGGGGCGAGAGGAAGGGGCTGCATTTTTACTCGCTGGAAACTTCACCGCCACCCAGGAGACACGTCCCCTAGGAAGGGGCAGGGACGTTTTGGGGGGAGGGGTTCAGGAAAAGGAAAGCTTTGTCCCCAGAAGCAGAGAAGTAGGCAGGCGGGATGTGCCTGCATGGGCCCGGGGGGCGGGGGAGAGCCAGGGGCAAGAGGTACCTTGCCATCCGCATTGTCCACCTAGGAGTCCCCTGGCAGCGGCAAGCCCCGCCTGGGCTCCTGAGGGATCAAATGCTTGGTTTTGCACGGTCGCTTCCCGGATGGTTTCTCGCTGTTGTCGGTGTATTGCTGCGGCAGGGGCGAAGGCTGCCGATCCATTTCTTCGTCCATGCACAGCACATCTGTCAGGGGAGAAGAAGCGGGCGTTACACAGTTGTAGCCGGTGAGGAAAGAAAAGCCCATTGTTAGCACTGATCGTTGGAGCAGCTTCAGTTTTTAAAGATATACCAATTATGTTTTCAAAGCACTAATATTTTAATTATCCCACATTCAACCGGCAAATAGGCTAACCCACGAAACGCCAAATGGCAAGTCGCTTCAAAGGGCCGCAAGAGAGGGCAGAAGCCAGCCCTTCGTGCGCTCCCGTCCCCACCCGTGGGGGGCCTGGGTGCTCGGGACAGGGCGACTGGGGACAGCCTGAGGCTGGAATGAGGGCACTGACAAGCGCCCGGGGTCGCCCAAGACTTCCCTTCCTGCCCAGCCGCGGGCTGGGTGATGAGGAGCAGCCCAGGAAGTCGAGCTCCCGCCTCACTGTCCATTCCATAAGGAAGTGTGCAGGCTGAAAGGACCTCAGGAAGAAAACTCCCCGCTCGCCACACGCTACTCTTGTCAACTTGGATGGCGCTCAGGTCCCCTCCAGGGCCGTTTCCCACAGAGGGCGGGTGATCCAACCTCCAGGAGCGCCCCCCGCCCCGTGCGTACCTTGTTCATTGTCACTGCATTTAAGGGACTCCTCCAACCAGCTGCTGTTGCTTTTGGCCTCTGCCCTTTTCCTGCCAGGTTTCTCTTCGGAGATGCTATTGCCCTGGGGGGTGACCGCAGGCTGAACCGCCTGGGTCACTTCCTTCCTGCCCTGCCGGCCAGGTTTGCTCTCTGCTCCCGACGTTCTCTAAGGTGCAGCAAGCGGCGCTGCTTTCTGGGATGGAGCCCTGTTAATTCAATGCACACCTCAGGTTGGTCAGCTCACTATAATGTGGCTCTTCTAAGTGGTTAGAGGAACTGTTTGTCATTTCCCTCTCAGGCCAGTCAGCTAATGGAGAAATAACTACAAATTAATGAAGAAGCCCCCCAGGGCGGGGGGGGGGGGAACAAACTGTCTTACACATCACTAACAGGGGTGGGGGAGGGGAGGGGTGTGGTCACTGTGTTGGCTGGAACTTGTCACCAAGTCTCGGGAGGGGGCCTATTTGCCTTTGGCCACCTTTGGGCTCCAGCCCCGCCACCTGGCTTTGGGGGGGTGGGGGTTGGGATGGGGTTGGGGGGTGGGGAGGTGTGAGTGGCTCCCCCCAGGGATCCAGGGTGGGACTGGAACTTTCCACTGCTCCGCTCCAGGACTTCCGTAGGGTGCCCTGCGGGCCCGAAGCCAAACCGAGCTCACCTTTGGAGACCCGTCTCCGCTTGGCTTTCAGCAGAGAGTCCTCCGGGAGCACAGTGGTCTCAGTGTGGTTCCTATCGCCAGAGACCTTGCGCTTTCTGTTCAGCCGGAGGGTGGGGCTGCGTGACGCGTCCGGGGCCGCCTGGTCGGCGGGGGACTCTCTGGGGGGCTCCGTGTCCATGTCCTCAGGAAGATCACTGTCTTCTGGGGCTTCGAAGGGGTCAGGTTTGCTTCCATCATAACACTCCCCTAGGGGAGGGGAGACAACCCGGAAAGGAGGGAACAAAGGTCACCAGGAGCAGGCAGGACCCCCACGCCCAAGGCAATCTGCTACCAACAGACCACCCCCCTTTGGAGACCAGGGGCCTCACACGCCGGAAGCACAAAACCCTCAGAAAGACGTCCCAAAGGAAGGACAGCTGAACACAACCAGCAAAGAAAGCAGAAAATGAGGCGCGTAGCCCACTCACAATCCATCCTTCAAGGGTCAAGGTGAGGCATCTACACCATCCGTCTATAGGCATGTGAGATCACTCCCTAACTGCTTAACTCTCCAAGGTGGCTTACTTTTAAAGGGGGCTGAGTGACCTCACAGCAAGATCCAACCAATCAGGGCAGAGCTACAACGGGGGGTGAGTGACCTCACAGTAAGATCCAACCAATCAGGGCAGAGCTACAAATGACTATGGAAACAGCTGCTAGTCAACAAAAAAGGCTGATGTCATCAAGAGACCAAATAGCCCCCAACTGCCATCTACACAGACATAGCACCAATGTTCACTTGGGTCAGCAGGGGTGAGGGTGAAGAAAAAGGGTAGGGAAAGAATGGTGGGAGGCTGGGAAGCTGGGGAGACCAAGGCAAGAGGAGCCTGGCAAAGGGAAAGGAAAGGCTTCCTGGTGCACACACAAGGGTCAAGCAAGGGCAATTTCAAAGAACTCAACCAGATTGCTACAAGTCCGTCTGTCCTCTTTCCACACCCGTGGGGGGAAAAGCATTTCACTGCCATCGAGGGGCTGCTCCTATTTCCTGTCTAGGAAGAAGGCCCACAGTGACACCAGTCACCCACCTGGCACGTCTCCACGCCTTCCTTCCCAGGCAACAAGCATCTAAGGACATTTCAAAGACAAGACTCCAACCCCCTTCATGGGGGGTGGGGGGTGGGGGGGTGGCGGGCAGGGCTGAACTGCTCACACCCCAGCTCCGCCTGTGTTGCTCCTGCCCCCCTGCTCAATCTAGCATCCACTTGGGGCTTTTCCTCCAATCACCCCAGCCTAACATCACTCCTCACTTTTGCTCTAGCCAAAGAAACAGTTCAACTGCTTTGCTAGTCACATTGTTTCTAACACACAAATAATTCCATAATGATCACTGTGCTGTTAAAGAGTTCCCCGAAGATGACCCTGTGTCCATCACCGGCCGGGGGTGGGGGTGGGTGTATGAGTTTGGTATTTCGTTAACACCTGAGCTAAGCTCCCACAGCCCGTTTTTCTAGATGAAATCATGGACACACCCCTCACATGCTGCTCGCATTCCTCCTCCTCTCCCTAGACCACTTCAAGTATCACTCCCACTTCGGCCCAGCCGGCTGGTCCCCTGATCAGCCTCTCTTGGGGGGCATTCCCAGCATTTAATGGCAGCCAGTTGTGGGGATGAACCTCACCCTGGCCTGGGCTAGCCTGACCTGTGTTCTCAATGGTGGAACACACTTAGCTTTTCTCCAAGGGTATCCCAAGGTGGGAGAGATCCCCATCTACTCTTGCCGGAATGGTGGAATCACCCCAACCGCGAGGGTCTCCTGTCATGGCAGCAGGAGAAACCCCAAACTCCTGGCCTGTGCTTACGGGTGATGCAGCCCAGGCTACCGCAGGCCCGGTGAAGACAGCGTGCTGCAACTCTCACTCGGGCTGCTCTGTGACCCTCTCAAACACTCGGGCAGGAATGGTGCCGCTTTACAACTCGGCCCCCTTCACTTGTAAAGTGCGAATGTTATTGCTAGCCTCCCTCCAGGGTGGGCTTCATAATCACGGGCCGGGCTCAGCACAGAGAAAGGCTGGAAAAATCCCTTTAACCAAAAGATGCCAAGACTTTCAGACCAGCCTGAATCTCAGGCCTGAAATGTAGGAAATTTTAAGAGGTGAGCCCTGCTGGTTACACCATTGGACTTCTCTGGTCCAATCAGCCTTCCCTAAAAGCTCCGTGGGAGGGGATCCATGGAGGAATGGAAGGGCTACCTTAAGAACCCCCATGTCCAATTTGAAAGTTTCTTTTCCCAAACTAGGTCCATCCACCCTTCCCCCAACCCCGGAGCCTTTTAGGGCAAAGATCTCAATTCCCCTCAGCTAAGGCCCCCCAAGACCTTACGCTAGTGTGACCTTACCCAGGCCAGTAATAACCCTGAAGGACGCCCACCCCGACTGCCCAAGATACCCATGGCCACCAGCTATGGGGTAGAGGCTCCGTGTCACTTGGAGCTTCTCAAAGACTGTTCTAACCACGACCCACAGGAGGATGACCCTTGAGGGCAAAGGAGATGGGGAGATAAATAGATACACGGGGATCCTAACCATCAGGCTTTGCCATCATTGCTACTTTTGGCCCTTCTAAAAGTGGGAAGCCATGTGCCCTTGGTCACCCAGTCTAAGCAAGATGTGCACGTGGTCCCTGCAGCATGGTCCTATGACTCACAGCACATATATCCCAAATTCATTATGGTTGTACCATAGCATCACCTCACAGAAGCATCACCACAGCAACATTTACAAGTCACTGTGGCAACAAAGCACCCTCACCACTGTTGAGCCATGCCCAGTGAGGCCTAAACAAGGTGAGAGGGTTCTGAGTCGCTGGAAGGCTCCCCAGGATTAAAATCCCCTTCTCTGTAGCTTAACTATAATAGCACCTCCAGTCAGGGCTAACCTTGTTCAAAGTTACACCCACTACACAAGGAGTGCAGGGGATCTCTGTTCCAAAGTAGTTTACAAACATGCAGGTGCTCAGCTGGAAGAGAAGTTCCCTGAGCAAAGAAGTTTCATGAAGCCCCTTGACGGAGGCTTCCTCCAGCTCCTGGCAGGCACTGCCACTGAGCAGGTCCTAGGCCTGTCCCAGCCAAGTGCTTGGCAAGGGAGATGGTTACTCCAAGTTTGAGAAGGAAGGGACCAATGCCTCCTTGCCCCGCCCCATCTTCAAATGCCACTGAGGGTTC
The DNA here is from genome assembly GCF_964165515.1 of Mesoplodon bidens. Taxonomy (NCBI): domain Eukaryota; kingdom Metazoa; phylum Chordata; class Mammalia; order Artiodactyla; family Ziphiidae; genus Mesoplodon; species Mesoplodon bidens. The sequence goes on along the minus strand of NW_027672700.1, from coordinate 1,292,448 downwards.
CTAGTGATGAACTTCCAAGTCTGAGGAACCTCCAAACTCATTTGGTGAACTTCCAAAACAAAAATTTCACTCAGCCACCCATGTGATCATAAAGAATAAATGAGTATCTCAGCCACTGTGTTTTCAAGTTAATTTCTTTTTTAAACAAGCCCCTAGCAACAAGATGCACCCGCACCAGGACAACCAGGGCCGCGCAAACAGCACCCACCACCTTAGAAGCTCCTGGGCCCTCCATGGGTAGGGGCTGCCTCAGAAGGTGGAAGGCATCTTGAAGGCATCCTGGACCCTCTCTGGGACCCCTGCCCGCCCCAAATCCCCGCCCCAGCTCCCATGTGCTCACAGCTCGGCTCTCGGCCACACCGACACCCATGAGAAGGACCTGAGCCCATATTAGCTCAAGGCATGATGGCCCAAGAACAAGAAGGCCCGTTCATATCCAGCTGAATGGAATGAACGCCTGCTGTGCCTTGGATGTGGAGGCCGCAGTAAGAACAGTGGCCCCTTCAGGTGACCTTTCCTGACCAGCTATTTACAAACCCCATGTCTCTACAAGACAGAGGGTGGATGGGGAACCCACCTCCGTTGCCCCAATCTTTCAAACGGAGCCCCTCACCTTCCCCAACCCTTCTCCTGCCCTCCCATGGTGGCCATTCATGGTTCACTGGGCCATGTCCCGGGTGCTCCAGGAAGAGACCCGTCGGTCGGTCTGAGATTGGAGGCAGGCGGTGGGGGGAGGGGGCTTTCGGAATCATCTGGGGCTCAGGCCCTGCTCCCCATCAGCCACACCGAGTTCTCGTCTCCACGCTCAGCAGGAAAGACTGGGAAGGACGCACACAAACGTCTCTGGGAAGAAGGGCGGGTGAGGCCACTGAGACGTGAAGGGCAGCGGCCACCCTGGGTTTGGCCACGTTGCTGGAGAAAAGGGCGAGAAGACTCGAGGCCGGTTACCTGCCCGCTCCCTTCCTCCAGCCTCCCTCACCGTCCACCCAGAAGAGGCAGATCCCCTCCTCAGAAAAGTGCATCCCCGTGAACTTGGCCTTGCCCACTTTTACCACATCTCTCTGAGAAACTTCCCAAGAGCTGAGTTATGAGGCCACTCAGGAGGGTAAGGGCTGCGTGTCAGCTGTGAGCACAGGCAAGGAGGGAGGCCTTCTTGCTGCTTCACTCCAGGGTGGCCTGGACCCTCCGTTTTTCATTCCAATCCTGAGGGGGAGGAGCTCGGAATCGTCTACTCCAGGCACATCAAGAGCCCCATCTCTCGGGTAAGGCCGCCACTGACTAGCCCGAGAAATCCCCTTCTACGGGAGCCACGTGGGACACACCGGTCCCGGTGTGGCTTACCCAGAACCCTGGCCACAGGCCTTTGTCTGACCCCAAAGATGAGCTGGGGGAGGGCAGTGCTCCAAGCAGCAGAGAGAAGCACACGCTGCTGCTGACCACAATTTTCCCGAAGTGCATCAGGCACCCACGACCTAAGCGTGCGGGCCAACGCCGACCCTACGACTGGGTCCAAGGGCCTGGGCCTCCCAAACGTGCCCACCACCCCCGACTGTCCCGTCTCAGGAGGATTGCACGCCCACCCTGTCCTCGACGTTCACCGAGGTGCCCTCACTCACCATCACCGGTGAGGTTTCTGGGGTCCGGAGCAGGCTGCAGGCCACAGGCCACCAGCACGCACACTGAAGAAAGCGGGAGAAAGACCTCCACTTGCTGCCAACGCATCTCATTAGCCCAGGAAGTCTCGAGGGCAAAGCCCGAAGTCAACCCCAGTGGGGGAGCAGCTGAGGGGACCGCAGAGTGTGACTCGAGGCCAACACGAGCTTTCTCTCCAGTTCGGCCTCCAGAACAGAACACACCCGTCTGGTGGGAAGAACGGCCTCGCTGATCCCACGGCCTTGGAGCGTGGTGTCAGCTCCTCATGGCTGCAAACGAGCCTCCACAGAACACAATGATGCTCATCTCTCTGGGGCCTTCATCAGCCCTCATCGCACTTGAACGAAACCTCTGCCTTTGGAGGGAGAATCCGAGTACCCTCCACTCCCTCCCACAGGAGACTGTCACTCTGGAGAGTCTGGCTCTGGCTGCAAGTGCCATTCCACTGCTACCAAAAACCCGTATCCGTACCTGCTACCAAACAGAACACATACCTGCTACGCCGGAGGTCCTGCACTGCCATTCCTCTGCTCTACTGTATCAGACTATTACTAACTACAGGACTAGCATTGCTCCGGAAAAAGGAGACGCGTGCCAGGGAACAGCATTTCATAGGTGCTTCACTCCTGGATGCCGCAACGCTCAAAAGGACAGCCAGCCTTGCAATCCACAGCTGGGAAGGGTGGCCAGAGCAGCCCGTTCTCCGAACAGCCAGCACCCAGACGCTGGGCCGTCGGAAGCGTACTGCTTCCTCTCACCTCCCTCGGCACTGGGAGCGGAACCGCCCCGTTCCCACCGACGTGGTACCACACGCGAGCCGCCTGGGTTCACTTACATCTCTCACTGTCGTTCTGGTCGGCAATGGCCTCCTCCGGGGCGACCGACTTTGGCTTTTTGTGCTGACTTCCTTTCAGCCTTTCCCAGTCAGCGGGGCTGAATTTGCGCACCTCGGAGTCTTTGGTCGTGGGGTGGCCACCTTCTCGCTCTTTCATCTCCAACTCTGAGAAGCGCATCACTGCACGCTACAAAGAGAACGGAGATGGAAAAAAGACACACCTTACCACCAAAGCTATTTCACTGCCCTTACCTTAAAGGAAAGTATCTTCAAAGAAAAGTTTGCCCAAAACCAACCACAATTTATGATACAACTGAGATATTTTAAAATTGAACGATAAAACGTAAGAGTGTCTATGTGTAACTAGTCACACACTCTTTATTCGTAAAGCCATACGTATGTAGAGATATATGTGGTGTGTATATATAGCCATACATACACTGTGGCATACAGACAGACATTCTCTTTCGAAGGTAAATAAAACAAAACAAAAACACAACGCAAAGAAAGCGAAACAAAAACACAACAGAAAAGAAAACAAATGCACAGTGAATAAAGACGACCATGGCCCACAAACTTCCCTTTGTATATTTGGAAATGAAATTTAACTCAAAAGGTTTATGGAAGATTCTAGTAATAAAAATTTGAAGAAGTGACCTCACAGTAAGCAGCGGGTAGACATAAAATACTGTCCTCTTGTAATCCTTCCATCTATGTAATTAAAATGGGCACTCAATGGATCATTTAGATAACTTCAGCCATTTTTATAAGCATAAACCAATTTTTTTCTTAACATTGCAAAACAATTTGGCTTTATTTGTCTTTTAATTAAAAGTAAAATATCTTAAGGAAATTCCTATACAACATCTATCATTCACTAGCAAGTTAAATACATACTCTATCCCATTAAGCAAGGTTTGTGTTTTTGTTTTGTTTGTTTGTTTGTTTTTTGGGTGGAAAAAAAAATTGCACGAATCTCACAGACATGCGGCCGCTACACACCTCCACCAAGTATCACGTAAGGCATTCTAAGCAGCGCTTTTAGGTATATTTGTTAACGTACAGTAACAGCAGAGAAATCAAAGCGATTGATAGGTAAATGTCATGCAGTCTTTTAGACATCCTTCGCAATAATTAAAACTTCCGTTATCAGCATTCGAGTGGAGTTCGCTTAAAATCTACAGAATAACTTCAAGTATCCACTTACGTCCCCTTACTGGACACATTTCAAACATTTCAATTATCCTAAGCTTCATTAACCAAATCAGCCCAGTGTCCTGCCCTATCATACCCCCGGCCCCCTCCTCTTCACACATTAAAAAAACCTGACAACTGGTCAGGCTCCTGAAATTCGGGTGCTGGGGGCTCACCTGCAATGCCCGCTCCTCCCGACTGAGCTGACGGGAGTCTGCGTACAGTCCGGTAGCGACACACTTGAACCGGTCACCCACGTAACCAGCGGAGTTTGCGATTCTCTTTGCCAGCTTAGATGGCTTCGGTTTCAGAACTTTGCCATCGGTTGATCCTGCCTCGTCAGCTCCGTCTTTGGTGTAGGTGGGGGTGACGTCCACACTCGGTGGGGCACTGCCCACGCAAAATGGTTTGGGATCCTCTTGGGTTTTCCCGAACGTGACCGCAGAGCCGTCGCTCCCCAGGGTCGGCTCCAGGAATGCAGTCGAGACCGGCGTCACCAGGTTCTCCTTGTTGGTTACCGCTGGAACATTCTCCTTGCTTAAGCCGGAAACTGGCTGGCCCGGAGCCTGTTTGAAAGTATAGGCTTCGTGGAAGTCACTGATGCACCCCAACTACTCTCTCAGGGCAATGAAATCCCGGTGTGGCTGTAGGGCCATACTTTACTTTTTTATTTTTTAATATATGTTCACATGTTTCCATAAAGGATCCAAGGTGGCCCATAACGTAAGGACACACAATATTAGCTTTAAAAAAACATGGAAAAAAAAAAAAAAAAAAGGGAAATCATGATCCTGGAAATGGGTTGCATCCTTTTAAGGGGTGAGAATAACAGAATGAGTGAGCCAAAGATTTGGGAAAGGATCTCACATTTCCAAACGTCCAAATCTTAAAATTGCACCAAGTGGGAATGTAGCTGTGGCAGTATTAACCTGAGAGAGCTCTATGATCGTTGTCTTTACTCATCACTTGGTTGCAAGGTTATAAATGACAGGGTAAGTGAAGGAGGGCAAGTAGACAGATAAGAGTCATTTCCTGATTCTCAAAAGAAGGGGCATCACCTAGGGAAGGGGACTGCAAAATCCTACAGGAATCCTCTTCATATACTAAATTTTCTAGGTGGCAAAAGTATCTCCTTTGACCCTAGCAGCCAGATGGAACTTAGAAAAGTAGTGAAAAGCTACTCAACTGAATGCAAGTCATATGACTAGGAGCATGTCAGTGAAAAGTTCAAGGGAAGATGCTGTGGAAGAGCAGTTCACCTTGTGGTTGAGCATCCTCAGAACGTGCAATGGGAGGTGCAGTACCTGCTCTGTCTCACAGGGACCCTCCAACCTCTAAACGCATCTTTCCTGGGAAGCTGAATTCAAAAAGTCAATTTTAAAAAAAGATAGGGCTTCCCTGGTGGCGCAGTGGTTGAGAGTCCGCCTGCCGATGCAGGGGACACGGGTTCGTGCCCCGGTCCGGGAAGATCCCACATGCCGCGGAGCGGCTGGGCCCGTGAGCCACGGCCGCCGAGCCTGCGCGTCCGGAGCCTGTGCTCCGCAATGGGAGAGGCCACAACAGTGAGAGGCCCGCGTACCACAATAAATAAATAAATAAATAAATAAATTTTAAAAAGATAAAAGTCTGTAGTAGAGAAATTGTATCAGAGCCTAGTATTAAGAGCTGTAGGGCCACAAGTTTCCCATGATACGGCCTTAGCAGAGGCTGTTAAGGCAGTGACAGAAAATTTGTACCGAGGGAAATAGCAGAAGAGTTTGCCTACAATTCACGAAAATGCTCCCTGCACTTGGCCTGAAGGAAATCAGCAAAATTTGTAACAGCTTGTGTATTTGTATGCGGGATGGAGAACGAGTTTAATTTTTAATTTCTCTGAATTATCACGTAAGATTCAGAAGATGCTCTCTCTGCCTAGAAGCCACCCCACTGGGATAACTATGCCTACGGAGTGCCTTTGCCTATGACTCCTACTTGCTAACAGACTGGCAGCCTGGCCCCAGGGCCTGGTCGCTGCTCCCAGTGCAATGGTGGATATGGTGTCAACGGTTGCAAAATCAAAGCCCCTTACATCCTCTCCATGCCTCGGTCCCACCCCCCACCCCACTCACCATTGATGTTCAGGAAGGGGAAGGTGTCCTGGATGGGAACGTGGTGCTGTGACTGGTCCAGCTCACCTTCCTCATCTTCTTCATCCACACCATTATCTTTCTCATCCCAAGGAGCAGATCCAGTGGATCCTACCCGAGAAACACACACACACACACACAAAGGTCAAAAGTGAGGCGCTCACGTTGCACTGTCATCCCTGCAGCCCACTCCCAGCTCCTCCTACGGAGCCCCAGTGCAAGCTCTCATCCCCTCCCCTATCCAGGACCTGCAGACCCTACTCCCTTCTCCTAGAAACCTTTTAATTCCTACTCTAAACCCCTTTCTACACATTCGCATCCCTTCTAAGGACCCAAGGAGCACAGCTTCTCTCCTCTATAAGCTTACTGTGAAGACAGACCCTTCCCTCATGGCAGAGCCTCACTAGATTCACTGGAGGTCAAGTCTAAATTATCTGGCTCTTAGTCGGAACTGGCTCAACATTGAGTAAATATAGGGATCAGGTGGTATTCTCCTAGGAAAAATACCATACAAATTAAATGATCACTTACCCATCATTTATAAAGAGAACTTAATAGCCTTCATAATGTCATGGCAATTGATTCTTACAACAGCCTTTGAAATACGCAGGAAAGATGAGAACCCAGATTTTATAGTGGAAGAAGCTGAGGCTCAAAATGTTGAATGACTTGATTCAATGTCCCACAAGTAGTGAAATAGAAAGACCGAGGTTTATAACTCAGACCTTCTAAGTTTTAAGCCCTCCTTCTTCTAAACTACCTGGCCTCTCTTCTCAGTGTTGAGTCCCAAGAGAAGTTATTTTTTATAGAACTCAATACCCCCTCTTCTTTCTAATGCTTTACTGTTCCACTGGGTGGGCAGGAAGACTGTGCTGAGTTTATATCTTTTGTTCTCTGGGTTCTTTCTAGGGACAGCATTTCTTGCTTTATTTACCAGTCTTCAACTTTGTAAGCGAGGCGACTTTCAAGTCGACTATCGCTTTAAGGGTCCAGCCCGGAACCTGGCACACTGTCCACCTTCTCCCCAGCAGCTGGGGCCTCACCTGGGTTAATGATAGAGCCCTGGGGCTGGGGGATGTCACACACTTGATATATCTTCACTGGGTTCATGGGCACCTCCTTGGTGCCGTCGTACATCAGGTTGAATTCCCTGCTCTTGTTGAGCGCACAGCGGAGCTGGGCCTTCCATTTAGCTGGGTCGGGGTCGTCCACCCCTTCCTGGTACTTCCCCTGTCTCCACAGCCCAGGCCTGAGGGATAGGAAACTGCAGTGAGTGCCTGATTGTTGCCCAGAAACACTGGAAAGTGTGCCCGCCCTCCCTCATACAGACACAGATACACACAGCCCTGCCTGACCGCCCCATCACCCCAACTCCAATTTACAGAGACTGCAGCAGAAAACACCACGCTGGGGACCAGGCAAGGCAGGGCCTGAGACAAATTCAGCCAAATGCAAATACAGTATTTTAAAAAGAGGAGTCTCATCTCAAGTGCTTGTGCCAGCATCATCTGTCAAGACTACAATGGCCTTAATGAAGGGTTAAAAATAAAGAAAAATCTGGAACAAGTATACACCAAAATACTAATGGCAACTTTTGGATAGCAAGATTTCAGGTAATTTTGTTTTGTTTGGCTTGCCTTATTTGTTTTTCACATGAATTGCTTATATAATAAGAAGAGAAAGGGAGGTGGCATATGATATGAAGAATTTAGGCTTGCAGTTCCCTCTCCCTTCAGTCTTTAACCTGATGCACAAATAACTGTTGAAACCAAGTACCTTTAGGAGTAGCAGCCCATAGGAGGGCAGGAAGCACGCTCTGGGGGTTCAGCTGGCCTCAGTGCGAGGCTGAGGGCCTCAAGTCCTAATAAACTCACACCACCTGCCTTTCCCTGCTTCCTCAAACTCCCACATTGGGAACATTTTGCTGGGAACACCAGTGGCTGGTGGCCTGGGCCAAAACCAGTGTGGCCCCGCCTCTCTGGTTTTCAATTTCCAGGTCTAACAGGCATCTATGTGTCTGTTCACGGGATATCAGCCCTCCCCCACTGTTAACGTATCTCAGATGTCTACACTTTCTTCAGGGCTGTGACGTATGTGCTGGTGCAGAAAAGGGGGATGTCTTTTGCAGAGGACTCAAGATCAAGAGAACGAGATGGACCGGCCAGACTGCTCCCACTTGATGTTAGGAAGATAAGGTGGCCATGTAGTTAGAATTCTGCAGGGGAACATAGCCTATAGAGTCTATGGGTTTGCGGATCCACAACTTTTATTTTTTCAGTAATGCCAACCAAGCTCATAAGAGACTGACATATAATCCAGAATGCCAGTCTACTCGTTTTCAAAGGGGGATAAAGCTGGTCAGTGACCAGCATGGTTAAGTCCAATAACCTGGACATAACCATGTATGATCTCAACCAGTAACTCCTGTATCTGGTTTCTAATGACAATTCCAAGAACATAAGACCCACTCAACATTTAAATCCAAATTTTCAGATGACTCCAAAGCTAAATGGAAATGATTTGATATTGAACTCTAAATCTGCATTATCTAGACTATCTCTTACCCAGTTGGGTAACCCAGAAGCGACAGTAAGAGGCTCCTGCTTTCCCAAAAATCACAGGGCGTAAAGATGAAAAGCACTGGAAAGGCAAGACCCCCAGGGAATTTGCAAAGCTGCTCTTGTGTCTTTTTCTTTTTGACCTTGAAGCCAGGAGAAATTCTAAAAATACAAATGTATTCATTTTTAAAACTTGACTTTACTGACTATTGTTCAGATCCCCAAGCCTACAAAAATAATTTTATTTTTTTAAAAATGCTCCCTCTTCAGACTGTATTACAAAGCTACAGTAATCAAGACAGTGTGGTACTGGCACAAAAACAGAAAGATAGATCAATGGAACAGGATAGAAAGCCCAGAGATAAACCCACGCACATATGCTCAACTTATTTTTGATAAAGGAGGCAGGAATGTACAGTGGAGAAAGGAAAGCCTCTTCAATAAGTGGTGCTGGGAAAACTGGACAGGGACATGTAGAAGTATGAGACTAGATCATTCCCTAATACAATACACAAACATAAGCTCAAAATGGATTAAAGACCTAAATATAAGGCCAGAAACTATCAAACTCTTAGAGGAAAACATAGGCAGAACACTCTATGACATAAATCACAGCAAGATCCTTTTGGACCCACCTCCTAGAGAAATGGAAATAAAAACAAAGATAAACAAATGGGACCGAATGAAACTTCAAAGCTTTTGCACAGCAAAGGAAACCATAAACAAGACCAAAAGACAACCCTCAGAATGGGAGAAAATATTTGCAAATGAAGCAACTGACAAAGGATTAATCTCCAAAATTTATAAACAGCTCATGCAGCTCAATAGCAAAAAAACAAACAACCCAATCCAAAAATGGGCAGAAGACTTAAATAGGCATTTCTCCAAAGAAGATATACAGACTGCCAACAAACACATGAAAGAATGCTCAACATCATTAATCATTAGAGAAATGCAAATCAAAACTACAATGAGATATCATCTCACACCAGTCAGAGTGGCCATCATCAAGAAATCTAGAAACAATAAATGCTGGAGAGGGTGTGGAGAAAAGGGAACACTCTTGCACTGCTGGTGGGAATGTGAATTGGTACAGCCACTATGGAGAACAGTATGGAGGTTCCTTAAAAAACTACAAATAGAACTACCATATGACCCAGCAATCCCACTACTAGGCATATACCCTGAGAAAACCATAATTCAAAAAGAGACATGTACCAAAATGTTCACTGCAGCTCTATTCACAATAGCCCGCAGATGGAAATAACCTAAGTGTCCATCATCGGATGAATGGATAAAGAAGATGTGGCACATATATACAACAGAATATTACTCAGCCATAAAAAGAAACGAAACTGAGCTATTTGTAATGAGGTGGATAGACCTAGAGTCTGTCATACAGTGTGAAGTAAGTCAGAAAGAGAAAGACAAATAACGTATGCTAACACATATATATGGAATTTTTAAAAAATGTCATGAAGAACCTAGGGGTAAAACGGGAATAAAGACACAAACCTACCTGAGAATGGACTTGAGGATATGGGGAGGGGGAAGGGTAAGCTGTGACAAAGCGAAAGAGAGGCATGGACATATATACACTACCAAATGTAAGGTAGATAGATAGTGGGAAGCAGCCGCAGAGCACAGGGAGATCAGCTCGGTGCTTTGTGACCGCCTGGAGCGGTGGGATGGGGAGGGTGGGAGGGAGGGAGATGCATGAGGAAGGGATGTGGGAACAGATGTATATGTGTAACTGATTCACTTTGTTATAAAGCAGAAACTAATAAAAATAAATAAATAAATAAATAAATAAATAAAATACAAAAAATACAAAAATAAAAATGCTCCCTGCCTCAAAGGAGTTTACAATCCCTTAAAGGAGACAGATGAGTCAATAGATCAGAAATATTGATACTATGTAACACCAGTAAAACTGCCTAATCCATAAAGAGTCGGGGGGTAGGTATGGTTGGCCAAGTTTATCAGAATTTATGATTCTAGGGCTGAATCTTGAACATGGGTAGAAGTTAACCAGGTGAGAAGCGTGGGTCACGATACTCTAAGCAGAAGAAGCTTTATGGGCAAAGGCAGAGGCTGAAAAGCACAGTGCTTAGGGGACCTACAAGCAGTTCAGCTTGCGTGGAGGCAGCATGAGATGAAAGTCTGGGCTTGTAAGTAGGAACCATGCCAAGGAGTTTGGACCTGATTCTTAGAACACTGAGAACCACTGAGAGATTTAAGCAGGTTGTGATGTGATCAGATTTAAGTTTTAGAAAGAACCCTCTAGCTGCAGGACTGAAAAGGGTTTAGAGGGAGGCAAGGCATGAAGATAATACATAGTCTCTATATAATCCATATAATAGTGTCACTAGGGTCTGAACTAAGGAGGTGGCGGTAGGGATAGAGGATACAGGTAACGAAGGAGCCGTTAAAGACGCTGACTTGACAGAGCTTGATGAGGAACTGAGTCCTTGAAGAAGGTGAGAGAGAAATCAAGGATGATTCCCTGGTTTAGGGTTTGGGAGACTGGGTGGGGGGTGATGCTGGCCACTGAGATAGGAGCAGGTTTAGAAAGATGATTTCCCTTTGGAAATGTCGGAGTTCAAATGCCTGTGGAAGGCCTAGGGGAGGAGGCCCAGCATGCCCAGGGCAGTTTTTTATCCCCACTCACCTCTCACATCACCTGAGGGACTCTCCCTGCCTGCCTCCAGCCTGGAAGAAGGTCCACCAGATTACGGACATCTCTGCCCTGTGGGCAAGGACCAATTTCTTTTCATTTCTGTATCCCTGCTCAGGCTTTAGCACACAGTAGGTCAATGTGTATTTGTTGAATTGCCTCAAATTTACAGAAATACAGTTCTTGGGGAATGAATAAGTTGCTATTACGGATGGAAGACCAGGAAAACAGCTATGAGCAGAAGGCCAAGGAGACACTGCAGAAAGTGCTGGAGGAGAAAATGCGTGCACAACAGCAACTGCAGAGCAAACAGGTGTGGGGATGCTCCATAATCCTTGGGGCTGGGAACCCTGGGGCAGTCTGGGTGGCAAGGGAGCCAGCTGCACAACTCCCCGGAACCCCCAAGGCACCACCCTCTCCTCTGATCTCCCTCAGCGGTCCCTGGCCCTGGCCGAGCACAAGTGTGAAGAGTGGAAGAGCCAGTACGAGAGCCACCCCCAGCATGCAACTGTCCCCTACCCTGCCAGCCCAGTAATCATGAACGCCGTCTTCCTTCTCTTTTTTACAATGTGGTACATATGGATTTTTTTTGAATGAGATTTAACCAGCTTTTAAACCTTTCTTCTTTCTAACAATATCAGTACTCTCTGACTCTCCAAATGCACCTTTTCAAGTTGATTTAATTTATGGAAACATCACCCTTCATACTTTCCCTTTCTTTTTTAAGCTTCCCCATGGTAGTGTAATGTAGTAGAAGGAGATTTGGCCTGGGAGTTTGGACACCAGGGTTCTAGCGGCAGTAACCCACAGTTACACACGTTATATTATTAAAGAAAAAAGTAACTTACAGAAATGTATGAGGCCATTATGCACATACACACAAATATATATTCACTCATATATCCATAAAAAAGTAGTCTGGAAGGTTCTATAAAATGTTAAAGGTGTTCATCCCACGGTGGAGGAGATATACGTTAACTGTATTACCCTCTTAAATTTTTACAGTAAATATATATTACTTTTATAATTTAAAAAGCCAAACTTTTCATTTTTAAAAACCTAAAACATGAAAGAAAACTGGAAAACCAACAAAATTAAAACAATCCCTAAGTCTGAGGCAACGATTTTTTTATCCGAGTACAAGTGATGAATGAAAATACTAAGAATGGTGTGTGACACCTTAAAGTATAGAAAAAAATACAGTAAGGCAAGTAGGCATTAAGATAATAGAATATAAAAAGTTACCCAGATATATTCAGACAATGGACTATTATTCCAGTAATAAAAAGAAATGAATTACTAATATGAGCTACACGGATGAGTCACAACATGAGGAGCCAAAGAAGCCACGTGCAAAAGGGTACTTATTGTATGCTTCCATTCATATGAATTTCTAGAATAGGAAACACTAATACATAGTGAAAGAAAGCATGTCAGTGGTTGCCTGATGCCAGGCCTGGGAAACTGACTGTAAAAGGATAAGAAGGAACTTGTTGCAGGTATTGGAAGTGTTCTGTATCTTGACTTTGGCGATGACAATATAGATATACACATTTGTCAAAACTTATCAAATTACACGCTTAAAATGGGTACACCTTGTTGAATGTAATTCATACTTCAATAAAGTTGATTTTAAAGTTAAATTAAAAAGTCACCTATGGGGACTTCCCTGGTGGCACAGTGGTTAAGAATTCGCCTGCTAATGCAGGGGACGTGGTTTCAAGCCCTAGTCTGGGGAGATCCCACATGTCGCCGAGCAACTAAGCCCGTGCGCCACAACTACAGAGCCTGTGCTCTAGAGCCCGTGAGCCACAACTACTGAGCCCGTGTGCCACAACTAGCGAAGCCCACGTGCCTAGAGCCCATGCTCCACAACAAGAGAAGCCACCACAGTGAGAAGCCGGCGCACTGCAACAAAGACACAATGCAGCCAGAAATAAATAAATTAATGATAATTTTTAAAAAAATAGTCACCTAGATGTCTGAGTGAGACAGAGTCCCTTTCAGCTTTCAGTCCCAGCTCTTCTCTGAAGCCTCCCCTCGTTTACCCTGGCAGCATGTGACCACTTTGCATCTCTTTAACACCTTATATTTATCGGTTCCATTCAGATTTGATGCTTGAAAAGTTTTGTATATTTTATGTCTAGCTTCCATTAAACTTGGTTCCTCTAAGGCAGGAACAATAATCTCTTTCATAAATTGAGACCATTACAAAAACAGAATTATGTTCCCTTTCCTCCCAATCAGGGGAATTTGAAGTAGGATTGATGAAATCCTGGAAATCGTAAGCAAAAATGTCATTTCTGCATTTTTATGGCCACAGGGTCCTGTGTTTTCATCAGATTCTTGAAGATATCACAGAGCCCAACAATGCTAAGAATCTCTGCTTTGAATCCATGTGCTTTCACCCAGCTCTGTGGTACAAGGCACCCTGCCCCTGGGGCAATCTGTCTGTGGTCCCTGCAAAGATGATAAACCCACATCACAGACACTCACTCTTCTGCATGTCAGTGGACTCCACTGCCAGCTCTTCCTCCACAATGACGTCACTATCGCCATCTTCAAGATTCATTTCTGTCTCATCTAGAACACTGTCTTCCTCCTCTTCCTCCTCCTCATCTTCCTTGGAGACATCCTTTAATGTGGCAAGTAGTCTGTTGTAACCAGAAACTTGTTCTGGTTCACTCTATGCTTCACTTTCAGAACTTGAAGTATCTATAAACTCTCTGACTAAAAGGAAAATGGGGATTTTAAAAACAAAAATTATACTGGTCTTGTTGCTACCCCACGACTATCATCAGGCCCACAGTGGAACCAAGTTCAGACTTTTCTAAATAAAAACTAGCTTTTCTGCAAATATGCAATCCTATCTATTCAACCAGACCGAGCACCAAATTTGTTTCAAACAGCTAATCTAGCTATGATTCTAGAAGCGCTTCCTCTTCTTTGAACTGCTCATGTTCCACATGGGAAGACAGCAAACTAAACACATGGAGCTTTAGGTTATAAGGCGATCTAACCTATGTGTCAGACATTTGGCACCTTTAAAGGAGCAACAGGAAAACTTACAACAAAAAAGTACTTTATTTCTGAGTCTGTGGTAATGAAATAAGACCTTTGATGATTTTGCACTCTATTTTATGTTAAGCAAACATGACATTCCCTCTTAGGATTCACCAAGAGCCCTCTGGTAAGCCTCCTTAACAGGTTCTAACAGGCTAATCTCTCAGGACAGTTCCATACTCTATACTACATTAGTTATCACAATGGCATTTTAACAGACATCTGCACTTAAAACTAAGCAATATTACTAAAATATAGCTTACATCTAAAATCAAAGAGAGTGGAAATGTAGCCAAACTTTAGTACCATATATAATCTTAAAAGTAACAGTCCAGAATCTACTATCATAAAGAAGGTATAAAGCATTACCAGTTGACAAGTCTGTGGTTTTGCTTCCTTTCTGGAAACCCTGAGAAGAAACAGGCAATGTTAAACTTTAACTACTAGTAGGTAGCAATTAGGAAAAGTCTAATGATACAACTTTAAATGAACATGGCAGACTATACCGTTATAAATACATTATATCTATTGTCAAGTAAAAACTCCATATGCATTTGGACAGGTTTTGGAAGGATATGCCAAATAGATAATAAGAGACGAATGAAAAAGTCTAACAAGACCACATGACAAATACTACAGTCACACAGTAACAGGCTCTCATCCAAAAGATGGGAAATTTTGGCAAATAAAAGCCCTCGGGGTTCACCTTTTCTAGCAAATTTCTTAAGTAGACTATCCCTCTAACTGTTGATAAAGCAGCCCAAAGGGGTGGGATGAGCACTAAGATCATAACTGAGAGTCTGGACACTTAGAGAGGAACCCACAACTACCCAAACATTAGTTTCCTCATGGTCATTGAATAGATAGGTGATGTCGAGGGTCCCAAGCAATTCTTTTTTTATTTTTTTTAACTTCTTTAATTTATTTATTTTGGCCTGCTATGGGTCTTCGTTGCTGCGCCCGGGCTTTCTCTAGTTGCGGCGACAGGTGGCTTCTCTTGTTGCGGAGCAGGGGCTCTAGGCTCGCGGGCATCAGTAGTTGCACCAACCTGGCTCAGTAGTTGTGGCTCGCGGGCTCTAGAGTGCAGGCTCAATAGTTGTGGCGCACGGGCTTACTTGCACCGCGGCATGTGGGATCTTCCCGGACCAGGGCTCGAACCCCTGTGCCCTCCCTTGGCAGGCGGATTCTTAACCACTGCGCCACCAGGGAAGCCCCCAAGCAATTCTTTAAAAACATAGAAAACGAACACAAGCTTATAAAACCTCTGCCCAGTCGCCACACAGGAGGCGTGCCGTCTAGCATAAAACTACAGGCTCAACAAAGGGTAGGAAGACCGGCGAAGAACCCCACCTCAGGCGGGAAGCCGCCAGGATCCCCGGGCGAGCTAGGCCGGCACCGGGGCAGCGTGGCACGCGGCGGGAGCTGCCCTGTCACTACCCCCGGGGCACCGGCGGACCAAACGCGGGGACACGCGGGCTCCCACCGGGAAAGGACGCCGGCAGCGCCGGTCCCAGCCTTGCCTCTCCATACCTGTCATAGAAGGGATGCTCCTCGCCGAAATCCCTTAGATGATGCTTCTGCTTTTTAGTTAGGGAGTTGAGCAGCTGGCTCTGGCTCCGGCTCCGGCTCCGGCTCCGGCTCCGGCTCCGGCTCCCGCGTTTGCCCATGGGGAAGACGTCAAGTCAGCCAACCTCCAAGAACCGCGTTTTTCACCTGGCAGTCGTCTCGTCAACCCACTCACGCGGGATTGCCAACGGCGCTTTACGGCGGAAGCAGGGTGCCATAAAGCAGACCCGCTTTACGTCGCGCTTGTACGACAGGCGTTAGAACTTCCTGTTTCCCATTCCGCCCCCTAGCGAGGCGCTTTGGAAGCACGCGCACGCATGCGCAGCTGTTCTCTGAGCCCCGTAAGGAAGGCAGGCAAGGGAGGCTTCGGGCTTCCCCAGGTATGTCAATGGGTGGGTGTACTTTGTGCGTCTGTTTTGGCTGTGAGAATCAGCCTGCATAAACGTGTAGTAACTGAGATGGTTGAATGCAGTGCCTTTCTATTATGCCATAATACAAATACCAACTAACATTTAAGGCTGCCGGTGCATCTCAATTCATCCTCACAACAGTAAACAAATAGACCTTGTTAATAAGCCTGATATTGGAGATGAGAAAGCTGATGCTTACAAAAGGTTACATACACACTAGCAAGAGAGGAGATGGAAACCTAATTCTCTCTGGTGCGACCACAGGCTTTTCCCACTAGGATCTGCCACATGCGTGTGCTGTGTGAAGAATGAGGACGCAAGGCTGAGATCCCCGCCCTTACCCTACCCCCTCATTTTCTGAAAGTATTGCAAGGGCCCTTGGTAACACATCTGTTCTGGCATTTTTCATGTTATAAAAGCAAAAACACATCCAGAGAGGTAAAGTGACTTTCCTAAATCACCCGAAGAGTCGATGTTAGAGAAAGCAGTAAAACTCAATAAAGTGTCTCAAAACTGAATTGGGGCAAATTGGGATGGAAAACTTTTAAAGGGTAAGTAACTTTTCTATATCTGGGTCGTGGTGGTGGTTACACCTGGTATACAATTACCAAAATTAATCAAACTGTACCTTTGAAATTGGTACATTTTAATGCAAGTAAATAATAATCTCAATAAACAAAGAGGTAAAAACAGCGCAACTGGACTTAATACTCTAGAGACAGGCAGAGTGTGCAGGGATACTTAAAAACCACAGGATAGGGCTTCCCTGGTGGCGCAGTAGTTGAGAGTCCGCCTGCCGATGCAGGGGACATGGGTTCGTGTTCCGGTCCGGGAGGATCCCACATGCCGCGGAACGGCTGGGCCCGTGGGCTATGGCCACTGAGCCTGTGCGTCCGGAGCCTGTGCTCCACAACGGGAGAGGCCACAACAGTGAGAGGCCCACGTACCGCAAAAAAAAAAAAAAAAAAGAATGCATATTATAGTCTTCAGGATGACTACTAAGAGAATAGTAGAAGAGTGAAAAACTTAATTAATGTGTGATTTTGGTGAGTCAAGGATGAATGCTATTGTCTTACTATTACTAAAAGAATAGTAAAAAAGTGAAATATTTCCAAGCTAATAGAGGGCGAAAGTGGAATAAGAGAAAACCATCCACTCAGAAGGAGGCAAGAAAGGAGAGAAAAAGGAATATAGCACAGATGGTACAACTGGTATTGAGCAAGAAGGTAGATTTAAACCCCAGTACACGAGTAATTACATAATATAAATGGACTAAAAGTCAAAGATTGTCAAACTGGATTTTGTAAAAATGATACGCTATTTGAAGGCATATGTCTAAACCTTAAGACAAAAATTGACAGAGAACATATGAAAAAGATATGGTATGAAAACTCTAACCAACAGAAAGCCAGTGATGAAGCTAAATGACAAAGGAGACGTTAAGGGAGAAACACTACTAGAGATGAAAAGGGACATTTCATGATGATCTAAAGTTTTGCTCTACAGGAAGTATTAGGATTCTAAATTTATATGCACCTAGTAACACAGCCTCAAAATATATAAAGCAAAAATCGTTCATATTAAAAGAAGAAACACACAAATGACAAACATGTTGAGATTTTTAAAAACATTCTCAATGATGGAACAAAAAGACAAAAAAAAATCAATATGAGAATTTAAGTTGGAACAACATCATTGGCAAACTTGATTTAATGGATCAATTCTTTCTTAGATAATTTCACAATTAATATCTGAAGGCAGTCTAGGGTTGTGGTTACACACAGGAGCTTTGGAGTCAGGCAGACCTGGATTCAAGCTCTGCCACAACTACTTTATGCAAGTGAACTTGGATAACTTCCTTCACCTCTGTGAGCCTCAGTTTTCCCGACTGTAAAGTGGGGTGAATACCAGTATAGACCGCATGGGGTCATTGTGAGGATGAACAGAGATGATGCAGGTGGTGTGCTTGCCCCAGAGTGGTTCCCAGGCCGACCTGTCCCTGCCATACCTTGCTCTTTTCCCACAGCGTCATAGAGATCAGGCTCTGCTCGGTACTGCTCCTTTTCAGCTCCACCCTGAGCTTCCTCATTTCTTTTTCCATGTCATGGATTTGCTGAAAGAGTTCCAACAACAGGGAAGTCAACTTCACAACGCATTTCATCCGGTTCATTAAGGCAGAAACCTAGTCTGGGATTCGCTTCATTCCTTCCCTTGGGGGACAATTCCACATCTTTGAGGCAAAGTAGACTTTCTTTCAACGGATGCAATGAAAGGGCTGGGTGAGGGAAAACTTGAGTTTCTTTTGAAGATCAGCATGGATCCTGGATTAAACAGTACAAGATACCTATCCACTCATTAGAGTCTCTTTCCTTGGGGCACATTTTTGAGTTCAATCTAAATAAGGGCTGTTTGGAAGACACAATGGGCACAGTTTGGAAGAAAAGAACAATGACATTTTTATCTCATTTGAGGCAGAGAAGTGTGCTCCTGACAGAGAGAAGAACACACGTCTCCTGCCCCCGTCCCAGGCACCGTCCTTCCCAACGGATGGAAAACGTATGCCTGGTGATGTGCACGAGGGTTCGGGCCTGTACAGGGGGTGAACATTTACACTGAGTGGTCATCTTTTCACTGTATTGATTTTTATGTTCACCTTCCATAGAAGGCCAGTGATACATTTGCTTTTTATTTTGTTTTTATGAATTGTTGTAAAATTGAATGTATTTAAGCAAAAATACTTCAAGAAGAGTTGTGTTAATAACAGTGCTCAGGGCTGTGATAAAACTTGTGACAGTGGATCATGAAAGTCTGGGCATCACAAGTCCAGGGGTAGGGACCATGGTGAATTTCTAGCAGCATATGGTGGCCACCTCCCGTCCCTTTCCCCAGGGGAAACCTGATGAGGGACCTTGAGCCAACTGCCCAGAAAATCTGGGGAGAGTGTGTTTTCCATGGTCTTTTCACCCATCTCTTTGAGGCTAGCAAATCAAAGCATTAGGAGACTACATTAACAGACAAACACCCAGAAAGCCCCAGAGCTTGTGCTAGCTAATGGGCCATGGAACCCGTCCAAAACCCTCAAGGCCATAATCTAGGCTTTCAGTGGACACCTAGGGGTCAGGAGGTTCAACGCACGGTTTTGCAGAGTTTTAACTCTTTCTCTTGGGCTTCCCAGTTCTCCTTCTGGGCATCTTCCTTCTGTAACTCTTCTTTCAGCACTGAGCACTGTGCATAAAATTGACAAGGCCACGGGGGCTTGGCTGGGGTTCCCAAGTACCTGTGTTCATGCCCAGGAGTGTTTCCTGCTGTATAACCCAATCACACCTCTGAATTCTGAGAGGCGAGACCATTTGTGTGATGGGAGCACGGGATCCTGCAGTCATTCCCAGTTCACCCTCTCATGAGTTCTGAGGAATAGAGCGCCTAAATTCCTCTTCAAAAGCCAGCAAACTTCACTGCAGGGGAAATCCAGCTTTGTAGAGTCTGGGTACTTAGGGTGCAGGAATTGGGATGTTTTCACGCTGTGACCGGTGAGGGTGCAGGGGGCCGAGCCAGAGAGCTGGGGTCCATCTTAGGGCTTTTGTGCAGGTTGAGTCTCAAAGACACAACTGCCCCGACTGGTGTGGAGGGGTAAACGGAGCTGTCTTGCCCGAGGGCGTCTCGGCAACAGGCATTAAGTGCATAAGGATGGATGTGCCTTCTTTTGACCCAGCAATTCCCACTTTAGGAATGTACCTTAAGGACAATGACTGGAGAAATAAGTAAATCTGTAGTTTCAAGGATGCTCTTCACAGAATTGTCAGTAACTGTGGAATAAAAATAAAATGAGGAAACAACCCAAGTGTTGTTTAGAACAGCAGACCACTTTATAACACTGGGTACATCCAGGAGAAAGTATGTAGCTTTTAAGACGAATGATAAGAGCGCTGATTTATTAGCACGGGAAAATAGTAAGTATTTAAAAATTTTAAAAAGGTGCATAGAATAAATTCACTATAAAATGATTGATTGATTGATTTCTAGGCAATATATAGAAATAAGACTGGAAGAACATACATGAAAATATTAACACTGATTTCTCAAGGTAGCATTTCCTCTCCTCTCTTTTTATTTTTTCTTCTCAATGTCATCTACTTATTTTTCTAAAATTAACACACATGATGTATGTCATTAAAAAAAAAAGGCATCTCAAATGTTCACAAGAGCAGTACCCTTGGTGGTGACGAGCTCTTGTGCTACTGGCCAGCACAGTCTAGAGGAGAAGGGACCTCATTCCGAGGTCAACAAGGAAGGGGAAACGGGGACATAAATCATCCAAATGCACTTCAGGAGGTAGAAGAGCCAAGCAGGTGCTGTCTTTGCAGATTCCTTCTACTTAGCACCACCTCTGCATCCCCTTCCCGTACCCAACACACACACACACACACACACACACACACACACACCCCACATTAAACAGCTATAGCACATGCCTGGGAAGACACTCTGCTTGGGAGAAACGAATGCAGAGGGCTTGGCCAGGCAGCCAACCCAGGGCAGAGGCAGAAGAGCACAACTAAAACCAGCCTCCCACTTCTCAGAAAACGATTTTGTCATCCCCATTTCACAGATGGGGAAATGGAGGCCAAATAATTTACAATAAGAGAAAGCTCTGGGATTGGACCCTGGTCTGTCTGATCCCAAAGCTCATGCAGTGCCTTTCACCAGCTCGAAACTGGGTATGGTACTACGTACCAGGTATTACCTACTGTGCCTTTTCCTTGGAACCTCAAGATCTGTTCTCACCCCACCCCCATGCAGACCTAGCTATCGGGTAGCCTCTGGGAATCTCTGAGTTGCCACCTGAGATGAAAGCTTTGAGGTTTTACCTTGACTCACAGAAACAGGCACATCATGCAAATACTGAGAAATCTTATCCTATAGAGTCAGGATTCTAAAGTTAGCATTGAAGGCAAGATTTGCAAATAGTCAAAGTTACATGTAAAAAGCTCTTTGCTTGCCTACCACGTTCATCTTCCATAGAGGCATTCTACACACTAAAGTCTAAGGAAGAAATGAGAGTCTGCGTGTTTGCATCTGGATCTTCAAACGTTCTGCTTTGAAGACAATTATGAGAACCAGTGGTGCTGGGACCACGATGCAGCCGTGTGGTCATCCTTGCTCACAGAGAGATCGTATTCTGCTTAATATTAAACTTTGCAATGGCAGTATATGCTCATAGGTGTGTTTGTTGCTGGGATTAAACAAACTCATTTATAATAGGGGTTAGAAAATGTTTGCTGGATTTGAAAATATATTATGCTTCTTCTGAGCCACATACACACTGTCCTTTGAAAGGCTTCAGAGAAGTTGGCCACCTGCCCAGCAGCTACCCTCCCTGTGTCCTTGGGCACTGGCCTCATCTCACCACCGTGTGTCATGTGACTCCACTATGTCTGCTTTTTGCAGCTACAATTTGCTGATGACCCGACACTCACTCTGGAGCTGAGGGCTTCGAGCTGGTGATCCTTTTCTTTGTTCTCACTTTTCAGTTGATTCACCTCCTGTTTTAGTTGTTGAACTTGACCATCCTTTACTAACACGTCTCTTTGCAAAGATGACACCATCTCTGTAAAAGAACCAAACCAAGCCAAACCAAAAGACTCATGGAGGTGAAAGAGGCAGGAAGGATTATTGGCAACACCATGGCTGTCAGCCAACGTTCGGACAAGACCTTCCAAGCCTGGGCCACCACCGGTGCCCGCCTAGAACTGGGGAGGCTTTTTCCAAGGGTCCCAGAGCAGGAATGGGAATGAGAGCAAAGTCCACAGAACAGGGTTTGAGGCTTCAGTGAGAATGAGGGGCAGTCAGCACCAGCGAGAGGAGAAACCTGTGGGGGCCCCTTGTGGGCACAGGCCAGGCAAAGCTGGGAGGAGAGGCCACACCATGGGCCTGGGGAACAAAGTCCCAGCACAGGGAAGGTCTAGGAATTCTTCTCCAGAGGCCAGGAGACGGGCGTGTTGCAGAGGGCACTGCTGGACGCTATTGATGGGGTGGTTGGTTTCACAGTCCTCTGAGTTTGGACCCCTCTCTACCACTTATTAGCTTCATGGTCTTGGACAAGCTATTTCACCTCCCACTGTCTGTCCCACACAGATTTATTGTAAGGGTCAAATGAGACGGTATGTCCCAAGAACAAGAAGTGTCTAAATTATGTTTGTTCCATGGCGCCTATTATTTTTCTCGGCAGCCAGCTTCCAAAATGGCCCCAATGATCCCTGCCGCCTAGAATTCATGCCCTGTGTAGCCCCTCCCACCCTGAATAGGGCTGCCATGGGTAACCAATATGATACTGTGGAAATGACGGACTGTTTCCTCTCAGGCTGAGTCATAAAAGACACTGTGGCCTCCTCTTTGCTCCCTCTTGAATCACTCACTCTGGGGGAAGCCAACTGCTGTGTTGTGAGGACACTCAAGCAGCCCTAGAGAGAAGCATGTGGGCTGAGGGAATAAGGCCTCCAGCCAATAGCCACATGAGCAGCCATTCAGAAGGGGGATCCTCCGGCTCCCCCCGAGGCTTTAGATGACATGACTGATGCCCCAGCCAACATCTTGACTGCAACTCATGAGAACTAAGTCACCCCCCGCTCAAATTCCTGAACTACAGAAACTGGGGGAGATAATAAATATTGGTTGGGGTTTTATCCATTACATTTTGGGGTAACTTGTTATGCAGCAATAGATAACTACTCCAATACTGTAGCATCATTTTTTTAACATCTTTATTGGAGTATAATTGCTTTACAATGGTGTGTTAGTTTCTGCTTTATAACCAAGTGCATCAGTTATGCATATACATATCTCCCCATATCTCTTCCCTCTTGCATTGTAGTATCATTTTGAATAAAAGTGGGAAGAAGGGTGCATAAATGCAGTGGTATTGGGTTATCTCCTACGGTTCTTTTCTTGAAAGAACATCAGGCCCAGTTTTAGTGGTAGGTATCAATCAAGAATGTCTATGAAATAAAGCACAAAATGCTCCAGAATTTCATTTTAAAAATGAGCTTTGCCTCCAGGACACAGTTCAGTTACTTGGAAATCCCTCTGGGGCTTGCCACACTTTGAGTGGCTCCAGCCCATCTCAAGCGTTATCCCAACCCAGGACTGTCCGACTCCCTGATCAGAGAAGGTGGGATCTGAGACAGGCTTGATGCTTGGATGAGGTTTCACTGGCCGACATACGGGAGGAAGGTGAGGACCAGCGAGTTCATCCTTACGTTCCTGGTGCCCAGAACAGCACCTAGCCTGGGGGAGGTGCTCAGAAAATATCTGAGGACATCCCAAGTGAGGGAGGAGCATAAGCAGAGACCTGGGGGCAGCAGGGGGTGGGGCTGGGTGTGATTAAGTTGCAGAGTGAGGCAGAAGAAAAGCACAGATTCATAGAGAGATGGGGATTCACGTGCGACTCAATGCTATGTCTGGCTTCTACAGCTGTGGGCATGTTTCCTGTTACGCGCCGACTGCTTTCAGAGTGATGTGCCCCTCCGAGGCTCACTGCCTCCTCCCTGTCACCTGCTTCTCTCCCTCCCCTCGTCTGTGAGTGGTCCCATCCTCTTCAGGTCTCTAGGCATGTCAGTTTCTGCTTAAAAACCTCCACTGGATTCCCAACACCCTTGGAATAAAAACCCAGACCCCCCGACCCTGCCCAGCCCCACAATCCCCTGTTCACTCCATGCAGCCTCTCTTGCCCTTGGCTTGTCCTTGCCCACGTGAAACAGGTCCTCTCTAAAAGAAGGACATAGCCGTGGAGGATACAACATAAACTGGTTAGAATCAGCTAGGTCCAAGGGGGCGTAAGATTCGACTTCCAGGGGGACTGGAGCCTCATTACAGACTCATTGTAATACATGAGCGAAATGACACACCCACCAGTACCAGGACAGTTCCGAGGCTGACCATAAATGTCAAAAAGTGGGTGGTGGGGCTTCCCTAGTGGCGCGGTGGTTGAGAGTCCGCCTGCCGATGCAGGGGACACGGGTTCGTGCCCCTGTCCGGGAAGATCCCACATGCCGCGGAACGGCTGGGCCCGTGAGCCATGGCCACTGAGCCTGTGCGTCCAGAGCCAGGGCTCCGCAACGGGAGAGGCCACAGCAGCGAGAGGCCTGTGTACAGGAAAAAAAAAAAAAGTGGGTTGTGGCCCAAATCCTGGAAATCCCCGCCCCTTCCCCAAAATATTAGAGTTGTCACAATCCTCCCACTCATTAGCCAATAAAATTACCCACCCCATAAAAACTAACCACCCCATATTTAGGGGCCTCTAGCCTTATGAGATGGCCCACACTCTGTCTGTGGAGTGTGTTTCTCTCTAAAGAAATCCACTTCTTACTTTGTCTCTCACTGAATTCTTTCTGCATGAGACATAAAGAACCTGAGCTTTATTAAGTCCCGAGACCACATGCGTGATCTCGATTAAAAGATAGTGGGTTCTGACTGGGTTCGAGTCCCAGCCCACGGGTTCAAGTCCCACCTGAGTTCCATGGTTGCACACCCACTAAGCTGGTCCCCCTTGGCCTTCCCCCTTGAAGCGCTGGCCACCACGACACACAGTTTATTTTCTCCACAGCACCACTGCTCTCTGAAGTGGGCTTGTTTATTCATCCGTTTACTTTTATTGTCTGTCACCCCCTCCCGAATCTGTGAGTACAGGAATCTGACTGTCTTGCTTGGCTCTCCCTCCCCGGAGCCTGGAACGGGGCCTGACACCTAGTAGGAGCTCAAGAAACATGTGGAAGCAATGAAGGAATCCAGGGAATCAAAGCTCAGCTACAGCTGTGCGTTGGCTGCCCCTCTCCCAACCCAAGCCCTTTATCAGGGAACCACCTCTGATCAAATTAGAAAATGGTTTCCTTTGGGCCCAAGTGCACTCGGCTGAAATGGGTGAGACCATGGGTGCCTTAAAGGAGTGACCCCAGTTTGTCCACGCTCTAGTTTGCACTCAGGCTGCTTTGTGGAACCACCCAAGCCACAAGGCGACCTGTGTTCTCCCTGGTGGGGCCAGTGCTCAGGAGACCTTGTAGCCAAGAGATACCATTCTCTCAAATATTTACCAGGCCCTGCCCTCGGAACTGGGCGGCAAGAAACCTCCACTGAGGGAGAACTCTAATGCACCGACACGGGTGATCCCTGAGGCTGCACCCAGGTCAAGGGCACAGGTGTGCTGGTTGACTGGTGATGTCTGCAGGGGGAGGGCAGAAGCTCTGGGGCCTGAATGCAGAAGGGCCTCACCTGACGTGATGGCGGCCTCCCTCCTTAAGTTCTCGGCCTCGTGCTTCAGGGAGGTGATTTCTAAGTTTCTCTCAGACAGGGTCTGGCACAGCACCTGGTTGTAGCCTTGCTGTAGGGCACTGATCTGTGGAAAGAGGCAACACACAGTCAGAGGGGGCCAGCCAGGCCTGCAGGACACGCCAGTACTTCTCCAACATTGGGCAGAGTCGGGTTGATCTTGGATCGGGGTGTTGGGGAAATCAAGGTTTTCAGTTGTCACTAGTGGAAGGGGCAGGAGGGGGCCTGTTCCTTCAGTGACCACCATGTTATCGGTCCTCGAGACACGGACCTTATCTTTGTGGCCACCCAGGGGCTCCGGTGCTGCTGTCTTCCTATGACCTGTAGGTTTTCAGCCATAAATAGACCAGCTGTTGGTTCCAGATCATCCAGCACTGACTGGATGCACAGCCAAGTTCAAGAGCCGGGAGCAGGTTATGAAATGAATTCCCTCTAATGAGAATAGAGGGTAGTTTTTACCTCACAGAACACTCCAGAGTTTACAAAGCCCGTTCACACATGCTACACTGATACTCGTCACAGCGTTGCTGAAGGCTGACATTCCCATTAATGTGCCCATTTTGTAAGGGAGCCAGGTTGAGACTCAGAGAGGCGAGGCCCCCTGCTCGGGATCACGTGGCTGGTCAGACGTGGAGTCTGATTCAAACCCAGTCTTTAGTTGCCTGGTTCCTCCTTCCCAGGTGGCTTTAGGAATGAGTTTGAGAAGTTGGAGGCTGTAAAGCATGGCATGGACTCGGGAGCCGGACTGTGGCCTTCAAGTCCTGCCTCTGCCAGTTAACGGGCTTTGTGAACACAAGGAGGACACCATATTCTGTTTCCTTTTGTTCAGTCTGCACACGGGGTGATGGTAGTCCCAACTTGATAGGATTGTTAGAAGTATTTTAATAAGTTAGCATGTGTACAAGTGCTCAGATCATGCCTGGCACACGGCACAGGAGGATGAGCTGTGACGGTCCACTCCTCTGACTACCCACGGGGTGTTTTTTAGTTTTGTTTTGGGGTTTTTGTGTGTTTTTTTTGCGGTACGCGGGCCTCTCACAGTTGTGGCCTCTCCCGTTGCGGAGCACAGGCTTCGGACGCGCAGGCTCAGTGGCCATGGCTCACGGGCAGAGCCGCTCTGCGGCATGTGGGATCTTCCCGGACCGGGGCCCGAACCCGTGTCCCCTGCATCGGCAGGCGGACTGTCAACCACTGCGCCACCAGGGAAGCCCCTATCCATTCATCTCTTGATGACACTTAGTTTGCTTCCATATCTTGGTAATTGCAAATAATGATGCTCTGAACATTGGGGTGCATGTATCTTTTCAAATACATGTTTTTGAAAACACGTGTTTTTGTTTTTTTCGGATTTATACCCAGGAGTTGAGTTTCGAGGTCATATGGTAGTTCTATTTTTAGTTTTCTGAGAACTCTCCATACTGTTTTCCACAGTGGCTGTGCCAGTTTACATTCCTACCAACACTGTAACGGGGTTCCATTTTCTCTAAAAATTGTAAATTTTCTTCCTAGGGGTAATTGAGATGGTAGTTCAGTAATAACATAAGATCAGGTGAAGTCTAAAGAAATTTTAGAAAACCTGGATAAAGTAAGAAAACATCTGTTCGCTGGCATCTGAATGTCAGAGAGACACCAAGACATGTGGGCCAAGTTCTGGAGAGAAGGGAAACACAGACGCAAGCTTGACATTTGGTGCAGCTTTTCTCCTTGGGGCATTTGCGGATTCAAATCTTACAGCCCAGGAGCTGAAAAGCCAAGGAGTTCAAAAGACTCTAACCACAAAAGCTGCTGGCATCCCTTGACTTGTAGGTGCAGCACTCTAGTCCTGCCTCTGTGGTCACTGCCTCCGCCTCTTCTTTGGATATAATCTCCTCCTGTCTCTCACTTATAAGTACACTTACAGATGGCACTTAGGGCGAGGATAGTCTCAGCTCAAAATCCTTATATCCGCAAAACTTTACCTTGTAAGGTAACATTCTCAGGTCCCAGGGATTAGAGCCTGAGACCTTTGGGGCCACCAGTCAGCCCACTGTAAGCCCTAAACGTCTTCTCTCCTGAGGAAGGTCTAGGCTGGGCAGAAACCCCGACAGACATCTACCAGAGGCCAGATTGAGAGCCCTTTTAGAAGGTCATTTCTCAGCTCATTTGGAACCTTGCTATTGCCCCCCTTTTTTTTTTTCTTTTCTTTTCGGTACGTGGGTCTCTCACGGTTGCGGCCTCTACTGCTGCGGAGCACAGGCTCTGGACGCACAGGCTCAGCAGCCATGGCTCACGAGCCCAGCCACTCGGTGGCATGTGGGATCCTCCCGGACCAGAGCACGAACCCGTGTGCCCTGCACTGGCAGGCGGACTCTCAACCACTGCGCCACCAAGGAAGCCCTGCCCTTTCTTTTTTCCTCCTGTTTGTCCTCAACAGGGGGAAGCATTAAGAGTAAATGAGGGGCTTCCCTGGTGGTGCAGTGGTTAAGAATCCGCCTGCCAATGCAGGCGACACAGGCTCGAGCCCTGGTCCAGGAAGATCCCACATGCCGCGGAGCAACTAAGCCCGTGCGCCACAACTACTGAGCCTGCGTTCTTGAGCCTGCGAGCCACAACTACTGAAGCCTCCATGCCTAGAGCCTGTGCTCCGCAACAAGAGAAGGCCATGGAATGAGAAGCCCGTGCAACACAACAAAGAGTAACCCCTGCTCGCCACAACTAGAGAAAGCCCGGGTGCAGCAACGAAGACCCAATGCAGCCATAAATTAAAAATAATAATAATAATAATAATAAAATAAATGCATTAGCAGATTTTGGGTTTCCTCTCATCGTTAGTGTATTGCTTTCATTCCTAAGACCCTATAAAATTGGAAACCACTCCACTTACCAGGAACACACTTTGCAACACGGATCCAGGGGAAGCTGTTTTCTTCCGTAGACACTTCATGACCCCGGTTTCCACAACAGCAGGCACTGCTGGCTCTGCCAAGTTGCTGGAGAAGGGCACCTTATCTGCAAAGTCACGAATCCAAATGGGCCCCCATTGGCAAGGGTGGAAGGAAGTTGTTTGGTTTAGCTTCTTGGGGGATCAGAAGATTGGGAGTTCTTGGGGGGGGGACTGCAGATACCTTGCTGTCCCTTGGTACAACGTCAGGGGAAAGAAAGGTCGCTGGTAGCTTCTCAGAGCTACCAGTTGGGGCTGTGCAGAGCGTCTTAGTAAATGCCATTTTGGTTGCAAATAACAGAAACTCAAACCGGCTGAAGAAAAAAGGGGACATCTACGGGGAAGAAAAGATGGCTCCTGCCTGTCCAGACTCCTCCGCTTTGCTTGCCCTTTGTTTCTCTAACCTTCCGCATTTCCCTTCAGTAAACTCCTTTTCTGTTTAAGTTAGCCACAGGAGATTTCTGTTGGTTGCAACCAGAGAATCTTGAGTGATACAAAAAGTCCTAGTGGAACCCAAGGGCAGGCATTGGAATGGGCCTTTCCAAGGAAAGAAACCAGGAACCAGAAAGTCATCAGGAATCAGGGCAACTTTCTGCATCAGTTGGAATGCCTTCAGCTTTTTTTTTTTCCTTCATGGAGCTCATAATCCATTCATTTATTCAATAAACAATTATTGAGTATCTATCCTGTGCCAGGCACCCTGGTCGGTCTTAGAGTTCCATCCAGGTATAAAATATGCCAAGACCCCTGCCCTCAAGTAGCTCACATTCTAGTGAAGATAAGACATGTGAGCACATAGAGTATATTCACAACACAGAATAAGAAGAGCTATGCCATGGACACATATACACCAGCAAACATAAAATAGATAGCTAGTGGGAAGCAGCTGCACAGCACAAGGAGATCAGCTCGGCGCCCCGCGACCACCTAGAGGGGTGGGACAGGGAGGGCGGGAGGGAGGGAGACGCAAGAGGGAAGAGACATGGGAACACATGCACATGCATAACTGATTCACCCTGCCACAAAGCAGAAACCGACACACCATTGTAAAGCAACTACACTTCAACAAAGATGCAAAAAAAAAAAAAAAAAAAAAACAAGAGCTATGCCAGAGGGATGAAGCATGACTGTCTTCATAGACCTAGAAAGCACAGATGCAATTACCCTGGTAGAGAGGGCCTGGGCAGAGAATCGCAGGTAGGTGAACCTGTGTGCACAGAGAACGTGGTATGTATGAGTAGCTGCAAGTTTTCAACATCCGTGGAGCAAAAGAGTTCTTGCAAAAGTAGTGGGAAACGTGGCTGAAGAAATTGGTTGAGGATGAAGCATAAAAAACCCACTGAAGTGTGATCTTTTTTTCCTGAGGAGGCATGGGGGAGCCCTGGAAGGTTTTTAAGCTGTTTGAGGACATGGTCAATTCTCTGGGTTTCAGAAAAGTCCCTCTGGAGTCTGGGATGTGGTGAAAGTTGGGCTGGACCTTTCACCACTGGGCATGCTCAGTCGCTCAGGAAAGGTTTTCGCTCTGCCTTGGGAAATTTTTCACGCCGCTCTGGCAGTGGAGCTCGCCCCGCCCACGGCTTCTCCTCACTGGATTGGTTGAACTCAGGGAGGCTACCAGGAGGCCCAGTTGACCTCCCAACTCCACACCCCCGCCCCCGCCCGTTAACGCTCTGGGCGCGTGCTGCCTTCAGCTTTAAATAACAGAAACCTGGATGTGGGTAGATGGTAAAAATTTGGAGCCCCTCCCAAATGAACTCTAGCCATGTGGCTTGCTTTGTCTGATGAGATGTTGGCAAACACATGGCAGGTGGAGACTTGAAAAGTGTGCTTTGGGGCTTTCTCTCTCCTGCTGCTCTTGGAAACCTGTACCCACCACACGTGGCCTGGTCTGGCCTGCTGGGTGATGAGGGACCACACCAGGCAGAATCAGACGTCCCAGCTGAGGCCTTTCTAGACCAGGGTTTCTCATTCTCGGTACTATTGACATATTGGATCAAATAAGTCTTGGTTGTGGGCAGCTGTTCTGTGCACTGCAGGATGTTTAGCAGCATCCCTGGCCTCTACCCCGAGATGATAGGATCACCCCCACCCCAGTTTAACAACCAAAGTGTGTCCAGACATTGCCCAATGCCCCCTGGGTGGCAAAATCGCCCCCAGGTGAGAACCACTGTCCTAACCCAGCTTGCCTGGCAATGACCAGGCAGGCATGTACACGAAGCCACCCTAAACGAGCCCCAGCCAAACCAACCAGACCAGTACAAGTGGCCAGCTTGACGCCTGGAATCAGGAGAACTAATAGTTGCCATTTTAAGTCACTAACTTTTGAGTGATTTGCTCCACAGCACAAACAGGTACATCTGACCACAGTGGCTTAAACTGATAGGATTGATTTATTTATACAACAGGATGTACAGAGGTAGGCAGTTCAGGTACAGTGCAGAGCACAGTGATGCCACTAGGCTCCCACCCAGGCTTTTCATGTCTTTCCACTCCACTGTCCTGTGAGGTGGGCTTTGGTCTCTTGCTTGTTACCTGGTGATCCCCAACATGGCTGCTCCAGCT
This sequence comes from Mesoplodon bidens, assembly GCF_964165515.1. NCBI lineage: Eukaryota > Metazoa > Chordata > Mammalia > Artiodactyla > Ziphiidae > Mesoplodon > Mesoplodon bidens. Next base: position 1,261,563 of record NW_027672700.1, on the reverse strand, counting down.
CCAAGTCCGAGCTGCAGGAGAGGAAAAGGAGACAAGGCAAAGGGACAAAGAGAAAAACTTTCTCCTAGCAAAGCCTTGCCTTTAATTCCAGAAGGGAAGCCCTGCCCAGGGCCTTCACCTGCATGTCACTGGCCAGAACTGAACAACACAGCCAGGTCTAGCTGCAAGGGAGGCTGGGAAATGAGGGCATTTCGCGGGCTGCTTATACAGTAGAGGGAGGCAATGACTAAGGGGCTTGTAGTGTCTGCTGCACTGTCTCTCTGGGGGTCGTCTTGGTTTCTTCTTCTTCTTTTTTTTTTTTTGCCACACAGTGTGGCTTATGGGATCCTAGCTCCCTGATCAGGGATTGAGTCCGGGCCCTTGGCAGTGAAAGCGCAGGGTGGACGGCCAGGGAATTCCCTGGGTCTTGGTTTCCTGTCTCTACCTGTTGCTTATCTATCCTGGCCATGTCTTTCTAAGACTGGCTTTGTTTCTCCAAACACAGTGGGAGAAATGGCCACCCCAGCTGGGAACTGCATCAAGACTTTCAGCTCCGGGCCATTAATGACCTGTGTGGTAACTCCGTGTCCCACTTCCAAATATCAAGGGCACAGGTGCTGATTGGCCCAGCTTGGGTTAGAAGAGAAACCTGATTGGTCTGGCTTGGGTAGACTATCTACTGATCAGCCAGTCAGGTGCGGCCAAGAGAGCAGCAGGAGGTAGGGTAAACCTGGTTGGGGAATGTGCATTCTCAGAGAAAGGGGTGTGTGGCTGAGGAGACACCTAAAGAACCATCTAGTTCAAGGAGTGAAGAAAGGACATTGCCATTGTGGGTTGCAATGTTGATACGATAAAGATTAACACGTCCTTTGAAAGACCTCAAATACAGTGGAGTCACATAGGCATTACATTTAACTTATGCAAATTCAAATATTTGTATTCAACCAAAGTAGTTTTTTTCCAACACAATTTGGCTTCCAAACATGAGCCAGCTACTTAACTACTGCCTGACCAAGTGATCTTTTCTGGTGCTGGAGATTGCTGTTTTGGATTTGGGGGATATGGTACAGTATAAGTAATATGTTCTTTATGGAAAACTGCTGGGATTTTCAAGATTATTTTTAAGGTCAGGTGATGCTCACCCTTCTCACTGTGTAAGAAGTACCTTTAGTGGAAGACCATGCAAATCATTTTTCCCATTTCCTTCTAGTTTTAATCAGTATAAAGAATGCATTTGGTTTTAAAATATCAAAATACTTTTATTGTGGCTTTTTAAAAATAAAAAATAAATGATATTCATGGCTTCTGGCTCTTCCTCCTGTTTTGTTTGGTGGTCTCTGGCTGTACAAGAAAGGCAGGGAGAGAACAGATGGCTGGAGAGAAGGCAAAAATGAGGGTCTCTTCAAACACCACGGGAAAGGGGTGTGTCCACCTGGGCAGTGTGTGTTCTTTGATGACTGGGTACTTGGTCTGTCCTGATGGCCTGGGACTTGACCTACTGGGCTGTCTTGGTGCGGCAGAATGGGCAGCGTGAGATGGAGTTAGAAACCTGGGTTCCAGACCCAATTCTTGAATTTACTAGCTGTGTGACTTTAGACAGGCCATTTAACCTCTCTCGGCCTCAGCTTCCTCATTTGTAAAATGGGGAACATAATGCTATTTACCTCCCAGGGCTTGAGAGAGGATTAGACGAGAAGTGTTTTGAACACCACAGAGCGCGATATAAACATGACTCACTGTTATGGAAGCGATAAAACTGGTTGCTGTTCACATTTATTATAATCAATTCAGATATAAATGCACTATACCATGGCCCCAACAGCCCTGAGGTTACCATTCTGTCCTGTGGCCCCAGTACACGCCCTGGGTTTTCTCAACTGCGGGCTTCTCAGAGCTCCTTGGAGGTGTGACATTTGGGTTTGTCACTACTCAAACACATAATTGCATCTACCAGGCCTAGGAGTCTGAATTTCAAACTTATTCTTCATACGCCTGCGTATGTTTACATTCATAATATCTGTGAAAAGAACCCCTCTCCTCACACACTCCAAAATCCAGTATTGTGCAAAATACCAGTCTAGGAAGCAACACACTAGGGTAGCAACCTTTAATGTCCTAAAAAAGTATCTTAGTAGTTTGACGCAGAAGAGTTACACTGACTCACGGAGGATCATGCGAGGCCCAGCGGGGCGACGTTTCTAGTTCCTTCCACCAGGTTTAGAAAACAGAAGGCTCTGGCTGGATTTGCTGGACATTTCTCTCTTCAGCATCTCCCTTCCTTGGTCCATCTTTGGGGTGCCTTTTCTGGCTCCAACCTACAACAAGCAAGAGCAACAAATGCCCAGACTCTATAATTGTAGGGAGATCCCCAAATATTTCTCAAATGACATTTTTTTTTACTCAAGATAAAATCTTTGTTGTAAAAAATATTTATATACATACATAGACGTGAGCAAAACGAAGGTAAAATGATCCACCATTATCACACTACCCACAGGTAACCTTATTCACATTTTGGTGTACACTCTTCCAGATACACATATAATGTTTTCTTCTTACATTTGCACCTTTTTTTGAACCAGGAGTTTCTGATGATAGGCAATTTCATTGGGATGGACTTTCTCTCGAAAAGCTGTTACTGAACTGAATGCCTTATGTCTCTGATGTCTTAGGAGGGTAAAATGCAGCATACTCTAGGGGGTCTGTCTAACCCTTTTCTGAGCACTGCTCCTGGATCCAGGCAGCCATGTGTGTGACTCTGTCCCTGGTCATAGCTGATCGGGCACTTGGCACGGGCTGGGCTTTTAAGATGGTCACTCCCAGGATTTGGGCTTATGGGCTCTAAGATGCTACTTGTTTCCTGGGCTGGTCCTTTGAACTGGGGGACCATGAGGTCATTCCTTCCTGTCACATGACTGGAGAGAGCAGAGATCAGGGGAGCCACACAGAGACACAGAGAGGAGATACGGCCTGTGTGTGCGTGTGCACATGCTTGTGTGTGTGTAAAAGAGATGATGCCTGAGATCTGATGGCTTACCAGTTCTATTTCGAGGCCAGGCTCTCTTTCAGCTCCCAGTTTTTATGAGGCACTCACCCCTATATCCTTAAAAAAGCCCCCTCCACCTCTTTTTAATTTTTTTCGGTACACAGGCCTCTCAGTGTTGTGGCCTCTCCCGTTGCGGAGCACAGGCTCCGGACGTGCAGGCTCAGCGGCCATGGCTCACAGGCCCAGCCGCTCCGCGGCATGTGGGATCTTCCCAGACCGGGGCATGAACCCGTGTCCCCTGCATCGGCAGGCGGACTCTCAACCACTGCGACACCAGGGAAGCCCAAGGCCCACTCTTGGGGAAGGAGTCGCCCAAGTTACACTTGGCAAGGAACCTGGAGGAAACCTTTCTGTACTGAGGAGATCCTAGACACCAAACTTGTAAGCTCAGGCTGGAGGGCAGGGAGAATGGGAAGCTGGCTCTTTGCTCTTAGCCGAAGCACCATCTGCCCTGCTTCTGTTAAAGTCAGAGGCAGCGTGAAGTTCCAGGGTGTCTCACATCTCAGAGAAGCACAATGTTCCCACAACATCCGGGGCCCATCCCAATATCTCCTCTGCCATTTCACATCCGCAGGTGGTCCTCAGACAAAACCTAGATGTAGGGCAGTTTCTGCCTCCTCCCAGTCATATATGTGAGTGAATAAGTAACAAACTTCCAGTCGTTTCCACTTTGCAGGGTGGCAAACGTCTCAGATCAAGTGGGGCCCTCAGGATGCTCTCTATCCTCTTAACATCCTGCTCTGGGGAGTAACCACCTTCTGGTCTTAGCACAAGGATGCTGGTTGAGAAGCTTCTATTTTCCAAATATATCCCTCACCTAGAATATCTTCGTTTCTTCCCATGATAATTTGGTTGCCTCAGCATGACTGTGGCCTTTTATCAAACTTGAATGTCTCCTCTCTCATATTCAACCAAAATGTGTTTGGCTTTCTAGCTTCCTGAGAGCTTGCCTCTACTGTCTGCAAAGTGGGAACGTGGACTGGCTTAATTCCAGTTCCAGGGCTGATTTGTCAATGGCAATGTTTCAACATGTTCAAGATTTCATAGTCTTAATCCTCAACTTTGAAGAGAATTCTAGAGGATGCTTCCTTAAATTTAAGAGAAATGCCCCTGGAAATGTATCAGGTTTATTACCTGGAGGTTTATAACCTAAAGGAGGAAAAGCTAGCACTCCCCTGGGTGTCAGATCTGCACTGATTCCCAGCTCTCCTACTGAGCTGTGTGGCTCTGGACAAAGAAAGTCTCTGAGCCTCAGACACCTCATCTGTAAATTGGGTATAATAACAACACCCACCCCATAGGGTTGTTGTGAAGCTTAAAAGAGATACTGCACGTCAAGTGTTTGGCTCTGTGCCCGGCACATGCCAAAGGCTCAATACATAATAGATGTGGGATAACTGTCCACTGGGCTTCCTGCTGACGTCCTAGGGTTTTCTCTCTTCTCTCTTCTGGCTCACCTGGAAATGTGAGTTCTGCATCTTTGAGTTCTTCATCAGCTCTCCAAACATTCGTCTCTTTAACACAGAAAGAATATTGACAAAATTTAGCTTATGTTCTTCTTTGCCTTTTGCATCAGAGAAAAATGGATTTTTCTCAACTTTCAGATGCTACCCATTTGGATGGAATGTTGAGCCTTCCTAGGTGAGGAGGTGAGGATAGAGGTCTGCAGAAGGGGGTGTGGCTTTGGGGTAACGCTACACTGTCCTGCTGCACCTTTTAGGGAATCTCTGTTCCAGATTCCAGCAGAGAAGGAGGTGGTCAACCAAGAAGGCTATGAAGGATACTGCATTCTTCTTGGAGGACAGATCTGCTTTAGCTGGAAGCAGAGCCTCCTAGATCAGTGGAAGAGGCTGTAGATGTCCAGTGGCTTTCCACCCAGTGGAAATGTTGAAAGCCCCAGTGGCTAACCTCCCTGGCAGGGACTACAGGGGCCTGTTGGGAAGCCAGCATCACTGAAAACCTGGAGCTTGCCGCTCCCCTGGGGTTTGATGACTATTGCTGACCCTGATCTGCTCAAGACCCTGCACCTCAGGGGCAGCTCATCAAAGAAAGAGCACCCCCTAGGCACTGGAGACACAAAAGTCAGAGGGAACTGGGGTCTCCCTTGCAGACCGACACTCCGCAGGTGAATGTGCAGTGGTGTCAGGAAGGAGACGTTCTCCTAGAGCCCTGAGCATCCACTGGGGTCGCCAACCTGATTCCTACAGCGGCCAGGAAAGTAAAAGAAGTGGGTGAAGTGAGCTGGGGTGTTGGTGGACAGCAGCAAACACACGAGCCCAGCGCCTTTCTAAGGGGCCTGGAAGATGGAGGCTTGTGATGGTGGCTTGTGGGTCTGTGGGCCTAGGGTCGCCAGATCTTCCAAGTTTCCCAGAGAAGCTGGAAATCCAGAATATTCCAGGAAACTGCCCTATTTTGAAATGTAACTTTAAAAAAACTCCCATGAGCCAAATGGAATATATCTGTGGGCTGCCATCTTGCGACACCCGCTTCAGAACCTCCCTGCTTGGTGTCTAGTTGGTGCTCAGTAAATGTTGGAGGGGTTGCCAGATAAAATACAGGATGCCCAGTTAAATCTGAATTTCAGAATGAAGCCAACAAATTTGTGAGTGTGAATATGCCCCGTGTAATATTTAGGACATTTATACCGAATAGCTTTTGTTGTTTATCTGATATTAAAATTTAACTGGGCATCGTGTTTTTGGTTTGTTTGTTTTCCCCTCAATCTGGCAACCCTACCGGGTAGTCACAAAACTCAGGGAGGAAATAAGGCTGTCTTTTGGGACAGGGCATAGGTGCTTACGAGACTCTTCCCTTCTCCCAGAAGGATGCTGACTCTACCCTCAGAGGACTGTCCGTGAAGGCTGATGGGCCTGTATTGAACTGACAATTGCCCTCCACGCATTTTCCGTGGAGAAGGCCTCGAGCCTGCGGCCACTCGGTATTTATCACAAACTCTGTTGAGACAATCACTATCCAAATGCCCAGATATTATAGAGCAGGGGTTAGTTTTAAACCAACAGCCTTCTTCTCTCCCACCCCATCCCCCCCCTCCCTTTTTGTTTGCAGAACCGTTTATCCAAGCAAAATCCCATGAGGAACTTGGAGTATAAGATAATGGAGAGCTTCTCTGGCGGGAGAAAGGTGTGTGTGCTTTGAGAGTCACACCCTTCCATGGCACCCAAAGGCTCCAGGGAACCCCAGTTTGAACATTGCTGCAAAATTCCTTCCTGGATTAAGTTCCATCAGTGGGCAGCTGGGCACTGAGGGCAGAGCCTGGCCCCTGTGCACCTGCTTTTCCTGAACTTTACTGAACTCACTGGGATGTGATGAAGGGGGTGCGGGAGGGTCTTTTTCTTTAGCCTTCTTCTATCCGTATGCTGCATAGGCCTGGCCACATGGTTCTACTTCATCATTGTGGGCGGAAGAGCACCACCCCAAGCCCCTCCCATCCCACGCTCCTCCTACACAACATCTACCAATTGTGGGGCTTCCCTGGTGGCGCAGAGGTTGAGGGTCCGCCTGCCAATGCAGGGTTCGTGTCCCGGTCCAGGAGGATGCCACATGCCACAGAGCGACTGGGCCCGTGAGCCATGGCCGCTGAGCCTGCGCGTCCGGAGCCTGTGTTCCGCAACAGGAGAGGCCACAACAGTGAGAGCCCTGCGTACCGCAAAAACAAACAAACAAACAAACAAAACACACAAGTGGCACGGAGGAAGCCAGAATCTTGAGAATACCTGGGCCCAAGGAAATCTTGGAAGATAGTGAGTTAAAGAGAATAGTGAGGATAATGACGATGGTAGGAGAGGGTGAATGCTTTGTGGTCCTATGTGCTAAGGCTTTTGTATACAAGCTCGCATTGGGAAGGCTACGAGCTAGGTGCCATTTTTATTCTCATCTTAAAGAAGAGGGATCTGAGCTAATTAAGCAGAGGGAAGGTTAGGGGGTTTTCCTGGCTGAGACCACAAGGCAAAGCGGTGGTCACGCCCCCTAGCCAGGACTTGATTGGTTGGAGATCTGATTGGCAGGAGAGCTGAGCGGCTTCTCCTGCCAGAAGCAGCTGGTGCCCTTCAGCCTTTCTTACACTTCAAGCCCTAAGAAAGGGCTTGCGTGCTTCCCAAGTGGCAACTTCTGTGCATTTAAAAATTTCCTCTTGAAAATCCCAGCCTTAGCCCTTTCACAAAAGGTATCTGGGTCCTTTCTTGGCCGTGGCCCTAGTCGTATTCACCAAAGAGAAGAGCGCGTCCCATAAGAGCTGGCGGCTTTGGGAGGACCGGGGAAGGCGTCAGCTGGCAGGAAGCTCCCTGAAAAAAATAGAGGAATCCCCACCCATCCATGAGCTGCCTATTCTTCCCCCTTAGAAACAGGGCTTGTGATATGCCAGGCACTGTAGGCATTTTGCCATTTAACCCTCCCACTGCCCCATGGAGTAGGCCCCTTGCTAAGAGTTTTGGTTGCTTTTGTTGAGGAACCTGCGATACAGAGGTCAAGCCACTTACTCAGGGTCATTCGGGGCAGCGGTGGGGATTGACCCCTATTTGTTTGACTCCAAATCTGGCCTCTGAACTCTGAGAGACACTGCCGGCTTCTCGAGGGATGTGGGATGTGGATTCGAGTGAGCACGGCCTGGGCCGCGTTTCCCGTCCCTCTGCCACATGGACAGAGCCACAGGCCCAGTTCGCTGTGAAGGCCCAGCATCTTATACCAAGTCTCATTTTCACAGCCAAAGATATTAGTGTGGAAATAGGACTTTTGATTCTTGAAAGATCTGCTTGGTGAAGAGATGATCAAACATTAAAACTACAAACTCCATTTTTTTGGGGGGGGGCAATTCTGAAGCTTAAGATGTGTAATTTCATCTCAGTGCTTCAACCTTGCCACCTCTGTGAACGGGTGAAGAGTTTCAAAGTTTTATACAGGAGGCTAAAGAACTAAGGCTCCTTGTGAAAATACTAAGTGTAAAACTTAGAAAAGAGGTATTCTGCTTTCTGTTCATTTCTGCTTAAAGACAACGAAGATATACTCCCTTGAAGGAATGGATGCCAAGACAGATGTATACAAGTGCCCTTTAGGATCCAGCAAAACTTTAAAATGTATTATTGTTTTCTTCCTGACAAACAGGCTGGCACGTCCCTTGCATTGTGTATGAATGAGGCAGCCCATGAATAATGCATGTGAAGCCTGATTATGTAAATCCTCAGGTTTTCAGTACATGACAATGGCTTTTTTTGGGCCCTTCTCTCTCCCATTCTGTGGTCTGGTGTCTCTGCTTTGGGGCCTAGTCTGCCAAGCCCTGTGGGCGGGGGGGGGGCATTTCGGGGAGGGGTGAGCTCTCCAGAGGGCACATCAAAGGGAAAGTCACAACTCTGTCACTGGCCCACCTCTCCCTGGCATTGCTTGGTGTGAAAGGAAACTGTCCTCTGCCTGAGGCAGCCCCATGACACATGCAGACTAAGGCCTGTGATGTTTAATTCACAGCAGTGAGCACTGGAAACACCGCATCCAGGCTCCCTCAGAGCAGGACAGCCACTTTTCATTTCTGGGGCTCTAAGTCAGAGAGCCTGCTGTCTGGAAACCTGTTGCCTGGAAGGTTCGCAGGATGGAGGGCAGGCTTCTGCAAGGAACTATCTGACCATCACCTCCTGGTTAAGGAGAAGGGCACCCTTCTATCACCTTGGCCTCCTTAGAGCTCATGCAGGCAACAAACACACACATGCAAATACACACACATGCAAACACACAGCACATACTCACATGTACACAGATACACGCAAGCATGCGTGTACAAATACACAGCCCCAAGTCAGAAAGACTGGAGTACTATTCTGGCTACTCAGAAGAGCAAACCCAAATCTTTATTCTCAGAAAGCTTATTCCTCGGTGTATCCCTGGCACCTGGCAGAACAATGAAAATCAGAAGCGCCGCCTTTAAAAACACTCGGGCTGTTCACTCAACTGATTGTGGTCATCATTTCAGGAGGCAGAGAAGTCAGATCATGATGCTGGACACCCTTAAGCTCAGTACAGTGCTGTGTGTCAATTATGTCTCAATAAAACTGGTAGAAAAAATAGTTATCTGGATAGAAAAAACAAGATAAAATACACAAATTATCAAAAGTTAAAAAATACAGACGAGCTAGACTATGAGTCTCAGAAAGCACTGTTCACAACAGCCAGGAAATGGAAGCAGCCTAAATGTCGATGGAGGAGTGGATAAAGAAGATGTGGTACAAATATACAGTGGAATACTACTCTGCCATAAAAAAGAGTGAAGTAATGCCATTTGCAGCAACATGGATGGACCTAGAGACTATCATAGTATGTGAAGTAGGTCAGACAAAGACAAATATCATATGATATCACTTATATGTGGAATCTAAAAAAAATGATACAAATGAGCTTCTTTACAAAACAGAAAGAGACTCACAGACTTTGAAAACAAACTTATGGTTACCAAAGTGGAAATGTGGTGGGGAAGGATAAATTAGGATTTTGGGTTTAACATATACACACTATTATATATAAAACATGTAATGAAGAAGGACCTACTGTATAACACAGGGAACTCTACTCAATATTCTGAAATAACTATTATGGGAAAAGAATCTGAAAAAGAATAGATATATGTACATGTATAACTGAATCACTTTGCTGTACATGTGAAACTAACACAACTCTGTAAATCAACTATACTCCAATATAAAATAAAAATTAAATTAAAAAAAAGAAAGTTAAAAAAAATAGAGGCAAGCTAGACTATGAGTCTCAGAGAGGTTAAGCTAACACATATATATGGAATCTAAAAAAAAAAAAAAAAAAGAATGTTCTGATGAACCTAGGGGCAGCCAGGAATAAAGACACAGATGTAGAGAATGGACTTGAGGACATGGGGAGGGGGAAGGGTAAGCTGGGACGAAGTGAGAGAGTGGCATGGACATATATACACTACGAAACATAAAATAGATAGCTAGTGGGAAAGAGCTGCATAGCACAGGGAGATCAGCTCAGTGCCTTGTGACCACCTAGATGGGTGGGATAAGGAGGGTGGGAGGGAGACGCAAGAGGGAGGGATCGGAGGATATACGTATGCATATAGCTGATTCACATTGTTACAAAGCAGAAATGAACACAACACTGTAAAGCAATTATACTCCAATAAAGATGTTAAAAAAAAAAAGCTGCCTGAAGTCACACAGTAAATGGCAGAACAAGAGTCTAAACCTAAGTCTGCCTAAAGCTAAAGCTATTCTGCCACCTTCCTTTGCAATGAGTGAATGCATTCTTTGCTGCCTGGATCCCACTGGGGCCTCAGTTGGCTGTTTCTAAAGGGAGCTGAGGGGCAGCCTCAGAGGCTCTGCTCCGAGCAGGGACCTCTCACCTTCTGCTGCCTGATCGCCCTGGTGACCCTCTTCTCCTGGTGCAGCCACTCTTCCATGTGCGCCAGGGCCTCCTTCAGCAGCGCCTTTTCTTCGGCCTCTCTGGAGATGTCCTTCAGCTTTGCCACCTGTGACTGGTACATCTGAACCGACACTTTGCTCTGCCTGAGCACACAGGAGAGACAAAGTCTCTTTTCTCCTCAGCTTTCTCACTCACCACCAATGCTCCTGACCTGGGAGATCCTCAGAACACTTCCATATATGCCTGGCTTCGCGGTTTCCTTACAAGTGGAGGGAAGGCTGAAGATGTGGGGACTAGAGGGCAGAATAAATAGCCCATTGGCTGTGGACGTGCAGCATGAAGGGGGCAACGGTTATGGTACCAGCCCCTCCCAATTTCCCAGAGAGGGTGGGGGAACGGATACCACTGAAAATAGGATGGAATTACGAAAAGCACACACATGGTGAAACATCAGACACATTTATAAAAGGTGCACCTTATTCCTTAACAGTAGGGTACTTTAACTGCTGCTTTCTTGCCCAGAGACTTGGGTCCATCAGGCCCTGAGTCACCATCCCGCCTGCCCCCCTCCACACCCAGGCCTCTGTCCTCTTGTCCTGGTCCCTACGGGTCTGCAGCTGCACCGAGGTTTAGCCTGGAGAATGGAGGCCTGGGCCTTTTGCCGGAGACATGGGCCACACATCAGCTGTTCAATGTCCTTCTCGTATCGTCTCAAAAGCTCTTCTTTTCTCTGCAGCTGGTTCTTGAGTAGGGTGATCTTATCAAACACCAGGTACAGGTCTGTTAGTCGAAGCTGGTAGACTCTCTCCCTCTCTTTTCGGGAGAGGTGTTTCATGGACACGTGACCTGACATACCTTTGATGTTCATCAAAGTCCCGAGGGTTTTGCTCATGTCCATGTACTACGAGAAAGCATTTCTCAGGTAAGAGGCCTGGCCCAAGACCGCTGGAGGCCACTTTGAGGAGGCAAACGTCTAATTCTGTTTCATTCATTTTCTGCAGTTGCAGAGAAGAAACACATGCTTTGCAAATGAGTGCATTTGGGGCTTTTAGTACGACATTCATTTTCCCCCGCATCCATTTACACTATGCCTTTTTGAGAATTGGGGGGAAGTGGGGAGGGGGAATGACAACAGACATAAACATTCATTCTTACTACCCAGTCTTCCAAGGAATTGGGCTCTGCAATTTCTAGCCCATGCTGGGATAGGAGATGGGTCTCGTGGAGCTACTGTAACAACTAAACATGTATGTGGAGTTGATGTTTAAACTATCTGCAGGGCACGCACGTTTGGACAGGAGGGGACTGATGCTGGGTATACCTACCAGCTTTTCACTAAGATCTAAAGCGTCAGCCACATCCATTTTCCTTAACTTCTCAGAGACCATGATGGACCCTGGGCTGGAAAGGCCATTTTGAGGCTGAAATAAAAAAAAGAAGAAAAACTCTCTTGGCATTCCGTTATGATTTTCTACATCCAGAAGAATAACCCAAAGAATAATGGAAGAACTGGAAAGATACTAAAGAATAATTTGAGAGAGTTAATTTTTTTAACATCTTTATTGGAGTATAATTGCTTTACAATGGTGTGTTAGTGTCTGCTGTATCAAAAAGTGAATCAGCTATACGTATCCATATATCCCCATATCCCCTGACTCTTGCATCTCCCTCCCACCCTCCCTATCCCACCCCTCTAGGTAGACACACAGCACCAACCTGCTCTCCCTGTGCGATGCAGCTGCTTCCCACTAGCTATCTATTTTACCTTTGGTAGCGTGTGTGTGTATATATGTCCATGCCAAGAGAGTTGGTTTTAAATCCAGTCTGACTCTGTGAACTGCTTTCTTTATGACTGTGTTCCTACCCCTTCAGAGCACGACTGCCTTTGAAATGATGCATCACTTGTGCCGTTCTTTGGCCACCGTCTCGTCTGTCTTCCCTTTAGGCCAGTGGTTCTCAACTGGGGGTGACTCTGTCCACCCTACCCACTCCAGGACATTTAGCAATGCCTGGACACATTTGTGGGTGACATAATTGCTGTTGGCGTCTAGTGGGTAGAGGACAAGGATGCTGCTAAACACCCCACGATGCATAGGGCAGTCTCCCAAACAAAGAGTTACCTGGCTCAAAAAATCAGTACCGCTGATGTTGAGAAGACAAGCTCCAGAAAAATGGGGACCATGTGGCTTTTGCTCACTATCTCCCTCCTTGTGCCCAGCATGGCACCTGGCACCGAGTGGTGCATAGTGGGCATGTTTGTTGAATGAACGAATGAAGGTTAAGTGGAAAATAGCCTCCCTCCTTTTTATTAAAGGAATCTCATTTCTGTGCAGCAGAAACCATACCCTCACAAAATTTGGCCCAACCTTCTCCTAGCTCTGGAACCTGGTGGGTGGGCATCCCTTCAGACCCTTTCCAGAGACAATGCAGATAGTGTTTGCAGCTGCATCTCCCTAAGACCCCAACCAGCCAGCTGGCTGCTGGAAGGCCAAATGACTGCATGGAATGGCCACCAGTCTGAATAGGTTACCCGATCTGAATGACTACAAATAACCATAATAAGCCTCCTTAAAAAATAAATTGGCTTTTAATGCTTGCCATGAGCACCTCTTAGCCCTAGCATTTGTTGGCATTACCCTGAAAACCTCTGAGATTAAAAACAAAACAACTAAAAAACTATAATGGCCCCCAAAGTGACTGTGATAGATAAGAGTGGACATATTTGTCTATGTATCTATGGAGATGAGAATAAAAGAGGGTATCTGAAGATGACAATAAACCGGGCAGATCTGCTGCAAAAAGAACCTGAGATGCTGCTCAGTGTCTTCAGCTACCCTGAGCTGCATCCTCTGTACCGCTCCAGACGCCCCCTCTTTTCCTGAGGGGAGGGTCACTAAGGAAGAGCCTGGGCTACAGGATCCAAGCACACAGTCCCCACCCGGTCTCTGCAGGCTCGCAGACAGACCACCAGGGACACACCCCTGGTGTGTCTTCAATCATTATTCTGTGACCTTGGGTGAGGTACTTGACCTCCTGAAGCCTTAATTTTTCTTATCTGTTAAATGGGGACAATAATAGTAACTATGACACAAGGCTGCTACGATGGTTAAATGACATAAGGCATGGAGCCGGCTGAGCTCAACGCCTGGCACACAGTAAGCAGTTCACAGATGTCAGCTATTCTTCCTCCTGCTCTTTCATTTAATTACTGCCAACCTTGGAGGATTGAGAGTTAGGAGGTTTCCTGCTCTGTGGTGTCAGTGGTGGGATGAGGGCTTGTTGCCAAGGAGAAGGTCTTGGAAGCAGGACCATCAGGACGTGAGATCCAGCTGAGCTCCCCACCTGGAGACGGTCCCTCTACTCCCAACCTCAGAGAAGGAAGATTCGATTTTATCAGGAAGACCAACAAGTTTCTGAAGACTCACATCTCTAGACGTGTGAGCAAATGTCTAGAAAAATTGTAGGAGAAAATGCTGGTACAGAGAGGATGGCTTTATTATGTTTTCCAAAAGCTGGTTTAGACCAGCTGCTGCAGCAAGCCACGGTGGCCTGAGCTGTCCATTGTCATGTGTCAGTCAAACACCCGGTCAAACATCCATTTAGGATACAGGGCACCTTCAACCTAGCAATCAAATTACCTCTGAAAATCCTGGAAAACACAAACTATGCTCCCTAAGAAAGGAAGGTTTTCTTGGATAATACTCTTTAAATACTGTTTGACAATAATAACTATCATCTATTAAAGTGCTCGCTATGAGCTAGGCACTGGGATAAGCACTTTACATAATGATCTCCTTTAATTTTTCCATCATCATTTTACAGCTGTGAAATTGAAGTCCCAGAAAGGTTAGGAGGCTGCCCAAGGTCACAGAGCTTGCAGAGCTGGGATTAGGACACAGGTCTCTGATTCTAGAACTTGTGTCTTCTTAATCATCATGGCTCCCTTCTGCTGCCCTTTATGTGTTCATGTTTTTCAGTTTATAGCAAAAAGCAAATGTTAGGCAAGCTCATGACATACTGTTGTACATTAGCTTGTTGGATATTTTCTGCAGAATACAACATGTGATGTGAAAAGGAGGGCCCAGAGATTGACCTGGCCAGCATCAGTGCAATGCTATATTATGCTGTGCATGATGGGAAGCCGCCTTTCTATTCAAACATTGGATCGCTGTTACGGCCAGGTACCGACCAGTCCATACAGGTGCCAGCCCATCAGGGAGGACCTGGCCTCGAACCAATGATGTATACAGTGGTGCCAGGGCACACGGCTCGTGTCTGTCCTCACGCCCACCCTCCCCACGTGTCAGTCAATGCAGAGACAAAGTTTCTTTGGTTACCATTCCGATCTCTACTCTTGAAAAAGTTGGCAAGTCAGGTTTTACATCCAATATTTTCCGAACATTTTTTTCCATCCCGAGGGTCTTTAAGTCTAGAAATGATCCATCCATGTGGTCCTTGTGATCTATAAAAGAAATAATTTACACTCAAAAGAAAGGCTCAGGAAGAAGTTACTGCATGTAAAAGTCACAGCTGGTATTTACTGGACACTTACCACAGGCCAGTACTAATTAGCTCACCATCCTCCCTTGGCAGGTGAGGCATCGAGGCCCAGAGAGGTGAAATGACTTGTCCAAGGCCACACAGCTCATATGAGGCTGCAGCCTCCCAGGGCGGGGGCACTGAGGGGGAACATTCAGCCACAGGTGTGAGGATGGACTTGAACCCAGGCTTCTGTGTCCTAGCCCAGGGCTCCACCCAGCAGCAAGCTTGGTTTCTTGAAAGCCCTATTCTCTCTAAACAGGGTATTTATCCTGGGAAGTTCCCCAAGGTTGGTCCTTGCACAGCATCCGTCTATGAAAGAGTCCCAGGGGAGGCACCATCATTCACCTGGTGTGATCACTGCTTGGCTGAGGCCCCACTGGGCGTGGGCACGCGTGGGTATGCAGAGTTGGAGGGGATGGCGTGTCAGAATGGAAGAGGTGGTTGGGTGAATGATGCCTCCCCCCCAAAGATGTCTGGGTCCTAATCCGTAGAGCCTATGAACATTACCTGACAGGGCAGAAGGACCTTTGCAGATGTGATGAGGGTAAGGATCTTGAGATGCGGGCTTATCCTGGATTAGCTGGGGGGACCCAACATAGGCGCATGGGTTCTTACAAGAAGCAGACACAGGGAGTCTGACTACAGACAGAGACGGTGTTGTGACAGAAGCAGAGAGTTGAAGGTGCTCCTCTGCCGTGAGCCAAGGAAAGCGGGGAATTTTTATTTCCTCGCCTTTTCCAGTCTAGAGACTAGAAAAGGCAAGGAAACGGATTCTTTCCTAGAGCCTCCAGAAGGAACCAGCCCCTTGCCTTTACCTTAGCGAAACTGATTTTGGACCTTTGGCCTCCAGAACTGTAAAAGAATAAATATGAGTGGTGTTAAGCCCCTAAGTTTGTGGTAATTTGTTAGAACAGCCATAGGAAACTAATATGGGGGGTGAAGGCAGGAGGTAGGATGAGAGGTAGGGAAATGCAGTGCATGTTCTGGAAGAGCTTAATTGGGTTAGAGCAGATGATGGGGGAGGGGAGGAGTAGAGGGAAGAGTCGGGATGGAAAGCTGAGCTCAGTTTGTGGCCAGCCTAGAACAGTAGCCTAAAGAGTATAAACTTGATTTAAACATCACTGAAATGTCACGAGTGTGACCTGTGTGCCCGGCCCTCTGCCAAGCAATCAACGCATCACCCCACTGTACTGTCCCGCCATCGCCTCCTTTTACACACGAGGCGGTCGGGCTCTGAGACCTGTGGCTGCTGGATGCCACACAGCTGGCAAATGGCTGAGCCAGCGCTTGGGATCACAGTGGTGTGACTCCAGGGTCTGAGTCACTGCTATTTCAGCTTCTGATGGAGCAGTGAGCTGGCTTAATGAAGGGTGATTTTTTTCTTCAGAAAAATAACCGGGATGTATTAGAGACGAAGGAGCCAGCAGCATTTCTCAACTGCAGCATCTCGACGTGTTGGGCTGGACAGTCCTCGTTGTGGGAGCCGTCCTGGGCACCGTAGGACGTTTAGCAGCATCCCTGGCCTCCACCTACTGGCTGCCATGAGCATCACCCACCCAAGCTGTAATTATCAAAGATGAGAGGGTTTCAAGAAAGCAAACCGAGAGGGTTGGGTAGGCCAGGGAGAACATGGTGGGGGGAGGAAGCTGGGGCTTCAGTGCAGGGGGGCCACGTCAGTTGCCAAAGAGGCAAAGACAATGTGGGAAGTTGGTGGTGAGCACACAGGGTGTAATGCACTTCAAGGTCTTAGTGGGACAGGAGTACAAGCAGTAGAAAAGGAGCTGAAGAAGAAGTGGTCCCAGTGAAGATACACCAGCTTGAAGTGCATGTTTGATGATGAAGGAGAAAGATGGAGTGGGAGGCTGTAGACGCTGAAGAAGGAGGTCGTGATTCAGGAGCTTGTGCACAAGGTCGTCTGGGAGGGAGAGAGAAGGGGAGACTCAGGGAGGGAAGAGCTGCATTTGGAAAGAGAATGTAGTGAGGGAAGATGGAGGGAAAGGAGGAAAGGTGGGTGCGGAGAGAGACAGGAGGGGAGCTGAATAGGCTCGTGCCTGGGCCCTTGACCTCTGACATTGCCACTTGTTGAGAATTTCCAGCTTGGAAGAGTGAGAATAATAATATTATAATAATAGCTATTCAGTATTAACCACTTGCCGTGTGCCAGGCACCATGCCAGAAGTTTAACACGTGATATTTTCTGATCATTACAAACAGCCCAGCAAGGAAATGTGTTTGCATTTATAGGTGAGACACAGACGCCCAGCAAGGTTAAGCTATGGAGCTGGTAAGCAGTAGGATCAGAATTCAGACCTAGATCTCTCATTCTCTTTTCAGAGAGACTAGAGGCTGGAGAGTGAAGGGCTGGGCTGGCTGATGTGAAGGGTGCGTGAGGAGAGGGGCGCTGGGCGGATCCCGAGATGGCAGAGATGGGTGATGCGGACTTGGGCTGTTGGAAAGAGGGATTTTCTTCTTTGGGAGAAGAAGCAATTCTTGATTATAGTTCTGGATACAAAAGTTACACATGCCTGTTACACAAATCCAAACAGGGCAGAAACCCATAAAGTGGAAAGTGTCCCCCCGCTGTATCCTCAGTGGCCGGCACACAGTAGGGCTGCAATAAATAGTTGTTGAACGACTGAGTGAAAGTCATGGCTCATGCAGTCTCATCATGCTGGGATAATACTCTCAACACTTTTATGTCTTTTCCTCCAGACTTCTCCTGTGGTCGGATATTGGCATTTGAAAAAAAAAAAAGAAAAAAAAGGGGAGAACACTGTGCATATTGTATTACAACTTTCTTTTTTTTCACATAAAAATACTGCGTATCTTGGATATCTGAGAAAGAGCGATTTTCTATGTATGCAGGGAATCCTTTTATTTGCAACAAAATCTTGCAGACATAGACACAATCAACTGAGCTTGCAAAGATCAATGTAAAAAGTCCTTTCTTTCCCTTATCAAAAGAAGCTGAGAAACCAGGCAGGAGGAGAGGGGAGCTGACTTTTAAGGTCCTCCTTACATGTTTCCTGTCTTCCAGTGGTACCACACAGTAATCCTTCACCAATCAGTTTTTTTTTTTTTAGGTCACAGCTTTTTAATTTTTTAATTGAGATACAGTCAATGTAAAATATTGTATGTTTCAGGTGTACAACATAGTGATTCACAATTTTTAGAGGTTATATTCCATTTATAGTTATTATAAAATATTGGCTATGGGCTTCCCTGGTGGCGCAGTGGTTGAGAGTCTGCCTGCTAATGCAGGGGACATGGGTTCGGGCCCTGGTCTGGGAGGATCCCAAATGCCGCGGAGCGACTAGGCCTGTGAGCCACAACTACTGAGCCTGCGCGTCTGGAGCCTGTGCTCCACAACGAGAGAGGCCGCGATAGTGAGAGGCCAGCGCACCACAATGAGGAGTGGCCCCCGCTTGCCACAAATAGAGAAAGCCCTCGCACAGAAACGAAGACCCAAGACAGCCAAAAAAATAAATAAATAAACAAATGTGGGGTTTAAAAAAAAAGAAAAAAAATTAGGAAAAAGTGAAATTAAAAAAAATATATTGGCTATATTCCCTGTGCTGTAAAATATATCATTGTAGCTTATTTATTTTATACATAGTAGTTTGTACCTCTTTTTTTAAAATTGGAGTATAGCTGCTTTACGATGTTGTGTTAGTTTCAACTGTACAGCAATGTGAATCAGCTCTATGTATTCATATATCCCCTCTTTTTTGAATTTCCTTCCCATTCTGGTCACAAAAGGATGGAACGCTTCATGAATTTCCGTGTCATCCTTGCACAGGGGCCATGTTAATCTTCTCTGTATTGTTCCAATTTTAGTATATGTGCTGCTGAAGTGAGCACGGTAGTTTGTTCCTCTTATTTCCCTACCTCTAACTTGTCCCTCCCCCTTTCCCGCTCCCCACTGTAACCACTAGTTTGTTTTCTATATCTGTGAGTCTATTTCTTTTTTTCTTATATTCAGTAGTTTTATTTTTTAGATTCCACATAAAAGTCATATCATACAGTATTTGTCTTTCTCTGTCTGACTTATTTCACTAAGCATAGTACCCTCCAAGTCCATCCATGTTGCTGCAAATGGCAAAATTGCATTCTTTTTTATGGCTGTGTAGTATTCCACTGCATATATAGATATAGATATAGATATAGATATTGATATATCACATCTATTTTTGGGGGGTGGCCACACCATGCAGCTTGTGGGATCTTAGTTCTCCAACCAGGGACTGAACCTGGGCCGTAGCAGTGAAAGCGTCAACTCCTATCCACTGGACCGCCAGGGAATTCCCTACTGCATCTTCTTTATCCACTCATCTGTTGATGGGCACTTAGGTTGCTTCCATGTCTTGGCTATCGTATATAATGCTGCTATGAACATTGGGGTGCATGTATCTTTTTGAATTAGTGGTTTTCATTTTAGGGGAATAAATACCCAGGAGTGGAATTGCTGGATCATATGATAGTTCTATTTTTAGTGTTTTGAGAAACCTTCAAACTGTTTTCCGTAGTGGCCACACCAATTTACATTTCCACCAACAGTGTACAAGGGTTCCCTTTTCTCCATATCCTCGCCAACAGTTGTTATTTGTGTTCTTTTTGGTGACGGCCATTCTGACAGGTGTTAGGTGATATCTTAACCAATCAGATCTTTAGTAGTGACCCCAATCTCCTGGGCTGCTCATGACATGATCCAACAATAGTTACTCAACCTGGATTTCCCTGAGGGATTTATTCCAGGATTTTACAGACCTAGCTCGTTACGTGTGTTTTATCCCTTAGGACAATATTTTAAAAGGCAGGTAGTATGGTGGTTCAGAGCAGGGGCTTTGAGGTCACAGGGACCTGGATGGAGTCCCAGCTTTACCACTCGGCAGCTAGGAAATGCAGCCCATTGTCAAGAGCTGAGGAAGAAGGCCTGGGAAGAGAACTGAGTGCTCACGGCTAAGAAAATCTGACTAGCTGTCAAATAGAGATGCGGCAGGGGTCACAGGTAAAGGCACCTCGGCGTGAGTAAATCAAGCTGCCCTGCCTGTGCGCATACCCATCTGCTTGCCATCCACATTTAGTTCACATTCAATCAACAAGTATTCAAGGCTGATGCGGATGGCAGCTACCATTTACTAAGGCTTATGTGTGACCCCATGATTTGGGTACCAAGTCGTTTAATCCTCACAACTACCTGGTGAGATCTTAACCCCATTTTATAACCAAGTAAACAGAGGCACACAGAAGTCGAGACTTGCTCACACAATGAGTAAGCGCACACTTGAGAGTCACACCTTAGCAGCTGGTCTCCAAAGCCTGAACTCAGAATTATTCGCTCTAATGCAAATGGGGCTTTGCTGGGGCGAGGCCCGCGGTGCGCATCAGACACCCTTCACTCCAGGGAATGAAACTCTCAGGTTTGTCTCTGTTCAAGTTAACGACAGAACCTGTCCTCTAGGAACTGGGCATGTACCTGGTACCCCTCTGGATCTTCAGAGGGCATGTGGGGTCACAGAAAAAGCACAAGTGCTAGGGTCACAACGACCTCAGTTTGAGTCCTGACCCTACCATGTACCCGCTGTGTGACTTTGAGCAAGTTCCTTAATGTTATTGATACTCAGTTTCCTTACTTGCAAAATAAAGACGACAATAGTACCTGGCTCATTGGGCTGTTGGAAGATGAAAGTACACAGTACATGTAAAACAACTAACACAGTGACAAGTACCAAGGAGGAATTAAACAAACCATGGTTCCTACCCTCCTCTTAGGAACTGTGAACACACAAGGCTCTTAGGACTGCTTGTGTATGGTGATGAGTGACTGGGGGATCCCCTGCTGGCCTCAGTAATGGGAAGTACCTTGAATCACTTATCATGGTGGTCTAACACACAAAAAGTTTTTGAGCCAGCTTCTTCTTTTTTTTTTTTTTTTTTAGCGGTACGTGGGCCTCTCACTGTTGTGGCCTCTCCTGTTGTGGAGCACAGGCTCCGGACGCGCAGGCTCAGCAGCCATGGCTCACGGGCCCAGCCGCTCCGCGGTATGTGGGATCTTCCCGGACCGGGGCACGAACCCGTGTCCCCTGCATCAGCAGGCGGACTCTCAACCACTGCGCCACCAGGGAAGCCCCTGATGGCTTAATTTTGCAACCCATGTTTCTTTACGGTAATGTAAGACTAGATTTAGAGACAGAGGCTTCAGTGACTCCTAAAGCCTGGGGAGGGGACAGTGCACACATTGCTTGGCCCCGCTATTACTAGGATAGAGATCATGACCTTTCCTTGTTTTAGTTCTGATTTTGAAGAACAGCTAGAACTGTGGGCCACATCTCTCTTGGTTTCACGCACACTCAGACTCTGCCATGATTACAACAACAGTAATACAGTGGTTGGGGAGGGTCTGGGTCGCCAGGAGAAATGCAACGCCCCTCTTCTCTATGCTCTCTGTGAGGGGCAGGCACTTACAGAAAAGTTAATCTTGATTTTGCCTCTCTTTTTTTTCTTAAACCCCACATTTGTTTATTTATTTATTTTTTTGGCTGTCTTGGGTCTTCATTTCTGTGAGAGGGCTTCATCTAGTTGCAGCAAGCAGGGGCCACTCTTCATCGCGGTGCGCGGGCCTCTCACTATCGCAGCGTCTCTTGTTGTGGAGCACAGGCTCCAGACGCGCAGGCTCAGTAGTTGTGGCTCACGGGCCTAGCTGCTCCGCGGCATGTGGGATCCTCCCAGACCAGGGCTCAAACCCGTGTCCCCTGCATTAGCAGGCAGACTCCCAACCACTGTGCCACCAGGGAAGCCTTGCCTTTCTTTTTAAACACATTTAAAAGAAATTCGCACCACCTTCTGGATTACCTTAGACATATCCTGGCTGGGGTTGTTTAATCACCGGAGTTGAAAATCACTCCTCTATTCTCATTCATTATTGCAAGAATGTCAAGTTTGTGCAGCCTCCCTGGAGAGCACTTTGGCAAGAAGGATCAACGATAAATGTTGGAGTTTCCCAGGTGTGGCCCTGGGCTCTCCCTTCTCATTCAATACTTTCTTCCTAGTGATACCATTCACACGTATGGCTTTAATCACCATCCATCCATCCACCCGTCCATCCATCCCATCTGACTAAGCACCCGCTATGTGGCACATGTTCTTCTGGGTTCCGGGGCCACATCACTGATATGGTTGGATAACCAGGGTGACAGCTGCGTCCTTGGCACCTCACTTTGGATGTCTACAGGCACCTCACACTCATCTTCCCTCTCAAACCCGGTCCTCCTGTGGCATTCCTTACTCTGGATTTTAGTAAAGGAACCACATCTGTACTTTTAACACAAGCCAGAAACCTGGAGATCTGTAGCCCCCTTTCTCTCCATCACTTCCCTTCTAGCCATATCTAACTCCATCACTGAGGCCTGTTGATTCATCTCTTAAATGCCCCTGGAATCTTCTCTCTTGCTCCGTCCCCTCCATTGCCACAGTGAGGGCCACCATCGTGTCTTGTGACAGCCTCCTAACTGCTCTCCCGGGGTTCTGTGCTGGCCACCTTCCTGTACATTTTCCACTCGTGGCCAAGATGACTGTCTCCAAATGCAAGCCTGTTCCATCAGTTTCTTCCTTAAAACCTTTCGTGGGCTTCTCTCTGCTCTCAGGTTAAAGCAGAGCTTCTTACCAGGGCTCTGCAAGCCCCTGGCCACACCATGATACAGCCCCTGTGGACCTCCTTCACCAGTCCCTGCCCTCCGCCTCCATTTCTTTAAGCCCCTTGAGTTCTCCATGCTTCCTTCGATCCCACCACGCTGCTCCCTCCACCCAGAATGCCCTCCCCTCCCCTCTTTGGCAAATAACTCCTATGCACCCTGCAGTTGCCCTGCCGTCCCTGACCAGGTCAGAGCCCTGCACTTCTTCAAAGCAACTGTCATGATTAAAGTTTTACATGTGAGTGATTTTTCAGTTAAGGCCCCACCCTATTCCTCCCTGAGACCCTAAGATCTACAAGCGCAGGGAGAGTGCCTGTTAGTTCCCCAATATTTTATAATGAAAGATTTCAAATGTACAGCGAACAGGGAGGAATTTTACAGCCAACATCCATAAACCCCATAACCTGGATTCTACCTGTTTCTGACCCCATTATATTTCCATCCTGCACTGTGCCTGGTATCTAGGAGGCCTGCGATAAATCTTTGTTGAATGAAAGTGGTTCATATCCTTCCACATCTAGGATGATAAAGATAAGATGAACAGGTATGTGTGAATAATATTTATGTCAGACTCATCTATTAAGTGTGAAAAACTGGAAGCAACTTAAATGCCCATGATAGAGGACTGGCTAAATAAATTACGGTATATCCTTCAGAATGGGGTTCCTTGCCATCAGTGACAGCGATGATGTAGATCTGTGTGTATTGACATTGAAGGATGCTCCAGATGTACTGTTAGGAATGAAACTAAAGGAAATTGGGTATAATATGACATTATTCTTTTGTAAAGTTAAAAAATCAATACACGTGGATAGGTAGTGCCTATTTTATGCCAGGTACTATTCTGAATACTTTACATATATCAATGCATTTTAATCCTCACAAAAATCCTACGGGGTGAGTATTCCCTATTATCCCCATTTTACAGGTAAAGAAACAGGCACAGAGAGGGGAAGTAACTTGCCTAGAATCACACAGCTCTTTCCATGGGAAAATGCCCTGGAAGTTCCACACAAAATATGATAGTAGTGACGATACCAAACGCTAGCGAGGATGTGAAGCAACAGGAACTCTCATTCATTGTTGGCGGGAACGCAAAACAGCCACTTTGGAAAAGAGTTTTGTGGTTTTCTTAAAAACTAAACGTACTCTACGGACTTCCCTGGTGGCGTAGTGGTTAAGAATCCGCCTGCCAATGCAAGGGACACAGGTTCAAGCCCTGGTCTGGGAAGATCCCGCATGCCGCAGAGCAACTAAGTCTGTGTGACACAACTACTGAGCCTGTGCTCTAGAGCCTGTGAGCCCCAACTACTGAGCCTGCGTGCCAAACTACTGAAGCCTGCGCACCTAGAGACCATGCAACGCAACAAGAGAAGCCACTGCAATGAGAAGCCCGTGCACCACAAGGAAGAGTAGCCCCCGCTTGCGGCAACTAGAGAAAGCCCGTGCGCAGCAATGAAGACCCAACGCAGCCAAAAATAAATAAAATAAAATAAATTAAAATTAAAAAAAACACCTAAATGTACTCTAACCACACGATTCAGCAACCGCGCCCTTGGTATTTACTCAAAGGAGTTGAAAACATGTCCACACAAAACTCTGCACGTGGACGTTTATGGCAGCTTTATTCATAACTGCCAAAACTTGGAAGCCACCAGGATGTCCTTCAGTAGGTGAATGGAAAATGGAATATTATTGGGCACTTAAAAAGAAAAAAAGAGCTATCAAGCCATGCAAAGACTTGGAGGAAACGAAAATGCATATTACTAAATAAAAGAAACTAATCTGAAAAGTTGTATGATTCCAACTACATGATATCCTGGAAAAGGCAAAAACTAGGGCGACGGTAAAAAGATCTGTGGTTGCCAGGGGCTGCGCGGGGGCTGGGAGGGAGCACAGAGGATTTTCAGGGCAGTGAAACTATTCTTTTTTTTTTGGGGGGGGATAGGTTCTTTTATTTGAAATAAAAATGTCCAGTTTTGAAAAGAAAAGAAGGTTTCTTAAAAACATAAGTCCTCAAACCACAGGTTTCCCCATGACGAGTTGAATTCCTGAACACTGCAGAGGGATTACTGGAGATGTTGATTACTTAAGGCACTAATAGGAGGGCACTGAAGAACAGCAGGGCCAGGGTTCAATCAGACAAATGTGCGCTGCCCTCGAGGAATTGCATAGGCTGGCTTTGAAGTTGGCTTCTCCTTTGCTTCTTTTTATTTTGTTAAACTTGTAGCTTTACTTTCCTCAATTTCTAGAATATCAGTTTCTAGATATTTGGGTTTATGGGTTATCATCATTTTGCTTTATTACCACGTCCCTGATCTGTAACTTCACCCACCCCACTTCCCCTCTATGGACTCCACAGGTGGCTTTTAATGAATTCTCTGTCTTTTCTGTTACTGTGTAGTTACAGAGTGACCTGAGAAGTGAAACTCATAAATCGAGTTGACCTAATACCAGGGCTTTGTGCACAGAATCCACCAATCTGCTCAGAGATGGCCTGATCTGAACCACATCCCCCACCATGCTCCCTGGCTTCTGCTTAGGGCAGTAGATTTGGGATCAAAGGCACCTTCAGGACTGGACCATCTTCCCGGTGGAGCATCGTGATTTACAGGGCCTCTGGGTCCTCCCCGGGGTGGGCCTCATTATTGGTGGACCTGCTGGTCTCAGGACTTAATGAAGCTCAGGTTGTTGATGTCTCATCGCAGAAAGAATTCAGTGAGAGACAAAGTGATAGGTAAGACGTGGACTTATTTAGAGAGAAACACACTCCACAGACAGAGCGTGGGCCATCTCAGAAGGCGAGAAAGGCCAGGGCAGTGAAACGATTCTGTATGATATTATAATGGTGGATACATGTCATCACACATTTGTCCAAGCCCAAACCCATAGGATGTACAACACCAAGAGTGACCCCTACACAGCACTGTAAATCAACTACACTCCAATAAAATTAAAATGAAAAAGAGTGAACCCTAATATAAACCATGGACTTTGGGTGATTAGGATGTGTCAATGTAGGTTCATCAGTCCTGACAACTGTACCTCTCTGGTGCTGATGCTGATAAATGGGGGAGGCTGTGTATGAGTGGGGACAGGGGGTACCTGGGAAATCTCTGTATCATCCTCTCAATTTTGCCATGAACATAAAACTGCTCTGAAAAACGTCTCTGCTCTCTCTATGTATATATAGGGTTACTTCTGAGAGAGAAGATTGAGCATAATTTCGATTTTTCCTGTTGACTCTGTCACGTCTCCTTTTTCTCCAGTAATCACGTCGCACTTGTGTACTTGTTTCCAGGAACACTGCTTCTCAAGTGGTGAAGCAAAGTGAAGTCTGGAGAAGGGAACACTTGGCCACATACCTAAGAAGCCTCCCTCAACAGATGTCCCATCGTGATCAGATTCAACGCAATAGTTCAGTCATGTAACTATGTGAGAAAAGAGTTTCAATCACCTTTGTCGGAGCTGGAGAACTGGATCCCCATCTCGTGGAGGAGATGCTCCGTTTCCTCCAGCCAGGACAGTGACAGGCGCAAGATGTCCAGCGCCACCTTCTGGAGCCCTGAGACAGGTGGGCTGACCTGCAGGTGCTGCAGGAGGTCGACCTCCTTCTTCAGGTCATTGCTACAGCAAGACATTGTCACGCATGCCTGGAAAGAGATGAGGTCGTGAGGAGCCCGGGCACCATCGCCAGAAATACCACCTGACGCTTGTGACCCGCACAGAGCAGTGTTCTTGACGGGCCCGTGAAGCAGGCAGGGCCGTATGTTGGCCGCCCTGTGACGGCCCAGTTCTACTTCCCTTTTTTGGGGGGCGGAAGGAAGGAGGCAGCTTTTATTTCACGTGCACTCTAATTGGGACTCTGGATGGTCAAAGAGACCCTTTGTTTAGGTATAGGCAATTCCAAAGCCAAATTGCCAAGGACGATTTGGCTGAAAGGGGAAGCAAATTTGGTTACAGAATTCCTGCTGAGATCAACACACAAGCTGGTCATAAAGTGCGGTTTCCTGATTTGAAAGAGTGCTGACAAGCCAACATTTGCCCAGACTCCCCAGATAGCAGCTGCATATTTCCAGAGAAAGCAGAAGCAGCTGCCTGATGTGATAAGCTGGATCCCAGCGTGGGGGCCATGAAGTGGGGGCTCTGCCAGACCCTCTGGTCCAATAAGGGTAAGAGCAGCCTTCCACTGCTGGGACAGAAAAGAAAACTGCAAATAAAGAGCAGAATGTTTCTTTGGTTTCTCTGGAAATAACACGGGGCTGTTTTTTTTTTCCCCCGGGGTCTGGGGCCTCCCAAAGGCAGTACTTGGAGTGTGTCGGGCAGCTTCTCCTTGGCCACACCAAGTTCACCTGGGAGGCATTTCTGGAGGTCCTTTGTTTTCTGATCTCAAACAGATTTCTCCAACAAGAGAAAAGGTGGACTAAAAGCAGAGCTGGACAATTTCCTGAACAAGGAGCACAAAAATGAGACACAGGGGACATTTGAGGAATGGAGAAGGGGGCACCTGGCAACGGTCTAAGGATGTCTTCAGCTTCTTGATGTTCTGGGTGATTTCCTCCTCTTTGCAGCTGCTGAGCTGGGTCTCCTTCTGCAGGGTCTGCTTTTTCTGCCAAACGTTGATATTGTCCTCTGTGACCCTGCTGCTCTTCTCTAGTAACTGGTGAGAAAAAGAAAAAAAAAAAAGATTTAAAATGCAGGGTGGGGCTTCCCTGGTGGCGCGGTGGTTGGGAGTCTGCCTGCCGATGCAGGGGATGCGGGTTCAAGCCCTGGTCGGGGAAGATCCCACATGCCGCGGAGCAACTGGGCCTGTGAGCCACAACTACTGAGCCTGCGCGTCTGGAGCCTGTGCTCCGCAACAAGAGAGGCCGCGATAGTGAGAGGCCCGCGCACCGCAATGAAGGGTGGCCCCTGCTCGCCGCAACTGGAGAAAGCCCTCGCACAGAAACGAAGACCCAACCCAGCAAAAATAAATAAATAAATTAATTAAAATGCAGGGTGGCTCTGGGGGGAGAAGACCTGGAGGGCTTCAGCTTAAGCTCGGAGGAGGGAGGTCCTGGCGTGTTTTGGGGATGGCTCTGGAGGGTGGATATTGGCTCTGTCACCGGGGCATGTTTCCCAGGATCAGAGATGGTTTTTTAAGAGCCAAAGGCCTGTCATGTGGCCACGAGTGTGTTCTAGATTCTTCTGCATTCTGGGAGGGATTCATCACGCTGAGCCTGATGCTGTGGGCTCCTAAAAAGGAGGTCGTCTGAGAGAAGCCCGTGGTGTGATCTTGTGACCCGCGCGCTGACACCCAGGATTGGAGAGGATAAACGGAAGGATAATAAGGCATCGTTACAGCCAGAGGCCCACCCTCACTGCCATCTGCCACTTCAAGAGGAACGAGCGAGCGAGGACGCACCGTCCATGCTGAGGCCGCCCCTTTCCTCGCGGGGCTAACGGAGGTTCACCGTGTGGGTCTGCCGACCAGACACAGTCCTGGGTGGTTTAATTTGATTTTCACAGAAACACTGCAAGGGAGTTTAACTGGCTTTTACTTGAAAAGCCAGGAATTCCCAGAAAATCAAAACAAATCTTTATGGAGTAGCAACAGTGTGAAAATTATGTGCCACCAACAAAAAACAGGAACATATGCTCCCAGTGTCTGGAGCCCCGGGTCCCTGAAGGAGAAAGTGGGGAAGAGAGACGAGCCTGCTGATTGGAGACGGGTTTGTCCTGGAACGGTTTCACGCGTCCGCAAGTGGCCTTGAGGACCTGACCTCTGAAAAGCTCCAGCTGCAGCACAAAGAAAGGGAAGGGGATGAGGTGAGTGGCGCAGCTGCAGCTGCAAGGCTAGGGGAGGCACCTCCATCGCTGGGTCTGGGAGAAATCGGTGAGAAGGCTCTGCACGCCTTTAGTGGTCATTATGGGTAATTAACACCTTCACCTCTCACCGGAAGGGGCAGTGCCCACACAAGAGAGGGGGACAGCAGGTTTTAATGACTTTTCAGGTGTGCCCGCCTAACCTAGCCGACGCACACGGTCAGCACACACACGTCTCGGGCTCTCGGAAGAGCCACTTGCTGCCAATTATCCAGTGGGAAGTCCAGGGCCAGGAGCGCTCTTCCGTAATTGCTACGTTGGCACCAGGATGTGAGATAAACATTGAGGCTGTCAGCCCAGGTAACTCGTGTCATCAGCAAGGGTGCCTGGGGAGAGAAGGAGGAGCTGCCTGCTGCCGTTTTGTGCCTTAGACCTTGTGTCCTGAAGACGACGTCTCCTGTATTCCTCTCCAGGTCCCCGGAGCCTGGTGCAGTGCCTGGCACACAGCAGGCACTCAATAAACGTTCATCGAATGCTTAGAACAGAAACACCTGTCAAGTCAGATGTTCAAAGTCCTCTCCTTCAGTTCAGCCAGTTTTTACTGAGTGCCTCCCTGATGCTGGTGTCTTCATATTATGGATGATGAAACAATGCAGTTAAATTAAATCAGGGCTTCTAGAATGACGAGTTCAAGATGCCCCAGGCTCATGAGACTTGAACGGCAAAGAAGCCCACGTTTCTCTGGAAATTTACCAACGTGATGGCCCTTGGCCTGGGTTTTTGGCTCACTGGAAAAATGTGGTCATGAAAGGCTCTAAAACAGAGCCCTGAAGGACCACAAGGGCCACACAATCAATGAGAATGTGAACAGGTCCTAAGACACAGGAGTCTGCTGCACACCAGGGAGCTCTGGGAAGCCAAGTAGAGGAATTGTGACTCTCCTAAGGACACCTCTGCAGTCATCCTGCCGGAAGCCAGCTGAGTGATTGGAGGGACTCTGGGTCGTCTGCTGGTTTCATGGCCAAGGGAGGGTCCTAGCTCGCCCGAGGAAGAGGTTATGTAGAGGGCCCTGTGGGCAATCGCCCGCGTTATCACCAGAGGCGCCCTACAGGACTGCTTGGTGGGGGGTGGGGGTGGGGAGGGACAGGTCCTGCTGGACGGTGGGCTGAGTCCTGTGGTCAATGGCCTGGGGAAGGGCAGGACTTCAGGCCGGGAGCGGGCTGTGGAGACAAGGGGGTGAAGCAGGAAGGCCCAGGCAGCGCAGAGAAGCCTTGTTCGTCCTTTCTCTCTCGAGTCTAGACCTGGAGGAATCTCAGTGTCTCTGAGGGTCTTCCTGGATGACCCCTGGCCAGAGCCATGACCAGGCGCTCGGCAAGTGGCGCAGATCATGCCCCCAAGGCGGGTGTGTGCCGTGGGTGCAGAGTGCCAGCAAGGTGAGGGGTAGCCCAGGTGCACGGAGGGAAGCCCAGGCTGGCGGGCTCTCTGCCTTGCTAAGGGGTCGGCACCCTGCAGGAGAAAGGACACCGGGGGTGATGGTGTGGAAGTTGGTTGAAGAGGCTTTCAAACCTGCCTGAGGGTCAGCATCGTCATTTAACTTGTGGTTGCCTCTGAAGTTCAGTGCGTGGGACAAATTCCGGTCACACTGATGGTTCAGGCTTGGATGCTACCAAACGCAAGGGCTTTGGGAGCTGAGCTGGGTGGGACGGAGGGCTCCTTTAAGGATCGTGGTTCTTAACCTTTTTTGGTGGTTTACAGATCCTTCTGAGCATCCAATGAGTGACGAGGTGGACTCACTCTCCCAGAAAAAGAAAAGCACAAACACATACACGCAAAACGTTCTTGGTCCCCCTGGAGCCGTGGCTGCCAGGAGAGGATGCCTTGTGGAGGGGGTCCAAGATGGGCTGCCCTCGGTGGGCTGTGTTCTGGAGGGCCAGTGCCCCATCTTGGGTTCTCGTTTGCTCTCCCTTAGCCTTTGGTGAAGGCTCGTTTGCATGTTCTGGCCCTCATGTCTGTGCCACGTGTCAGAGGAAGGGCCACTGGGCCATCTTGGGTCAGAGTCCTGGGAAATGGCCCACTCCCCACCCTGCCCACCTCCACCTGGTATAAGCTGTGGTATTCTGGGCTTTACTTTATTAAGAAAAGTGACAGGACTTCCCTGGCGCTCCAGTGGTTAAGACTCCACGCAGCCACTGCAGGGGGCACGGGTTCCATGCCTGGTCGTGGAACTAAAATCCGGCAAGCCACGCGGTTCGGCCAAACAAAACAAACAAACAAACAAACAAAGAAACAGAAATTTGGCATTTCCCTGGGGACACTGACTGTAGCATCTGTTTGGGGTCCCAGAGGAAGAAAGATCGCTGTAAATGTCAGGACAAAAAATGTGAAGGAGAAAGTGCTAGAAACACCACCGGGGTCAAGAGCTCAAACCCTTCCCAAGAGGGAACCGCACAGCTGGTTCACTGGCGTGCGCCATGAGCTGGGACTGGCTGCTTGGTCAGGGTCTCAGGCAACAGCAAACACTGGAGTGGGCAGCTTCCCAGAAGGAAAAGCCTCTTTAGTGAAATCCACGGGGACGCAGAAGCCGCACAAAGCCCTGCCCCTGAGATAAGCGGGTGAACTAAGCCAGGCCGTCTTCCTCCTCATTCATCCCTGCCGGCCGCTTGGGTGCGGGATTCCGTGGAGAGCACGGGCCCGTGAAGGGGCTCTGCAGCACGCCTACCTGACCTACTGCCCTTTCCAAATTGGCTTTAATGAGGTTTGCTCTGTTCCTCATTTCTTGCAGCTGAAGCAATTTCCTTCTGGAATCCTCCCGAAGCTTCTCTTCCACCTGAAAGGATGATGAAAGCGTGGGCTTGCTGCTAATGTGATCATCGTGCCCTCTGGGGAAACTCTTCTGGGGGGGCTGCTAATGGCAGTGGGGGAGTCCCTGAGGGGTAGGGACAGCTGCAGCCCAGCAGCAGGGGTCACAGGCATGCACAGGGTGGAGGCAAACTCACAGGGAGTTGCCCCCTACGGGAAAGGGCCGAGCTCTGCACCCGGGACTCAACTATGTTCTACCGCACACTCCCATCCCAGCTCGGTCCCAAACAAGCCGTACGACACTCGGAAAGTTATTTCACTGCTCCGTGACTCAGTGTCCTCATCTGTCAAATGGGGATGATGATACTAGTATCATTGCATAGAGTTATTGTGGGGATTCAATGTTTGGAATAGTGCTTAAGGGCTCTGTGAGTGTGTTAAGTACTGTTGTAACCTAGGAAAGGTGGACGGGAATGTCCGCCGTACAGTCTCGTTCTAATAACTCGTGATGGGTACTTGGAAATGTTATGATTGGGTTTATTATCATAACTGTTTGTCGTTACCACTTTGAGCACACTCACTGGTGGTAACCTCTCTGGAGGCTTGCTAAAGCAATGTCTATTAAGAACTGCAGCCTGCCAAGGAAGGTATTTAAAGTGGAGAAGCTTGCCTACTTTTCCCCCCTCGCTTGGGTAACAGTCAACGCACGGTAAGCTTGGGCGTGCTCCACGCTACCCTTGGCTGGCCAGTGTAGGCCTCGCAGCTGCTCAATTCTTGGATGCACCTGCTGAGCCCTGGGCCCTGGCACTAACAGGAAATGAGGCAAACTCTCGTAAATAAATGGAAAGTTTTTGTGCTGAAACAAATTCACAGGCTGTGTTTTCAGGGATCTGAAGAGGGGGATCACAGGGATGTAATAAAAGACCCAGAAAAGCCCTTAACAGCTTTCTTCTGAGTAGTGTGGTCCAGTGGA